>NC_140954.1:78718204-79318204 GCF_014529385.1 Adiantum capillus-veneris
AGAGTTTCAGCTTCCTTTTTAAATTCAAATCTCCTAATCAATTCAAGGGGGCAGTCATACCTCCTTACTGTTCGGCTGCTGAAAAAGTCAAGCAACCCACTAAAGACGAAGATAAAATTTCACTTCGATTGGCTTTCCGCAACATTAGAAATTGCCAGTTGCCCTTAATTTTACGACCGATTATTTTTAAAGAATTGCATCGAAAGATCAAAGCGGGCGGCAATCAAAGGCCGCGCATCATTAGCAACTATCCGCTACGACGTAGGGCGCGGATCGGGTGGTGACCATACAGTAAAATTATCAGTTGTATTATCATTTTGGGGTAAGGGAGATGGGACGCTACAAAATTCGATTGGCTCATTGACGCATCGTCAGACCACTCCCTTTTCTGGCAATTTCCTAGCGCATCGCCATTCCGGACTAGATGCCACTGCAATTTTTCAGCTAAGTACATTACATTTCTGTTATCTATTTTACTCTTTTAATTCACATGTTGTATCTGTAAATATCACCAAATAGCCCTTTTTAAGCATTATCATTGAAAAAAAAAGAGAGAAAAATATAATTATAGCACGCAATCATGGCACACCTTCCTCAGGCACCCACGATTGCGGAACAACTTCAAAATCTGCAACAGTCCCTCATATATGAACGCATGCGAAGGCAAGAACTTGAAGATAAGTTATTGCATTTTGCACGCACCGAATCTACACCTGGACCCAAGAAAAACAAAATTAGCAGAAAAGCCTTCACTTTCAAGGATTTTGATGGCACTAAAGATGCTAGCACGGTTCTAGCATGGGTTAGTCAACTAGATGACTATTTTCATGATGAAGACTTTTTCGAGCGTGAAATGGTAAAATGTGCATCAAATCCTCTCACTAGCAGGGCTGCATTGTGGTGGAATGCCACCAAACAGCATGGGAAAAGACCACACACCTGGCGTGCATTTAAAAAAAGTGTTTTTATCGTAATTTTTGCCCACACAGTACAAAGCTAAAGCACGACGTCAATGGGATTTAATTCGACAAGGTCGAAATGAAGATATACAGGGTTACCTTGATCGTTTTTGGAATTGTTTAATTCAATTGCAAGCTATTGAACATGTTAGTCGCAGGAAATTGAAGCGTAAATACATATCACGCTTGGCACTACAAATTGGTGCTGAGGTAGATATGTTCAAACTAGATTCTCTGTCAAAGGCTATTACTTTGGCTCTCAGTGCAGAAAAGAAGCAAGGTGGACAACCCTCTCACAGTGATCAACCTGTTAACACTAACCGCAACAAGAGACCTCCTTTCTCTACTAACTTTGACAGAAACAAACACCAAAGCCGTACTTTTTTCAAGAGACGTATATTCGTCAATTGTCCTACAACTGCTCAACCTCATACAAGCAACAACAACAACAACAACACGCAGCAATGAGGCAACCAAAATTCTTTCAACGAACGTCCTCCTCCAAATTCTAATGGTAACAAAAAGGTGAAGTGTTTTAAATGCTTTTGGTATGGTCATTATGCAGATAAGTGCCCAAATGGTCCTACTAAGGGCAATGGTCAATCCAATGGCCATTCCAATGGAGTCAACATAAATTCAAGTCAAAAACCCTTCAACAACAACCGCCCCAATGGAGCTACTTTTAACCTCATCGAAGATGCTACTCTCGACGGCAATGAAGTGAAAGCTAACTACGGTGAGGGATAAGATCCTAATTATGATAACGATGACAACTCATCCTTAGGTACTCTTATATCTCCTCACACTTTGTTCAAAGTGCAAGGCACTGTTAAGGGTGAAAGTGTCACCATTCTGTTAGATGATGGTAGTAGCCATGATTTCATTTCCACACGTTTGGCATAACAACTATCTCTCTTTGAAATCTCATCACCTCACAAGGTCAAAACTGTTTTTAATAATCAATGTTTTAATTGTAAAACCCAAGTCACTGTTGAAGTTTGAATTGGTGAATTTACACAAGCACAAACATTTTTGGTAGCACCCTTGCATGGTCTTGATATGATTTTGGGAATGCATTTCGTCATGAATCCCGTTGATTAATAATAAAACACGTACAATGTCTCTCACTCATACTAATAAAAATTTCTCTATCCAAGCAACACTAGCACATAAAAAATTTCCACTCCTCTCTCCCACACAAGCCAAAAGAGCAATTCGAAAACAGGGGAAAACATATCTAGTATTGGTAAATCAAATTTCTGCTGAAACTAAAACTTCACGTAACTCCACACACGATGAATTTCTCTCACAATTTAAAGATTGTTTCATGCATGATCTGCCACTTGGAATTCCATCATCACGCCCAGAAGACCACAAAATTGACATTATACCGGGTAGTGAACCTCCTTGTAGAGCACCCTATCATGTCAATCCAACCGTACACAAGGAAATACAAACTCAAATCACTGATTTCCTTGACCGAGGCCTAATCCAACCTAGTAGTTCACCATATGGAGCTCCAGTACTTCTTGTCAAGAAGAAAAATGGAACCTTTCGTATGTGTATCGACTACCAGGGCTTTAAACAAGATCACCATTAAGAATAGGTTTCCTATTCCTAGAGTGGATGATCTATTAGACAAACTGAAAGGGGCAAACATCTTTAGCAAAATTGACCTTAAATCAAGGTATCATCAAGTTAAAATGTCTGAACATGATGTCTACAAAACTGCTTTTAGAACACAAACTGGACACTATGAATTCCTTGTCATGCCATTTGGTTTGACAAATGTACCAGCAACCTTCACACACATGATAAATTTTCATTGACCATCAAGATTTTGATTGTATCTTTTGATGACATTCTGGTATTCAATAAATATGAAGAAGAGCATAAACAGCATTTTACACGTCTATTTGATATGCTTGCACAAAATCACTTGTATTTGAATCCTAAAAAGAGTTCATTTTTCCAATCTGAAATTGAATATTTGGGACACATTGTATCGGGTAAGGGAATACATGTAGACCCCAAGAAAATTGAAGCCATTCACTCATGGCCTAGACCCAAAAACCTGCATGAGCTACGTTCTTTTATTGGTCTTTGTAGCTATTACAGGAAATTTGTTCATAATTTTGCTTACAAATCACATTATTTGACTCTCCTGTTGAAGAAAAACACGCCTTATGAATGGATTGATTTGCAAGAAAGCTCATTTAATGCACTTAAACATGCTTTGACTAATGCACCTGTATTGCATTTGCCTGATTTTGAAAGACCGTTCTTTGTGGTAGTCACTGATGCTAGTGGAAAAGCTATCGGTGCATTCCTTATGCAAGATAAGCATCCAATTGCTTTTGAAAGTCGTAAATTCAAACCTTCTGAAACAAAGTTCAGTACTTATGATAAAGAGTTGACTGTTGTGGTACATGCATTGAGAATTTGGAAACACTATGTAATGGATACTGATTTGATCATTAAAACTGATCAACAAAGTATCAAATATTTACTTTCTCATCCCTTAATGGATGATAAACATATTAAGTGGGCCGCTTTTATTCAAAGTTTTCAGCCCAACATTCAATACCAACCTGGTAAAGAAAACGTAGTAGCTGATGCTTTGAGTAGAAGACCCTTACTTAATCATCTATCAACCATTACGGGAACTTCATTTGACACTATGCTTAAAACTTATGCACATGATGATGACTTCAAAATGACATGGTTGCATATGCTTGATAATTCTGTGCACACATTCCTCGAATACACTATTCAAGAAAACTTCCTTTATTTCAAACAAAACTTGTATGTGACTAAACCTTTCCGTACATTAATTATTAAAAAATTGCACAAACCACCCTATCCTGGACATAGAGGGTTTGCTGCATCTTTCAAAATTTATGTTGTGATTTCTATTGGCCCACTATGAGAATTGATGTTAAATAGTATGTCTCAACTTGTTTGATTTGTCAAAATATCAAAGCAGCTACAGGTAAGAAATTGGGACTTTTACACCCTCTCCCCATTCCTGAAAGACCTTGGGAACATATTTCAATGGATTTTGTTACTGGTTTCTCACTCACAATGCACAAACATGACATGATTTGGACTATTATTGATCGTTTCTCTAAACAAGTGTATTTCATTTCTTGTAAGAAAACACTCACAACACATCAAGCTGCAGTTTTGTTTCTTAAAACTGTTTTTCCACATCATGGTTTGCCTAAAGTGATTATTTTTTATCGAGATTCAAAATTTTGTAGGGCTTTTTGGACTACAGCGTTTGAAAATCTTGGCACTACACTTGACTTCACTTCTGCATTTCATCCTGAATCTAATGGTCAAACCGAAGTCACCAACCGCACTATTGACTTATTAAAGGCTTATGTTTCTTCTCAACCTAAGAAATGGGATGATTACCTGCATATTCTACAATTTGCATACAACAACACCACTCACACTGCCACGGGTAAATCTCCATTTGAAGTTGTATATGGTCACTCTCTTCCTACTCCTGCTTCACGTCTTTCTAATGTTGTGCCTGCCGCGCTGATGATTTCACTATTGACTTTCATGATATTTATGCAAGTGTGCATTCTGCCATTAAACACTCACAAGAACTTTACACCAAGCATGCTAACAAGCACCGCAAGGCACATCAATTCAAAGAAGGTGATCATGTTTTACTTCGCATTGAAAAACGACGGATCAAAAGTGTTGATATCAATGTCTTTGTTAAGCTTGCTCCTCTTTTTTATGGACCTTTTAAAATTTCAGTTGTCATTAATGATGTTTCTTTTTGTTTAGACCTACCTGCACATTGGCACATTCACAATGCCTTTCACATTAGTCTTTTACGCCCATTCAGAGGACCCCTACCTACACACCACATTTATGAAGACCCACCTTCAATTGAAGACCAAGAAGAGAAACTCATCCCTGACAAAATAGTTGATCACGAGACCATCACTACACGCACTAGCATGGTTTATAACTGTTACCTTTTGACTTTCAAGGGCCACCCTAGAGAGGATGTCTGAAAAGTTTTTTTGCAACTTCCCTGATCTTCTCCACACCTTCCATCACTCACGGTCCAATTGATTTCTCTATTGAGCAACTGAGGACAGTTGCTATCCTTGGTGGGAGGGATGTTACGAGACTGGGCACCCTCCTGTTGTAGTGGTTAGCTACAATTGGGATAGCTCACGTAATGGTTAATTATGTGCTGCCTATTTATTTTCTAATTGAGTTGATGATGATTTTGTAGAGTGGAATGCGGAGAGTTGATGAAGAGGCACTGGCAATTACTCTTGGCCATTTTATATTTGCACAGTATTTTAGAATAAGCCACTATGGCTCTGTAAATAGTTGTAGTGGGAACTCCCCTTATGGGTCATGCAAGAACTAATGAGCTTCACTCACTTACAAAAGTGAAGTGGTTGTAAAAAGAGGGGCCTCAATTTTTGACACCTTAAACTCACAAATAATATATTAAATACCAACTCCACAAGAGAGATACAGTGGAGTTTGGGGCTAGATTTAGGCCTTTCTCTTGCAGATTCTCTTCTCTACTCTCTTATGATATGCTCTATTTGATGTGTACTCTCTAATATAGTCTCCATCTCTTACACATCTTACACTCTCTTACAAGCATGTCTATGTCAATTCTATGTTCTGTGTGTGTGTGTGTGTGATAGTCTATACGTGTGTGTGTGTGTGTGTGCTTGGAAATTGGGAAAAGAGGTGGATAGGTTGATGGTGATGTTTTGGAGCATGTGTTGAATAGCTTAAGCAATCAATCTCCCCCTCTTCCCCCAACAGGGTGGAACGAGGGGAGCATAGAAATTTTGAATGTCATAGTTACTGTATTGCAACAATAGCATGATTCTGCAAGATTCATGTGACAAACCTTTGCTTCAAACATATATATATATATATATATATATATATATATATATATATATATATATATATATATATATATATATATATATATATATATATATATATATATTTATGTATGTATGTATGTATATGTATATGTATATGTATATATATATGTATATATATATATATATATATATATATACATATACATATACATATATATATATATACATATACATATATATATATATATACATATATACATATACATATATATATATATATACATATATATACATATACATATACATATATATATATATACATATACATATATATACATATATATATATATATATATATATATATACATATATATATATATACATACATATATATATATATATATACATATATATATATATATATACATATATATATATATATATATGTATACATATATATGTGTGTGTGTGTGTATATATATATATATATATGTATATGACACATAGTACATACATATCCACACACACACACACACACACACACACATATATGCATGTGTGTGTGCGTGTGTGTGTCTATGTATATGTGTATATATACATACATATATGTATATATATATGTGTGTGTGTGTGTGTGTATGTATCTCTCTCTCTCTCCGCGCACGCACACACACACATATATATATATATTATATGTGTGTGTGTGTGTGCGGAGACGGAGAGAGAGAGAGAGAGAGAGAGAGAGAGAGAGAGAGAGAGAGAGCTTAACTTATGTGAGTCATCTTTGTATCATTCCAATTTTATCAAATGCTTCAAATCTTTGAAATAATTTGAAATTTTTTCTATGATGTCAGAATATTTTATAACTTATTTATTGGCATGAAAAGCTTCCTAAACTCTTGACTTCTCCACATGTAACCCTCCCCTTCTACGCTTGTATAGTGTCGACGAGAGAAGACACACGAAACCCAATGTATCGATAAATAGTGGTGGCCCCATGTGTGTCTCCCTTGACTAGGCAATGTGTCTCCCCCCTAGCATCTCTCTCTCTCTCTCTCTCTCTCTCTCTCTCTCTCTCCCCCATCAAGCCCTCAAGTACCTTTTGGCACCTGCCCTTTTGTAGACGAGATGACCTTCACTTTGTTGATGTATCTACAATGCACATCTCCTTTCCATTAAGATGTACACCAAAAGTACTAATAATCTCTAAAACGTGCAATTTTAGAGCATTTTTTGACTATTTTTACCTGCTTTAACTTCTTATTAATGCAGTTTGAGACCCATTAATCTAGACGCTCAACGGCTAAGCTTATTCAAACCTCCTCCAAACACTACTCGTAAGGAGTCATCCTATTGCATAACTTAAATAATACACACACATACACACACACACACACACACACACACACACACACACACACACACACACACACACACACACACACACACACACACAAAATGTTTAACATCACCAATTGAGTGACAAATACTGTCAAGTTGTGTGTGTGTGTGTGTGTGTGTGTGTGAGTGAGAGAGAGAGAGAGAGAGAGAGAGAGAGAGAGAGAGAGAGAGAGAGAGTAGAGCTACAACAGTTGGGAGTTGGCTTGTACATAGTGGTCTCTCAACCGCATGTGCAGCTTGCGACCATCTTGTGGAGAGTCAGCGTCACTATCTAATGGGACTGTCCTTTGGCACAACAAATGTGGCTTCATGTTCTTCGGTTGATGCCTGCTCTTTCCACGGCTTGACAGTACACTTGGGGGGCAGCTGCTTGGTCCACTCTCACGGGCTCAACACTTTAGTTTGAGCTATCTTCAACCAGCAGGATGATAGTGATGCAAGGGGGGGACCTACACTCCAACGTGATATAGAGCTTACTCCATAGGAGTGGTGTAGTGAGAGAGAGGAGTGATGGGAGCTCATCAGTGGCCTGCCACTCTGGTTCATCTGGTGGGCCCGCTGCTTTCGCATCTTTGAGGCTCGCCCTATATCACCAGCAGAGACTGTTCGCGATCTATGGCTAGAGGTGATCCACACACACACACACACACACACACACACACACACACACACACACACACACACACACACACACACACACAGAGGAGGAGGAGGAGGAGGAGGAGAAGAAGAAAAAGAGGCCTAGAAATATACTTGACGAGTCTCGATTCTTAAATGCAAGTGCTTTACATGCTTGCATACTTTCTCAAGGAGGGAAAGGAGGTGGGATTTTTAATAAGTAGAAACAATCACAATGACCTCAAAGTTTGCTGGGGTGTGTGTGTGTGTGGGGGGGGGGGGGGGAGAGAGAGAGAGAGAGAGAGAGAGAGAGAGAGAGAGAGATTCATCATTCTTAAAATTGACCTATGGGACCAAATACAACATGTAGCATGCTCGAAGACTATGGATATAATGATGGCAACTAACAAATTAAAACAATGAAGTTTTCAGGAAACAAAGAAATGTAGGACATGATCCATGCTAAAATGTAAGACAAGAAATTTCATGTGATCAAAAGCTGAGCACTCAAGTAGGACATGATATCTATACTCTCAAATTTTCAAGGGCGATAATGTGTATACAAGAAGAGGCTCTCCTACATTGCCTCAATGTATGGTCTCACATTTAAAGTAGCAAGAGCTAAACCAAATGGTTGGTATGATATAGATTGTGCGTAAGGGAATAGGTTCAAGCATGTAAATAGTTGAATACAATTTGCTCTCTCAACAAGTAACATGCTTTTATAATTTGGGGAGAGAGGGAGATAGACATCAATGACATACATGATCCAGGTCACAACCTCAATTTTGCGCCACATCCTTCAGTTTAACATAATGGCCAAAACTCATGCAAAAATAAACAATTGAGTGACCTTATTTTGCTTTATTTCTATCACATTTTAAGGTGAAAATGAAGTGAAAGTGTACATGAACAAATAGCGTGCACCTTATGGTACTAAGATACTTATGCATTATTGTATTAAGTGATGATGTAAAATATTAGTATACTTGTACACAAAACATAGATAGAGATGCAAGCAAGCGTCTAGAGAGCAAAATAGATGGAATAGTACTCAATCGCATTCTTAGTATTAAAAGAAATCCAACTCATCTCTTTGAAATTGGAAGCTTTCTTGGAACATTGGAAAGCATGATCCCTAATCTTTTCATAAATCTACTCTTATGTACAAAAAGGTTTATATTACATAGTGTAGCAGATATGGGCCTCCATCTTTAAAAGATTGCTAGCTTACCCAGTTTGTCCTTTTGACTCGGTAGCACTTTTGTCAACTCTAAGTAGACCAAGGGAAAGATGTCCTTATTATACAGGGGGTTATGATGTGCACTACTACCATTTCTTGCTCATAAGAAAGATGCAAGGATAGAAGCAAGTAAGAGAGTGGAGCATAGACATTGAATCCAATTGTGTTCCTATCATTGAAACCAATTCTAGAACCCACTCCATTTAAAAAAAAAAGTTTTATTAATACATTGACTCTCTTAGCTTTCATCTCTTCACACCATGCTTACTTATCTCATCTCTATAATCATGCTTGATAGCACTGTTAGATCAAAGCAGACCATAAGGAGGACTCTCTCTCTCTCTCTCTCTCTCTCTCTCTATATATATATATATATACACACACACACACACACACACAACACACACACACAAACACACACACACACACACACCACTGTGGTACTTTAGAACTCCTAGCTTATTTTTTTGAACTCCTAAAGCTTCACTTCAAAAAAGTCCATAACATGGGTCTTAGCCCATCTTAAGGGACCTATTGGGGTAGGGGTTTTTTCTGCTCGGGTTGAGTATCACACACACACACACACACACATACACACACACACTTAAACACCTCCCTATTAAGCAATCCCGAGCTTACTTAACTCTTGGGATTCTACTGAAACTTACCGCCTATGGTCTCCACCATGGGGCATGGCCCTTGTAAAAACTTGAGTGCTACATCGTGGTACTACCTCAGGCTAACCCAACCGTGAAAGCACTTGGGTTGCCTCTTCATTACACCTTGTAGGCGGCCTCACCATCTCAGCTGGGGATCTCTCCACTCAAGGAAATCTGCGTGTTATGCAGCTATGGCAACCTCCCTCCTTCCTCTATTTAAAAGGTGAAGGCACATCTCTACCCCTCACTTAGCTTTTTTTGTGCTCTGTTTATTGCATAAAGAAAGTGATTGTGTGTCTCTATTTCTACTGCATCGAAGCATGGAGCTCTCAACTCAAGTAACACAGGTCGACAACTTTTTCATGGTTTTTTTCGCACCTACTTTATGACAATATGTTTGTGCTACGTCAAAGGGCATGACACCTTGAGGGGATTTTTACGCAATATAGTAAGAAACGATGGGTTATTTTTCCTCCAAGGATTTAATCCCAATATTGGAGTTTTGATATGTGTTGCGTTATTTCTGTTGAGGATGCCGTATTGGTGGTTCTTTTTGGTATAGCTTACTACTTGCTGTCACTGTTAAACCCTGGTTTCTCTATCATAATGGAAACCTTCCTACTAACTATTGTTCAGTGGTTTGACCACTGGTTTGGTTATGGATTTTGCCCTGGTAACCAGTACAAACAGACATTTTTTTAATGCTTACTGATTTGATTGTAGGTTGGCTGGCTAACTGGTGCCTTGTTGCATGGGTTATTGCTCTATGACTGGTTAAACCATAGTTTTTTATTGATGGAGAACTTCAAATGGGGGGTGTGTTGTTCCACCCTCTACACACCAATAGTGAATATTTTTTTGGGCCAGGTGGCATGCTACTGCTGTTTCTAAACATACCTTTATAACCAGGGTATAAAAGGGAAATACTTTACGTTTTCTGCTTACTCACTAGCAGTTGTTGTTCCCCTTGGTACTTGGTATTTGTCTAGGGCTACTGCTGACCACTGTTTAGGTTGGTTTTTTTAACAAAAAGGGGTTTTATCATTGCACAATGTTATTTGACATCACTATGGTATGGGAAGTTGCCATGACTGCATTTTGTTACGTCTTTTGTGACGGTTCCCAAATTCTGGTTGATTTACAACCTTTCGATATTTACATGGGCATTATGGTTTTGTAATTACGGTGAAAATAGGGCTTGACCCTACTACATACGGGTGTTAGATGGTTCTTTTTGGCCCTACTTCTTTTTGTTACTGGTTGAATGGCTAAAATCGTCGTGATAAAAGTACTACAAGGATCTCCTTCTTTCATTCACATAAGAAATTGTTTATTGTATAGCATAAACCTTTTTTTAAAAGATAGACTCATGTTCTTAACTTGATTCAGCAAGGGCTTCTTTTGAGATCCCTGCCCCTTTCTGAGAGGAGCGGAGTACCTTTGATAGGTCACCAATCCTGAAAAAGAAAAACCAACAGACATTTCCTTAGCTACTACGTAGCCACCGACATGAACCGTTAGTGAAGGATTGGTCCTATCTCGCTATGGCGGAGCGTGACCACCATAACCCTATTTAAAAACTATCTATAATCAACTATACCTAAAGGTATAAATCTTAGAGTGACCAACCTGTGTGCTTTTTTCTCCATGTTTCAGAAGCACAGCCGCCAAGGTTTGTCTCTTTTAAGATTTATGAATAAAAAAAAAATTCTAGCGTTGGAAAGTTACCCGACTCATCAGGTCCACCCGTCCATAGAATGATACCGTCGGGGTATCATTCTCCCACTTTCCACACCACACTCACCCTTCTTTTGTTATCTAATTACTACCACACTGTTTAAACATACAAGTTCCTTTAATTTATTTATGATACTGGTTCGTTAAAACGGCCCTTCAAACAGTATTACAAACAATAGTCAAACAAGAAGCCGTCCAATTTTAAACCAACAACCCTTGGATTAGGTTCACTCAAGAATCTCTACTGGCGCTATTATGTCCGATCGGTATATACATTATTTATAAAAACCCTTGTCCTCATGAGCGTCCCATACCGCTCGACACTCGTTGTGCTAATCTGGACGTACTCCCGCCACAACAACAACGGTGCCAATCTGGGCGTCATCCTCACACCACGACAAAACAAAACCGCAGTATCCAGTTGGGCTAATCTGGGTGTACTCCCACCACAACATCAACGGTGCCATCCTGGGCGTCATCTCACGCCTCAGCAACTGCCAATAATATCAGCGCTAATAACTAGAGAGACTTGAGAGAAACCATACCAAAGGTTTTGGACAAACATTCTTTCCTATAGCAACCAGTTTAACCAGACAATCTTTCCTACTTGTCAAACATATGACGAGTTTCTTGGGGTTAAGCCCCGTGGTTTCGGTCCGTGTTTTCTTTTCATAAGGTAAATAATATATTCCTATGGTCTCGCATATGCAATGATGCATAACTTGAAACTGCAATACTAACCTGTACCATAGCTCCGATTGGTCCGATTGATGGAGACATAGCATGTTCCACAGGGGTTCCACCGTTACTTGTACTAGCTTCATGATCATTAGCACCTTGGGTTCGAGCACGCTTTGGAGCCATTTTTTTGTACTACACTTATGTTATACACTTAGAACTTTAAATTGATCAATTTCCCTAGTAATCTCTTGTTTCCAAAGAGAGTCTGTAATTTGAACCCTCGCCAACTCGGATTCACACTTAGTGTTGTTGTTCTACATCTAATTTCTATCTATACATCAAATATTTGCTAATCGTAATTAATCAAAAATTAAGTGTGTAGACTATGAGTGAAAGTTTAAGAATACATTACTTTTATGCTTCACATTTCTAATCCAATTCTAACTTCAATTTCTATACTTCAACTAAATCAATTTTTAGTATTATTCAAAATTCTACTTAATCTAATTGACAATAAAATTGGTGAATGAGAATTTCATCATGTATAATAAGAATATGACGAGTTCTCTTATGTATTAACTTTCAATTAACTATGCATCAATTAATAGTGAAGATGTACTAACTAGAGAGAGTAGGTATACTTAGAGAGATTAGAGTAAGAGAAAACATACACACACATCTTTTCTAAAGTTAATTGAATCTTGCTAATCCATTACACTACAACAAAAACAGGTGTTATCGACGCATATATCGATGCTGCCCGTCGCTATGCGCGTCGCTATACGCGTCGCTGTGAAACCAGTCGCTATTAGCGACGCGGATAGCGATGCTCATAGGGACGGGCATAGCGACGCATATAGCGACGACCATAGCACAAATTTTTTTTCTTGGACAGAGGGCAGGTAGCCTGGCCTGTGCCCAGTTAAAAGATGGACACAGCCACAGCCAGACTTCCTGCCCTCTGCCGAAGAAAGCGAGCAACACCAAAATATCAACCATGCTCCCACGCGCATAAATTTCGACAGAGTTCTCTTTGTTTTTACATAAACTTTTCAAAAAAAACCATATCATGTATACGCCTCCTACATGCTATCCATGTAGGATCTCACATGAGATTTTAGGCCAATGAAAGACAACCGTACCAACTGAAAAGCATAGCCATAACTTAAAAGCATAACCATAACTTAAAAGCATAACCATAACGAACCATAACCATAGCTTAAAAGCATAACCATAACTTAAAACCATAACCGACTATAACCACTTTGATCAAAACCATAATGCAGATAACCATAACCATAAACAAAATTAACAATAACCATCAGCATAACCAGAAAGAGAAATAATAATTGTCTATACAATGACAATGACAATAATCATAACCATAAGGGAAACAATAACTGTCTGAACACTAACTGTTTGTACAAAAAAGAGACACAGAAGCGTGTCTGTGTCTCACAAAGCATATAGATGTCCACTAATGACTAGGCGTCGCAACCTGCACATAGGACAACTCACAAAATTTGTATTGATATTACTTCACATATACTGACTTAATTAAATCAACTCACACATATTAACGTCTCACCTCAAGCGATCAGCGAGACTGTAAGGCCTCCCAGTCTACAGGCTCTCCTGAAGCTTCAAGATCATTCAGTACTTCATAGATACCTCTGCGATATCCATCTGACTCCTCCTCGCGTGATGGAGCTCGATGCATCGCAAGATTCTGCGTTTATACAAAAATCAAAGTAATAAGAATACATGATTCATCGTGTTTTAAAAAACGCCATAGTTAAGATTGGATTAGAAACTCACAAACTCATAGCGAAAGGTGTCGAAGCCTCCGCTGCCAAGATGAGATGTCCCCCTAGTCATCTGTCGTACCTGCGCGGCCTCACACTGCTGTCTGCACCGCGTGGCCGCTATCCACTCATCCTCCCTAATCTGCAACCACGTCTCGTGTGGGATGCCCGAAGGCTTGGGTGAGCCGGTCCTGAAAGCCTTCCGAGCTGCATCTCGTCGATGTTTGATGGTGTCCCGTGCAACACCCTTGATCCACCGCGCCGAAACAAAGGAAGAACCCGGAGCAGGCTGGTACTCTCTCAGGATGGTCTCCACTATGTAAGTGACTTTTTCCTTGTCTTGCTGATCCCAAGACGTCAGAATGCTGGTCGAAAACTGCAGCTCCATGAGCTGGCGAATCCGCTGTCGCATCTCAGTCCCGACTCTATCCATGTCAACATAACCATCTCCCCGTACAGTATAGAGCTTGGAGGCACTAGGATCGTGTGTCCCCCAAGGTGTCCGAGGTGTGTCAAGAGGTGTGTCGAGAGGTGTGCCTAGGTAAGACGGGGGTCGTGAGCGAGGAGGGGTCGAAGCATCTGTGGACCCTCCTCCACAGCAACCACCACCTCCACCTGACGATCGCCGAGATCAGGGAGTGCGCCTGTGCTGCGGAGATGAGGACGTACCCGTCTCTGCCCCACCCCTAGGTGTCAAAGCGGCCGTGATGGGAGAAGAAGGCGTCGTACCCATAGGCGTCCTGAACCCCGTAGGCGTCCCCCCCCTAGGCGTCGATCCCTCGGGTGTGAAATCCGGAGGCGTAGTACCCGTGCCTCTGGCTACCCAGTACTGAGAATCCTCTGCCATCTGAGCAGGCGTCATCCGTGTAATGAAGCCCATGAATGCATGTGCACTCATGGAAGCGGGATCTAGAATCTCGTCTGCCATACTAAAGTCCTGCACAAAGAAAGTAAAATTAAGCGTTAGAACACAGTTGTTTAAATTAACTTTAAGCTTAATTTTAAATCAAAGTCTTCACACAAACACTTACAGGCCTAGGCCTCGACGAGTGAGGCATCATCGATAAGATCTTGCACCGTATCATCGTCTATCTCTAATTGCAAACATAACTCTGCCCCAACTCGTTCTGGCAGATTGTCTTCATCCATTGCATCTTCATCTACAAGTGTCAATTGTGGCTCTTCTGCATCATCCCTCGTATATCTGTCAGCTTCCTCTGCCATACCTTCGTCCATCTCATCTAATGTCACAGTAGTATGGACGTCGTCTGACTGACTTTCCTCCAAGAGATCTTGCCCTTCAAATACTTGTTTATTTCTTAGAGCAACCTGAACCACAAACCACCATTGTCGCTCTCGAGGGTCCAATACAAAGACCACTTGCTCACAATGTTCGGGGAGAGAAAATGTGTCGCTCGCATCTGTCCAAGTCTTTGTAGAATCTATTTGCACAAGCTTGTTTCCATCTCTGCGTACCGTTGCATTGCGACCAGAAGTAATCACCTTGAACCACTTCACATCCAACAAAAACATCTCAAACCGCCTGAAGCTTACTTTCAGGATATCTGACACAAGACCACAGTAATCCAGGTTGCTAGTGCTCTCATTCGTGTCTCTAGCACTGGCCCTGCTCTTTTGCATGAAACTAACCATTACCCCACTGTCAAACGTGTTTCTTCTGCTCTCAATTTGTTGTGTTCTGAAATGCTTTCCATGCGACCACAGTGCCATGTATGTATGATACTTCCAGTCACATCCAATAGCCAGCTCTTCCTCTTCTAGAGTTATGGGTTCTCCGATCTGTCGAGCTGCTCTCACTGTCTTGTCCAACCATGCCATTGTAGGGAATTCAGGTAGAGGAGCGAGATAGTCTGGCAAGGGTAAGCCTCTAGTTGTTCGACTTCGCCTGAAATCCTGTTGCTCTAGATTGCGTCTCTCTTTCTCTTCTTGGTACCTTTCAAGCTATTTTTGCATCGGCGCTGAATTTAGTATACAGAACTTCATGATCTTTTCTCGCATGGCCAGGTTCATTTTCTTCGGCACCCCTTGCCCTTGCGGCTCCTCTCCCACCAGCCTTGCATCCTCCTCATCGCTCCACAGTCGAGGCATTTCTGGGTCAGAAACGGATAGAAATTCGATCGTCAATACAAGAGACTCTTGCACCAGCCATCCTTCTGCCATGCTCCCATCTGGACACGCTTTTTGGCAAACAAAACCCTTAAGTGTTTTCATGAACCGCTCTAGAAAGAACATCCAACGGTTGTGGACTGTACATGCCACTTCAACCTCATCTACTACATGGACGAGTAAGTGCATTTGGATAGTTAGGCAGGTCGTGGGTAGATACTTCTCAATCATGCAAACTGCCTCAATGGAGTTAGCCCTTGTGACTGCAATAGATTCCTCCCGTATCTCCTTGGAAGAGATCCACCGCACTAGCTCTGAAATCTTGTATATGCAGGTCCGCACTTCCTCCGTTAAACACCCCTTGATCGCAATTGGAAGAATGAATTGCAAGAACTTATGCCAGTCGTGCGATTTCAACCCTGACAGTTGATCATCACGGGTGAATGCTGTCGTGAGACATCGCATATATCCTGTTGGCGTCCTGAACTCTGAAATCACCCTTTTCACTTGTCGCTCTTCGTTTTTTAGCAATACCCATGGCGCTCTTGGAAGTTTTGTTTGACTAGCTGCATTGGTGAAAAGGCCACAGCTCTGGAATCTTTCCAACCGACTGCAAATCATCTCGTGAAGCTCGATTGTCTTTCATTCCCATGATTGTCTTCCAGAGGAGCTCTCCCACATTCTTGAATATATGCATTGGATCCAACAAATGGTTAATTAGTAGATCACCCCAGTACGACAACGTATGGAGAATGGACAAACGTTTCATTCCTGGAACAGGTTGCCCCTCATGTTGCTCCCATCGGCGACACCACTCTTGTACATGCATAGGACGACATTCGGCGCGACCAAGCTGGCCTTCGCGCAAGTGATGGCCATCTGGAAGATAACGGTGGTGGCCTTGATAATTGTCTTTCGAAGAGAGGTAGAATAGCTCACATCCAAAGACTACCCGCAAATTGGACATGCATTGTATCCCGAAGTTGTTAGTCCTGCATATATCAAAGCATGAATCAGGCCAAGGCAAAGGGCTTGCGAATAACGAGAATTTTGTAAATCAATAACCATTACCAGAAGCTTCTCCGTATCCTGGCCAATCATGCATAGTCCACATAAGAAGTCCATGGATCCTTGCATGCTGTTGTCCTACTGGTTCAACCGCATCTGCTATGTCGATCCCATGCCATAACTCCTGGAGCTTGTCAACTAGTGGAGCTAGATAAACATCCATGTTTTTTGCCTTGAACTTACCAGGTACAATCAAGCTTAAAATCAAATGACCCTTCTTGATAGCAAGCCACGGCGGGAGGTTGTAATTGATAAGGCACACATGCCAAGTGCTCCATGACGAGCTTCTCAAGCCAAATGGATTGACTCCATCCATTGCCATGCCCAAACGCAAATTGCGTGGTTCACTCTTAAAATGTGGCTAGGTATCTTCAATGTGCCTCCAAGCCTTCGAATCAGCGGGCACCCTAAATGTTGCGTCAGTGGATCTACTCGTAGAATGCCACCGCATCAACTTTGCAATGGAACCACAACGAAACATGCTTTTTATCCTAGGAATAATAGAAAAATGCCGCAACACTTTAGCTGGCACTGTCTCGCCAACTGCATCTTGTTTGTAGTGCATTGCTCCGCACTTAGGACACGACAGACAATCTGCGAATTCATTGCGAAAAAGAATGCAATCATTTGGACATGCATGAATCTTATTGTAGTCCAAGCCAACTGAGGTCAGAAGTTGCTTTGCGTCTGGCCTAGAGGGGGGCATTTCATTGGCAGCCGGAAGAAGTTGCTCCCGCAATAACCTGTTTAAGCCACATTAAATTAAAAAGCTCTCCGAGCACATCACCGTTGCAATCGGTTTGTAAATTACGTACCTAAACAAAGCAGTGACGCTTGCATCTGACCACTCGTACACTGACTGAAGATTCAAAAACGCCAGACAAGTACGAAGCACAGATATTTTGGTGCCTTCATAGATTGGTTGACGTGCCAACTTCCTCAACATGTCTTTAGGAGATAGGCGCACGGCTTCTGGTGCTCCTTCGTTCGCGTTCTCCTCGCTTGTCTGGAAGAAGGCATCCAGCATCTCCTTCATGCCGTCGTCTTCTGTCTATAAGCCCTTTTCTAGCTTCCATCCGTGGCTCTATATTGGTCGGACCTTCACGTATAATCTTTTTTCTCTCTCTCTCTCAGATGTAGGTGCTATGTCGCGGAAATCAATGCCCATTCCGTAGGAGTCGTATCGCAGATTCCGTACGGTTTCTCTAGAAAACTCTCTGTACTTGTGCACATGCTCATTACATATCCTACGCTTGCGCAGGATTTGATACTTGCAGAGCGTGCACGAGCATGCAATCTTTTCCTCCATGTTAGTTGATGACGTTGCCATCTACAATGATTATGAATGTTGTTTTAATATATATATATATATATATATATATATATATATATATATATATACTCCTCACAATGTAAACTACCTCGCATTCTCTAGTCTTGCCCAATATCCGTACACCTCGGTCCAGAGGTGTACGGAGATCAGGACCACCGAGTCAAAATCTCGTCTTTATTGGTCAAATCCTATATGGGTAGACACATACGTGCACTCCCAGGTGTACATGGCAATGCATGTAGCAGACAAAACCCCTTTGCCTCTTTTAGTTCCATAGTTTCTTCTCTGTCTACGAACCCATGTGCCTCCATTCCGAGGTAGCCTGTCAGAGAAAGTTTTCCAATGCCGCACTTGATGAAAGAACAAGCCATGGAAGTTTTCAGCCCAATGAAAGTTTTCTACCTGATTGTAAACCGGGCGAGGCCTCCATGTCCAAGCCAGAAGATAATGTGGAGATGGATGAGCAGCTTGAGAAAGATTCAGAAGCCTTGCATGGTTCTTGCTCAAAAGAGCGATCTCGATCTCTCTTTCTCTCTCGATCTCACTCTCGCTATCTCTCTTTCTCTCTCTCTCTCTCTCTCTCTCTCTCTCTCTCTCTCTCTCTCTCTCTCTCTCTCTCTTTCTCTCTCTATTTCCTTATTTTCCTATCTCTCTCTCTGTCTCGCTCTTCACTTCCCTACCTCTCTCTCTCTCTCTCTCTCTCTCTCTCTCTCTCTCTCTCTATATATATATATATATATATATATATATATAACTCTCTTTCTCTATCTCTCTATTTCCTCTCTCTCTCTCTCTCTCTCTCTCTCTCTATATATATATATATATATATATAACTCTCTTTCTCTATTTCCTATCTCTCTCTCTCTCTCTACTTACCTCTCTCTCTCTCTCTCTCTCTCTCTCTCTCTCTCTCTCTCTCTCTCTCTCTCTCTCTCTCTCTCTCTCTCTCTCTCGCTCTCTACTTCCCTATCTCTCTACTGATCGAACGAGCGACTGAGCTAGGGAGATCTAGACGTCCACGACTGCGGAGGACTACACAACATCGACAGAGGCTGCATCAGAGGATCTAGCTAGGTCACTTTGGCTCGACATGCATAACGCCCGGTCAGACTACTGACCATGGAGGAGATTGATGAGATCCGCCAGAGACAGCTGCTGGATCTCCTATGATCTACCTATCCCAGCTAGCTGGTTTAACCGTTTAGTCCATACCCAGTAGTTTAGGATTCCATAATATTTTATTTTGTCATCTTATTACTCTGACTTTGTATCAGATCCATCACATTGTAACTTTCTTGTCTCATGTCTCATAGGTCACTTTGGCCTTTCGAAGACATTAATATAACATTTCATTTCATTTCTCTCTTTAATTATTTTTCTTTAATTTTAATTTCCTAAGCATACATTAATTCTCTCTCTCTCTCTCTCTCTCTCTCTCTCTCTCTCTCCTACACACACACCGCTCTCTCTCTCTCTCTCTCTCTCTCTCTCTTTCCTACACACACACCGCTCTCTCTCTCTCTCTCTCTCTCTCTCTCTCTCTCTTTCCTACACACAAACACCTCTCTCTCTCTCTCTCTCTCTCTCTCTCTCTCTCTCTCTCTCTCTCCTACACACAAACACACCTCTCTCTCTCTCTCTCTCTCTCTCTCTCTCTCTCCTACACACACACACACACCGCTCTCTCTCTCTCTTTCCTACACACACACACCTCTCTCTCTCTCTCTCTCTCTCTCTCTCTCTCTCTCTCTCTCTTTCCTACACACACACACACCTCTCTCTCTCTCTCTCTCTCTCTCTCTCTCTCTCTTTCCTACACACACACACACGATGTAGAGAGAGAGAGGGGTTGGGGGGGGGGCATAATACTTGCGCAGCAGGTGGAGGCCAAGATTTGAGCAGAGCGCAGGTAAAAATGGCCCTTGCTGCTCGCGGGTTTCGCTTTTTTTTCCCAATTTTTTTTGCGTCGCTATACGCGTCGATATAGCGTCACTATAGTTGTCGATATACGCGTGGGAAATAAATCCTTTCCACGCGTATATCGACGTACATTGAGACGCGTATAGCGACGTCCGCTAATTTCGTCGATATACGTGCGTCGATATCTCCATGTTGTGTTGTAGTGTTAGAAGATTAGAGTAAAAGAGAACACACACACATCCTTTTCTAAAGCTAATTGAATCTTACTAATCTATTAGAGAGATTAGAGTAAAAGATCTGAAGCAAGATTCATGTTTTTCTCCCCAAAGTATCGTAGCTCCTTTCTTTAGCAAGTCGGTTAGTGGTGCAACTTTAAGAGCATAGTCCTTTACAAAGATCCTGTACCACCCTGTGATACCTAAGAACCCTCTGACGTCGGTTTGTGAAGTGGGTTGAGGCCATTCCACAATATCTTCGACTTTGTCAGAGTCAACAGAGATTCCTTCAGGTGAAATGATAAACCCTAAGTAACAGACCTTAGGGGTAAAGAAGGTACATTTGCTTTTCTTTGCATACAGCTTATTTCGGCGTAAAAGCTCTAACACTTTCCTAACATGTCCTTCATGATCTTCCTCTGATTTGGAATAAATTAAGATATCGTCAAAGAATACTAGGACAAAATCGTCCAAGAATTCTCTAAAGATATCGTGCATCAGACGATTGAAAGTTGTAGAAGCATTCGTAAGTCCGAAAGCCATCACTGTAAATTCGTAATGACCATAACGAGTGTTGAAAGCTGTTTTGGAGATATTAGCCTCCTAGATTCGAATTTGATGATAGCCAAATCGAAGATCAATCTTCGTGAATATTTTGGCTCCATGTAATATGTCCAGCATCTCATCAATACGAGGAATTGGATATTTATTCTTGATGGTAACCTGATTTAAGCCCCTATAATCTATGCAAAGTCGAAGAGAGCCATCCTTTTTCTTTTGGAAGAGAACAGGTGCAGCCCATGGAGATGTACTAGGTCAGATAAACCCTTGTTCAATCAACTGTTTGAGCTGCTCCTTGAGTTCTATAGCCTCTGGAAGTGACATCTTGTACGGCGCTCTTGAGACTGGTTCACTACCTGGAAAATTTTTTATTTCATAGTCTACCTCCCTAGGTGGTGGTAGCTCAGAAAGTTCACCGGAGAAAACATCCAAAAATTCTTCTAGCCACATTAGTTCAGGGTTGGAAGAATATTTTTCTACTTTGTTTAGCTTGACTACAAAAATTTGTTGACCCTTACGTAACCCTTTCAAAAGACGATTAGCTTTGACCAAGTAAGCTTTTGGTCGTCCATTCTGGCCTTGAATAGTGACCTCTTGACCTTGGTTGTCCACAAAAGTAACACTTCCTTGGGCACAATGGATATTGGCATTATGACTGGCTAACCAATCCATTCCAAGAATTCCATCATAGATTCCTATGGGTAAGGTTCGAAAAGTAGCAGAAGTAGAGTATTCTCCCAACTTGAAATCTATTTTTCCCACAGTGTACTGAGATAACACCTCCTTTCCATTGGCCAATTCAACTCTCATCTTCCTTGTAGGGTGTTGATTAAGTCCTAACCTCCTTAAACATTTAGGTGACAAGAAAGAGTGAGTACTACCACAATCAATAAGAAGCTCAAATTTTTCACCTTGGTGATTTGCACGTGTTTGAATGACAACATATTGTTGTCTTGCTCTTGGGTTATCAATTGCAGCATGTAAAGTTGCTCTTTCCTCTTGTTCTTCTCTCAATGTTGGTTCTCCTATGATAGCATTGACTCTAGCAGCCATTTCGCGCCCTCGACCTCGTCCTCCATTTCTTCCTCCACGATTTATTATTTGGCCTCGTCCTCCAGCTCGATTAGGTGTATTTGTTGCGGAGACTCGCCTAGGACATACATTCCTGAAATGTCCTAGCTCATTGCATTCATAGCATCTAAGATCTGCATTTTGAGCTCCATTTGCTGAAGCTGCAACTATTGGATAAGTTTGGTGAACTGGGTGAACTTGCCTTTGGTTCCACATCATAGGCCGTCCTCTCCTTCCAGCATTCCTTAAATTTCCATTTCGTACCCTTTGAGAGTTTGACATCTCTTTAGCTAAGGGTTTAGCTCTTAAAAGAGCATCTTGAAAATTTACAGGCCTCATGGCTTCTAAACGAGTATTTAAAGGAGCATTTAGCCCTTGGCAGAAACGGGCTACTTGTTGATCTGCGGTCATTGACGGAGCATAGCGCCTAAGAGTTACAAATTTGGAGTAGTATTCTTCCACTGCAAGATGAAACTGACGTAAGTTGAAGAATTCATTCATCTTAAGGGATTTGTGTGCAGGTGGAAGATAACGTCCTTTGACAGCATACTTAATGTATTCCCAAGTTTGATTGTTTTGAGCTACTTGATTATCTTTGCAGTGTTGTTTCCACCAAAGCTTGGCATCCCCCGTGAGACGAAACATAGCCAACATTGCTTGGTTATCGGGAGTAGTACCAGCAGCAGCAAAATAATCCTCCATATCTTCGAGCCACACTTCTACATCGCGCTCAACTAGGGTTCCTTCCCCTTTGAAAGAGGGAAGTTTAGCTTGCTTGAGAAGTAGCTTTTTCTCTTGAAGAGATGTGTACACCACACTCTGTGCAATATAGATTAATTAAGTGAAACTTTATTGGATACTCTAACTTTAATCCACTTTAAGGCAAGACTTGATCAAACAATAATACAAACAAAAGATAATATTAATCCAAAATTTATTTATATACACATTATTTGCTACCAAGGTTGGTAGTCTTTAGGTACAAGGATTGTAATGTCTCTATATTTTGAGTTCATTGACTACAAAAGGATAGGCTAAAGGATCAAAAATATTAAGTTTCTTTTGACCCTTGAAAACTACAAGATACACATATGGGTCAAATCCTACCACCATGGATAACTTTGGTAACTTGGTTATAGACCCATTGAGTCTGAGATATCTTTTCTCCTCCCAAGGTAATGGTAGCATCCGAATTCTTAGTACCAATGAAAAGATACACTTCGATGACTTTTAACTCCTCTGCCCATCGAAGTTTCTTAAGGTTGGTATCCATGCACCATATCTTGTCAGCATCGATGGTATAGATTCCTCCAGATCGACTCCACTTGATGCCCCATCCTCTATGCACCCTTGGAATAGGTGGTGCAAACACCCTATCCAAAATCATCATCACCCTTTTTCGAAACTGATAATTTGGTGATTGGCATGCATTTTCAAACATGATGGTGAACACCTGGAATTTCTGGTAGGCTGAATGAACATTTTCCTGTACCAGAAAACTTCAGTCTTCAATACCATATAAAAACTCAAAACAATTTTTCTAGGTTATTCTATTATTTCAAACATTCGCATCCTTCAATATCCAAACATCAATCTAAAAATCTCCCCAAGCTTTAACCTAGGCTCTGATACCAGTGTGAGTTCCCTGTCCCTTTTTGAGAGGAGCGGAGTACCTTTGATAGGTCTCCAATCCTGAAAAAGAAAAACCAACGGACATTTCCTTAGCTACTACGTAGCCACGGGCATGAACCGTTAGTGAAGGATTGGTCCTATCTCACTATGGCGGAGCGTGACCACCATAACCCTATCTAAAAACTATATATAATCAACTATACCTAAAGGTATAAATCTTAGAGTGACCAACTTGTGCGCTTTTTTCCCCATGTTTCAGAAGCACAGCCGCAAAGGTTTGTCTTTTTTAAGACTTATGACTAAAAAAAAAATTCTAGCGTTGGAAAGTTACCCGACTCATTGGGTCCACCCGTCCATAGAATGATACTGTCGGGGTATCATTCTCCCGCTTTCCACACCACACTCACCCTTCTTTTGTTATCTAATTACTACCACACTGTTTAAACATACATGTTCCTTTAATTTATTTATGATACTGGTTCGTTAAAACGGCCCTTCAAACAGTCTTACAAACAATAGTCAAACAAGAAGCCGTCCAATTTTAAACCAACAACCCTTGGATTAGGTTCACTCAAGAATCTCTATTGGCGCTATTATGTCCGATCGGTATATACATTATTTATAAAAACCCTTGTCTTCATGAGCGTCCCATACCGCTCGACACTCGTTGTGCTAATCTGGACGTACTCCCGCCACAGCAACAACGGTGTCAATCTGGGTGTCATCCTCACGCCACGGCAAAACAAAACTGCAGTATCTAGCTGGACTAATCTGGGTGTACTCCCACCACAGCATCAGCGGTGCGATCCTGAGCATCATCTCACGCCTCGGCAACTGCCACATAATACCAGCGCTAATAAGTAGAGAGACTTGAGAGAAACCATACCAAAGGTTTTGGACAAACATTCTTTCCTATAGCAACCAGTTTAACCAGACAATCTTTCCTACTTGACAAACATATGACGAGTTTCTTGGGGTTAAGCCCCGTGGTTTCGGCCCGTGTTTTCTTTTCATAAGGTAAATAATATAGTCCTATGGTCTTGCATATGCAATGATGCATAACTTGAAACTGCAATAATAACCTATACCATAGCTCTGATTGGTCCGATTGGTGGAGACATAGCATGTTCCGCAGGGGTTCCACCGTTACTTGTACCAGCTTCATGATCATTAGCGCCTTGGGTTCGAGTACGCTTTGGAGCCATTTGTTTGTACTACAGTACTTATGTTATACACTTAGAACTTTAAATTGGTCAATTTCCCTAGTAATCTCTTGTTTCCAAAGAGAGTCTGTAATTTGAACCCTCGCCAACTCGGATTCATACTTAGTGTTGTTGTTCTACATCTAATTTCTATACATCAAATATTTGCTAATCGTAATTAATCAAAAATTAAGTGTGTAAACTATGAGTGAAAGTTTAAGAATGCATTAGTTTTATGCTTCACATTTCTAATCCAATTCTAACTTCAATTTCTATACTTTAACTAAATCAATTTTTAGTATTATTCAAAATTCTACTTAATCTAATTGACAATAAAATTGGTGAATGAGAATTTCATCATGTATAATAAGAATATGACGAGTTCTCTTATGTATTAACTTTCAATTAACTATGCATCAGTTAATAGTGAAGATGTACTAACTAGAGAGAGTAGGTATACTTAGAGAGATTAGAGTAAGAGAAAACATACACACACATATTTTCTAAAGTTAATTGAATCTTACTAATCCATTAGAAGATTAGAGCAAAAGAGAACACACACACATCCTTTTCTAAAGCTAATTGAATCTTACTAATCTATTAGAGAGATTAGAGTAAAAGATAGCGTGCGCGCGCGCACACACACACACACACACACACACACACACACACACACACACACACACACACACACATATCCTTCTTAAAGCTAATTGCTTTTTACTAATCTATTAGAGAGATTAGAGTAAAAGATAGCACATACACACACACACACACACATATTCTTCTTAAAGCTAATTGAATCTTACTAATCCATTAGAGATTAGAGCAAAAGATAACACACATACACACACATATCTTTCTTAAAGCTAATTGAATCTTACTAATCTATTAGAGAGATTAGAGTAAGATATAGCACACACACACACATAGCTAATTGAATCTTACTAATCTATTAAAGAGATTAGAGTAAGAGATAGCACACACACACATAGCTAATTGAATCTTTCTAATCTATTAGAGAGATTAGAGTAAGAGATAGCCCACACACACACATAGCTAATTGAATCTTACTAATCTATTAAAGAGATTAGAGTAAGAGATAACACACATACATCATTTCTAAAGTTAATTGAATGCTTAATTAATACGTACCTTATTAGTCCACTAGAGTTTTTGCTCTCTTAGTGGTTTGTGGACGCCTTCTCTCTAAGAGAAGTGACAGCACTTCGTGAGCGCTATAGAGGCAATATTTATGTCTCAAGTGTGAGTATGGATGCTCTATTTATAGGAGAAAAGAAAACGTCCAACTTTTTTTCCAAAAAAATAAAATAAAAATAAATTTTATTTTTTTATAGATTTTTTTTTTCCAAGAATCATACCTGCGTTTTTGGTACCCATTAGCTTGACCACTTTGTCATTATCATCAAAAGATAAGGCCACACAGCCCCCCCTCATTATGATTAGTCAAGACTAGCCTCTCCTTTTCATGTGACAGTGTGTCCCACTTTGTCCCCTCCTATGTAAGTCCAAGTGAGTCCATGTGCCTTCATTTGTCATCCCTATGTATTCTTGTGTTTTTATAATTATTTTATTTATTTTCTTAATGATAATTTACAATGAATACATCTGCAAAATATCTGTGGCGTACTGACCGACCATATCCTCGAAGCTTCTATGATGTATCGCGGAAATAGTTAGAATCAACGGCTTCCGGGACAAAGTATCTGCCACCAATTTCTCCTGGCCCTGCACATGGACAATCTGGAGGTAAAAGTGTGACCAGATGTTTGCCCATCGCATCTGCTTTCCCGATAGCCGCTTCTGTGACAAGAAGTAGCGTCAACTCCAACCATCTGTAAAAACCGTAAAATCGGTTCCGAGTAGGTAATGTTGCCACTGAGTAAGAGCATGGATAACCGCCAAAAGCTCTTTCTCACATAGCTGTACTATCAATTCCGGCCTTGAAAACAATCGGCGCTCATAGGCAATGACATGGCCTTCATGCATTAAGACCGCATGCGGACTACGACCACAGGTATCACAATATACTTCAAACGACTTCTGCAAATCCGACAAGTCAAAACTGGTCTTGTAGTCAAATTCTGTTTCAATTTCTGAAAGGCAGACACCTCTCTGGGTCCCCACGAGAAAGGGACTCCTTTCTGTGTCAACATAGGCAAAGGGGTAAGCAACCTCTGCAAACTTTCTGATGAACCGCTGGTAGTAAGAACATAAGCCCAAGAAGCTTCGAACTTCATGGACATTCTTCAAATCGGGCCAATCACGGATAGTCTCTATCTTGGCCGGGTCCATCTGCACTCCTGCTGTTGAGACAATGTGTCCCAAAAAGTGTATCCCTGTGCTCGGCTCACACGATAAGGTGGCCGATTCGGTGGTGTGGTTCCAGGTATCAGATCAATGTTATGATCCTCAGGACGAGCTGGTGGCAACTCGCCTGGCAGGCCCTTTGAAAAGCTATCGGCATGAGTGTGGAGAAAATCTTGGTGTTCTTTTTCGAAGTCAAAACATATTCGACCTTCAATCATCATTTAGTCCTTTCCAGAAAGTAAAGAAACTGATTGTCATCAAGTACAATGTCTGTGCCCTTCATTTGTCAAAGTTGCTTTCTTGGCCCGATAGTCAACCATGGCGTTGTTCTTCTGGTACCAAGGGATTTCGAGTAGGACGTCACAACCTCCCAAGGGAATTATGTAGAAATCCTCGTGCTTAAACACCCTTGACATTGCAAACGAAGTTTGCCAATGATCGGTGTAATGGCAACATCCCGTTCGGGTGCCACTAGAACTACTTCCGCCTGTGGCCTCAGCCTGTCAGGCGTAATTCCAAATCGAGCCGCCAATTCAAGTGAAAAGAAGTTGGCCTTGGCTCCTTCATCTAAGAAAAAGAGGGCTTCCTGATCTTTCACTTTGTCCTAAAAGCGGCAAAGTTTGATACTTTCATTCATTTGATTCGGTTTAGTCCCCACGCAATTTGGTACCTGTTGGGGTTAAGGCCTATGTGCCTTGACCAGTCGCCCAGGTCATGGGCGCCCGTCCACTGTTACCCTATACTTATAGTGAGTATACTGTATAGGGGGAGCTGCCACTTCACAGTCTCCCCACCCGCTTTGTGTGTGTGTCTCCTCTCTCTCTCACTCTCCGTTTGTGGTGCTCCCCGATCCCCTTCAATTGGTATCAGAGCTATGGCGACCGCGGAGAGCACGACGGCTTTGAGAGCTTCGAGACAATAGCTCGCTCGCTCTCGGCGGTGGAGAGATTAAGAAAGCTTGGAAGACTTGCTGTGAGAATGCAATGGGAGCTTGTGAGCTCAGTTGAGAGTGATGTATGCTCTTGTGGAAGCTCAGAAAGGAGTGTGGAAGATTGTGTGTAAGTGAAGGTGCTGCCCTAAAACTGTGTGCGCAGCAGCATTGTTTTCAGATTTGTTTTTCTCCTTGTAGAATGCAGATCTGAGACTTATGTTCCATCCGCCCATCCGTTTCGACGTGGTCTACATTTTTGCAGAAGAAACTTTTTGCAAATTCCTCACCGTTTTGTTGATATTCAGCTCAGATTGACTGTTTACAGAAATTCCAGATTTTCTGTTGTCGCATTGTGTGCGAGTTTGATGCACTTTTGGAAGCACGGGAGATGCTTGAAATTGAGTGCATAAATTCTGAGCTGAAGATGAAATTGCAGCTTGTGTTAAGCTTGTGGTTTGAGGGTTTTTTGGTAGACTTGGGCAACGAAGTACGGAGGCGTTTACACACCACCGAGGTGGTCTCTTAAGAGATACAATTTTTTGGAGCACACAGGTGGAGCTTCTTTCACTCGTTTTCATAGGATACTTTGGCAGTGATTTTGTGCTTGGATTCATGGTCTTTGCGGATGGTTTGCATATGGTTATGGCGCATGGTTGATGCCCATTATACATGCATTTTGGCGAGCACTTTCAAGTGCCGGTGAGCTCTCTTGAGAGCATTGTTTTCGTATTGATCAAGTTTCCGGATTGCAAATCTTTTGGCGCTTGCTTATGCGCGGTCACTCCGTTGATGTAGGTTGAGTGCGGATTGCCATTGTATGTGAAAATGTGGAGCCATTTTGGCATTTCTACTCATTGGCATTGAGTAGTGTTATGGTTTATGGTAGAGATTGTACTTGAGTTTTTTGCTCAGTTTTCAAGGGAAATTCTGTTGGATTTTTCTCAGATTCTCGCCATAGTTTGTGATCGAGTGTTTACTCTCACTTTGACAGGTTTTGTCAGTCTGGACACAGTTTTGTGTTTTTGTATCCACTCTCGCAAGAGTGAGGAGTTGTGTATCTTTCTTTGCTTGAGGCAGTGGTTTGCTCTCGAGTGGGAGAGTCTTGTGATCTCGAGCATTGTTTGCCATAGTTTTATAGAGCTTATGCATGTATGTTGAGTGTAGTTTGATGCGCATTGATTGCTCATTGTATTGAGCTTGCAAGACAATTGTTATTTTGTGTTGATAGCCATTGTGCGTCGAAACTCTGGCGAAATTTTCCTAGGAGTTTTATGCGTATCATTTATGCGATCTAGGTAGAGATTGCGGGTTGCACTCAGCATTTGCGTGCGGTGTTCTCTACAGGTGGGAGACTTGTGCGTGTGTATGCATCGATACCGCATAGTGTGGGCTTGTGATTAGCTCACAGATTGCAGTGTGATACTAGAGTAGGCGAGGCTTGTATTGACATTGCAGGAGCTCTATTTTGGAGTGTGTCTCACAGGTTTTACATTGTGTTTCTAGCCATATTTGTAGACAGTTTCCAAGTGTTGTTGGTGGTGCGGTGGTTTTGCTTTCTAGTTTGTTACATTCTGGTCATGGCAGAGACACGTGATCGCTCAGATTATGATCTCTCCGAAATGTGCATGTTTGATGGGTCAGACTTTGCAGCATGGAGAGAGTGTATGCTTGATGCATTGACACAGCGAGGGTTGCATCGACCATTGAGTGGTGATGCAGGTAGACCTTCAAACATGTCTGACGATCAGTGGCAGGAGGTAGAGGAGATGACACTATCTACACTCTCTTTGCACCTTGCGGAATCTGTATATGCTCTTGTTATGTATGAGACTACTTCGAGAGCACTTTGGCGCAGATTACATGATATGTATGATAGATCTGAGTCATCAAGGACTCGTGTGAGATATGTACATTCACGAGTACGCCGACAGGGGATATGTTGGTATTGTGGTCATTCTGGACACGTTAGACGGCGCTGTTTTTGTCGTATGCGACATCGTAGGAGACATGGCAATCTCAGAGATGTATGTAGTGATGCCATGGACTCAGTTGCTTTGACAGTTGAGGCAGATGTAGTGTCGGAGTATACTAGTGACGGGGATGTCACTTTTACCTCGAGCTATGCACGAGATGCTATACATGTGGATAGTGCACTCCCTTCGCAGTGGTTGCTAGACGTAGATGCTATGTTTCATGTCACGTCGCATCGTGAATGGTTTTGTAGCTATTCTAGCGGAATGCTTGGCAGTGTACGTTTGACCGATGGATCGATGCATGCGATAGCAAGTGCAGGAGATGTGAGACTGTCATTACTGAGTGGTGCATCTTACTTGTTACGACATGTGCGCTATGTACCAGATTTGACAGTGAGTTTGATCTCGATTGGTCATCTTAGAGATTGTGGATGTCAGATTTCGCTACGAGAGCGAGATTTTGTGATGCATTTGGGTTCGCTAGTGATTGCGAGAGGTGCCAGGAGTGGTACAGGTTACCCATTGCATGTGGATCACGGGAGAGACGGTGTTGTCTCTGTGATCATGCAGCCAGGTAGAGAGCGAGAGAGCAGGCGAGTCTCTTTTGCTTGTGGGTTGTAGGATGCTTTGCATGGAGTGCAGAGTAGTGACCTTGTTGTGCAGGTTGCGTCTACGGATGCACAGGTAGAGCGGGACAGCTCTAGTGAGTCACAGCAGGATGAGTCATCAGAGATGATGACAAAGATAACTCACATGGATGCTGAGATGTCGGCTATTGTGGAGTCATTTCTTGATATGCTTATGTCAGAGCTTGATGCAGATTCAGGACAGATGGATACTCTTAGTACACATGTGATATGTGGTGGGCACGAGGAGTCACTCCAGAGCTCGGAGTCAGAGTGCCATGGTCTTTATGATAGGGGACAGGATTGCCATGAGTTGAGTTCTGAGTTGGAGGTGGCAGAGGTTGCCAGGGTTGCATCAACGTTCGGTGTCCTCATGTACGAGATGTTGATCTCGAGGCCCGACATAGCAGCTGCAGTGGGAGCATTTGCAGCAGGGTTGATTAGTTGTTCGATGACTGATCTCGGCATAGAGCATAGGGGAGGTTTGCACGTATTGGACCGATACTTGCAGGAGTGCATGAGCTCTTGTAGACTCTTTGCAGAGCTTGGAGCTAGCTCAGTGTGGCTTCCGCAGCGGGATGTTTGTCTATCAGTAGAGCCGGATGCACTAGCTCATCGAGAGTCAGTGGGCATAGGTTGAGAGAATATCTCACCTTCTATTAGTTGTACACTAGTAGATCTTGCTTAAAGGCACAATGGCCTTTAAGTGGGAGGTTTTTGGGGTTAAGGCCTATGTGCCTTGACCAGTCGCCCAGGTTATGGGCGCCCGCCCACTGTTACCCTATACTTATAGTGAGTATAATGTATAGGGGGAGCTGCCACTTCACAGTCTCCACCCGCTTTGTGTGTGTGTCTCCTTCTCTCTCTCTCACTCTCCGTCTGTGGTGCTCCCCGATCCCCTTCAGTACCAGTTATGCTTTCATCTGCCTTTTCTGCCACGTTCCTCAACTGCTTTCGAACTCTCTGACCTTTCTTCATCCTGTTCATTCGGTGCCTTTTTAGGGCACTTTGCGGAGATGTGCCCCGTTTCCCCGCATCCAAAGCACTTCCCCTCTTTGATATAGCTGACCCTCTCTCGAAGAGTGAGCTGGGGTCGTGCATCCATTTCTTTCTTTTTCGGGCTACTCTTTTTCCTTCTACTTTCATTGTTAGAAGTCTGTACGATTCTCTGCTGCGTCATGATCTCACCTGTGGGGTAAGTCAAATTGCCTGAATGAATGGCAAAACCCCGTTTCGCATGACTCATTAGTTCTTGAATGGAATCTGACTTTGCTCTAAGCAGTGATCTCAGATCTCTGTAGGAAGTCCCAAGGTAAACCGCTCAATTTGTTCTTTGAACGAGATCTTCTTAAATGAAGAAGCTGGTAGAAAAGAGCTCTAGAATCTCTCGCAATATGCGTCCAATGTATCTTTCTTGGTCATCTGAAGATGGTTCCAAGCATAGTCACCACCCGAAACGGAAACGAGAGAAACGGAAACGGAAAAACTGGTGTTTCGGAGTTTTGCCCGACGCAGAAACGGTTGAGAAATGGTACTTTTTTTTTTCAATTTGTAAACGATGTATTTCATAAAACAAATAGCCTAGGAGGAGCCATAGGTCATTCAGAATTGAAAAATGAGAATTGACAATGCATACACTCAGCCCACAAAACCCACACACGTGGACAACACTCGGATAGCCTTAGATGACAGCACAAATCACTTAGGATCAGGTGCACAAAGAGGGGCAGAAACTCTACCTACAATTGGCACCACGCGTTTCCTTCGCTCAGAAAATCACCCACGTGTTTTTGTTTGCAAAATCCAGCGCTCAGGTTTTTTGTCCAAATTGAACCTTTAAAAAAATAGCATGCCGAAACGCCGTCTCGGCCGGTCCAAAACGGTGGGGAAACTCCGTTCCCGTTTCCCCCCTCCCGAAACGCCGTTTTGTGTGACTATGGTTTCAAGCAATTCGTATGTCGCACTCGTACTCCCGAGTCACCCATGAAGAAATAAAAAGCCTTTTAAATTTCAGCCATTTAAGTGGCGCTTTCTTGTTCAATAGAACCTAATCGTGTTAATGAAAGAGGCTTTGAAAGACCAATTTTTTTCTCTTTGTCAACGTTTTTAAGATTTGGGTTTTTTTTTAATTATAGCAAAAGTATGGTCTAAGGGCTAAGTTATGAAGCTTGAGTTCTTGTTATAATAAGTTTTTCCCTTCTTCTTCTAACAGTTCTTCTAGCTCTTCCGACTCGAGCGAAGAAGACAGAAAAGGTAAAAAGCGAAGCAAAAAGCAACGCTTCGGAAAGGGCAAGAAAAAGTCAAAGAAGTCTAAATCTTGCCCAATTTTTCACAGTTCTACAGAGGACTCGTCTTCGGACAGTCCGGACTCCGACAACAACAGAATTTATGCAAGGAAGAAGAATTTTTATAAAGCCAACTAGTATGAATTTTTGAAAGATAACAGCAAGAAAGTCCGAGAATTTAAAGGTGGACAGTCAATTAAATTTGACACGTTTTCTGGATTTCGAGATGCTTCGAAGGCTTTGGCCTTCATACAGCAGTTTGACATAGGTTTCTCTAGAGGACATTACTCAGAGCACTCCAAGATTAAGAGGGCTACCTCTTACTTCACGTCGTGCTTTTTAGCTTTGTTCTGCGCATCAAAAAGCTGGCTAATCTGTGCATCAACCACCTCTTCCAATTCTTGCTCTATAAACATCCTCGGCGTAGGAGGTTGTTTGAGCGCCGGTTTGAGGGGTGGCTCCGTGGTTTGCCGCCACTATGAGTGCACCTCGTCGAAGGAGGTCTGGGTCAAAAATTTTGCTAGTTTAGGGTCCTTCGTAAAATTCATCATCAACTTTGTCGCATCATCAACCAATCTCCGATGTTCCATCTCTTCAAGCTCTGCCTGAGTAGGCCGAGGCGGGCCGTACTCGCGTGAATCTTCTTCGTGATCTCTTCCCGCATCTCCGGATGCAGAGAAAGTCGACTGTCCTTCGCTTGAATCCATAAGTGCCGCGTAAAAAGGATCGGCTTTCCCAGTAGAAGAGAAATCGGTCGTGCTCTGATACCACTGTAATAGACTTGGACACTCCAAGTCAAGAATCTACCGCGACACGACAGGAATTCACTTCAAAACAGTTCACAATTTGATTTGACACCGGCCTGGCGGAGTTCCGTGCCAAGAGGTATTGGCCCCAAAGACTGGCGCCCCTTTCGGTATTTCTTTTTGTATTGAAATCTGTGCTCAAAGTACAAGGGACTGGGAGAGTCTCACTCTCAGACTCTGCCTCCAGATGCTCTGAGAAGTGGGAGCCCAACCACCTATTTATTGGTTTACAAGGGATGCCAAAAGCAGAGCCCCAAAAGCTGCCCCAAAAGCATTCACAAATAAAGCAAGCATCTCTCAAGCCATTGCTTGGTAAATAAAGCAATTAAAATAATGCAATTTTAGTTTTGCGTAGAATTCAGCCAGCCTTGCGTTGGAAAAAAGCAGTTCGTACAGCCAGTAAAAAGCGCCGCAAAACACGGGGGCTGCCGTACAGTCATGCCACATCAACAGGGCTATGGATAAATATCGGCTAGCTAGCCACTGTGTAGGTGACGGTGATCGGCCATGCCGGTTACACTTACTCGAAGCCCAGCAACCTGCTCATAGATATGAAGAGCAACGCACACCTCCTGCGCAAGCATGCATGCGTGGGCGTAGCGGTAGTGCTTGTGTCTCTGAAACCTGAGGTGCAAGCGTCGATACTCCGTGTCTATGCCGTGTTGACTACTTTTGGTCAACCTATGGTGGCCGCTGAAGGTTGACTAGCAACCAGAAGGCGTTGCTTCGCCACGATGGCAAGCACGCCGATATTTAACCAACGCCCGTCAGCAGGTTTGCGTGGATTTCGAAAATCTGCAGCCACAGCCACGTCAGCGTTTCAGCCAGCCACAGCCACGTCAGGTGTGTGTGTGTACAGTCTGCAACCCTAGGGATGTGCAACGTCACTAGTTTGTGACAAAATATGCATGTCAAATCACTTTTAGTGAGTTTACCTATACATTAGCATTTTTAGCCAGTTCTGGGATCGTACGGTTTTTGGCCAGGCAGGCAGGCAATTTCCCAATCGCCCTATGTATCCCCCCCCCGCCGCACCCCCCGGTACTTTTGGCATGTGTTGTGATCATTGCAGAGTTCCAACGTTTGGGCACACTCTCTCTCTCTCTCTCTCTCTCTCTCTCTCTCTCTCTCTCTCGATTTGCTAGCGGTTTGCAATGTGTAGCCTCTCTCTCTAGTGTTTTTCATCTCTCTCTCTCTCTCTCTCTCTCTCTCTCTCTCTCTCTCTCTCTCTCTCTCTCTCTCTCTCTCTCTCTCTCTCTCTCTCTCGTTTTTGGCTTGCAACCCATCTCTCGCGAGCGCTCTCCTTCCCCTCCGCCTTGAGACCCTACAAGCGTGGTTATACTTGTGCTTGGATGATCGTGCCCGTTTGATGGGCTTTACACTATAGGATGTCACGTGACACATCCGACCCTATGTGTCCGTGGACAAGCTACAACACGACAAGGGTTCAGTCAGTCCAGATTTAGGAGTGTTCTGGCAATTTTGTTTGTCTGTTCGCAGACCGTGCATGACCAAGCACTTAGAGTAGATGCATATCCTCCGGTTGCACACAGCATGATCATAAGCATTCCCATCAGAATCCATCAGAATCCTTCAAGGGAATTTTCCAGTGCATTTAACCTATTTTCCCTATTTTTGACATTTTTCACTTATTATTTTAAGTGACTTTTGTTGGGAACTGAGTAGGCCAATTTGGGTAAAGATAATATATAAGCAAACCTAGGCTAGCACTATTTGGCAGAAGAGCAAGGAGAACACAAGCCAAAGGCAGCAGGTTCCCCCTCTCTCTCTCAAGCAAGACTTCCCCCCTTGGTGGCGATTTCCTCCAGCAAGGACAGCAAGCGACCACCTCTTCTTGGCGTTTTCATCAAGACCATCATCGCCATAAGCTCTAGCACCCTAGCGTTTTCAGCATTCAGCCATCATCGCCACAGATTCAGCATGCTAGCGTTTTTCAGCCTGCATATTCAGCCCTAAACCAGCGTTTTGGACAGCTGTTTTCAGCCTAAAACCAGCGTTTTGGAGGAGCCTAAAACCAGTGTTTTTTGGACAGCAGATTTCAGCCTTCTAGCGTTTTTGGACAGCAGAGCAAGCCCATCAGTTTTCAGCCACCGAGTTGGTCTCGTCATCCGTGTTGTCGACATCGACATAGCCCTAGACTTGCATCAGTTCTCATTCATCCCCTTTGTACCAGTTTGTGCAATCAATAGTAGACCACTCTCGCCAACGAGAGTGGGGCCTTCGGAGAAGGGTTTTACGTCGTCTGTGGTGTCGTATTCTCTTCTCTCTCTATCTCTCATTCTCAGTACCTTCATTCACAGGGTCATTCACTTTGTTTGTGTCCATTGCACTCTCGCACTAAGGGAATGGAAGGCTCTCCCTTCCGTAAGTAAAAGGAATCCTTGAGCACAATTCAAAGCACTCATCTTGAGCAAATTTCAACATTCATTCCACTGCACCTTACATTGGTATTAGAGCTTTGACAGTGTTCTGTATCATTCAAGGAAAGAACCACAAGAAGCACATAATTTTTTTTGCTTGTTGAGGTCGCACGAACCCAAGTCCTCTTGGGCGTGTCGATTCCTAATCTTGTTTTTGAAGAGTGACAGGAAACCCAAGAAAGAAGGGCTTGTCCAGCCTCCCCTTGTGCGTCTTTTCACTCATTGAGAGCGGACCGTGCACTTAGCGGCCGGCCAATCGACGTGAGGTGGGAGAAAGCAACCTTGGTGTGAGCGCAAGGCCGCCAAGGGGTGCGCCCGCGGAAAAGAGCAGAACCCGGGTGAAGAGAAGATCCTTCTCTAACACAGATTGCAAGCGAAAGAAGAACCTCAAGACCCTCAAGAACCTCAAGCACTCAAGACCCTCAAGAACCCCCGAACCCAAGACCCACAAAAACCTAGGTTCCTTGTGAACTTAAGAACCAAAGATCATAGTGCATGGTCATCACCCGAAGCGGAATGGATACTTCGCATGGAGGTGGTGAGCATGGGAGTGGCGAAGAAGAGTTTCCCTTACCAGGAGGTTTTCTCGACCCTCCCCTTCCCCATCTACGCCACGAAAAGCAAAACGACAAGACGCCTTGGAGTGTGAGCGTGATCAAGCGCGCTTGGCGCCTAAAGAACGACAGGCGGAGCGTGCGGTACAGAGTGAATAACGCATGCAAGAGTTGGTCCGACATGTTCTCGCTTCGAAATCCGAGCCAGCCAAAGATGTTGGTAGTTCATCAAGTGGCGCAAGCCGAGATTCGGACTCCAACAACTCAGTCACAGAGAAGATTCAGTTCAGTAAGTATGATGGTAAGATGGATGCCACGGTTATTTATTCTTGGTTGCATCAATTTAATGCTTATTTTGCGACAACTAAGAAGACAGGAAATAGCAAAGTTTTGATGGCAGCCATGTACCTTGCCGGTGATGCCATCAACTTGTACCACGCATGGCAAGAGGTACAGTTAGCCGCGCACCTAGAGGAAGCCGACGAATTCGCGCCCCTTTCCTTCAATTGGTCCAACTTCCAAGACAAGCTCAAGGCGCGGTTTATGCCTTCTCAATACCTAGCACGATTAAAAGTAGATTGGCGCAATCTCAAGCAACATGGTATGCCAGTCATGTCTTTTTCTAATCGTGTTTTGCAGCTAGGTACCCAATTACGCAAGTCGGATGATAAGGCATTCCTTTATAGATTGGACGAGTATATCAAGTACGATGTCGAGGTGCTCGATCCAATCGATCTCAACAAGGCGGTAGCGATTGCTCTCGCACGGGAGATGAAGCACAACAAGGGAAAGCCTAAGGAGAACAAGACTTCGACAAGTACCTCCCAGACTTCTCAGAACCTTCAGAATGGTAAGAACTGTAACTCTTCTAACCAATCTTTTATTAGTCTCTCAGAAAAGAACTCTCCAATGAACCTAAGGGTAAAGCTAACACAATTGCTAAACCTAAGCTCACTCAAGATGAAAAGGTAGCACAAGGAATTTTAGGAGGATACATCACGTCGGAAGAGCAAAGCACTTGTTTTAAGGAAGGTCGTTGTTTTCATTGTCACATTAAGGGTCACATAAAAAGAACATGTCCTAAGCTTGAATCTAATGAATCTAAAGAATCCACAGAACCCACTTTCTCTGTCAATGCAATCAATGATAACATGAGTATGTCCCAAGTTTCTCATGACCCTCCCATTGATGAGTCTCTCATTAAATGTTATGGTCATATGACGGGGCAGCGTTTTGTCATATTGTTTGACCCAAGCAGTATGCATGATGTGATCAGTCCATCTCTTGTTGAGAGAGCCCGCCTAGAGGTTAGTCAGAAATCTCCTCTTGAGGTCTCTAGCTTCGCTCCCGGTATGGACTCTCTCATCACGAAAGAGTGCCTTGATGTGTTGTTTACAGTTGAACAAGCTGCTTTCTGTAGAAATTTTTTTGCCTCTCCTCTCTCAGGATGTGATATGATTTTGGGCATTCGATGGTTTCGTGAGCATAACCCTCTCATTGATTGGGCGGAAAATACGTTCACTTTCAATGCCAAAGTGACTCTCCCATTGTCATTTGTGGAGAGCAAGTTGTTCATTCTCCATCTCTCATTGCTAATGTGCAGGCGAAGATTGAATGGATTCAGGAGAAGAAGTCTCTTCTTCTCCAAAGCATGACACACGGGATTTGCATGATGATGAGCATGATGATTTGGATGCCAATGACAAGCATGATATTTTGCATGATCAAGATGTGATGTCTCACAAGCATGATGATTTGTATGATCAAGACATGATTGTTCACAAGGATGATGCGTTAGTTGATGCTCTTTTTAGCGAAGCTAACCTCGTTGCAGATTCGATTGATCATGAAGAATCGATCTTGGCTTTCGAGTCGAGGTCCACAACAACCCCCCCCCCCCCCCCGACAGATTCTATCAAACACGACGAACCGACCTTGGCTCTCGAGCCTAGGTCAGAAGAACCCTCACAGGAATTATTATGTGTTCAAGTGATTAGTCAACATGCATTGTTCAAGTGTTTCATTCGTGATCGTTTCCTGTATTCTAGTCCGCGTCTTTATGTGATCCCTTTTCCTAGGCATGACATATTGTACGTTGAGCATGTCTCACTCTTGAATGAGCACGGATGTATGCGGATTATTCATGAAAAGCTGAAAAGTATGCATTCAAGGAAGTCACATTCCATGTCTCTTCCTTGACAGACACGGTTGTAGGACGAGCACAAGACAGTATGAGCACCAAGCATGGGCATTTCCGTTGCGAATTTCCACAGTTGATTGATTTGGATCAGAAAGACAAGATTTGATCTCATTGTTTGCGTGTTTGTGGTGAACGGTTTGACACTTTGCTCATCTACATTGCATGCACAGTCTTTTAGGAAGACAAGATTTTTTTTAGTCACTTTACATGGAATAGGTATGTTCATGTTTTTGTGTTGGAAGTGGTTTCAGGAATTTTCAGCCATGGAGATTCTTGAAGAATGTGGACCTACGTCCATAGACAAAGTTGAAGCATTGAAGGAGCTACCAATGACTTTGTGTCGCTTTCGGCGCGGCCCAAAGAAGCAAGCGTTGCACATCTTTATGAAGTTCAAGTACCGCATGACCCACACATTAGAGTGGGCCAGCGAAGAGTCCCTTCCAGGATTCCGGATGCTATTGGCGATCTCCCTTTACGCCATATGTAACAAACTGCTGACGTGTCGAAACCCCTAATTCTGTTGAAACCCTAACCCTAAAATCAGAAACCCTAATTCTGCTCGAAACCCTAATCTTGTTGAAATCCTAACCCTAAAATCAGAAACCCTAACCCTAAAATCAGAAACCTAACCCTAACCCTAGCCCTAATTTGCTGACGTGGTGGGCTGACACGTGGCCTGTTGTACGGACACTAGCGTGATTTCCGAAAAGCTGGCAGCTTTTGGCATTGCTTTTTGGACCAAAAGCTTTTGAGTTTTGAAGGCTTTTCACTGTAATTGCTTTTTAGGCCAAGGGCCTTTAAATATGAGGTTAGGGCTCATTCTCTGGCATGCTTCCTGGAGAAGGTGCAGAGTCTGGAGTACCGGCTTGTACTGTGTTGATGCAATATAAAGAAATACCGAAAGGGGCGCCAAGGTTTGGGGCCAATACTCTCTGGGGTGGAATTTCGCCACTCTGTGTCGGGTGTTGTTTCTCTCTCTCTCTCTCTCAGTTGTTATTAGAGGGCTAAAAGTCTGTTCAGTCTGTTCTTTTCTATTGGCACTGGTGCCCGTCTTGTGACAATGGTATTAGAGCATCAGGCGTGTGCCTACTGCGCTATGCCTGCGCCCTCTACACCTCATAGCGTCTTGGTCCCAACTGCTACTCGCAAGCTTTCACTCACTCGATTGGCAATGACAATCATTGTTTTCTTTGGTCTCCCAACACCAGTAGTGAGTCCCACCAACAGGTTGCACCACCGCACCCCAACCACCTTGAGCAACCTCATATGTCTTTAGCCAATAGAGCTAGCCCGTTGATAAGAGCGAGAAAGACCCGCCAGAGGTGGGTCACTTGAGCTCGTTCAGCTCAAAAGGATTGTGTATTTGGGTTGTTACATGGGTAGCTTCATTAGAGCTAATTGGAGATAATTCAACGCCAGGACACATGAGCCTTTTAGGCTCTAGACTCTAGCAAGGTGCTATGTTGGTGGGGAATCCCATTGGGTCACTATCTCCAGCTATTGGGTTGTCATCAATTTGCTCATAGGAGATGAGATTTCTGTTCATCATGGGTTTCAATGGTTATCTATTGGGATCAGACTTTCAGTAGATACACTGAGTTCCATTCATAGTTTACTGGCCATACTAAAGGCATGTTGAGTGAGGGTGGTGCACCATCCTATGGTGCATACCCCTGTCAAAATTATGCATCTCAAGTGAACGTCCAATGCGATCCTTTTATTGAATTTGTCATTTTTAGGTATTTATTCTACTTATTTGACATGAGTCTAGCATGTAAGGGGTACTTAAGGCCCCCTGCATAGCATTGTAATAATCATCTAATTTGGCTAACATGGCATGAAAAGACTTTTTACTCCCTTGAGGGGGAAACTTGCTTCCATTCCTCGTTGACATACCATGATATGACTTGGAGGCGCTTTTCCCCTTGTCAGCAAGTTGACAAGAAAACGTGTCTTTGACTTGTCTGCGTGCATGCGAGTCAAAGGCATTGTTTCTTGCCGGCTCTAGCCCAAAAAAGTAAAAGTAAAAATGTAATAATCATCTAATACATTTTGAGTTGGTTGGTTTGCGCAATGTGTGTGTGTGTGTGTGTGTGTGTATGTGTCGCCCCCATTGTAATAAGTACTACTTGCCCCCATTGTAATAATCATCTAATGCATTGCCAGCTGGTTGGTTTGCACAAACTCTCGCTCTCTCTTTCTCTCTCTCTCTCTCTTTGTGCATTTTTTCTCTATCTACACGCTTTTGCATTGTTGACTTTGACATGGTATTTGTTGCTCGTGGAAGAGCATCGTGCGAAGGAAGCTGGGCAACGTTTTTTTCCCTATGTGAGCAGTTGGAGGGGCAGCGTTTTCTGTTTTGTTCCAAATGAAGGGCTTGATTGGCAGCGGCTGAAACTTTTCGAGTGGCGTTTTTTTTCATAGGTGGCATTGCGTTTGGATTTTGTCCAAAAGGGTTAGCTTTAAAAAAAAAAAACGCCGACTTGTGGATAGTGATAAGTCAGGAAAGTCACCTTTTATAAGAAACCCCATAAGCCCTTGTTCACATGCAACAGGGCAAGCCTTGCAATTATCCCTTGTTGTGAAGCTTGCTCACTGAGATGGCTCCCCCATGTTTGAATCCCGGCGACAAACTTACTGGAGACAACTATGCTCATCGGAAATTGATCATGCGTCTGTGATTCTTACACAAAGTATTGTGGGCTGACATAAATGGTTCGGAGGCAAGACTCGCAAGGTTTGGCAACAACAGGTGGACTTGACTTTAGGATGACTAGTTTCTTCAATCATGCATTGATTGGGATGCGAGAAATGAGAAGGTGATGTCAATTATTGTTCAGGAAGTTACGAAGGATATCTCTCCCATGGTACAGACTTTGGAAACTACAAGTGAAATGTGGTCAAGCTTGGAGATCTGTTTGATTGAGACCCTTTGATGCGAGTGGTCACCCTTCTTAGACAGTGATTTTCCATCTAGTTTGAAGTCCGACTTTCCATGTAGTCTTTTTTGATGAAGACAAAGGTCATCCATGATCAACTCAGAGCCATGGAAAGAGCATTGACTAGTACTCAGTTAGTTGCCTTGGTATGAGATGGTGGCAAGGACATTACACTTGCAAATTGTGAAGGAAAAGATGGATTTTGATTATCTTGGCTCTTTTCTCATCGAGAAGAAAGCTATCTTAGTCTCCCAAGGCGAGGTTCGAGTTTCGAGAAGTGATGAATCTACACATGCTACTTTGGAAACTAAAAAGAAGTCTTGGAGCCATTTTACAAGTGTGGAAAGCATGGTCATTGGTCTCGGGATTGTGAATCCAAAGGCAAAGGCAAGAGCTCACAAAAGGACAATGCAAAGGAAAACGTGATGAGGACAATAGTGATAGTGATTCTACCAAGGACTTGATGGAGTTTGCTGGTGTGGCACATGCTACAGTGGCAAAATTCCAGCCTTTAAGCTCATTGATGGGTGCCGTAACATGCGTCAGCTAGAGAGAAGCAAGAGAGCGGTAGAGAGGTGCAAGTGATGCTCTCAATACTTGATTTGGACCCATGTGTCGGAGGTTAAGTCATCGATGTTTGGATCTGTGTGTTCGAGTTCAAAGCAGATTGCATGTGGCAAGGAACCAACGTGATGTGTACAAAATATTTTCTCGTCACAGGAGCTTATCTCTAGGGTCCTTGATCGCACTCCCCTCATTTTTGGGGAAAGATTGATCTTTTTGCATACGTGGTAGGAGGATTTTACATAAGCTGCTTTTGAGGATAGATGTCAGGTCCCAAAGTATCCTATAAAAATTGCTTTTCTAGAGCTACCTGCATAGTTTTGGTTGCCAGATATGTTGAGGATGATAGATTCTAGTTTTGGCATACTTTTATGTCCCTAGTATAGGCGTAGACATTTGTGCCATGTATTAAGGTGGCTACCTCCAAAGTTTCTAGATACTATCACCTTTGAGTGAAAAGGGGTGCTACACCCTCAAAGGATTGTGGGTACGGGGAGAATGAACCAGTGCCTTAGATACCATGAGATGGGGCATCTAGTGAGGGGTTGCCCTAGAGGGCGACAATAGAGACAGACTAGTCGCAAGAGGGGATGGCCCTTGCAATCGCAACAGTCCCAACATAGTTCTGCCTAGGGTGGGACCTTGCACAACATGATAGAGATCAGAGTGGTCAGATTCATAAGCAACAGAGTGCTTGTCAGGTGCAACTGAAGTGTTTAAGGATTTAGCTCGAATCTAGTACTTCGCACAAACACACAAGGGTTACTTTGTCACAAGACGGGCACCACGTGCCAATAGAAAAGAACAAACCGAACAGACTTTTAGCACTTCAATAACAACTGAACTGAAAAGAGAGAGAGAGCACACGTGACACGGAGTGGTGGAATTCCACCCCAGAGAGTACTGGCCCCAAACTTTGGTGCCCCTTTCGGTATTTCTTTATATTACTTGAACTCAATACAATGCCAGTACTCGCGCTCTGCACCTTCTCACCGAAGCGTGCCAGAGAATGAGCCCTTTGCACATATTTAAAGGCCCTTGGCCGGCTTGGACATGCACGTCCTGCTAGAGGCTCACAACGGTGCTAGGCTAGGTCCTAAGCTAGACTACGACTGACGCTAGACTGTAACATAAGCTTGTTGACGTGGCGCAAGTGCAACGTGCACGTGACAGTGCTCAACAACACCAGAATGACGAGCACACACAGAGACAGAGATAGAGATAGAGACAAAGACAGAGACAAACAACTAAACAGGGATAGGTAGAGCCTGTCCTTGTTTATAGACAGTGAGAGAAGAGGTTGGATGAGGTAGAGCAGCCCCTAGAGAGACCTCCTATTGAGAGGCTACCAGATCGGGATCGAGAAGATCTTTCATAGCAATCTTACAGACAGACAAAGCATGAGGATCAACAGTTGGAGGTATCTTAAGATCGGGCCGAGGAGCCTCAAGATAGGCGAGTTCAGTAGCCTTTGGACTCTTTGGAGATTCAATTGCAGGCGCCTCTTACAACTGACACTATTGGGGGAGAGCAGGAGTGAGGCTTCTTAGCTAGCTGGGGAGTTTGATTATTTAGCAGGTTTTGAATGGCAGATGTCTCAATATCCATGATTTTGCTTGCTTATTTCTTTGCATGTGGTCCATGGATATTTCTAAAGATTTGATTGAGGATGGGCCACTATGTGTCGACATGTTTTTTCAGCAGTTGTCTAAAGGACATCATATTTTTCATGGTCCAGAGAGATACCTATGATTAGATTCAGAGTGTAGACTCTACATATATCTCTTGGACCACGGAGGTGGTCTATGATATCCTATAGGAGCAGACAATGGTGGAGGGCAGCTATTACATGGATATTAGATGTTTGTAGATTTGTATGAGAGCCAAATTAATGATGCCTCGGGGAAGTTGATTTGGTCAGGGAAATGTTAATCTTGGTACCTTCCCTTAGCTTTTCTGATGGAGGACAAATTGGTCCCTCCTTTCTCTCTCACAGTTTTGTTGTGCTAGATATTTGAATTGATGAAAGGGATGCGGATGATTTTGGAGGCACAGCACAGGGGTTTTACAGTTCCTTGGCTATTACGAGCTACTGTAGGAGGTGATACTTTATAGCATTTTGGTAGCTAGCACTGGTCTTTATGGTTTCACTACACTGCCAGAAACGGAGACAGCTCTTGGCAGGCTTGAGCCTTGTGTAGGCTTCCTACAGCCAGGTAGAGCTTCTTCACCACTTCATGATTTGAGTATCTTATCCTTTGATTGATCTTATGGCTGTATATGGGTATCTTTCCCCATGATTTCATTGCATATCTTTCTCATATTTTTTGTATATGGACCTTTGGTTGACTTTATGTAATGCAAAGGGTCACTTGTCACATGCACATTTAACCCTATGTGTACGTGGACAAGCTACTTCATGGCAAGGGTTCAGTTCAGTTGAGTTGCCTAGATGAGGAAGTGTTCTGGCACTTTTGTGAGTCTGTTCGTAGACCATGCATGTCCAGACACTTAGAGTAGATGCATATCCTCTGGTTGCACACATCATGATCATCAGATTTCCATCAGAACCATCAGGAGCATTTTTACAGTGCACAGACCTATTTTCCCTATTTTAGCCAATTTTCACTTATTATTTTTAAGTGACTTTTGTTGGGAACTGGGTAGGGAAAATTCACTAAGCATGTATATAAGCAAACCTAGCGCTAGCACTTATGAGCAGAAAGAGGCAGCAGGAACTCTGGTTCAACAGGCATCTTTTGAGTAGGACGCCTAGCAGGCCTAGCGTTTTTGCATCACAGCAAGGAACTAGCGTTTTTCATCCACAGACCAGCCTTGGCTTTTTTGCATGGCAGTTCAGCCTCGGCGACAACAAGACACAACAGATCAGCCCTAGCGTTAGCAGATTCCACAGTGACAGCACATCAGCCCTAGCATTAGCAGATTTCTCCAGCAGGACAGTTTTCAGCCGTAGCAATTTTGGTTTGCAGATCAGCCCCGGCGTTTTGCAGCTCCATTGCGACAAGATCCACAGTAGCACCAGCATTTTCAGTTTTCAACAGTCAGACATGGCAGTAGGACCCCCAAACCTCACAGATCTCACCTTCCCGCAGCAGATCCTCGCCGCACGGTCAGATCCAGCGTAGTTTGGAGATTCAGCCCGGAAAACGCAGATTTCAGCATCTGCGTTTTCAGCGCGTCGTCTTCGCATCGTCGCCATCGACATCGTCATCAACATAGAGTCAGAATTCAGCAGATAAAGATTTGCAGATTTCAGCCCTTGGCATTTTTAGATTTCAGCCCCGTCTCGTCGTTGTTCTCATCGTCGTCGACATCATCGGCAAGTCTAAAGCATTGTAGAGATTTGTGCAATTAATAGTAGACTGCTTTCGCCATAGAGAGTGGGGCCTTCGGAGGAGGGTTTGACAACATTCTGGTGTCGTATTCTTCTCTCTCTATTTCTCAGTCTCAACACCTTCACTCACAGTGTTCATCACTTTGTTTGTGTCCATTGCACTCTCTCACTAAAGGAACGGAAGGCTCTCCCTTCCGTAAGTTAAAGGAACCCTTGAGCACAAATCAGAGCACTCATCTTGAGCAAAGTTCAACATTCACTTCCGCTCCACCTTACATTGGTATCAGAGCTTTGGCAGTGTTCTATATCACTCAAGGAAAGAACCACAAGAACCACATAATTTTTTTTGCGTGTGCGGTCGCAAGTAACCCAAGTTCTCTTGGGCGTGTCGATTCCTAATCGTCTTCTTGAAGAGTGATAGGAAACCCAAGAAACAAGGGCTTGTCTAGCCTCCTCTTGTGCCTCTTTTCACTCATTGAGAGCGGACCGTGCACTTAGCGGCCAGCCAATCGACGTGAGGTGGGAAAAAGCAACCTTGGTGTGAGCGCAAGGCCGCTAAGGGGTGTGTCCGCGGAAAAGAGCAGAACTCGGGTGAAGAGAAGATCCTTCTCTAACACAGATTGCAAGTTAAAGAAGAACCTCAGAACCTCAAGAATCTCAAGACCCTCACGAGCTCAAGAACCTCAGGAACCTCAAGAAGAACCCAAGTTCCTCGTGAACTTATGAATCCAAGACTTCAGTGAATGGTCATCATCCGAAGCGGAATGGATACTTCGCATGGAGGTGGTGAGCATGTGAGTGGCGAAGATGAGTTTTCCCCACTAGGAGGTTTTTCCGACCCTCCCCCTTCCCCATCTACGCCAAGGATTGCACTAACTCTTATGGAGGCTTTCGACAAGAGAATGATGGACAGGAAGTTAGAAAGCGAAGCAAGAATAGCAGCCATAGAGCGCAAATATGAAGAAAGAATGGCAGCCATAGCGCGTGAGCAAGAGCAAGTACGCTTGGAAGCCAAAGAAAGACAAGCCAAATTTGATCGCGAGAACAAAGAAAGACAAGTAGAATATGATCGCGAGAATAAAGCAAGACAAGAGATGACGACCAACACATGAAAGAGTTGTGGCGACTTTTTTCTATTGTGCAGGCGCAGTTTGAACAGAATCAGGAGAAGGAGACTCTTTCAATCTCGTCTTCTCCAAAGCATGACACACATGATTTGCATGATGAATTGCATGATAATGACAAGCATGATGAATTGCATGATCAAGATGTGATTTCTCACGAGCATGATGATTTGCAGGAAGAAACTGTGATTGTTCACAAGAATGATGGTTTAGTTGATACTTTTCCTAGTGAAGCTAACCTCATTGTAGATTCGATCAATCACGAGGAACCGATCTTGGCTCTCGAGTCGAGGTCCATAGAACCCCCACAAGAAAATTCGATGAATCCCGAAGAACCGATCTTGGCTCTCGAGCCTAGGTCCCAATAACCCTCACAAGAAGTATTATGTGTTCGAATGATTAGTTAGCACGCATTGTTCGAGTGTTTCATTCGTAATGCTTTCCTGTATTTTAGTCACCGTCCTTGTGTGATCCCTTTTTCTAGGCATGACATATCGTATGATGAGCACGATTCGCTCATGAATGAGCACGGATGTATGCGGACTATTCATGAAAAGATGAATTGTTTGCATTCAAAAAATTCACATTCCATGTCTCTTCTTGGCATGACACAGTTTCCGAAAGAGCACAAGAAGGATTGAGCATCAAGCATTGGCATTTCCATTGTGATTTGCCACAGTTGATTGATTTAGATCAGAAAGACAAGATTCGACTCCATTGTTTGTGTATGTTTGATGAACGGTTTGGCACTCCGTCACTTTGTTCATCTGCATTGCACAGTTTTTTCGAAGGAATAGAGTTTCTCCAGTCACTTTACATAGAATGAGTATGTTCATGTTTTTGTGTTGGAAGTGTTTTCAGGAATTTTCAGTCTTAGAGATTCTTGAAGAAGGTAGACGCATTACTATGGACGAAGTTGAAGCATTGAAGGAGCCACAAATGACTTTGTCGCTTTTGGCGCGTCCCAGAGAAGCAAGCGTTGCAGACCTTTATGAAGTTCAAGTATCGCATGACCCACACATCAGAGTGGGCCGGCGAAGAGTCCTTTCCAGGATTCCAGACGCTGTTGGCGATTTCCCTCGACGCCATACAGTTCAGTACTAGTACCTCACTTTGAAAAGTAGGGGATGTCACGTGCACATCTAACCCTATGTGTACGTGGACAAGCTACTTTATGGCAAGGGTTCAATTCAGTTCAGTCAGCCTAGATTAGGAAGTGTTCTGGCACTTTTGTGAATCTGTTCGCAGACTGTGCATGTCCAGACACTTAGAGTAGATGCATATCCTCTGGTTGCATACATCATGATCATCAAATTTCCATCAGAACCCATCAGGAGCATTTTTACAGTGCATAGACCTATTTTCCCTATTTTAGCCAATTTTCACTTATTATTTTTAAGTGACTTTTGTTGGAAAGTGGGTAGGGAAAATTCACTAAGCATATATATAAGCAAACCTAGCGCTAGCACTTATGAGCAGAAAGAGGCAGTAGGAACTCCGGTTCAACAGGTATCTTCTCAGCAGGACGCCTAGCAGGCCTAGCGTTTTTGCATCACAGCAAGGAACTAGCATTTTTCATCCACAGACCAGCCTTGGCGTTGTTGCATGGCAGATCACCCTCGGCGAGAACAAGACACAGCAGATCAGCCCTAGCGTTAGTAGATTTCTCCAGCAAGACAGTTTTCAGCCCTAGCGTTTTTGGTTTGCAGATCAGCCCCGGCGTTTTGCAGTTCCATTGCGACAAGATCCACAGTAGCACCAACGTTTTCAGTTTTCAGCAGTCAGACATCGCAGTAGCACCCCCAAACCTCACAGATCTCACCTTTCCGCAGCAGATCCTCGACGTACTAGTTGCAGATTCAGCCCGTAAAACGCAGATTTCAGCATATGCGTTTTCAGCGCGTCGTTGCTGCATCGTTGCCATTGACATTGTCATCGACATAGAGTCAGAATTTAGAAGATAAAGATTGCAGATTTCAGCCCTTAGCATTTTCAGATTTCAGACCGTCTCGTCGTCGTCCTCATCGTTGTTGACATCGTCGGCAAGTCCAAAGCATTGTAGAGATTTGTGCAATCAATAGTAGACCGCTCTCGCCATAGAGAGTGGGGCCTTTGGAGGAGGGTGTGACAACATTCAAGGGAAATTGGCCAAATGGTAGACTCGAGCTCGTCAACAGGCTTTTGCAGATAAAGGATGTGCATCTAAACAATTCTTCCAACATTTACATTACTCCAGGCGGTCTCAAGCTATACGGAGAGTTAAATTACCGTCAGGGGAGTGGACCTCCACTTTCCGAGAGCTACCACTAGCTCTACACTCTCATTATGGAAAGATTTTTGAAGCTCCTTTTTCTCCCACGAGAGAAGCTCGCCAAGCGCGTCATATGTTTCTATCGCATGTTGCTCCCATTCTTTCAATGCGGCACGCTCAAGACTTTCACCGAGTCGGAATTGTATGCCAGCTTGCTTGATTTGGGTCGATGGAGAGCTCTTGGTTGGGATGGTCTCTGTGGAATTTTTCGTGTCTTTCTGAGATTATTTGAAGTTGCCTCTGTTGTTCATGACTAACAACAGAAATTGCTCTCCTCTTGGAAAGAAGGTTTGCTCAAGCTGATACCTAAGCATGCATTGTGTGAAGAATTCTCTCATTGGCGGCCTATTACACTTATGCCTGTGGTATATAAATTAATGGCAAAAATGCTTGCTAACCAACTCAAGTGCTTTCTGCATGAAGGCTTGCATCAATTTCAATATGGCTTCATTCCACGACATCAAATTACTGATAACCTCGTGAATGTCATCATTGGAATGGAATATGCAAAATATACTTGATAGGATGTCTTGGTCATGCAGGTCGACATTGAAAAGACATTTGATGCTGTTCTTTGGGATTATATTGCGGATACCATGCAACACTTGGGCTTTGGGCCTAGGCTATCCCGTGTTGTACTTTTCTTGTATGCACATAGCACTTTTCCAAGCTTGTTAGATGGATCTCTCACAGAATCTTGGCCTTTGGGACGGTCGGTAAGTCATGGTTGCCCTCTGAGTGCTTTGTTTTGTGCGATCGCTACTCATACCTTGTTTATGTATTTGGATTCCTTGACTTCCATTGGTAGGCTACATGGCGTGACTTTACCTTCTGGATGGCAGTTTGTTGGTCAGGCTTATGCGGATGACTCTTTATTCATGCCTCGCAATAACTATGATGATGTACAATAGATTATGCATACTCTTCACTTGTTTGGATTGGCAGCAGGTCTCAAAGTTAACTTTTGCAAATCCAAGCTATTGCCTTTGAAAGAGTGTGACTGGCATAAGATATTGTGGCCTAGGGAGATTGTTCCTCCACATGTTCTGGTTCACCATTTGGGTTGTCCGTTGGGTTGGAATGTATCGGCTATGCAGAAACTGGATTGGGTGCTCTAACGTCTGCATTCCATGTTGAATTATTGGAAATTGTCCACGTGGCTACTTCATGTGCGTCTTAGGATTGTCCAATGCATCCTTGTGGCTTATGTGCAGTTTGCCTTGCCTTTGTTATCTTGGCCTCGGTTGCGCTTGCAGTCCCTCATGTCCAATATTTTAGAGCATTTTTGGCAAACCTCGTCTAGCAAGAAGGGTCTTCGGCTTCTTTCTATGGACAAGCTGTGTTCTCCCAAGCGGCTTGGAGGGTTAAATATTTTGGACTTGAGACGTCATCTTCCGGCTCGGAAAGCTATGCTGTTGCTAGTTTTGGTGGAGCAGCAGCAATCCTGGGCTCTCATGGTCACACATTTGTGTACGCACATTGTCACCCCATCTCTTGGTCATTGGAAACCGACTTATTGGGATGTTTTTGCGAAGCTTGAAGGACACATTCCTGGATGTCCCTTTCTAATTGTTGATTGGAAGGTTGTCACTTCGCATTTGGCGTGGAATGGTCGACAATCCTCTGTGGGTAACTCTCTTCGCTTGGAGAGTCTGCATTGGAGCAGGGCTTTCGCTTTGACTTTGGTTCAACGGTCTCCTCGCCAAGCGTATTTTCTTTTCCAAAAAGGAATTTGTCAAGTGCATCAGGTGGTTGATCACTAGGTGGTTGATCACTCGGATTATGTTCTTTCGTTCGTTGATGCAGTGTCTGCTTTCGGTTGGGTCTTCATCACTCTCCTCTCTTGCGGGTGATTTAAAGGATGCTTGCTGCTCACTCATCCATTCCTCCTTTGGATGTGGACTCTCGCTTCTCTGATTGGAATCTGGCTGCTACTAGATTGGACTGCATCTGCTGGCAGTCTGTGCCATTCTTCAATCTGATGTATGGATTGTGCATCAGGGTAACCAGCTGTGGTCGCTTTCTGAGTCATCCTTGTGGTGGCAACACACATTGTCTCGCATTTGGCAGAGTCATCTACCTTTGAAGGAACGTGTTTTCTTGTGGTGTTGCCTGGTGGGAGCTCTACCTGTTGACAGTGTGTTACATGCTCGGCATATTGCGCCTTCCTGCTGCCCCAGATGCCTTGAAGCTGAGGAAACCGTGCCACACTTACTGTGGCGTTGTCGTCACTCCAGAGCCTTTATTCGGCAAGTGTTGACTGCTCTTCGGCTGTGTTTTCCCTCCGGCTCTTTTCACAGACGCTTTTGGCTTTTTGGGGTGCTCTAGTCACCGCAATCTCAGTTTGCGGTGTTCTTCACCTGGGTTAGATTTTGGACTATGTGGGCCATCTGGCACCATAGGAACTCCTTCATGTTCCAAGGCACTTCTGTTGACCCCTTTCCCTATTTCAAATTATCTCTTGGTCAAGGGCTGCATTTTGCCTATGACGCTGGAGACATCACTCTTGATACCTACAGGATCTACTTTTGACTGTTTCTAGCCTTCGGAGCCTCATAGTCCTCCGCTTTTTGTATCCCTTTCTTTTCGTGGGTTTTCCTCGCTTTGAGGTTTCCCACTTGTAAATTAATCAAAGCAGATTTACAAAAAAAGTGTGTGTGGGGTGGGGGGGGGAGGGGCAGCAGCAGCAGCAGCAGCAGCAGCAGGGGGGGCTTGCAGGTGAGGTAGCAACAACAACGGCAGGGCAGTGCGCGCGCGTGTGTGTGTGTGTGTGTGAGAGAGAGAGAGAGAGAGAGAGAGAGAGAGAGAGAGAGAGATATTTTGTTCACTTTTGGCAGTTTAGAGTGGTGGTGCTATGAAATTTTACTTCTTCTGTCTGGTCTATTACGAAATCCTCAGCTTCAAACATCTACAATTTCAATATGGTTGGTTCACTCATACTGAGATGGTTCAAGAATTAAGGCATTTTCTCAGTCATAACTTATCTGTCACCTCTGTCACAGCCTCAACTTTGCCAACTTAACGTTTCAAATACCATTTGGTCTTGCTGCCACTGTCAGGTTAGCATAATACATTTGTAAGATCAAGAAGTGCATTGGAACATTGATACATTTGTTTGCAGAGAACAGTTTTCCATGCAAAACTTTGTGGTGTTTTTGGAGGTTGGATTTTAACTTAAGAAACTAAAGTATGCTCTATATATTGTTACTTGCAGCACAAGGGTATCCACTGAATTAGGTGCAGGCCAACCTCAAGCAGCTTACCGTGCAGTGCTTGTGGGAGAAATATTAACACAGACTCAAGCTTGTATTGTGTCGATTCTCATATTTTCGTTTCACAGCGTGCTGGGACATGTTTTCAGTGGAGATAGTGAAGTCATAGAAGCTGTTGCAGTGATACTTAAGCTTGTGGCGATCTCGACTTTTCTTGACAGCAATCAAGCAGTGCTCTCAGGTATACTTTTTTCAGCCTTGCTCTATTATCATTACATTCTTCTCCCTGAAAAGGATGTCCTATACCTTATCATGAAAAATGTTGTAGTCTCATGGGTCTTATGCTTTGCTTGGTACAAGAAGTATAGGCTTGGTGGTAGGAGTAAGGCCTAGAATTTTGGCTTTGCTATCCATGCAGGCTCTTAAAAGGAGTCCACTATTGACTATAGGAGGGGAGAAATTGTTGGAAGAATTGCACATGAGCCACGTGGAAACACACCCTTAGGTAGCAATATCTTCTAGATTCCATGGATTATGCTATGCTCACAGAATAATGTGGATTCCAAATATCTTATGCCAAGGGAGGCATCTCTTTATAACCTTAGAGTCCCTGCATGAGCCCACACTTTTCTTATGGTAGGAGAGCTCTTTTACAAAGGACAACTGACATACATGTGAGAGCAGAGGAGGCTCTCACAAATTTTCAATGGAGCTGTGGACCGTTGATAGACCAGAAAAGGCTACTTTTGTGTCCAAGAGGATTTCCCTTCACAATTTCTGAGTTGGCAGATGGCTGATTCAGATGGTGTTTGCAGGGGGTGCCCTCAATAGATTCTCTCTCTCTCGCTCTCTCTTTCTCTCTCTCTTTTTCTTTTGGCCCTAAAAGCTAGCTCTCTCTCCCAGTCGCTTTGGAGTATCAAGTCATTTTAAGCCTCGTTGGATAGATCTTTGAGGTCTCTTGGGATAGTTTCCTACGACATTAAAAATTCTCTTTTTCTCAGGTGTGTGTGTGGGGGTGTGTCTGTGCGCTAATAAAAAGAGGAAAATGGTACAATCTTTCTATCACCCAAGTGTGGTAGATTGATTATGCCATTTCCCTCTTAAATAACAGGTCTTGAGTTCAACTCTCCTCATCAGATAGATCTTTAAGGTCTCTTGGGATAGTTTCCTACGATGTTAAAATTCTCTTCTTCTTTTTCTCTCTCACTGCCTTCCCAATTGTTGGATAGATATTTGAGGTCTCTTGGGATTGTTCGACATCAACCCCCCCCCCCCCCCCCCCCCCCCCCCCCTTTCTTCTTCTTCTCTCTCTCTCTCTCTCTCTCTCTCTCTCTCCCCCCTTTGATGGGCTCATTATCTCATGAATATTTTAACCTTCTGATGGGCATCAAATCCTGTCTTAAAATAGCCGAAAAGGCGACAGGCGGGGGCGTTGGAATCGAACCTGAAATGTGACCCCATTGAAAAGTACTCATTAAGGTTAACCACGAGGGACGACTTCAAGTAGTACCTAAAAACCTTGCCGTTGATTGCCAGGGGCGTCTGCCGATGTGGTGACGTAGTTTTGGGTGACGGGAGCTGCGACGCTGACCCAAGAAATTGGGGGTTGGTTTTCTCACCCAGCCGGCTAGCACCCTTTCTGGTACATTTTCTGCCTGCAAAGATTGGTCTCCGCCTCTCACAACCCACACCCACACAGTTTGCCCATTGTTATGGACTTTTTGGTGCCTTTGGTAGGGGTTTCCCTCTTGCAAATAAATTTTTTTGCGGCTACAAGCACTCGATGACAGCACCAGATGCAAAGCTGCCCACAAGTCTAAGGCTGGGTTCACAAAAGGTGGAGGTAGATTGTCTCTCCCATTATAGGATGTGGGTTGATGGGAGTGCACTGCTAAAGTTGTGATCCTACTTATTGTGTGTGATCACCCAATCTTAGAATGCACTTGCTATGTGCAATGGAAGTGATTTATGGTGATAACTCGGGCTGAGTGCTCAATACACAACATTCCTTTTACTTCATGAGAGGGTTCATATTACTTCATGAGAGAACTCTGCAATAGACTAGAGTGTGAAGAGAAAATGATACTATGAGAGTGATAGAGAGAGAAGAATTCAACATTGGGAATCCCCCGCCCCCTCTGCCAAGGAACCCCCTCTCTATTGCTAGAGAGGTATTTGCTTTAGATTGCACAAATGCTGATACGATGGTCCTAGATGCTGAGATGTTGATGGGATCTTGTGGTAGACGCTGGGATCTGAGAGGCTAAGGGCTGAAATCTGAAAACGCTAGTGGTACTTGCTGAGATCTGCAACGGTGTTGATGAGGGTATGGCTGAAACCTGAAATCGATGCTGCTGCAGGGCTAAATTTGCAAAACGCTGGGCTGACATGGTGCAAGTGGATGGAATCTGCTAACGCTATGGATGTTGATGAAAACGCCGATGGGCTGAGGGTACAATGCTGAAGATGTGCTGGTGGTTGGCGACGGAGTGGAAAAACGCTAAGTCCTCGTAGAGTCTGGAAACGCCAGAGGTGCTTAAGGGGTATTGTGGCTAGGTGCTCATGAGGTGCTGATACTTGGTTCTAACAATTGGATGGATGACCCTAGGGTCCCTTGTATATCACTTGCATGCTGGGTCGAGCAGATGAGGCATGAGACCCCATGACTTTTATAATGCTGGCTAATATATCAATTATTGATAAGTTTAAAAACTTATTAATAATGCGCAGCTTGTGACCATCTTGTGGAGAGTCAGCGCCACTGTCTTTGGGACTGTCCTTTGGCACAGTAGGTCTGGCTTCGTGTTCTTCGGCTGATGCCAGCTCTTTCCACAGCACAGCAGTACACTTGGGGGGCAGATGCTTGGTCCACTCTCATGGGCCCGACACTTCAGTTTGAGCTTTTCTCCACCAACAGGATGATAGTGATGTAGGGGGGTCGACCTACACTCCAGCCTCCTACAGAGCTTACTCCACAGGAGTGGTGCAGTGAGAGAGAGGGGAGTTGGGAGCTCATCTGCGGCCTGACACTCTGGTTCATCTGGCAGGCCCGCTGCTTCCGCATCTTTGAGGCTCGCCCCGTACCACCAGCAGAGAGAGTTTGGGATCTTTGGCTAGAGCTGATCCATACTCTCAGAGGACAGTTTGAGAGACTCCAAGCCCCAGGGAAGCTTCGACCGCATGCGGGAGCGTAGAGAGGCTTTCCTTTGACTCTGGCACCCTGGGCCTTTCTTCACCATGGTCTAGGGTGTGCTAAGATGGCACTACCGTCCACCTGTGTAGCTTTTCCCTCCTCCCATCCCTTGATTTAGCCTCATTGTACATATGCTGTTTGTTCATTGGGAGAGTCCCCCTTAGGATTGTTGTAGCCCTATGGGCAGTTTCATTAACTAATAGAAGGATCTTTTTCTCGGAAAAAAAAAAAACTTATTAATAAGAGTTGCTTCATATGCAGATACTACCTAGGCTTGGATTCTCATGGTACTACGTGCAAACACTCTCCAGTGCCTATACCTAGCCAACATTGGCTGTGCTCATTGGCAATCAGAGGGTGTGCAACTAATCTTAAGTGCCTTGTAATGTGCAACGGAAGTAATTAATGGTGAATGTCCATGATAAGTGTTTAGTGCGTACTCAAGGTTCCTTTTACTTCATGAGAGAGTTCCTTTTACTTCATGAGAGATGTGTAAAGACTAGAGAGAGAAGAGAGAATGATACCGTGAATGAAGGTTCTCAGAGAGAGAGAGAGAGAGAAGACTAACACCAGATGGGGTCCCAAATCCCCCTCCAAGCCCCCCCCCCCCCCCCCCCCCCCCCCCCCCTCCTCGCTACCAGAGGTATATTGACTGACAAAGCCATCGAGCTTGGGAGAGCTAGATGCCCACGTCTACAAGGGCCACCACGACTTCGACGTAGGCTCCATCAGAGGATCATGACTATTTTAGCACGGCATGGGAGACGTCCATTACAACTATTTACCAGCACGGACATTAACAATACTAATCAGTGATCGATGCAGTATATCCTTGGAGAGCGCCCGATGCCGACAACCTTGGGCACTGATGTTCATTCTAGCTTTTATTTTACTTCATTTTATTTTTGTACCCAGACATTGTATTAGATCCAGCAGGATTGTATCAGTTTGGTCTTATAGTTCATTTTGGCCTTTTGAAGATGTGTAATATGACATTTTATTTTAATTCATTTCTCAAGCTCGGATATTGCGCTCTCTCTCTCTCTCTCTCTCTCTCTCTCTCACACTCACACTCACACACACACACACACACACACACACACACACACACACACACACAACGAGAGGTAGACCGCCAAACATAAAATTTTTGCTAACTAGCTCTGTTTTTAGCTAGCATTTCTGTATCTAAATTTTGTTAGATTCTCTTCAAACTCTGAAAAAAGAGTAAGTTCTATCGATACAGTTTGTGTTGGCTTACCGATACTTTTTGTCAAGAAAAAATAATACAAAAATGAGTGCTTATGTCAGGTATTGCAAGAGGTTGTGGGTGGCAAGCAGTGGGGGCTTTTATCAACCTTAGCACGTTTTACATCGTGGGTTTGCCAGTCGGTGCTTGTCTTGGATTTCTCACTCCATTGCAAGCAAGGGTAAGTGTGCAAAAAATGTTGTCTTCCTGCATCTGCTTTCATTGTATAGAGTTATGCCACTAGAATTGTCGTTTCTAACATTTTGCAGGTAAGTCAAGGTCATTTTTTCTTTAGAAAGCATAGAAGGTTCTTGATATAGCCTATTTGCTTTTATAGGGTTTATGGATAGGACTCATTTGTGGGCCATTTGTACAAGTTTGCTTACTTGGCATCTTGACCTGGACAGCCAAGTGGGACAAAGAGGTATGTCCTTCCCCCCCCCCCCCCCCCCCCCCACCATGATTCCACCAAGGAAGAAGGCAAAAGAAGTTCTAGGTCCGTGCATCTATGCATTTTGTGCATGGTAAAAAAAAAAGTAGAAAAAATTAAAAAATTAAAATAAAAAAATGTTAAAAAATAAATAATAAATAAGTAAATTATATATATATATATATATATATATATATATATATATATATATATATATAGAGAGAGAGAGAGAGAGAGAGAGAAGAAGAAGAAGAGAATTTTAACATCGTAGGAAACTATCCCAACAGACCTTAAAGATCTATCCGACGAGGAGAGTTGAACTCAGGACCTGTTATTCAAGAGGGAAATGGCATAACCAATCTACCACACTTGGGTGATAGAAAGGTTATACCATTTTTCTCTTTTTATTAGCGCGCGCGCGCACACACACACACACACATACACACCCGAGAAGAAGAGAATTTTAACGTCGTAGGAAACTATCCCAAGAGACTATAAAGATCTATCCGACTGTGTAATCTTGTATGATTTGATGATCGGTGGTGCTGTAGGCGGTGAATGGCCTTCTTGACCAACTTTTTTGAGAAGAAGGAAGAGCTTGTGGGTCGAGGCCCGGGTGGTTGTGGAATCGGAGGCTGGTTTGGCACTTCTTAGAGTCTCTCTGTATAATCGTACCATACCTGTGGATCCTCAATAGGAATAGTTGGTCGTGGTTCACGAAGGGTGCTCCATGCTGTGGCACTGTCCATGCTCATGAACAGGTGGTATAGCTCTAGCTCCTGTGCCTCCTCGAAAGCTCGCCGCTTTCGGCCCGTGAATGTCTTCATATGGCGTCTGGCCTCTAGATCAGTGATCCCTCCAAGAGTCCGTTGTGCACGTAGCCGGCTTTAGAGGTCTCTACACTCATCATCGTACCAACGGTTCTGTGGCATAGCCCGGGGGGGGGATGTGGCGTGTGCGGGTGGTGTGCAAGAAGGAGATGATGGCTGATGTCTGAAGAACAAATGTGCTGTGGAAGGCAAGCGTAGGTAGTGGTGTAGAGAGGTGGAGCTGAAGGAGTCCCTTCTCGACCTCTGCCGAGTATAAGGGGGCTAGCTCATGTGTGAAATGGATCATGGTGTGTGGGGTGCATGTGATAGGTGTCTGGGGTGTGGCGTCGCCAGTGAGAGAAAGTGCAAGATAGCTGTGGTCGGCTCCACTCGGTTAGGGTGGGATGGTGAAAGAGCTAAGTAGGTTGGTAGCCTCTCTGGATCCCATGACATAATCCACGGTACTCCCCCCTCCGGCTACAGATCCATGTGGTATGCATGTCAGTCCTCTTGAGGTGGGCCACTATGCCATCTCGTTATAATTAACGAGACGGTGCTAAGAGCCTAATCTGAGCAAATGATGGCCGTATTGTGTAGTGCGAGCTGTGTCTGCTGACTCTCTCATGGTGACCTCCTCTTGTATGGCGAATAGTGCCACCGGGTCCTCTGTGTTGTATGTCTCACACTGATTCCGGCATGTTCTTGCATTGAAGTCTCCCATAAGGAAAACTTCCCCTAGTGTAGGCTACTCCATAATCTCATCTGATAGGCATGTGTATGGGGATGATCTCTCCTCCCCCTCCCCTTCCGTCTCTGTGGTAGCAAATTTGGAGCCTGAGGGGGCGAAGTAGCAGGCGGCGATGTAGATGATCCTCACCTGTGATAGCTCAAAGCGGATCCAAAGGTAATGGGCCTTTGGGTTCGGTGCAACAATCTATATCCTGCTCTAGAGTCCCTCTCTAAAGAGTATAGCCACCCTCCTGACCCTTGTGTGGTGTGCTGGTGAGTGCTCCCTTTGTGTGAAGACTCCCACGGAAAGCCCTGGATCTTCCGTAGACTCTGCTTTGGCTCTCATGTGTCTCTGTCAAAAAAATGAGGTCCTGTCCTCTCATCACCTCGTCAAGCCTCTGTGGGTGTGTCCATAGATCCCCATTGCAGTTCCAAACTGCGAGGTGGATCTCCTCATGTGTCCCATAGGTTGCGAGTCCCTATGCGATGGTCTTGCCATCAATGCTGACCCTACCATCTCTGTATGCGGCCTTCTTTCCTTCTTTACGAGCTTTCTTGACCTAGGCATGTATGCTCGACGATGGTCTTGTTGCATCTTTGTGAGGTTGTCGTCAAGGGAGATAGGAGACCCCTCTAGCCCTCTCTTTCAGATGAAGGATGTTCGAGAGTCCTCGGAGGTGAATTGGAGGATGAGGGCTCTTTTCTGTAGATCTTTACCGGCTCTCCAAGCTTTGTAGAAGGGTAGCTCCTCGTCTTCCTTGTACCCGAGCTTCATACATAGGGTTTTCCCATCGCTCTCGAGTGTGGACCCCTCCTCTTCTTTGATGCCAAACACTCGTACATTGAGGCGGCGGGCTTGTCCCATATTCTCTTCCTCAACGGTTGTTTGTATGATGAGCACCTCATCTATTTGGGCTTCTGCTCTTGCCTCCTTTTTGATATTCTTCTTGACTACTTCAACCCATCCTTCCTTGGTAGCCTCCACTTTCTTGTCGATGCTTGCCATGAGAGCTTTGGTGATCTCCTCCTTGAGGGCTTCCTTGGCTTCCGCCTTGATCTCTCCTTCTTTGGGGGTGAGAGATGCGATAGAAGCACAGAGGAGGTCGATTTTCTCCTTAAGCTCTTCCTTTTCTTTCCTTCATTTCTATCTCTTCTCCTCCCACTTCTCCTTCTCCTTCTTCCATGCTTCCTTCTTCTTGGTCAATCTTCGACCTCTTTTTCAAGCTTGTATAGCTGATTGGCAATGCCGTTGAGGGTGTTCGCAATGTAAGACGTCGTGAAAAGCCATTGAGACAAATCAACATGCACAATAGTTCATGCCTCTATGCCATGAAAAAAATGGAGTGCAAAGATATTATGCTTGCATCTTTGCTGGGCTCGATGTATCCTATCTTTATAAGTTATAAATGTACAAAAACCAGGGTACCCCTATAAAAGAGAGAGAGAGAGAGAGAGAGAGAGAGAGAGAGAGAGAGAGGTTTTAACATATTAGGAACAACCCAAAACACTTGAAAGATCTATCTCGCGAGCGTGAACTCAAGACCTGTCAAAAGAGAGAGAGAGAGAGAGAGAGAGAGAGAGTATTTTTCAAAACAATTATTTTGACACTTTACTTTGTAGGCAGAGAAGGCAAGGCAACGCGTCCAATCAGAGTCTTCAACAACTCCACTCTTGTCGCACTAACGCACAATGTAATTTTGGCCGACTTTTTGCATTCGAATGGGAAAGCACCAATCAACAACTCTCTCTCTCTCTCTCTCTCTCTCTCTCTCTCTCTCTCTACGGCGTTAAAATTCTTTTGTTTCTTCTCTCCTGCGCGCGTGCACAGAGTCAACCATCATCTCTCCTCTCTCTCTCTCTCTCTCTCTCTCTCTCTCACTCACACACACACACGCACGCACACAGAGCTCCCCATTCACGCACGCGATGCACTTCCAAACAACGTTGTATATCAAACACGCAATTGACAATGTGGTCTCTCTCTCTCTCTCTCTCTCTCTCTCTCTCTCTCTCTCTCATACATATATCCTACATAATAAGGAAAAGCTTGCCTTGAAAAAAAGACTCTTCTAGAAGTTCTTTTTTTTAAAGTTTTTACTTTTAATCCACTGATAATGGCAACGAGTGCTAGTTAAGTTGAAAGAGTCATAGCTTGTGAGTTCAAAGGTGGTGGGTTTAGCACCCTTGACTGCTTGAAGACATGTTCTAGCCCTTAGGGACGTTTTCCATGTGGTTTGGGGATATAAGTAGGGAGGCATGGTTCAAAATTCTGTACAAAGTACTACATTCAAGAGAGGATAGGGCAAGTTAAAGCTGAGTTACTAAACCCAAACTAATTGGAGGTACTAGCAAAAAAGGAGGGATTTAGGAGTTTTTAAGGGGTGTAAAAAAACTGAAGGTGTACAAAAAATTGGAGGCTAGTCAAAGTTTATGATGTTTGGTTAAGTACAAGGGTTGGGAAGGATTCTAAGAGGGAAAATATATGTGGGGAAGTATACGAGGTGAAGCTAGCCAAAGTGGAAACAAAACATTAGGCACGATCTGGTTTCTTCGAGAGAAGGGAACCAAGGTTAGGTGCATTAAGCCAATACACAATTGGTTTTGGAAGGTGTGCAAGCTCGGGATTAGCTTTGAAAATCTTAGAGAGAGGTTAGTTAATGGAGAGGGAGAGGTTGAGTGTGCGGATAAAGAGTGAAAAGGGAATTTTTACAATGGTAGGTAAGGGCTTGATTCTTTGAAGTCTTTGGAGGAGAGAAAGTCTTGTGCTATAAAAAACAAAACATAAGCAATGTTTGAACAGAGAGGGGGGGTAGCCTTTTGCCCTTAGTCTAGAAAAGAAAAGGTTACGGATAGTGATGAAGCCTGAAACTGAGCTTTCCCGAATGATGTACCTTTTAAGTTTCGAAAGTATGAAGGCAATTTTTTGGTGTGTGGGATGCCTGGATTGCCAAGGAATATAGTTGTAGGAATTGAGGCTCTTCTGATGACAATGTGAATCGAGTATGTCATAAGTAGCAAAAGAGGCTCCTTTGAAGAAATAGATATCCAGGATAAACACCTGGAGGAAGATATGTAGATATGCTCTTGGAGAGGGTGGCCATAGCGTTGAAGAAGCTTACTCAAACTCGAAGAAGAGCCATCCCACACGTCAAAAACGTCGTCTACGAATCCCTTAAAATGGAGAAGAGATGGAGAGGAGAGGAGCTTCATGCCTTCTCCTAAGGAGCACAGAAAAAGGCAAGCGTACATAACGACAAAGTTGGACCTCATTGTTGTACCTTTGATTTGGTGCCGCAATCCCCATTAAAAAGAAAGGTGGTGATGGTTGAGGATAAGAGCAGCTAGGGATAGAATAAAGTGGACCTTAGGAAAGGGGAAGAGGTATTGGATGGAGTTTTTGAGAGCTATTAGTTGTTCTTGTATGGGGATGCTTGGATAGAGAGATTCTACGTCAAAAGTAAACATGATAATATGGGGAGGAAAGAGGTTGGTGGTAAGATCCAAGATAAGGGAGTGGGAGTCCTTGAGGTGTTGGGGTTTAGATAAGCGAACGATTGGATGGAGTTTTTGAGAGCAATTAGTTGTTCTTGTATGGGGATGCTTGGATAGAGAGATTCTACGTCAAAAGTAAACAAGATAATATGGGGAGGAAAGAGGTTGGTGGTAAGATCCAAGATAAGGGAGTGGGAGTCCTTGAGGTGTTGGGGTTTAGATAAGAGAACGGTGTAGAGTTGTGCATGGAGCCATTTAGAAGCATTTTCTAAAACATATCCTTTGTAAGAGCATGGAACGGTCAACAAGGGCAAGTTTATGGATCTTAGGTAGGAGGAAAAAAGGGTACGGTTTGGGCTTATCAAGAGAGGAGGAGACGATAAAGACTTGTTCATTGTAGAGGAGAAGGAGATAATTTGAGACAATGGAGGTGAGGGAGGAAGAAACAAAAGGCAAGGGAAGGGAAGAGATTTTGGAGTAAGTAACGTGATCTGAGAGTTGGCGAAGTCCTTCTTTGTCATACCAAGCTCTGGAGAGGATTACATGGTGTTAAACCTCCCAAACCCCCAACTTTTTTTCCCATCTCTCTCACTCCCTCTTTTTGCTCACTATGAAAATTTATTGAATTACTTTGTACAAGTTTGCTTACTTGGCATCTTGACCTGGACAGCCAAGTGGGACAAAGAGGTACGTCCCCCGTTTTTTTTTTCCAAAGTCCAAAAGCCATGATTCCACCAAGGAAGAAGGCAAAATAAGTTCTAGGTCCGTGTGTGCATTTTGTGTGTGTAAATAGAGAGAGAGAGAGAGAGAGAGAGAGAGAGAGAGAGAGAGAGAGAGAGAAGAAGAAGAAGAAGAGAATTTTAACGTCCTAGGAAACTATCTCAAGAGACCTTAAAGATCTATTCGACGAGGAGAGTGATGAGTGCGCGTGTGCGCGGATGCATGCGTGCGTGCGCGATGCGGTGTGTGTGGGGAAGGGGGAAGAGCACAAGCCGTGTGGGTGGAGCAGTCTCACAAGACTCAAGATGAGGAGCTCCTTATTCTCATATGTAATGAAGAATAAGGGTATGTACAAATGTGGACGGGCGGCCGGACACTTGACGTCCGAGCGGGCAAAAGGCGTAGCGCCTTTACCCTAACAATCTCCCACTTAAAGACAATGCGTCGATAAGTGTGGTCTACTAGCTAAACTACTAGTATATACAAGAAACTAGGTGAGAATGATATCTCAACCTACGTTCACTGGCTCACTCTGTCGATCTATATGCAGTCGTATCGGCTCTGGTGGTAGGCGAGTGCGTACCCACGCTAGAGCTTGCATGTAAATCCCGCAGACAACTCTATATGCTCCACGAAGCGTCATGCTAGTGTCAGCCACCGTACGATTGACAATCCCTGCTGCAAATGCCCTCGCTGCAGTTACTAGGTCGTGCCTCGACAGTAACAAGTTGAACATGAGACACCCGAACGCTGACGAAATCTGTGCAAGACTGGTTGTACTCGCCTCCCCTGCGCTATCTGCAATCACTGCATCCTCAGGACTACCCATTGCTTATGGATGTGTCAACACTGACACTGGGAAGCTACATCTCTCTCATCCATAGGCAAAACTGTGCATCCTAGCATCAACTTATTAGCCTCTAACATAAGCATGTAAAAAAACTCCATATCTGTCAGCTCTGTTTGTGTCTCTAGGGAGCAGACCTACTCTACATCTGCCTGCACAAAGTCTGACAACACCTGCTATGTCTCACTAGAGCATTGCCGCTCTATCTTTGTCTCTACAGAGTCTACTAGCATGTCCTACGCAGCTAAATGCTCTGTCTTCTGAGCATGATGGAGATCATTGGCGAAAAAGACACGTCTCATCTCTCGCTCAAAGCATGCTAGCAACAAAATCGAGACTACGCCGTCTCGAACCTCATACACATGCATAGGATATACTAGGCTAGGCCGTTGCGGGCTCCTCTGGCAATCACTAGTGAACCGCAATGCATCTGGAAAGACTGCTCTCTAAGCAGTACCTGACAACCAAAAGTTTCCAACTGTCTCATTGAGATCAAGCTCTCTCTCAACTGAGGAACATAGCGCACATGTCGTAGCGTGTATGATGCACCACTGGGCAATGACAAACAAACATCTCTTGCACCCTCTATGTCAAACGCCAAACCATCGACCAAGTGCACATAACTAAGTCTCCCACTAGAAAATGTGCTAAACCACTCATGACATGGTGTGACGTGGAAAACTGTATCGCTATCTAGTAACCACTGTGGAGAAAGTGTGCTAACCATAGACAAATCTGCAAGAGGTAACTGGAGGCAAGCGTGACATCACCGTCATTGGCATAGACTGGCACTAGAACTGCCTTTCTAACATCTGTCAAAGCCGTATCTGTATCTCGCATACATCTCCGCTGCTGTCTCATACGTCTGAAACAACGGCGTCTAATGTGCCTTGTGTGACCGCAATGCCAACAACGCATGTATCGACAAGAACGAGACCGCCGTCTCTCAATGTCACACATGTCTGCTGCCATAAGTGAACGCCAAAATGGCAATAAAGTGGGAGATCACTCGACCACTATGCTAATCAAGCATAAACCAACCAATAGCTCAATAGTGAAAACCTGTAACCTGCATGTTGTAGTCTCACGCTCGGAATATGTGTCGATGTGAGAACATGAGGCAAAATCAAAGGAAACCTGTAACCACCATGAATGAATAGCTAAGAGCCAAAATATGGTGAGAAATCTGGAAAAATCTGGCAGAATCTCCCCTGTAAACTGAGCAAAAACTCAAGTACAATCTCAACCATAAACCATGCCAAATTGACAACAAAGTGGGAGGTAACTCGACCACTACACAATGCTCAAAAGCATGATCAATCGCATCAAATCTGACACTAATATATGCCTAAAAGAAACTCCACAATCTACAAACTGTGCAAGCATAAATTGGGACAAACTGCTCAACTGAGCGTAGAGCGCATAACCATATACACAAGTAGAGAACAAGCTAGCTCAAAACACATTCCACGAGAGAAATTGCCTGCAAAAAATCTGCAAAAAACTTGTGAAACTTGTGAGACTGCCTGACTGTAGCCACACAAGCATACATATCCTCACTCCTACGAGAGTGGGTACAAGAACACCAAAGTGTGTCCAAATTGACAAAACCTGTCAAAAGTTGTCAAAGTGAGAGTAAACACTTGATCACTTTCAAAGTGGGAATATATCGGCCACTATAGAAGATGACATAACACAACGAACTTTTATGGCAAGAAGATGGGAAAAAACGAACATAATTTCCTTTGCAAAATGAGTCAAAACTCAATGCAAACCGCAAGCCAAAAAACTGCAGATAACTGCCTGAGTGGGAGTCAACTCGATCACTAAACAATCATAGAGCAAACTGTGAATACGTGGAAACCATTGCGAGAATCTGGGAAAAATCCGACAGAGTTTTCCCTGGAAACTGAGAAAAAGCTCAAAAAATCTTACCAAATCGCATGAAAACTAGACACACAGTGTCTCAGTAAACGGATCGACAAATGATCTGCATACGCTGCCAAAAGCCTAGCAAACTGGCTCACTCTCGACCGAGTGGCTTTGTGGACGTGTACCTGTTCAAAAACACCTGTAAACCTGTAAATCTGCTACCTATGAGCTATACCTAGCTCAACCTGTATCCACATAAGAATACATAGCCTGAAACTGCACCAAACTGTGCAAAAAAACTGCTCTCTAGTGCTCTACACAAGCTGCACTGCAACCTATGAGCAAAAGCCGCTGAGAACTGATAACTACTACCTCATCGATTGGTAAACACGTCAATCGGAAACGCTGTCCAAGAGCTGTGTGAGCTCACGGAAAAACCTGCTCTGGAATGGTCCATCAGAGCCGTATGTATCGGTATGTGCCGTCGAAGCCAAAAGTGGAGATGAACGTCGAAGTCGAAAAGCCAGGGATGGCCATCAAAGCCGTCTTCCGCCACCGGAAAGAAGTGCCAATGCTATGGCCGCCTGTGCTCGAAGTCGGTGTCGAGTCGTAGAGGCCGAGTCGGATCGGTGTCGAAAACCGATGCGCTAAGCCGAGCCGTCAATGCTCGAGGCCGTAGAGGAGTAATGCCGAGATGCTGAGGAAAAACACCATAATCGGTGTCTAAACCGGTGTTGGGTCTCCGAAATTTGAAGTCGAGAAGAGGAGAAAAAATCACTGTAAAGGGCGGCGAAACTGGGTCGATGCCGGGTGATGTCTGGACTTACTTGTCCATACCTGCACTGCTTGTGCGTATGTGCGTGAGTGCACGCAAGAAAAGAGGCTCTGTCTCTACCTGTCACTCACTCTGAATCTCTTTTAAGCTGTCTCTCTCGCTCGCTCGCTCGCTCATACTCTCTCAACTGTGTCTCAAGCGGGATCGAGGAGTGTGGCATCACCAATGTGGCGTGTGGAGTGTGGCGTCACCAATGAGAGAGAGTGCAAGATAGGTGTGGTTGGCTCCACTCAGTTAGGGTGGGATGGTGAAAGAGCTAAGTAGGTTGATAACCTCTTTGGATATACCATGACATAATCCCCCCTCCGACTACAAATCCATGTGGTATGCATGTCAGCCCTCCTGAGGTGGGCCACTATGCCTCCTGAGGTGGGCCACTGTGCCATCTTGTTATAATTAACGAGACGATGCTGAGAGGTTAATCTGAGCAAATGATGGCCGTATTGTGTAGTGTGAGTTGTCTTTTGAATCTCTCATGGTGGCCTCCTCCTATATGGCAAATAGTCCCACCAGGTCCTCTATATTGTATGTCTCACATTGACTCCGGCATATTCTTGCATTGAAGTCTCCCATAAGGAAGACTTCCTCTAGTGTAGAGTACTCCATAATCGCATCTGACAGGCATGTGTATGTGGATGATCTCTCCTCCCCCTCCCCTTTCCTCTATGTGGTAGCGAATTTGGAGCCTGAGGGGGCGAAGTAGCAGAGGGCGATGTAGAGGATCCTCGCATGTGATAGCTCAAAGAGGATCCAAAGGTAACAGGCCTTTAGGTCCAGTTCAACAATATAAATCCTTCTTTGGAGTCCCTGTTTCAAGAGTATAGGCACCCTCCTGATCCTTGTGTGGTGTGTTGGCGAGTGCTCCCTTGGTGTGAAGACTCCCATTGAAAGCCCTCCATCTTCGGTAGACTCCTCTTTGGCTCTCATGTATCTTTGTCAAAAAGATGAGTTCCCGTCCTCTCATCACCTCCTCAAGCCTCTGTGGATGTGTGCATAGACTTGCCATCAATGATGACCCTACCATCTCGGTACACGGCCTTCTTTCTTTCTTTAGGAGCTTTTTGGACTCTAGGCATGTATGCTCAATGATGGTCCTTGCATCTTTGTGAGGTTGTCGTCAAGGTAAATAGGAGACCCCTTTAGCCCTTTCAAGATAACCCTCTTTCCGATGAAGGGTGTCCGAGACGCCTTGGAGGTGAATTGGAGGATGAGGGATCTTTTCTATAGATCTTTGCCAACTCTCCAAGCTTTGGAGAAGGGTAGCTCCTCGTCTTCCTTGTACCCGAGGTTCATACATAGGGCTTTCCCATCGCTCTCGGGTGTGGACCCCTCCTCTTCTTTGATGCCAATCACTTGTACAATGAGGAGGCGGGCTTGTTCCAACTTCTCTTCCTCAATGGTTGTGTGTATGGTGAGCGCCTCATCTATTTGGGCTTCCGCTCTTGCCTCCTTTTTTATATTCTTCTTCACTACTTCAACCCATCCTTCCTTGGTAGCCTCCACTTTGTCGTCGATGCTTGCCGTGAGAGCTTTGGTGATCTCCTCCTTGAGGGCTTCCTTGGCTTCGGCCTTGATCTCTCCTTCGCTAGGGGTGAGGGATGCAATAGAAGCATGGAGGAGGTCGATTTGCTCCTTAAGCTCTTCCTTTTCTTTCCTCCATTCCTCTTTTTTCTTCTCTCTCTTCTTCTCCCACTTCTTCCATGATTCTTTCTCCTTGGTCAATCCTTCGACCTCTTTCTCAAGCTTGTATAGCCGATTGGCAATGCCCTTGAGGGTGTTCGCAATGTGAGACGTCGTTTTATCATCTAGCTTGGTCATCTCCTCCTTCACGGTGTTCTTCGGCATGTGAACATTTTGGGGGGCGGGGGGGGGGGGGGGGGGGGGGGGGGGGGGTAATGCAGCACACACGATAGTGGCTAAGGAAAGAGCGTGAGCACTGGCAGTTGTCAGAGGGCAGCGCGTGCAACGTTCAATAGCAGGGAGTGATGGCGTTGGCGGGGAGTAGGCGGGGTGCTAGCAAAGAGAGAGAGAGAGAGATCATGTTAATGTCCATGAAAAGCCATGAGACAAATCAACATGCACAATAGTTGATGCCTCTGTGCCATGAAAAAAATGGAGTGCAAAGATACTGTGCTTGCATCTTTGCCGGGCTCGATGCATCCTATCTTTATAAGTTATAGATTTACAAAAACCATGTTACCCCAAAGAGAGAGAGAGAGAGAGAGAGAGAGAGAGAGGGGTTTTAACATAGTAGGAACAATCCAAAACACTTGAAAAATCTATCTGGCAAGACGTGAACTCAAGACCTGGAGAGAGAGAGAGAGAGAGAGAGAGAGAGAGAGAGAGTTTTTCAAAACAATAACTTTTGACACTACACTTTGTAGGCATAGAAGGCAAGGCAATGCGTCCTATCAGACTCTTCAACAACTCCCCTGTTGTCGCACTAACGCACAATGCAATTTTGGCCGACTTTTGGCAGTCGAATGGGCAAGCACCAATCAACAATTCTCTCTCTCTCTCTCTCCCCCCCCACACACACACACACCACAGAGTTAACATTCTCTTCTCTCTTCTCTCGCGCGCATGCACAAAGTCAACCATCATCTCTCTCTTTCTCTCTCTCTCTCTCTCACACACACACACACACCCTCTCCACCCACGCACGCGATGCACTTCGAAAAAAATGTTGTATATCAAACACGCAATTGATAATGTGGTCTCTCTCTCTCTCTTACATATATCCTAGAAAAGCTTGCCTTGAAGAAAGACTCTTCTAGAAGTTCTTTATTTTTAAGATTTACTTTCAATCCTCAAGGAGGTGATGCGATGGCGTAGATAAGCTGAGGGAGAATGGTGCTGAGACTGTCGCGATGGCGTAGATAAGCTGAGGGAGAAGTTGCTTGTCGCTTTTAGTGTCATATCTCTTCACTGCATGATCCGCTCCACTTTGCCAAAGGCGCTCTGTAAACCCTGCTCTTAGTTGCATAGCCTAAACACCCTTCTATTGTGTGTATACCTCGCTCCATCACCCAAGCTTGCCTTCACCCTACCATCTTGTGCACATTGGGAGCCGCCAATGCATATTGTGTGGGTTCACCTTGCTTCACAACCTCTCCTTGCTTAGAGAGTCTACTATGTGTGTGTTGGGGCTCGCACTTGCTGTGACGCACTCCGATTGTGGACGATTATTATCTCCCTGACAATAATCGCGATCATTAGCAGATGCCTTCGTTACTCCGTGGCCATAATTGAATCCTTGGCCCCTCAAGAGCCAACGTGGCTCCTTGAGCGCTCAATAGCCCAACGCTAAAAAAAACAACGGGCAAAAGCTACCAAAAGCTACGCCAACAAAAACAGCACTCAATAGCCCAGCGCTAAAAAAAACAACGGGCAAAAGCTACCAAAAGCTACGCTAACAAAAACAGCAGCAACAAGCAATTCGTTGCAGATTCTATGAAGCAAGCAGTTCGCAGGTTCTCTGATTGCTGGAGTCCGTTGCAAGTTCTCTGAAGCAAGCAGTTCATAGGTGCTCTGATTGCTCTCTCTCTCTCTCTCTCTCTCTCTCTCTCTCTCTCAACTCGCAGCTCACTTTGTACGTTGCCAGAAGTAAGCGATTCGCAAATTGCAGTCACAACAATTCGATCGGTTGGACTGCACTTATTGCAGGATAAACCCGACATGGGCAGGGTCACGAAGCTCTGGGCTGTTTTCATGTTGTTGAAGATGATAACAAAATTCATACATGTAACAGAAGATGAAGAGCACATGATCACCCAAGGGATGATTGAATGTATTACAGGGAGAGCGCTTCATCATACAAGGATATTTCTTCATGTCTTTACTTGTAAACCTTTCCATGATGTCATTGTGGGCAGGAAATTTCACAAGGGATTCCTTAACTCATGGCATAGGGTGTACCAGCACACGTGACACCTCAAGATTGAAAGAGGCGAGTGGGGTAGGTACAACATACAAAGCTTCCGTGGAGCCAGGCTCACAGTCAACCATACCTGCCTCTCCATCCACAGCACCAGAAGGTAAATGGGAGGATTGCATAAAAGCCAAATGCCTACATTGCAACCAGCTGATAAGGCCTACTTGTGCCAGAGAGAACTTTGGTCCTTGCCGCATTGCAGATTTGCAGGCCACCAGAGGCGAGACAAGGACGAGCATCCAGCTCTCCTTTGGCATCATTTATTCCCCTCCATATGCAAACTGCTGAGGCCATTGTCGATGCCACTTCATATCTACCACATTGTTAGTAACTTGCCCTCCCTATGCAAAGTGTTGAGGTCATTGTCAGTGCGCATTGTTAGTAACTTGCATAACCTTTACTGCTTTTAACCCTCCTGCCACAAGTCATGCGAGTGACAAGAACATGGCATGTACACGACCAGTATCCACTCCCTCGGATGTCAATCTACAGCAGTGCCTTCAGTCTTTTTCATTTTTCTCATCAAGCGAGGACCTCTCTCCGGATGCGGTCACCTATGCTTGTGCCTTGAAGGCATGCGGTATTATTCAAGACGTTGATCTGGGCAAACACATTCATGACGAGATTGTTAGTCAGAGGTTGTTGGAGAAGAATGTCGTGCTTGGCAATGCGTAGGTATACATGTATACTAATTGTGGTGTACTTTGGAAAGCACAACAAGTTCTGGACAAGCTTCCCAACCGAGATGTCATCTCTTGGACTGCATTAACTGCAGGATATTGCCAACAAGGCCAGGGCCAGGAAGCTTTGAATTGTTTCCATTGTATGTGAAGTGATGGTTTCTTTCCAGATGCAGTCGAAGGCATGTGGCATTATGCGAGACATTGATATGGGCAAAAAAATTCACGATGAGATTGTCAATCAGGGGCTGTTGTTACAATTGTCATGCTTGGCAATGCTTTGGTTGACATGTATGCCAAGTGTCGTGTACTTTTGAAAGCTCAACAAGTTCTTAGCTTCCTGATCGAGATGCAGTCTCTTGGAATGCATTGATTGTAGGTTATGCCCAACAGGGACAGGGGATGTTTCCAGCGGATGCGAAGCGAGGGCTTCTCTCCAGATGGAGTCACCTATGCTTGCATTTTGAAGGCATGTGGCACGTTGAAAGACGTCGACACAGGAAAACAAATTCATGATGAGCTTATTGGTCGGGGGCTGTTGCAAAAACCTGTCGTGCTTGGTAATGCTTTGGTTGACATGTATGCCAAGTGTAGTGTACTTTCCAAAGCACAACAAGTTCTTGACGAGCTTTATGTCCGGGATGCAGTCTCTTGGAATGCATTGATTGCAGGATATGCCCAACAAGATTAGGGCTTGGAAGTGCTTGGTTGTTTTCATCGGATGCAAAGTGAGGGCTTCTCTCCGGATGCGGTCACCTATGCTTGTGTTTTGAAGGCATGTGGCATTATGCAAGCAGAGTCATGATGAGATTGTTAGGCAGGGGCTGTTACAAAAAGATGTCGTGGTTGGCAATGCTTTGGTTGACATGTATCCCAAGTGTGGTGTGCACAACAAGTTCTTGACCAGCTTTCTGTCCGGAATGAAGTCTCTTGGAATGCACTGAATACAGGATATGCCCGATAGGGGCAGGGCCAGGAAGCTAAGGGGTGTTTTCAGCGAATGCGGAGGGAGGGTTTCTCCCCAAATGTAGTTTCTTGGACTGCACTTATAAGAGGATATGCCCAGCAAGGGCGGGCCAACGAAGCTCTGGACTGTTTTCAATGATTGTCAATCAGGGACTGTTGTAACAATTGTCATGCTTGGCAATGCTTTGGTTGACATGTATGCCAAGTGTCGTGTACTTTTGAAAGCTCAACAAGTTCTTAGCTTCTTGATCGAGATGCGGTCTCTTGGAATGCATTGATTGCAGGTTATGCCCAACAGGACAGGGCCAAGAAGCATTGGGATGTTTCCAGCGGATGCAAAGCGAGGGCTTCTCTCCAGATGCAGTCACCTATGCTTGCATTTTGAAGGCATGTGGCACTTTGAAAGACGTCGACACAGGAAAACAAATTCATGATGATCTTATTGGTCGGGGGCTGTTGCAAAAAACTGTCGTGCTTGGTAATATTGCTTTGGTTGACATGTATGCCAAGTGTAGTGTACTTTCCAAAGCACAACAAGTTCTTGACGAGCTTTATGTCCGGGATGCAGTCTCTTGGAATGCATTGATTGCAGGATATGCCCAACAAGATTAGGTCCAGGAAATGCTTGGTTGTTTTCATCGGATGCAAAGTGAGGGCTTCACTCCGGATGCGGTCACCTATGCTTGTGTTTTGAAGGCATGTGGCATTATGCAAAACGCTATCATAGGCAAGCAGAGTCATGATGAGATTGTTAGGCAGGGGCTGTTACAAAAAGATGTCGTGGTTGGCAATGCTTTGGTTGACATGTATCCCAAGTGTGGTGTGCACAACAAGTTCTTGACCAGCTTTCTGTCCGGAATGAAGTCTCTTGGAATGCACTGATTACAGGATATGCCCGACAGGGGCAGGGCCAGGAAGCTAAGGGGTGTTTTCAGCGAATGCGGAGGGAGGGTTTCTCCCCAAATGTAGTTTCTTGTAGTGCACTTATAAGAGGATATGCCCAACAAGGGCGGGCCAACGAAGCTCTGGACTGTTTTCAATGCATGCAGCAAGATGGCATTTCTCCCAATGCAATCAATCACTTATGTCAATGTGCTCTATGCATGTAGCCACTCAAGTTTAGTCGATGAGGGTCAGATGCATTTTGATAACATGAGGGAAAAACATGACATTGCAACAAACAAAGAACACTATACTTGCATGGTTGATCTTTTTGGACGTACAAGGCTCTTTGACAAAGCAATGATACCCAACATCGTTGATGTAAGGAAGTGCATTGGCGATAGACATTCAATCACACGGTGAGTAAGCATTATCATTTTTTGATTTTTGACACTGAGAACGCAGTTAATGAACACACTAAAAATTGCACGTTGTCGTGGGAATGGCACGTTCCCTCGTATTATAAAAATTGGGGAGGACTGTGCAAACTCCCCCATGCAAGGAGACTTGCATGTTTAAAAAAAAAAAAAACATAAAAATGGAACAACATACAATTAATAACATTGACATCCTGTATGATCATGAACATTGAGCTTGACAAAACTCTAACACTCCTTGTGGTTTTTGATGAGGTCCCCTCTGAAACACTACGATCGGTATCCAATTTATGCGGAGGTACACTTGTGAACCACGACGATCGGTATCCCAAACACTCTCAGGTAGAAAAATCTAACACGCTTTCATGAAAAATCTCTCTCTCTCTCTCTCTCTCTCACACACACACACACACACACACACACACACACACACACACACACACACACACACACACACACACACACACACACACACACACACACACACACACACTCAGTTTCCAATATTTTGTTCGATCTCAATTCAATGCGAATGCAGCTTGAGAAGCATTGAAATGGCATATATAGTTTCCAATATTTTGCTCGAGAAAGATTTAGAAGAGTTATGGCAACAAGGAGTGGATGCCTCACTGGCATCTGGAGGAGGGTGTATGCACGTAACTATGGATCTCTATGACGTACCTTGTGATTACCAAATACTGACAGTTGCCTTTTGGTTTGAAAGAGCTTGCTAAGAATTCAATATGTGTCTTAATACATCCATGCAAACACCTTAAGAGCCAAGACAGGATCAATAGGAATTGTCAATGTTGATTGTTTCAGTTTGATTTGGGTCTGCAATGTAGTCTTGAAGAGTTAGTTTTGTTGGAACTTTGTGAAATAGAATGACTGGAATGTGGTAAAAAGCGGCTGGGATGCACAAGTTCTAAGAGAAGCTCCTCACAAGTTCAAGAGTGGTATAGAAGCTCTTATGCAATTGAAGGCAGATATTCAAAAATTCAATGAGCAATACTATCCTCCATTTGTGATTGTGGACAAAAATCGCAAATCTGTTGGTCCAATTGTTGATGGTGATTCACTTGTAACCTTCAACTTTAGAGCAGACAGAATGATCATGTTAGCAAAAGCTCTCAAGTATGCAAAATTTGATAACTTTGATAGGGAGCGAGTGCCCAAAATTCACTCTGCGGGTATGCTTCAATATGATGGTGAGTTGAAGCTCCCTAGCAAGTCCTTGGTGAGCCCTCCCGAAATTGACCGGACATTTGGTGAATAATTCGCAAAGAAAGGACTCCGAACCTTTACAATTGGAAGAGGCCCGACAAGCCAGCTTTCTGTTGTTAATCCTCATGCCAAGGAGGGCTATGCAGTATATTTAGAAATTAATAGTTTTGGACGCTTGAGACAGTGATACAGTGAAGTTTGGACATGTTACATTCTTCTGGAATGGGAATCGGTCAGGCTTATTTGATAGCAATCTCAAACCTATGTGGAGTTAAGTAGCTATTATGGTCTCTCTCTTTCTTTGTCACCCAAGTGGTATCTTGGGATCTTGGTTTCCTCTTTGTAACATGTCTCAAGTCCTAGGCTTGTCATAGAGTTCTTTGCCACACAAAACTACATGTTCAAGAGCATAGTTCAAATATTACAATATCCAAAAGGACGTTACACTCCCAAGCTACATAGTTGATGTCCGAATAGAGGCATACAAAAATAGTTGTTCTCAAATTGGATCAGAAACACCTCAATGCAAGGCTTGAATAACATCGTCAATTTGACAAAAAGGTCTCTCAGCATTGGCAATTTGTCCGACCATCTTGGCATCTACAACTCTAGTGTTGATTATCATTCGTTTGACTCTATCGTGCTGATTGTTGATATTGTAGAGTCGACACTTCTCGAGCTTCAACTTGTCTGCAACTTCAAACCAGAAAAAAGAACTCTCATACATGGACTTTGGTAAGCTTAACCAAACAATCTGTTGCATCTCTCCCTCCAAAAGTTGATTTATGGAATTCCCTAAGACTAACCGACTCCAAGAGGGAACAAATCCCAAAGAGGGAATAAAGCCCAAAGCTTTGAACAGATGAGGAATGTCATATTCCTACCATTGACACCTAGGGCATTTTCCATTCGAGACACCGATACTCTCAGTTTTTTGACCTATTCAAATGGCTTTTGATCTCTTCCTCTTAAATTTACAAATTCTGATGCTTTTACTGATAAAAAAAAAGAGCATAGTTCATACTAAACTTCAAGAATTGCAAACTTGATGGTTTGTAGTACTTGGTAGACTTTTTATTGAGCATCATGAACACATTCATATTTGTGATGAATTAGATTGGAAAGAATTCAGAAATATAGATCTCTCTCTCTCTCTCTCTCCCCCCCCCCCCCCCCCCCCCCCCCCCCCCCCCGCCCCCCAAGTTTTTGTCTTCTAGAGGTTCTTGTTTTCTCTTACCCTCGGACTAACGAAGCACTCTAGTTTTTTTTTCTTCTTGGTGATCGAAGTTAACGATTATCACTTAGCTTCTCAAAGTCCGAGCAGTTTCCAGCCTTGAGTTTATTTCAAGCAAGCGATTATTACCTTTTTGTATTTTTGTATGAAAGGGGAGGAGATCATTACTTGTTTGATAGAGCCTGTTTGCCTTTAAGGCCTCGAGCTTAATCAAGTGTTGTAGTCTGCGACACTTGATAATGGAACTTGACGCTTTGGTCGCAAGTGAGGATATTGTCAAATTTTCACAGATTTTAGCGGCGGTAAAAATATCCGGAATGGAGTTAGCGGTGCCGATGGATGTAGGCGATGGCTCAGTCTTGAGACCGATGCATGATACGGAAATGTCGAGCCCCAACTCGCAACCATGAAAAAGGACAAAACTGTCCCGACTGAAAAAGTTCCCTATGAGGAAACAAGAGAGAAAATGGGCTCAGCGCAAGGTTTCAAATTCGAGGTAAAAACCCTCAAAGACGGGGTTCCTCAGGGTCCCATCTGTACGAACCTAAATAAAGCGTGAAGTGCATCTACTACTTGCAGGCCATGTATTTCGTTTGCTAGCATACTCAAGGGGCCTAACTCTAAGGATTATGGAAAAGGCTCAGCAGAAAGGATGTCAAGTGAAGGAGATATCGAAAAACTGCAGAATACAAGAGCTAGATTTCAACAAGAGCTCATGGAAGTCAACAAAATGATTGAGTCCGGCACTAACAACAACAAAAGAACTTGCTCCCAAACAGAATACAATGGGCTGATAGAAGACGGGTTGGCAAATCCATCCTTTTCTGCTTTTAAAAAGTCTTTGCCACAGCAGGTGGAGGTTGCCGAGGCTATTATTGTAGAGATTCCACCAACACTTATAAAAAAAAAGTTATCCAGGCAAGCTAAGCTAACGCTTATATTTAGGTTCATTGGAAGAATCCCAAACAGGTTTGAGATGATTCAATGGCTTCAGGGCCCTCAAATTCTTGGTCATGGAGGAGTAATCGAAAGTACGTTTTACCTAGCTAAAGGTTTTTGTTCAGTGAGATTCAAAGAGGCTTCCGATGTGGAAAAGATCCTTGACAAAGGGCCTCTAGTATTTAATAGGACTACGGTTTGTGTGGTGCCTTGGGAGCCAGTTTTCGACTCAGCTGAATCTCTACAAGGGTTTCATCCTATCTAGGTTGAGTTTGTGGGACTGCCTAACTGGCTGTGGGAAAATCTCAGGATGCTTGCTAGCCAATTGGGCACTCCCTTATTTGTACCTAGCAAGAGAGGGTTTGGCAGAATCTCAAATAGGGTTTGTATAGGCTGGGATGTGTCTAAAACTCCACCTAAGAGCATATATGGTTATCAATGTCGAAGATGGGCTAATTACTATTCCGCTAAACTTTGGAACATACTTTGGGGCATGTTTTGAATGCAACGACTTTGGAAACTTCGCCAAGGACTGCCCCTTGAAGTCTAATGATACTGCAACTCCGGCAACACAGACCCCCAGTAAAATGGAATCCCCGATGGAAGGGCTGGAGAAGCAAGGAGGTAGTAACGAAGGGACAAATGCAGAGAAGGATAAAGGAGGTATGATATGTGACAAAATGGATATTAAGATGCAAAATAAGATTGTGGAGGAATCAATTCCCATACAATGAACTTCTAAAGTTGCAGGCAGTAATAATAGGATCATTACTCCCGCTGCTATGCCCAAATTTATGACAGTGATAACGGTGACGGCTGTCCCAAGTCTCTGGTCTGAAAAGAGCCAAAAGAGTGAAGGCCGTGGCAAGAGACTCCAAAGTGCTTCAAGTCATGAGAACACTTGAGGTGAAAGGATCTAATTCATCCTCCACCCCTTCGAAAGGAGGGGGGTTCACTGTCCCACTGCATAATCCATTTGCAGCACTGCAAGAAAAGAAATCCCCTAACTTGGAATCCCCGGATTCTCTTGAGACCAAGGGGGGGAGGGGGGGGCGGATGATTCGGATACTAAATAATTTGTTTCTCTAACCCAATGAACCCCTCATTAATGATGGAGTCTCTCACTACCCAATCTTGGAACGTAAAGGGGTTGAAAACCCGTAAGAAGAGTACCCTATTCTGGGAGGAAATAAAAAAGGAGAAGACAGTCAACTGTCGGGCCATCCAGGAACACCACTTAGGTGCCCATAGCAAGAGAAAGCATGTGCTAGGAAAGAAATTGGTATTCTATAGAGAAGGAAGTAACGATTTCAGTGGCGTCCTCAGCATTGCGGAGAGGGAATTGGAGCCGAAGTTGGTTCTTAACCACCCATCTGGCAGAATCCTGGGGATTAGAATCAGATGGGAAGGGCATCACTTCACCATTGTGAATGTGTACGGCCCTTGAAATGCAAAAGAAAGAGCTAAATTGTGGATGCATCTTAGAGATAATTCTATTGAAGGGGAGTGGTTGTTGGTTGGCGACTCGATATGGCAGAAAAGAGCAGGGATAGAGCAGGATCCTCCAGTACGTTGACTGGCTTGGAAAGGTCTAAATGGAAAACTTTGTGCGAAAAGTGGGCGATGATTGACTTATGGGAAGTCGGCCCATGGAATAGCACGCCTGGTTTCACATACACAAGCCTCCAGTATGCCCGCACTGCCTCTAGGCTGGACAAATGCTATTGTTCACACCAAGCTGACTGGATACCATCGTTGATGGAGACGAAGGTAGTCCCAACAAAAAGCCTTTCGGATCACATTCCTCTGCATATACATTTTAAGAAGAATAAAGGGGAGGAGCAGACCCCAAGAGGTGAGAAAAAACTATTAGTAAAAGGGGCACACCTATTCAAAGACCCTCTTTTCAGGAATCTAACCAAGAAAGCATTGGGTAAGCTCAAAAAAGATGTCTACCTCAACAAACACAATGTGTGGGACCTCTTTGCTTGGAGCATCCAGAAAGAAATCAAACCTCGGGCCTCCGAATCAAGAAAGCTAGGGATTACAGCGGAGGTACAATTGCTTACCTCCATAAAAGCCAATGGGCATGCTACTGAAGAGGAGCAACAAACGATGGCTCGAAGCCAAATCTAACCTTGCTAATGAGCAGTTAGAAGATATCAGAAAGGCAAGGCTTGTCTCTAGGGAGACTTTTCTTTAACCTGAAGCCTCTAATCAAGGTCAATTTTTTCGGGCTTTAAAAATCAAGAAAAGCCGGCCGCTCGCTCTATGATGAGAAATGGAGAGCAGTTCATAACCAGGATGAGATGGTTGGTCTGATGTTGAGCTAGCTTAGTCAAATCATTGGATGGCGAGAGATCCAGTCCCAAGAAGTGGAGGAATTCAGAGGGACCTTACTGCAGAGTGTCAAGAAGGAAATTCCCCACTCAGAAGCTAATTGCTTGAAACGGGCATTCTCCGAAGACGAATGTTCACTAGCATTGCAAGCCCTTCGCAAGGAAAAGTCCCCTGGTTGGGATGGGATGACGGTGGAATTCTATAGAGAATTTTGGGATGATCTCAAGGCCCCAATCACAAGATTGGCCAATAAAGCCATGGTCGAAGGGTCGTTGGAGGTAAGTGTAAAGAGAGGGATTATCAAACCCATCCCAAAACAGATCTGATGTTCTCAAACATTGGCGCCCCTATAACGATGATGTCGGTGGCTTACAAAATTATAGCTAAAGCAGTAGCCCTCAGACTGCCCCCCTTACTAACCAAAATCATCTCTCCCCATGAACATGGGTTCATCAGAGGAAGGTCCATTTACGATAACATCTTGGTAGCAATGGTGGGCATCGAATACGCAACTGTCACAAAGCAGGAGTGCATTCTGTTGCAGTTGGACCTGGACAAGGCTTTTGAAAGAATAACATGGACATATTAGAAGCCGTCATGGAAGCTCTGGGCTTTGGGCCTCACCTATGTCGGTTGGTACGTGTACTGGAGGCTTGAAGCCAGTCAGAGCTCCTATTCAATGATAGAATTCTGGGCTCTTTTGAGGTCAAAACGTCTATTAAGCAGGGATGCCCTCTGGCCCCCCTACTTTTTGCCATAGGATCACATCCTTTAATCACGATGCTCAAAGCTAGTGCGAAATGAGGGGAGTTGCAAGGCCTTCCTTTGCCAGGAAATAGCCAACTCCTAACAAAACTCTTTGTAGACGATTCTCTCCTCTTCTTGAAGGCGTGCCCCTAGGTCATCAGAAAAGCTATGGAGATTGTACAAATATTCATAGTAGCTTCGGGGTCTCAATGTAATATACAAAAGTCAAGGCTAATCTCCCTATATCGGAAAATGACTCATTTGACCCTTCTGTCTAGTCGGGGGAGATTGTCACAAAAGGGAATATCTTCAGACATCTGGGAGCCCCCGTGGGGGTGGACGTAACTCACAAGCAAAGATTTGAGTGGGTGCTTGAAAAAATCAAAACAAAAATGAGTAGGTGGGAGTATGCTCTTCTCCCATTCCCAAGTCGGATAAAAGTGATGAATTCCTTTATGATTCCTTATATTGCCTTCACTAGCCCGCTTCTCAAGATGGCTAAGTGTCACTGGAAAGAGTTCTTAAAACCAATAAAAAGGTTTTTATGGAAAAACAACACGAAACCCTCTAGGCCATGGTAATGGGCCCGTTGGGAATCAGTTGCTCGACCGGTGAATCAAGGAGGCCTCGGAATTCTCAACCTTGTGGCCCATGCAGAAGCTTGTTGCGCCAAGTTTGTTGTTTCCTTGGCTAAACAGGATCTAGGTTGGGCTGTCATGGTCAGAGAAATGATAGAAGCAACTAAACTTGGCTCGAATGGTGGAAGGTGGAGAGGGGTGGAGGTTCATGAAAAACTGTTAGCCCTAGCGTGGTCTACCTTAAGACTAGGGGGCAGCTCAGGAGAATTGATAAGAAAATGCAATAGAGCAACAAGAGTCTTAAAGTGGGGGGAAGAAGCCAGCTACTTCAAGAACTTCATTTTGCATTGGTCCCCCTAGATTTCCAAAGTTGTAGATCCGCCGCAAACTCCCTATTGGATTGAGACAACCAGGAAACTGAATAATAAGGGTCTGAAGCGACTTGGGCACTTCTGGGACAGTGGCAACAAGAGTTGGAAAACCATTGACCTTCTGGTTACCCAGTACCAACTTAATAGCTTGGAGGTCTTGCTTGTCCACAAAGTGATGAAAGAGCTTGACAATTTAGTGATGCCAATCTGTGATTCGGAGTTTGACTGGAATGCCTGGAAATGGTCCCGAAGCATTCTCTTATGGAAACCCCATCCTAAAAGCATTTATCAGACAATGATGCATAAGAAGAATTGGTCTAGCCCCCTTAACAAGCTATGGAAAAAGCAATGGCCGGAGGAAAGCTAGGAGCAAGTAATGGAGAACGTATGGAAGCCAAAGGTTCCACAACACATGAAGTTTTTTTATGGAAGGTAATTTGGGCTGCACTACCGACGGAGGTGAAGATTCAGGAGAGAGGGATTGGGTCAGATCGATGCTTGGGGTGCAGGATGGCTAGTGAAGATCCGGCCCACCTATTCATGGACTGCCCAACTATCAAAGGCCTCGCAGGGAAAATATGCAAGTGGGTCCAAAAAACATGGAAAATTAGTTTTTTCAAGACTGACCTATTCCTTGGAAGTGTCGAATGTGTAACATCAGGTAGGCATCGCGCACGAAATTTGTGAGGAAGAATGCCCACTCGCCTTACTGTTATATGCGTTCGCGCCATGAAAGCTCCACTACTTACCATTACTAAAGTTTTGTGCACCGTTGGTGATGTGGCATACATGCATTGGCTAATACTTTCCATGTTCCCTTTAATGATCATCACATGCATTCCCACTGGCCCTTTTCCCCATAAAACTAGTACTAACTCTGAGAATTTACTGACTTTGCCATTGGCACTATTTTATCACGTTGAGACTTTTCTGACAGCATCACTGGTTTTGGTACTAGTTCTACATGGAAGAGGTTTAGAATGGCTGGTTTTGAAATTTCCTGGCCATCAGTACCCAGAATGTCAATATCTTCTTCTTTGGAAGTCTCTTTCTCATTAGAATAATATAGCTTGATCTTGGCCCCATTAAAAACACTTGGCAGCAGTAATCCAGATAAATCCTTCAACTTTACTGTGCCATTGGAAAACACCCAGTCGACTTCATACGGACCAACCCAAGCTATCTTTAAATTTGGTTTCTTAGGGGCCAATTTGGATTGATAGAGCAAAACCAAGTCGCCCTTCTGGAACTCCCTAACTTTGATTCTTCTATCATGTCAGTGCTTCCTTCTTTGTTGAACAATCTCTTGTTTTAGGATAGCACGTGTCTTAACTCATCCAGCTGCGCTAATTCCTCCAGTCTATGTTTAAGATTGTGATTAAAATCCAATCCATACTCAACCGCCATCCTGAGACTGGGAATCATGAATTCCATAGGCACTACAACTTCAGTATCATACAGCATTCTGAAAGGTGTCATCCTAGTGGTGACTTTATAAGCTGTCCTGTAGGCCCATAGAGCAGTTTGGAGCTTAAGATCCCACTGATGTGGCTCCTTTTGCACCATCTTGGTGAGAATGTTCTTGATGGTTTTGCTATTACTCTCTGCTTGCCCATTGCACATGGGATAATACGGTGTTGACTTCCTGTGCTTCACTAAGAGCATTTCCATCAGAATATACATATTATCATTAATAAAATGTGTTCCTTGATCATATACAATCTCCATAGGGAATCCATAATGGCAGATAATATTTTCAAATAGAAATACAACAGTGGACTTCGCGGTGTTATCTGAAAGAGACTTGGCCTCTACCCATTTGGTAACATAACAGGTAGCCATCAATATATATTGGTTCTTCCTTGGAGTGACTTTCTTGAATGGCCCCATGAAGTCCAGAACCCATTTCATAAATACTCCTAGAGTGGTTGAGCTGGAGTAAGTGGAGTCATATTGGCTGCTATTGGTCGGTCTATCCTCTAACATATAATCACATGTTTTTCAAAAGCTTCTAACATCAGACATCAAAGTTTGCCACCACAATCCAGCCTACAAAATCTTCTTATAAGTAATATCAATGGAGAAATGTCCTCCAGAATCCCCATCGTGTGCTTCAAAAATAACTTGCATTCTTTCTTCAATTGGCACACACCTTCGAAGAACCCCATCTACTCCCAGTCTATAGAGCAATCCTCTTATGATGGTGAACTTCAGACTCTAAATAATCAGAGCCTTCTTCTGATTCTTAGTCCAATTTTTTGGGAATCCTCCTTTGGAAAGGACCTGATATACATCATACCATTTTGAATATGTGTTTTCCTCAGCTGTCACCTGAATATCTCTGCATCCACTGGCTCATCTCTCAAGGATACTTCTGAGTAGCCATCAGTACTTTTGGACAAGAAATAAGCACCACAATGGGATTTACCAGGCTTGTGAAATATGCAAAATTCAAACTTAATCAGGAACATCATCCATCTAATCAATCTTCTTTGAATAATAACTTTGTTAATAAAAAATAATAATGTTTGATGATCCACATAAAAATGAAAGAGCTTGCCTAGTAAATAATAACGAAACTTAGTAGCACTACAAACCATTCCTAAGGCTTCTCTCTCCGTAGTAGTATATCCTTGTTCAGTCTGACTGAATCTCTGACTCGCAAAATACACTGGGAATCGGTCCTCCCCTCTGGTTGGGCTAGCATTGCTCCCATTGCCAGTCCCGAAGCATCGACATGCACATGGAAGATAACTTCCCAATCAGGTTGTTGGAGTACTAGCTTACTACTAATGGCATTCTTCAAACATTGAAAACTCTCCTCACATTCAGCAGTTCAGATGAACTTGCTGGTTTTCTTTGTGAGCTCATACAAGGGTAATGCCTTGGAAGCAAACATATGAATAAATATTTTATAAAAATTGATATATCCCAAGAATGAACTTAACTCTAATGCTGTGCGGGGTGCCTTGGCCTATTGGAAACACTGAATCTTATAATTGTCCATCTCTATGCCACTCATGGACACTATATGTCACAATAGTTGTCCCTTCCAGACCAAAAAAACAGAATTGAATGGGTTCAAGCAGATGCTCTTTTCCTCATCTTTGGAAGACCGTTTTCAAAAATAATAAATGCTTCTCCTCGGTCGGGAATACAGCGAAATCATCCATAAATATCTACATACATGAATGCACCCCATTCAATAATAAAAGTGGTTTTACTCCGGTCTTTAGGAGCAATCTTTAGCTAATTACATAACCACTATAGCCATCCTTAAAACTATACATTTCATGGCCTGCAATCTCATCAAGAAGCATATCTGTAAAAAAAGTAATGGAAAAGGGTCTTTGATGGTTTGAGCATTCAACTTTTGATGATCCACACAAACTCTGAGCTTTCCATTCTTCTTGGGCACTACCACAATTGGAAATAAGGAGTCACTACAGGCTACCTCTGCGATGAATCCAACCTTCAGAAGGTTGTCGATTTCTTCTTTGACCTTCTTAGCATAATTTGGATTCATTTTGTACTGTTGCAAATGCACTGGTCTGGCATTTGGCTTCAGAGGTATTCTATGTTGATAGACCTCTAGATCTACACCTTTTAGATCGGTATGTTCCCATGCGAATATGTCTTTGTACTTCTAGAACATGTGTCGGGCTTTTTCTTTCATTTTTGGGTTCAGATGCTTGTTTACTTTGATCACTCAAGGACTTTTCTCGAAACCTAGGTTCCATTCTTAGATTTCCTTATCATCTGGAAGCAACGAATTAGGCCCACCTCCCTTTCTTTTGGTTGACTCCTCTGCATAATCCCAGGACAGACCAAGTACTTTCATTTTGAACTTCAGTAACTTCTTAAAAATGCACTTCTTCAGTGACCATTGGTGTACTGGAATCTGAGAATTCTTCCTTGGAGTCAACTGGTTTCTCTGGCCGTCCAGTTAGCTAAACTGGTCGTTCTCCAAGATTCAGTTCAGTGAACTGATCTGGAAATTGCTTCCTTTGCTTTTCAGTCTGATCCTTGTCCAATAATATTGAATTTAGATCGATCTCGGCCAATGGAAAAATATTCATTGATGCCAGCATCCTCTCAAACTTCTTTACCTCATACTTCTGGCAAAGCTCTTTTGGTTGTAGTACCTTCCTCCAACTTCTGGTGTTGTTTGTCTGAATCTGAATTCTTTCACTGGAGCACTGTATTGTCAAAGTCTAATTGGCATAATCGTGAATAGCATGTGCCGTCCGCAACCATGGGCATCCCAGTAGTATCCCATATGCACCTTGCACATCTAGTACTAAGAAGCTGGTCTTGAACTTATCTTTTTTCACCCTTATCTTCATATTTTCAATCATCTTGGTTGCCTGCACAACTCTGTGATCGGCCATTCAAACTTTAAATGGTGTTGGTTTCAAGTTTGTGATACCCATTCTTTGCTGAAGGTGTGCCCCCAAGATGTTTACACCTGCCCCTCCATCCAGTATGACACCGGATAGCGGTTCCCATTGTTTCTTGACTTTGTAGTCCACCTGGATTATCGGCACTTCATCATCTCTAACAACTGCAAGGTCAACTACTCTAGCATCGGCTTCAGCCTTTCTTCGTTGTCTGATAAATTTTGCTGCTTCAGGAAAAGTTTTTCTAATATCTTATAATTCACCGTCAGTTTCTGAATTCTCTCACAAATTTTTACATGATTTTATTCTCTTTCTTGATCGGAGTTATTATCAGAACTTGAGAAATCGGGACCATCTTCACAATGTCAATCCTTTGTTCTGGTGTTTGCTTTGCCACCTTCATTGTTTCCCATTCTAGTTAGATCTGATTTGACATTTCCTAGATCTTTCATCAGTCCCTGGACTGTAGCCAGCATGGTCTTAGAAAGTCCAGATCCTGACTGATCTGACTATCTTCTCACAGAAGACTGGGCTGGTATGTTGTGAATGACTCAAGCCTCAGAACTTTCTGGCTGCTCTGGTAGCTTCTTGGCTAGATCTTCTATGATCTTGGCCGCCAGTTCTCTCTACTCTGCCATTCATCGACTACCTTCTCTTTACCCTTTGCCTTCCATACCTCTCTCTGCTGAGTCTATTTGCTAGTTTCAGCACTGACTGGTTTTACCGGCTCATTTGGGATTTCCTCAATGACTACTACGTGTAACTGCTCGTACTTGGAAGGGGCTTTCGCCTCAGTAGCCGTAGTACTGAGCGTCTCTAGACACTGAGCCGCAAAGTGCCCATATTTGCCACAAGTATAACAATTAAGGCTTCAATTTTGAAAATTACCACGACCACGGCCTTGTCCAGTACCCACTTGGTATCTACCGCGCCTAGTACCAGTGCCACCTTTACCTGCTACTACAGACAAATCTTTTCCCTTGTTGAAGTGATGAATGCAAATGCCACAATTGTTCCATAAATGACCATACGCTTTGCAATAGGTACATTGTGGACATTCATTGAAAACATGATCTTTAGATTTGCACCTTGAGCACCAGGTTTCCATTCTACTACCTGGTTGTCTGATCTGGCCGATTTCAGCAATCTGTCGGGCCATTTCATCAATCTTCTTGGACCAAGACCCCTTCTTAGCCTTGTCCTTGCTCTTCTCATCTGAGCTGCTGGAGGTCTCACTAGAATCAGAATTCTCAATGAAAGAAGTGCTACTGTTGGACCTGCTCTTCTTGTGGCTTCTCTCCTTCTTAGCTTGATGTTCAAGCTTCAAAGCTCTCTGCACCAAATCATTAAATTTTTTTATTGGTGCAGGTACCTCTTGTTCTCTGAGCTTCTTACTGTGGAACCCATCTAGAAACCATGCACGTAGCCTCTTTTCTGATGGTGGCTCCTACAATTGCCTGGTTAACTCCTTAATCTTCTCTACATAACTTCTCACTGGTAACTTTTCTTGTCTAATCTTATCTAACTCACAGAGGATGTCCTCATCACCCCTGTTGTCTGAATACTCCATTCTAAAAGCCTTGAGCAGTTTGTTGTATGATCTGAGTTGGCAGGGTGGGTAATGGTAATACCATTCCTTGCTGCATCTTTCAGTGTCTAAGGAAAATATTCTCCCCAGTCATCTTCATCAATATTCTTCAACTCAGCATACTGTTGAAAAGATTGAATATGAACATCTGGATCATCTTTCTTTCCTCCTTTGAACACTCGGAAAGAGATTTTCAATGAAGAAGTATAATCATGCCGACCAGCATCGTCTCTGCTTCTTCTGCCCTTGGGATCTTGACTTCTCGTGAAGACTTTCTGTAGTGATTTGTGTCAGCATCCCAATAAACTTATTCTTTAGTCTCAGTCTTAGTCTCTTCTTTGGCTTTTCTCTAGGAACTGGGACGACTGCCCTTGCTGCCCTTGGCCTCAACCGCCTTGTGTGTGGACCGAGAACTCCTGGTTTTGCGTTCTTCCCACTCAGCCCTTCTCCTCATAGAATGACTGGAGTGCTGAGAGTCCTTGGCCTCTTTAGCATGACTGTGCTCCTCCTGAGCCTCACTCTTACTCTTCGGGTCCTTCTTAGGATTAGACTCTCTTTTTGATACCTCAAGAATAGGGTCGATGCGGTTGGAATCAAGCCTAACCAGGTTGACGGTTTGCGACCACGATTGGCTTTGGACGCCATGTGTATAGCTAAAAATTCTAACTGGGAGATAAGAGTTTTCTGGTCGAAGAGCGAATAGCTCTAACCATTGTGATTGCCAAAATGGAATTGGAGCTAGTCTCTTCAGACAGCTGATTCTAGTATTAGAATTTAGAGCTACTGGTTATGTCGTCAGTTTAGTTAGTGAGACTAGAACAGAGTACTGACTGGTCTGAAATAGATAATTGAACTGGAATGTTATACTGAAACGAGAGACATAACTGAAAGACTGGAAAGAGTATTTGAAAATTTAGATTAATAGCTCAAGGACAACCAGTACATTGTATAATGGGTTTAAGCTGAGATGATTACAGAAGCAATGGTTACAGGGTGAAACTAGAGACAAAGAGCTCGTAAACCCAAAAGTGCTTAGAAAGCTAAAGCCAAAAGACAAGCAGCTAAGAAGCATGATTACAATGTAGCGGGTCCTATTTATAGCTCTCGGGAGTTACTGCAATAATTGCCTGTGGTAATTACTTCTAGTGTGACTGCCTCCCGCTGGTTAGCCTTCTAAGGGACAGTTCCCGCCTGTTAGGACTGTCCTCGCCTTCTACAACAAATAAGGTGGGCAAATTTTCTTTCGCAATTTTATTTTTATATTGCTCACATTGTTAGCAAGCACAATCAAGTGACCGATGCACTTTCATGATGACCAAAAGTCAATGCGATATTTATAGAAACTCACAATGATCTATCTTCTATGATAGATGAGTATGCTACTGACCCTGACTTTAAAGATGTAATGTCAATCCTTGCTTTGGGGAAGAAAGAGGAACCATTCACCTTGCAGGATGGTCTGCCACTCACGGCTTCGAGTTGACCATTTTCAGCTTTTTTTGGCTAATCTCTACATGGATTTTATCTTTGGATTACCCAAGTCTATCCATGGGAATATGGACAATAGTCCACAGGTTTAGCAAGCAAGCAAACTTTATTCCTGTCAAAAAGACGATTAAGGCACACCAAATGGCAGCCATCTTCATATCTCAAATTTTCAAACACCATGGATTACCAACATCCATCGTGTCAGATAGAGATCCTAGAATGACAGTAATTTTTGGAAAGGTCTCTTTGAAAATCTAGGTACAAGATTGAATTTCTCTTCAGCGTACCACCCACAAACGGATGGCCAAAGTGAGATATCCAATCTTACGATACTCGATCTACTAAAGACTTATGTTACAGAAGTAGATCAACAATCACAATGAGAGAAGTGCTTACCCCTTGTAGAGTATGCATAGAATAACACTTTCCATACTACTACAGGAAAAGCACCTTTTGAGATCATAGAGGAAAGACCTAAAAGTCCCTTGCTACTTAAAGTACATGGGAAGATCTTAACTGATGAGTATAGCCGTGACTTACAAGAATATTTTCAAAAGGTTGAGGAGGCTATATCCATCTCTCAACATAGGCAAAAAGTTGATGCTGACAAGCATAGAAGGGCCTTAACGTTCAAAGAAAATGATTGGGTATTACTTAAGTTTCCCAAGGCTTGATTGAGGCAAACGACGGGCAAAAATCATACGGGCTATCAAAAGTATTATGCTAAATTAGCAAAAAGATACTATGGTCCTTTTCAAATCTTGAAGCCAATCAATGACATGGTTTATCAACTCAAGTTGCCCAACCATTGGCTTATACACAATGCTTTTCATGTGAGCCTACTTAAGCCCTACAAAGGAGAGCCACCAATAGAACCAATTATTGAAGACCCTCCAGAAATCGAAGACCAAGAAGAGGTGCTACATACTGAAGCTATCCTTCGGCATGAAAACAAGGTACTACGGCATGGTAAGATTATCCAACGGTAATCTTATTAAGTTAAAAAATTATTCATTTGAAGATGCTAGATGGATGCAAGGAATACAACTTAAGGATAGTATGAACCTTGTCAATGCTTACAATGCTTCACTAGAGTAAGAAAATGTAAATTCTTTCTAAATGAAATTTTTTTTTGTCTTATAAGACTAATCCTCTTTTGTGCAAAAAATTTAAATAGTATGGATGCTTAGAATCGTGTTTGGGATAACGACGTCACTCAAACACCAAGTAAAATCTATCACTCTACTTTGGGAGTATGATATGGACTAAAGAGCAGACATGCTTGCGGCAACTATGTGTCCCAAGCACCAAATGGACGTGTCATCCATTCTAGAATGATGTCACAGGGTGAAAAGGGATCCTCTACCCACTAAGAAACGTAGACTAATGACTAAGAATTTATCTCTTTTACCTCATAGTCAAGAATGACTATGATTTTAAGAGAGAGGTAATGTCATAAAATCTAATATCTAACCAACCCAAATGATTTTTTCACCTTAGGTTTATTTTCATTAAAGACCTCCAAAAGTTAGTGTTGAAATTTCTTTTGATCTTAGGCAATCTAGAGCTGACCTTGAGGTGGAAATCCTACCCAAGCATGAGGTGCTTGTTGACTTGCTAAGTTTTCCTGGGAACCTTGCCCAAAAGCTTGAGGTGCTTCTCACATGCTCAAATGACTAAGGTTCTTGAAGTTTTCAATTAAAAGATAAACTCTCAAGAGACATCAAAGTTTCCATGCTTGATTGACTAAGTGCTTGAAGTATTCAATTCAAACCAAATGACTTAATAAGCATAAAAGACACATGTTCAAATGATTCTCTACATGTGGTTCTCATGATGTGCTTGAATGCTATTGGATAGGTTTTACAGGGGTCCAATGAGAATTAAGATACATAAAAATAAATAATTAAGTCCTTTCTCTCAAAGAGGAAAAAGAGGACACATGTCCAAATGAAATAATTAAATAATATGAGAGAGAGAGAGAGAGAAAGAGGTAGGTAGAGGTGGACCAAGCATGAGAGGGGGGTATACTCTGCCCCCCCCCCCCCCCCCCCCCCCCCCCCCCCCCCACACACACACACACACATTCTCTCATTATGTGAGTGAAAAGTGCAAGAGCTCCATCTCCTTCTCCAAGCTTGTTGAGAAGTGGAGAGCCTACACGAACACTCTTGGATATGGAATGCAAAACCAACCAAGAGCCATGCTTCAATGCTTAAGCTTGCCATCTTCTTCAGTTCATTACTATGCTAAGCAAGAAGGAATGAGGATAGGGAAGAGGAAGAAAAATCGTTTATAGGAGAAAGAAATAGTTCCTCACTTATCATCACAATTCTCCCAAGGCCTCAAAACACCTTCGGAAGAAGATTGAGATAGTTAATGCTTTTTGTAAAGTTTATGTTACGCTCGTGATGCATGAAGCTTTCCATCTTCATAGCATCACCAAGGTCACAAGGAACACAAAGATTGTATTGTAACAAGTCTCTTCACGGGAGAATCTATACTACAAATGCCTTTTGGAGGGGGGACCGGCTACAAGTACATCCGGTTCTCAACTATTGTCATGTTCTCTAATACTCTCTCTCTTGCAAATGTATTGTTCATACCAAGTTAATCAAGTACCTATTAAGTACTATGTTCAAGTTTCTACCATCAATTAAGTTCACCCTCTATGTTCTCAAAGTAATCTCACAAAAATGCTCACTCTAATTCTCTTAATTCCGCTATTTCAAAGTTCATAGGCCATTTCCATTACACCTAGCAAGAAATATAATTTTGAGGGGTCGTTGTCCGCAGTCTCCTCAACTATGACATGTTGGAGTTGCAGAAAGTTGTATTTCTCCCTTATTGTTATCACTGTCACAAGGTTGAGGTCTTTATCCATCACTTCCACATCTATGACGAAGTTGTTCTTCAAGTCTACTGACTCTTGATCCATAGGCACATAGCAACTTCTGAGGAAAGAATGCTTGTACCAAAAGGAGATGATAAGAGACTGAGTGCCACTCAAATACTTGACAACCAGAGCATCAAGTGAGATCTCCAAGTAAATCTGGTCCTCAACTATTGTTATGTTCTCTAATACTCTCTCTCTTGCAAAAGTATTGTTCGTGCCAAGTTAATTTTGTACTATGTTCATATTGCTACCATCAATTCAGTTCATCCTCTATGTTCCCAAAGTAATCTCACAAAAATGCTAACTTTAATTATCTTAATTCCGCTATTCTCAAAGTTCATAGGCCATTTCCATTACACCTAGCAAGAAATATAATTTTGAAGAGTCGTTGTCTGTAGTCTCCTCAACTATGTCATGTCGGAGTTGCAGCAAGTTGCATTGCTCCGTTATTGTTATCATTGTCACAAGGTTGAGGTCTTTATCCATCACTTCCACATCTATGACAAATTTGTTCTCCACGTGCTACTGACTCTTGATCCATAGGCACATAACAACTTCTGAGGAAAGAACGCTTGTACCAAAAGGAGATGATAAGCGACTGAGTGCCAATCATATACTCGACAACCAGAGCATCAAGTGAAATCTCGCAGCATAGGCCATCCACCTCTTTCACACACCATCCTCGGTCTCAAGAATTCATCATAGAAGGAAGAGTCAAGGGATTTGCAGACTAACATAGTCTTGACATGTATATGGCAGGTGTGAAAAATCTCAACAAATATACTAATAGAATAGAAATTTGCAATCTTCACAAATTTAGTGGATATAGAGTTTCAAAGAGAACTTTGAATATCCCTATATAGCATACACTATAAGAGGAGTTGTCTAGAACCGCTAACATTGCCGCGGAAAAACAAAGGAAAAAGGAGAGAGAAAAATTTGCGTGGGCGGCAATAAACGCGGCTATGAACGCGGTAGTGGTTTATCAACAATAAGCGTGGTAATAGTCGCGGCAATATACCCGTTGCTATTACCGCGACCTTTGCCGCTGTTATTACCGCTAAAGGCCAATTCAAAAATAAAGATGCTCATTTAATTTGGGTGGACCAAATGAGCACCTTTATCTTTGACCTGCATAAAACAATAAGACATCTATTGTTTTTTGGAAGAGTATAAAAAATACCAAAGAACTGAAATTGAATTTACTTTACCTTGACAATTAAAAATGAAGAAGATCAACTATTTAAAAAAGTTACAACAAAAAGTAAATAGTTGTATATACATTGTGCCACATTGGGACTTTACGAAAGTTTTAACAAAACATTTTTTAATCTAATCTTCGTCGTCGTCCAGAGGCACGTATGTTGTATCACTTTGACTTTACATAAACCCAAACCAAATTAAACAATTATCCACAACTCAAAACAATTGATACTAAATTACTTATTTAAACTTACCGCTTGTAGTGGTCCAACGGCCATGTCGAATTGCTTGCGAGAGATGTGGTTGTTTTCAAACAACCATCGCCAATTATCAAATTCTGTATGTTGCTCCCGATACTTGACCATCTCTCTGGTTGGTCGAGAGAGAGTGACATTTTTCTAACTTAGCAATAACAATACCAAATTATCAACTATAATCTTTATAATCAACGATCGACGTTATAATTCAAATAATCTTACATATTTATCCTTCCAAGCTCCCTTGCCTCCTGAGCCATAGTGCGTGGGAGTTTTTCTTGCACGGGCCTCGCGTTGTTGTTTATATGATGAGCCTGTCTCGTAGCTTGATCGCTCTTCTCTTGAATTGCCCACTCCCACTCCGCGTCTGCCATGTTGCCACCGCGGTAACTCCTGTTTGGATCTTTGACCTGGTTGGCTGCTGCGTGCCGCACACTGGACTGCTTGTTTTTTAGAAATGTCTTTATGTAGCCCTCCAACCATTGTTGTGAAAAACGTTGATAGGGGGCGTTTGGAAATCTAGCTAACACAGCATCCTCAATGTACCGTGCATGATCAAGCAGTTGGTCTCTGAACTTTATAAAATAATTCTTATACATTGAGTGTATAAGAATTTGTAGATGGCGTCGAAATGCCCTGTCCTGTGCTGTGCCGAAATCAACTGTCCCCGCCATATTTAACCCTGTAGTAGCATCGATGCGTGTCTGGCATGGTGCGTCAGTATCCTCGTCCTCTGCGTAAGAGGCGACACACTTTGAAAGTGGGGACTCCATTCCCCCGCCACTACCAAAACATACGAAACCACAAGATCCGCCGCCGCTTCGTCTCTCACGGCGCTTGCTTCCCTGAGACAAGCATCGACGCGCGCTGCCAGAGGAAGTCCGTTGATGATGTTTTGGTGAAGCTGGAGTGGAATGGAGTGGCGTAGGACCTTGTGATTCCATGGGAGTAGGACCCTGCGATGCAAGGGGAGTAGGACCCTACGATGGAATAGGAGTAGGACGATAGAAAGGGAGAGTAGAGGGAGGTGCCGTCGGTGCAAGGCTCTATAGGTAAGGCGCCCCTCCCTGACTCCCCGGTGGTATAGTCTGCGGCGAAATGCCGTAGGTTGCAAGCTGCTGTGGAGTATAGCGGCCAAACAAATCCTCTGTCGAATGGAGGTACTGCTCTCGTAAAGAGATAGCCTGCTGTAAGTCAGGATCTACGACCGGTGCAAGAATCTGAGAAGGGTAGGTGTAGGATGGCCATGCCTGCAAATAACAAAAAAAGACATATGACACACATGGTTTATGGTTAACTACGTAGAAACATTATTTATTTCTTTTCTCGTTCTCAAGGACTCAAGACTCGGGTCCACTGGAGGCGATGTCCACCCTGGGTGGGAGCCCACCTGAGATGTGAACCAACCAAAAGAAGAGCCAGTTGGCTGCTCCTGACCAGTTGGTCTGTCGTCTGACATCTACATTACAAAGAGCAATATAAGATTAAGCTTTCCACCCTACTCACTCATCTAAATATACGTACACAAGTATATTACCATACAAACACGTACATACATATACATACTAGTAGACCTAAGTAGAGGCTAGTAGTGCCAAAGGCCAACTACATCTCTTTAGAGATCATCGTAGTCTCAACTGTGGTAAAACCAAAGGTACATTGCGGTAATCCATGCATGAGTGGATCAATGACCGCAACGCCATGACTAAAAAAGGACTATACCCAAGAGGAAGCATCTAACCTTTGGATGCTATGCTCCCGTACTTAGTGCCTACATACATGTATAAACATATATATATGTTCACACATATATATGTTAAGGTTGTAAATGTAGCCATCGTTTTGTGTTGGCTGCACCTAAATTCAACGTCTAAGTGATCAATTGATCGTAACATTACAATTCTCTCCCAGAGGATATATATCTTAGCACACAAACACATAGATACATACACATACTAGTAGACCTAAGTAGAAGCTAGTAAATCCAAAGGTCAACTGCACCTCTTTAGATATCATCACAGTTTCAACCGTGTTAAAACCAAAGGTACATTGCGGTAATCTATGCATGAGTGGATCAATGACCGCAACGCCACAATTAAAAAAGGACTGAACCCAAGAGGAAGCGTCTAACCTTCGGATGCTATGCTCTCGTACTTAGTGTCTACATACATGCATAAACAGATATCTATGTACACATATATATATATTACGATGTAAATGTAGCCATCGTTTTGTGTTGGCTGCACCTAAATTCAACATCTAAGTGATCAATTGATTGTAACATTACAATTCTAATGTAATGCAAGTAATTCTATTTCTCTCACTGAGTCTCCCTCTCTCTCCATCCCAGAGTCATGTCTGCGCCTCCATGTAAAGCAAGCACTCTCAGAGATGAGAGTGCTTGCTCTATTTCTCTCACTGTGTCTCTCTCTCTCTCTCTCCATCCCAGAGTCATGTCTGTGCCTCCATGTAAAGCAAGCACTCTCAGAGATGAGAAGCCAAACATGGACGACATTTTCTGCCGAGGCATGGAGATCTGGGCTAAGGTCATGGTGGCTTTGGACTTGGGCACCACTTTTTCGAGCTTCGCATACGTCCACAAGAGCAACCCCAGGGACATCCACCATGTTCTAGAATGGCCTCACAAACTGGAGTAGCCGTTTCATCCAGTTTTGGCAAAACATAGATCAGCATGTTTTACAAGTGGAACCCATTGTCTTCAACCTACACCCTCCAAGCTTGGGGATGGACTGCCCTTCGCTTTCTCTCTCTTTATCTCCCTCTTTCCCTCTCTTTCTTTCTCTAAATCTTTCCCTCTATCTCTCTCTTTCTCTCCCTCTTTCCCTCTCTCCCTCTCTTTCTCTATCTCTCTTTCTTTCTCTCCCTCTCTTTCTTTCTATCTCTATTCCTGTCTATCTACTCTCTCTCTTTCCCTATCCCTATTTCTCTCTTTCGCTCACTCTATCCCTCTCTTTCTTTGGCTCCCTCTCTTTCTCTACCTCTTTCCCTCTATGTCTCTCTTTCTCTCCCTCTTTCCCTCTCTCCCTCTCTTTCTCTATCTCTCTTTCTTTCTATCCCTCTCTTTCTCTCTATCTCTATTCCTGTCTTTCTCTTTCTTTCGATCTACTCTCTCTCTTTCCCTATCCCTATTTTCCTCTATCTCTCTCTTTCTCTCCCTCTTTCCCTCTCTCACTCTATCTCTCCCTCTTTCCCTCTCTCCCTCTATATCTCTCTCTTTCTTTCTCTACCTCTCTATCCCTCTCTTTCTCTCCCTCTCTTTCTCTTCCTCTTTCTATCTCTTATCTCTCTTTATCTAACATTTCTCTGCCTCTCTCACTCTCCTTATCTATTTCTCTCCGTCTCTTTAAATCTCTCTCTCTCTCTCTCTCTCTCTCTCTCTTTCTTCATGTATCTCTTTCTCTCTCTCTATTTCATCTAGCACTATCCAAACAATCATTTCCAAAACGTGCGTGACAAATCAATAATTTTCAAACGTGCGTAGCAAAACAACCATTTTCAAACGTGCTTAGCAAAACAACCATTTCAAACAAGCCGTGCGAAACAACCATTTCCTAATGAACGAGGTATGTTATAGTGGATTCTCTATTTTCTCTATTTTTTTAATTTATGGATGTGTGTGTGTGTAATAGTAGTAGTAGTAGAAAACAAAAAGGGAAGAGGGAGGATGTGCTTTTGTGTTTACCTCTTCTTTGTAGCGTGGTTGAGCTTCGAATCGGTTGAGCGTCCAAAGAAGATGGCGGAATACCTCCTTGCCGAAACTTGGACAAAACCCTCTTCGACGAAACTTGAGAAGCTTGGAGAATGAGAGAGGGGGAAGGGAGAGGTGGGGGGGAGGGGAGGCTTGTTGAAGGAGAGAGAAGGTAGGGAGATGGGGGTGGGGGAGGGGAGGTGGGGGGGGGAGCTTGGGAGCGATGGCGGAGAGCAAGAACGTAGGGTATGCTGCAAAAACGCGGCATACTCTGCCTTCTTTCCTTTTTAGGCGCCAGTTATTACCACGCCTATTACCGTGTTGATTACCGCCCATATTACCGCTGATAGCCGTTTTTCGGCTCTTTGTAATTGCCACAGTGAGTTACCTCACCCTACCAAAATCACCCAAACACTGTGGCTATCCCTACCATTTCACTGTACATAGGCGTGCGTGAGTCACGGGACTTTTCCCATATCTTCTTAAAAACCCTCAGCTAGCTAGTCACTGGGCTAGGTGAGCCAAAAAAAAAATAAAAAAATAATAATAATAAAAAATAAAAGTATATTATGGCCTCTTTGTGTGTAAATATTTCATTGTATATATGGCCTAAATATAGGGATTTTTTATAATTATTTTGGTATTTTATTTAAATATTTCTACTTAGGTGTGTGTTTTATTAAACATATGTACACCTTCTTTCATCCTCTTACACCATAAGTATATTTTTTGCCAATATGTACATACTCTAACCTTATATTTTTCCTTTATACAAATCACTCCCACATTTTCACCCTCACCTCGTGAAAACAAAAAATTGATTTCTACTCATTGGTCAAGTTTATTATATTATTTACTTGCATACCTTTTCCTCTTTCACCCAAAATAATTCAAAGAGGGACCATATCATATGATTCCAATATCTTTCCATATCCATAACTCCTCCATATTTTTATTATTATTTTTACTCATTATTCTAACACCATGTGCTCATTGAGCTAAAGTCCATGAATAGTCCATACACTAGTCCCACCATGTATATATTTCTTTATTCACCAATAATCCTCCTCCATGCATGTGTCAAGGGCAACTTGGATGCTTTGTATTATGATATGACAAAGGAGGTGCTCACTCTTGGATGCATTGTACAAATTCAACAAAGGAGGGGTCCACTAAAAGACTTTTGCAAGCATAAAAACAGGCTTTTTGGTGAGAATTTTGGCACCTATCTCCACTCCGAATTTGGAGCAGTGGTCAAAAGAGAAAATGTAGCCCACGCTTTGAATAATCACCTTAAATTTTTTCATGATTTTTGGAGCTACCAGCGGTGAGCTATGATTTTTTGAGTGGACCCCAGTCTGCCCACTTTTTTCACAAGTAGCCCATAGTCTTCTCTCACCTCTTTCCACACTTCTACACACACACACACACACACACACATTTCTCTCAATCCCTCACTCAAACCTGCACCTTCAATGGTTTCTCTCACCTTCTTCACCATTAACCTCCCCACTTACTCCCATAGCTCTCATATGAGCTCTCCATGTACATACACCATCTCTATGCCTCTCTCTATTACTTCCAAAGTACAATTCCATCTTACCCCTTATATATATACATAAATTCAGCATGTGTACCATGATTAACCTCTGCAAATCAAGAGATATCATCAACGGAATTACCATTTTCATCGCGATAATCAACCTTGGCGGCGGTGGCGTAAAGAAGGGAAGACGAAGAAGAAGGTCGATAGTCATTTTGAGAACCTACACAAGTAAGTCCAAAACTTCTTCAAGCTTCACCATCACAAGGATTTTCTCACTTCATTCAACCATCTTACTTCAACCATCCACCTCATTCTACCCATTGTAAATGTAACATTAACTTTCTAGTGATTACTAACACTAACCACTAACATACTAACACAAAATAGCCATTGACCTAACTATAAAAGACACCTCACCTCAAGACATGTGTATAGTAACTCTCTCTCTCTCTCTCTCTCTCTCTCTCTCTCTCTCTCTCTCCTTACTTACTTTCACCTTATCTACCATCAATAATGCTCTCTTTTGAGCCCACACCCATGACTCAAGCAGACAAAGAAGGCCCGCAATGTTTTGATATTCAAAAAAATCATAATCTTGATTTGTTAGCTTGTAAATTAAGATTTCTAATAATCTTAATGAGGGGTCTCCAACCTATAAATAGGCCCCTCTCCTTCTTGTAAAAAAACCTCCAATATCTCACATAGCACCCCAACACTCTATGCGTGAGGAGAGACTTAGGTGTAGCAACCACTTGTGAGCTTCACTCTTGGTGTGAGAGAAGCCTTCAAGCTACACATTGCAAGTGAGAGAGTGTGAGTTCCACAAATCTCAAAACCACTATTGTATATGCTCCTTCATCATCAATAAATTGAGGTTTGGTGCATCAAAGGCGTGATTCGACGTTCAAATCTTCGTCCTTCCATTTGTGCAATACGGTTTGGTGAATTCAAGGTGACTTGTGTATTTGAGTTTTTATCGGTTGATCTTGATTTTAGAAAGTGTTTTAGTGTGTTTTTCATTGCCAGTTTTGTGTCCATTGTAAGAGGGTATTGTGGTGAGAGGTCTCCCACACCCTAAGACAGTGTGTGTGTGTTTTGGCAATGATTAGCAATCACTAAGCATTGAGTGAGTTTTGTACAAGTTCTACGATAGCATCATAACGAACCATCTCCATTTGCAAGTCACAAATAAGGTATTACGCAAGATCCTTTCCTCTCTCTCTTCCCTTTGCTGTAGCTCTCTCTGGTCCATTTCATGTGTGTCTTGGTGTGAGGTTGTTTGTGTGTGTTGTGTGGTGCATCTTCTTGATTGTGCCAAAATCTCTCTTGCGTCCTAGTTCGCATACCATAACTAGGTGGTGCCCCTATCTTGTTTTGGTTTGGCTGTGGGTTTGTTGTTGTGTTGTGCTTGTGGTTGCCCCAGCCCCAATTGAGCAGCACGGGAGCCTTGAGGGGTGTTTAGAGGTCGCCTCTCTTGTTGCCCGCCCCGGACCGCCCCAATTTTGGTGCCCCCACTGAGGAAAGGCTTGTGTATCTTTTTGTGTAGGTTCAACCTTTAGCATAGTCAAGTAAGTTGCATGAATCATGAGAATTTGTATGATCCTTTCATTCCCATTGCAAGGCAAAAGGTACACATAATTGTTAGTACTAAGTTGCAATTTCAGCGAGTAATTCGTAGGATTTTAGGTCCTCTTAGGTTGGCCGAGATAAACGCTTCAGTAAACCCTTTTATTTTGCCTCTGATTAGGTACGACCTTAGTTTGGACGTCTATATTTTTGTTTTGTTTTGAGTATTAGGTCATGCATAGACCATGGATAATGGCCCAGGAATAGAGGTTTTCCCCTTTCATTTCACTCCACACATTAGAATAAACATTGCAATTAGTAGAAAAATCCATTTTCAACAACGTATGGTATTCATGTTTGGTACCCAAAGAGTAGGAGAAATTCTCGCATCACCAAACCTTGTCATTCTACCTCTTATTGATTATCATAGGTCATTTGATGTGAATATTTTTATTTTGTTGTAGAATAGATTGCAATTTAGAAAATATTATTGTGTAAATCTTTTAAAGAAAGAAAAAACAAAAACGCGTCACTTTGAAATCAATTCAATGGAGAGCCAACGCCAAATGTCTGGATATCCTCTTTTCTTTGGAGAGCCTGGAGAGGATGCAGAATTATTTTTAGCAAATTTCAAGATGTCTTGCCGTATCAAGAGGATAGTAACCGATCAAGAACGTGTAGAAATGTTTGAGGTGGTCCTTAGGAAAGATGCTAGTACTTGGTTTGACTCTTTGCCTGATGAAGTTAAGGGGAATTACACAGAAGTTTTAAATCATTTCAAGAGATACTTCTTTGATCCCCAAAACACTCAAAAGCTATGGCAAGACATTGTTTCTCATAAGCAAAAAGACTTAGATGACTACTACTTGTACAAGCAAGAGTTCCTACGTCTTTGGGCTCTATGGATACGAAATGTTGCTAACCCTGGTGATGGTGCAGAATTTCTAAAGAAGGAGAGGCTCATAGCCGGACTCTTTCCTGACCTTAAGGTAAAAGTTGAGGCGGGTGCATCTGCTACCTTTGACGCAGCTGAAACTAGGGCTGCTGAGAAATATAGGAAACTCAAGTGCTTAAGGGGGGAGGTTCCAATAGAAGGTCTTAGACCCAAAGGTAAGTCACAAGCATCAACATCTAAGGAGCTTCCTGAGGTAACGGCGGAAGTAATTGAGAAGTTAAACGAATCTTTAAGCAGCCTGTCAATTCACCTTGCACAAGCTGTAGGTCCAAAGGGACAAGCAAAGAAGTCTGAAGAGCGAGACCCACGACCTAGGAGAGTCTTGCAATGTTGGAATTGCGGAGAGTCTGGACATGGGATGTATAATTGTCCTTGGCCACGTGGAGAGCCAGGGAGACCTAACTTGAATTACCCAGTGATGAATGCAGGAGAAGGAGCTGGTCAACAACCAAGGCTTCTACAAAGGCCAAATGGACCAAGACCACCTCCACAAGGGGTAGAAGGAGTTCCACCTTTGCCGGATCCAAATGTGCATGTGGTAGAGGTGACAAATTCAAATGAGGTTGACATGGAAGCCAATGGCATTAAGCGTGGCCGACGAAAAGGTAAAGAGAAAGAAGGAGTCACATCACAGAGTGACCATGGACAAGGCAAGAAGGCAAAGGAAACCAAGGAAACCAAGAGGACTCGACGTCGTATCAACCTCCAAGACTTCCCTCTTGGACATGGTATGGCTCCGTACAACTTGTTGGAAGACATGAGAGGTAAGGGTCCTGATATTTCATGGCCTCAATTTCTTGCATTATGTCCACAAGTTAGGAGGGATTTAACAAGGGCAGTTAGCACTAGGAGAAAGGTAAAAGAGAGTGTGCCTGTTGTAGAAATTGCACAAGCTAAAATGAATGAGGACATTACACCGGTGCTAGACTGTTACATCAAAGGGAGATTGGTTAGGAAAGGTCTAGTGGATGGGGGTGCACAAATTTGCATCATGACAGAGGGACTCATGCAAAGACTAGGCATGCACATCCATGAGACACCTGAAATCAAAGTGAAAATGGCAAACAATAGCAAGGCTAGGTGTGTAGGCATTTGTAAAAATGTCTTTGTAGAGGCCTTTGGCATTAAGAAAGCGGTGGATTTTTATGTTATGTCGACCAAGGGAAGTGGTTATCCATTTATCCTAGGAAGACCATGGCTAATGAAAATGCGAGCTTTGCAGGATTGGGAGAGTGGGAAATTAATTTGCAGGAATGACAATCATAAGAAGGTTGTCTTTGACATGAAGGAGCAACGCCAAGAGGAGCTCCATGAAGAATCATCTCAAAGTGAGACGGAAGAAGGTTGGACCGATAGCACTTCAGAAGAAGAAAGTAGCGGTAGCATTACTGAAGAGGAGTCTTCCATCGAAGTCATGGGGGTAAGGTTTAAGCCAAGCAACCAAGAGACCTCTTGTCAAGGCTTGGAGGAGGTAGGTCCTCAAGAGAACCAAAAGGTGGAAGATGAAGGAATGTTAGAAGGTATGTTGTCTACAACACTTACAAAGGATGAAAGAGAGGAGTTCAAATGTGTGCTAAGGAAATTTCCGAGGCTTTTTGCTAAAGACTACACCGATGTGCGTGGAGTAGATGTTGTTCAACACAAGATTGAGTTGAAGCCAGAGGCCACACCTAAGGCTCAAAAGCTACGAAGGCTAGGAGTCATTAAGGAGCAGGCTCTACTCAAGGAGGTAAGAAAGCTTCTAGCAGCAGGGTTCATTTATCCAGTGGAGAATTCGGAGTGGGTCTCTCCTGTTGTTGTCACTCCTAAGAAGAACGGCAAGTGGAGGGTGTGTGTGGATTACCGTCCCCTCAATGAGACAACAAAGAGAGATCACTTTCCCCTCCCATTCCAGGATGAGATACTAAATGAAGTAGTTGGTCATGAGAAGTACACTGTGTGCGATGGTTACTCAGGTTACTTTCAAATAGGGATTGCACTGGAGGATCAATTGAAAACAACCTTTATCACTCCTTGGGGTTGTTATGCTTTTAGAGTCATGCCATTTGGTCTGACAAATGCTCCTGCAACATTCCAACGTTTCATGAATATGGTGTTTCAAGCATTCTTTGGAAAGTCAATTAGGGTGTTCATTGATGATTTCTGTATTTATAGCTCAAAATCATTGCATCTACAAAGGGTAGAAGAAGGTTTAAAGAAGCTCTACGACATGGGAGGTCAACTCAACCCCGACAAGTGCCATATAGGTGAGGATGAAGTAATCTTGCTTGGTCATAAAGTTTCTTACAAAGGCATTGAAGTGGATCCTTCGAAGGCAAAGGCTCTTATTGAGCTACCATCACCCAAGAGTCTTAAGGAGGTCATCTCATTCATTCAAAAGGTGAAGTATATGTCACGCTTCATTCACTTAGCCTCGGAGTTACTTCACCCTTTGCAAAAGTTGACACAACAAGTAGAATTTGCATGGTCTGATGAGCTTGAAGAGTATTTTTGTAACATTAAAGTCATTTTGTCAGAGCTACCAACACTCATGCCTCCTTGTTGGGAGTACACATTCTTTGTTAGCTCTAGTGTTGGAAGGGAAACAATTGGTGCTGTGTTGCTACAACAAGATCCCCACAGTACAAGGATGCGACCCATCTACTTTGCTAGTAGGGTCATGAATGCTTTGGAGAGAGACTACACAGAAGCAGAACTCATGATGCTTTCTCTCATGTTTGCGGTGAGAAAGTTTAGATCCTACTTACTACCAAAACCTTTTGTAATTCTCACTGCAGAAAATTTGTTCCCTTGGGTGTCATCTCAAATGAATCTTAGTACTAGGATCTCAAAGTGGATTATGGAGTTGCAAGAGTTCCAATACTCTTTCAAGGTAGAAGATAGTGTGCGTGCACAATTGGCAGGGATTCTCACTTATAGGGTACATGAGAAGGAAATTAAGGTGCCTCAAGTAAAGACCCTACCATTGCCACCACCAAAAAGTATTCCCAATGCTTTTACCTTGTTCTTTGATGGAGCTTTTCGACGAGCCACAGGAAAAGCAGGGGGAGGGCTAGTGTTGCTCAACCCAAGTGGAGAGGTGGTCATGAAAGAGAAGGTCAATCTACCAGGTTCAACTAGCAACAATGAAGCAGAATACGACACACTACTTCATGGTTTGAAGATGTGCATTGGCCAAGGGATAAAACGTCTCATGGTAAAGGGAGATGCACTTCTCATTGTTAAACAGAGTTTAGGCATTTGGGCATGCAAGAATGAAAGCTTAAGGACAAAAGTTCATGCCATTCGTAAGATGTTTAATCAGTTTGAAGAAGTGCAACTATATCATATTCCGAGGAAACAAAATGAAGATGCCGATTTACTTGCACAACAAGCAGTTACATGTGTTGAGAGAGAAGTGCAGGTCATCATGGTGACAGCAGCTGTCAAGCAACCGAGATACCAGGGATTGGAGTCATTGGCTCCCATTATCGGCTACATTTTGGAGGGTGAGTTTCCACAAGACTTCACGAAGGCTCAGAAGAGGAGACTCATGAAGAAGGCAAGTTTCTATCTCTTCCTAGAAGGCTCCCTCTATCAAAAAGGGAAGGATCAAGTGTGCAGAAGAGTACCAACTATCGAGGAAATTCCAGCCATTCTAAAAGGTCTGCATGAAGAGGCATGTGGTGGTCATTTTTCCCAAGAATCAACTGTGAAGAAGATTTTGCTTGCGGGGTATGTTTGGCCAAGCTTGCATGTGGATGTTCAACATTGGTGTAAAAGCTGTCACAATTGTCAGATAAATGGAAATAGAAGGTTGGTGCATGGCCCGAGGCAAATAGTGCTTGCAAATGGACCCTTTGAAAAGTGGGGCATTGATGCTATGGGTCCTCTGCCTAGGACAAAAAATGGTAAACTCTACATTCTAGTGGCTGTAGACTATATGACTAGGTGGGTGGAAGCACAAAGTGTGGCAAAGGTAAATGAGAAGACAGTGAGCAAATTCGTCTACACTCACATTTGTTGTAGATTTGGCACACCTTTGGAGATTGTTTCTGATAATGGTCCAGGGTTTAGAAAAGGATTGCTCACAGAAGTTTGTGAAGAGCTTCACATTCTACATCGTCATAGCACACCATACTACCCACAGTCAAATGGTTTGGTGGAGAAGGCTAATGGTGTCATTGCAGGAATCATTAGAAAGATGGTGCAAAACAAGACAAAATTATGGGATGACTTCTTGGATGGTGCCTTGTGGGCATATCGAACCACATATAGGGAAGCCACGGAGTTCACACCATTTCACTTGGTCTATGGTCAAGAGGCTTTGCAGCCTATCGAGCTCAACATTCCAACAATGCGACTTCATGGCAAAGGAGCACAAGATGATCAAGAGGTATGGATGGATCGACTTCTTACGTTAGTGGAGCTTGAGTGGAAAAGAGAAGCAGCATACGAGTGCTACAAGTGGAAAGCCACACAAGCGAAAGAAACGCACGACAAGAAACTGAAGGACAAAGGCATCAAGGAAGGAGAGCTTGTGCTAAGGTATGACAATCGACTTGACAATCGTTTTGATGCCAAGTTTGAAACAAGATGGCAAGGGCCATACATAGTCAAGAAGGCTTTCAATTCTAGTTACTATCAGCTTATGGACTTGAATGGTAAAGAGCACTCCAGGAAGGTAAACGGGTATCGCTTGAAGCCCTATTTGAGTCGCCTTCTACCAAAGGATCTACCAAAGATCTGTCCAAAGGCCGCTGTCTCATGTAAGTATTGTTACATGAAGCATGAGTGTAACTCTAGCCAAAATTCTGAGGGGCCAAACAATGAAGATCTCGTCAAGGACTCTAAAGCACTCTCTTTGGAAAAGATGCTCTATGATGGTACATGAATATACCATCATCCAGGGGGAGGGCTAATGATAGCCGTTTTTCGGCTCTTTGTAATTGCCACAGTGAGTTACCTCACCCTACCAAAATCACCCAAACACTGTGGCTATCCCTACCATTTCACTGTACATAGGCGTGCGTGAGTCACGGGACTTTTCCCATATCTTCTTAAAAACCCTCAGCTAGCTAGTCACTGGGCTAGGTGAGCCAAAAAAAAAATAAAAAAATAATAATAATAAAAAATAAAAGTATATTATGGCCTCTTTGTGTGTAAATATTTCATTGTATATATGGCCTAAATATAGGGATTTTTTATAATTATTTTGGTATTTTATTTAAATATTTCTACTTAGGTGTGTGTTTTATTAAACATATGTACACCTTCTTTCATCCTCTTACACCATAAGTATATTTTTTGCCAATATGTACATACTCTAACCTTATATTTTTCCTTTATACAAATCACTCCCACATTTTCACCCTCACCTCGTGAAAACAAAAAATTGATTTCTACTCATTGGTCAAGTTTATTATATTATTTACTTGCATACCTTTTCCTCTTTCACCCAAAATAATTCAAAGAGGGACCATATCATATGATTCCAATATCTTTCCATATCCATAACTCCTCCATATTTTTATTATTATTTTTACTCATTATTCTAACACCATGTGCTCATTGAGCTAAAGTCCATGAATAGTCCATACACTAGTCCCACCATGTATATATTTCTTTATTCACCAATAATCCTCCTCCATGCATGTGTCAAGGGCAACTTGGATGCTTTGTATTATGATATGACAAAGGAGGTGCTCACTCTTGGATGCATTGTACAAATTCAACAAAGGAGGGGTCCACTAAAAGACTTTTGCAAGCATAAAAACAGGCTTTTTGGTGAGAATTTTGGCACCTATCTCCACTCCGAATTTGGAGCAGTGGTCAAAAGAGAAAATGTAGCCCACGCTTTGAATAATCACCTTAAATTTTTTCATGATTTTTGGAGCTACCAGCGGTGAGCTATGATTTTTTGAGTGGACCCCAGTCTGCCCACTTTTTTCACAAGTAGCCCATAGTCTTCTCTCACCTCTTTCCACACTTCTACACACACACACACACACACACATTTCTCTCAATCCCTCACTCAAACCTGCACCTTCAATGGTTTCTCTCACCTTCTTCACCATTAACCTCCCCACTTACTCCCATAGCTCTCATATGAGCTCTCCATGTACATACACCATCTCTATGCCTCTCTCTATTACTTCCAAAGTACAATTCCATCTTACCCCTTATATATATACATAAATTCAGCATGTGTACCATGATTAACCTCTGCAAATCAAGAGATATCATCAACGGAATTACCATTTTCATCGCGATAATCAACCTTGGCGGCGGTGGCGTAAAGAAGGGAAGACGAAGAAGAAGGTCGATAGTCATTTTGAGAACCTACACAAGTAAGTCCAAAACTTCTTCAAGCTTCACCATCACAAGGATTTTCTCACTTCATTCAACCATCTTACTTCAACCATCCACCTCATTCTACCCATTGTAAATGTAACATTAACTTTCTAGTGATTACTAACACTAACCACTAACATACTAACACAAAATAGCCATTGACCTAACTATAAAAGACACCTCACCTCAAGACATGTGTATAGTAACTCTCTCTCTCTCTCTCTCTCTCTCTCTCTCTCTCTCTCTCTCCTTACTTACTTTCACCTTATCTACCATCAATAATGCTCTCTTTTGAGCCCACACCCATGACTCAAGCAGACAAAGAAGGCCCGCAATGTTTTGATATTCAAAAAAATCATAATCTTGATTTGTTAGCTTGTAAATTAAGATTTCTAATAATCTTAATGAGGGGTCTCCAACCTATAAATAGGCCCCTCTCCTTCTTGTAAAAAAACCTCCAATATCTCACATAGCACCCCAACACTCTATGCGTGAGGAGAGACTTAGGTGTAGCAACCACTTGTGAGCTTCACTCTTGGTGTGAGAGAAGCCTTCAAGCTACACATTGCAAGTGAGAGAGTGTGAGTTCCACAAATCTCAAAACCACTATTGTATATGCTCCTTCATCATCAATAAATTGAGGTTTGGTGCATCAAAGGCGTGATTCGACGTTCAAATCTTCGTCCTTCCATTTGTGCAATACGGTTTGGTGAATTCAAGGTGACTTGTGTATTTGAGTTTTTATCGGTTGATCTTGATTTTAGAAAGTGTTTTAGTGTGTTTTTCATTGCCAGTTTTGTGTCCATTGTAAGAGGGTATTGTGGTGAGAGGTCTCCCACACCCTAAGACAGTGTGTGTGTGTTTTGGCAATGATTAGCAATCACTAAGCATTGAGTGAGTTTTGTACAAGTTCTACGATAGCATCATAACGAACCATCTCCATTTGCAAGTCACAAATAAGGTATTACGCAAGATCCTTTCCTCTCTCTCTTCCCTTTGCTGTAGCTCTCTCTGGTCCATTTCATGTGTGTCTTGGTGTGAGGTTGTTTGTGTGTGTTGTGTGGTGCATCTTCTTGATTGTGCCAAAATCTCTCTTGCGTCCTAGTTCGCATACCATAACTAGGTGGTGCCCCTATCTTGTTTTGGTTTGGCTGTGGGTTTGTTGTTGTGTTGTGCTTGTGGTTGCCCCAGCCCCAATTGAGCAGCACGGGAGCCTTGAGGGGTGTTTAGAGGTCGCCTCTCTTGTTGCCCGCCCCGGACCGCCCCAATTTTGGTGCCCCCACTGAGGAAAGGCTTGTGTATCTTTTTGTGTAGGTTCAACCTTTAGCATAGTCAAGTAGGTTGCATGAATCACGAGAATTTGTATGATCCTTTCATTCCCATTGCAAGGCAAAAGGTACACATAATTGTTAGTACTAAGTTGCAATTTCAGCGAGTAATTCGTAGGATTTTAGGTCCTCTTAGGTTGGCCGAGATAAACGCTTCAGTAAACCCTTTTATTTTGCCTCTGATTAGGTACGACCTTAGTTTGGACGTCTATATTTTTGTTTTGTTTTGAGTATTAGGTCATGCATAGACCATGGATAATGGCCCAGGAATAGAGGTTTTCCCCTTCCATTTCACTCCACACATTAGAATAAACATTGCAATTAGTAGAAAAATCCATTTTCAACAACGTATGGTATTCATGTTTGGTGCCCAAAGAGTAGGAGAAATTCTCGCATCACCAAACCCTGTCATTCTACCTCTTATTGATTATCATAGGTCATTTGATGTGAATATTTTTATTTTGTTGTAGAATAGATTGCAATTTAGAAAATATTATTGTGTAAATCTTTTAAAGAAAGAAAAAACAAAAACGCGTCACTTTGAAATCAATTCAATGGAGAGCCAACGCCAAATGTCTGGATATCCTCTTTTCTTTGGAGAGCCTGGAGAGGATGCAGAATTATTTTTAGCAAATTTCAAGATGTCTTGCCGTATCAAGAGGATAGTAACCGATCAAGAACGTGTAGAAATGTTTGAGGTGGTCCTTAGGAAAGATGCTAGTACTTGGTTTGACTCTTTGCCTGAGGAATTTAAGGGGAATTACACAGAAGTTTTAAATCATTTCAAGAGATACTTCTTTGATCCCCAAAACACTCAAAAGCTATGGCAAGACATTGTTTCTCATAAGCAAAAAGACTTAGATGACTACTACTTGTACAAGCAAGAGTTCCTACGTCTTTGGGCTCTATGGATACGAAATGTTGCTAACCCTGGTGATGGTGCAGAATTTCTAAAGAAGGAGAGGTTCATAGCCGGACTCTTTCCTGACCTTAAGGTAAAAGTTGAGGCGGGTGCACCTGCTACCTTTGACGCAGCTGAAACTAGGGCTGCTGAGAAATATAGGAAACTCAAGTGCTTAAGGGGGGAGGTTCCAATAGAAGGTCTTAGACCCAAAGGTAAGTCACAAGCATCAACATCTAAGGAGCTTCCTGAGGTAACGGCGGAAGTAATTGAGAAGTTAAACGAATCTTTAAGCAGCCTGTCAATTCACCTTGCACAAGCTGTAGGTCCAAAGGGACAAGCAAAGAAGTCTGAAGAGCGAGACCCACGACCTAGGAGAGTCTTGCAATGTTGGAATTGCGGAGAGTTTGGACATGGGATGTATAATTGTCCTTGGCCACGTGGAGAGCCAGGGAGACCTAACTTGAATTACCCAGTGACTAAATAAACAACCTTTCGCGTGTGCAGGACATCGATTAGGATGATCGTGGTCCTCCTGGAGGCCCAGAGCGAGATTGTTGGCTCAAGGAAAACCTACCTTGTCCTTGCGCCAAGTGCAAAAGGGCAATTCCTCGCTTGAGATGCATTGCTTTGGAGCAGGTGGACAACGAAGGGCTTTGGCATCCTTGAAAAAGAGCTCAGAGAAATGATAGCACGACTCACCTGTCGCTTGAGGAGGTGCCCCATTGGTCTGTGTTCGGTGGTGGTGCACTGGCGCGCAAGGTCGAACGGCAGAGGCAAGCGTGACTGGACAATTTGGGTGCACCGCATGGTGATCTTGCCGTTGGCTCTACATCTCTATGTCTCCCTCTCTCTCTTTCTCTCTCTTTCTATCTTTCTCTCTCTTTCTCTCCCTCTTTCTATCTCTTACCTCTCTTTATCTAACATTTCTCTCCCTCTATCACTCTCTTTATGTATTTCTCTCCCTCTCTTTAGATCTCTCTCTCTCTCTCTCTCTCTCTCTCTCTCTCTCTCTCTCTCTTTCTTTATTTATCTCTTTCTCTCTCTCTATTTCATCTAACACTATCCAAACAATCATTTCCAAAACGTGCGTGACAAATCAATCATTTCCAAACGTGCGTAGCAAAGCAACCACTTTCAAACGTGCTTAACAAAACAACCATGTCAAACAGGCCGTGCGAAACAACCATTTCCTAATGAACGAGGTATGTTATAATGGATTCTCTATTTTCTCTATTTTTTTAATTTATGTGTGTGTGTGTGTATAGTAGAAAACAAAAGGGGAAGAGAGAGAATGTGCTTTTGTGTTTACCTCTTCTTTGTAGCGCGGTTGAACTTCGAATAGATTGAGCATCCAAAGAAGATGGCGGAATACCCCCTTGCCGGAACTTGGACGAAACCCTCTTTGACAAAACTTGAGAAGCTTGGAGAAGGAGAGATGGAAAAGGGAGAGGTTCGTCATCCTCCATCTCATCATCTTCATCATCATGACAATCATCCTCGCTAAGACTTGCTGCCGTCGGACTTGATTCATCGACCTCCCTCTCCTCTGTTTCCACCTCATCCAAAGTCGGAGTTGGAAGAAAGTCGAAGATAGTCTCCACTTGATTAGTGGAAAAAATGGTTCTGCCCCGAGGTGTTACGGGAATCACGAACCAAAGTTTTGGTTGGTGGATTGCTGGGATATAGATGACCTATAAAATAGAAGCTCAAAGTGAGTAACATTGGTATAACTAACGATACAACAAGTAAATAAGAATAAAAAAGGTACATGTCACTCACCTACTCACAATTGCGTGGTAAAACTAAATTTTCATACCTCCCTGTGTGATGCACACTAGAGTCTACCATGTAGAGGCCATTCTCATGTCGTCTAGACACATTTGCAAACCACTTGCACTCGAAGATGAAGCTATGAAAGGTTCTAAAATTAACCTTTAGTATCCTTTCAATAGTTCCGTAGTACCTGGCTTCATCATCGTCTGTGTCAAAATTTCCCCTGATGGCACAATCCATGGTGGTTCTACGCTCGTCAATGTGGCGCGTACGAAAGTGACGACCCTTTGACCACATAGAGTTAAAGGAAAGGCACTACAAAATAGAAAAATATATTAATTTATCAAATATATATTAAAGATAAATTCAACAAATAGCGAGACAATATGGTTTAGGTATATGAGTACTCTACCTTTGGTATGCAGCCTCGTTCATACTCCCATTCTTTTTTGGTGGTCTTCTCCGCGCGCTTTTGCCTCAGTCATTCTCTCATAAATCCACTTTGCACTAATGAGATTTGGGAAACATGAAAGGTGTCTAGGCACTGGGGGTGCCCTCCTTCCTCCATGTGCTTGTTTCCATGCTTCCCTCTCTTGCAAATGCCTGGACTTTTCCACTGTCCACAAGTCCACCCACTTGGTCATAATCTTTGCATTGAGAATGCAAAAGTTATTGACCACTCGGAATAGATTCATATCCATGTTAAGTAGTTTCCCCTTTCCACTTGTCAAGTGTGAAGTCATCCTTGAATCTTCCTCGTCTGACCACATGCGAGGCATTGAAGGATCAACTTGTGACAAATACTTTGATATGTAAACAAATGCCTCTTGAAGAATCCACCCTTTGGCCATACATGCCTCTGGTTGAGACCGTAGCCGCACAAAATCTTTGAGAGTCTTTAAAAACATCTCTAAGAAGAACATCCATCATGCATGCACTACTTCACATATAGCTATCTCCTCCACCACGTGAACTAAGAGGTGAATTTCACTAAGAAGGACCGATCGAGGAAATGCATCCTCAATGGCACACACAGTTTCTGTTGCAAGTGTTTGAGAAGCAAGGATAGCATTTATTTTTATTTCCTTGGAACTCACAAATCTGCAAGAAAACACACAAGGATACACGAAGTGCTAGTTGAAATTATTGTGTACATAAAAAAGGTGTAGTCGAGTGGAGTCTTGTGGTGTACCTTACTAGCTCTCCTAATTTGAAAATAGTGTCCGTGACTTTCTTGTCCCAACATATACACATACTCACCCGGCAGAATGAACTACAATGTAAATCAGGAAAAGGAAAAGTGAGTGATAGTTATACACACAAACTATAGATAGAATAGGGAGTATGAAGAATACCTGAAGAAATCCACCTCGGTTCCTACTTACCCTACTCCTAGATTCTCATGCAATGGGGTTGTGGAAAGTGTCCACAAACACTCGTTTTCTTGTATTTTAATGTTTCCTAAGCATTAATTTTAAGACTTGTCTCATTTGTCAATCATTCTCAGAATCCTACTCTAATCCTACAATCCTACAGTCCTAAAGGCACTCAACAAGTAAGATTACTTCCAAGCTACCTCTACACAACAAAAGACAAAAATCTTAAGCTATGCGGTTTCTAAAAGAAAGTTTTTACTCTATGAGATACTAGAGGAAGTTAAAGGATAACTTCACAAGATGATCGTGTTTTTCCCTACTTTAGGTCTCTTCGATCCCCGAAAACGGTGCCAACTGTGGGACGCGTGTCTAACCTCACTACCCTATCTTATTGCAATTTTAGCGAGAACCACGATTAAATTGTCAATCCATGGGACGAAGCTGACTCGACTAGTGCATAGAGGCTACAAGAGGTTGTCAATGTTTCGGAAAACAATAACTAACAACTCACATCTAACTCAAGCTACAATCAAGTGACTGAAATCACCAAAAGCCAATCGCTCATCAGCAAACAAATCACATCCGTTATAGCATCAAATGACATCCAAACATAAAGAAACTTCTAGGACCAGTTTATAAGATCTAAGCACACATGTTTATGGTCTCAAACCCCACTTTAGGTCAAGTGTCAAAATCACGATTATTAAGAGCAGTGGATTTTTGACTTAGTCGTTTTCACCCAAAATGCATCTAAATGCTTAGCAACGCTGCCCCAATACCCCACGTATGCTTAGTGTTTTATTTTGAAGTGTAAATTCCTACTTATGATGAAATTAGACCGCGAGCCGGTGACACCAAAAGCTATGAAATACTGTGATGTGTTTATGTCAATGCGTACAGCCCTTACTTGCAGTTGCAATGCAACAAACACAACTGCAATGTGACAACTGGGGAGGGAGTAGGAAGCGTGAGAAGGAGAGAAGCGAGCGCCGTTAGCTCACGCTGTGTATTTCATTATCCAAAACTTACCAATAAATTACAAAAATTGACTTTTATATCTTAGCCAAGGTTTTTGGTGGTCAAAACTAATAATCTTGGAGCTCTAACTAAAGATAGGCAATGACAAGTTTCTACAATCTGGAAGCTTGTACCCGCGGCTCATCAATTACAAGGTTCATCCAAAAAATAGAGTTACAATAATCTCGATTTATCAAAATAATAAGTGTTTTTACAATGAGAGCTCCAAAAAATGGTATCCGTGGTGTCAGTGTTAGCTTGCTGCTAACACCCTTTGACCTTGGTGATGCTGTGAAGATGGAAATCTTCATGCATCACGAGCTTAACATAAACTTTTCAAAAAGCACTAACTATCCCAAGCCTCAGTCCCAAGGCCTCAAACACCTTCGAAGGTGGAGAGAGCTAGCAGGGAATGAGGGTAGGGAAGAGGAAGAAGAAACATTCCATACGAGAAAGAAATAGTTCCTCACTTATCATAGCTCTTCTTGCTTAGCATAGCATAATAGAATAGTAATGAAGATGGCAAGCTTAAGCATTGAAGCAGGGCTCTTGGTTGGATTTGCATTCCATAGACAAGAGTGTTGGTGTAGGCTCTCCACTTCTCAACAAGCTTGGAGAAGGAGATGGAGCTCTTGCATTTTTCACTCCACACAATGAGAGAATGTATGTGTGTGTGTGGGGGAGAGTATACATCCCCTCTCACGCTTGGTCCACCTCTGTGTGTGTGTGTGTGTGTGTGTGTGAGCAATCAAGGCTCCTCAAGGACACTAAAATCTGGTTTGCAGAAGACCTCACACCCACCCAACTAAAACACAAGAAGGTAGAACTACAAAAGGTACGAGAAGCGCGCGCGGCATGGAAATCGACAGTCTATCGAGGAGGTAAAGGCATTATCCAGGAGTTTCGAACTCCCAAAATGGCTCCCCCCTCTCTCTCTCCCCCTTAGGTTTTTGATTCTGTTTATCCTATCTTCCCTTTTGTTCACCTCTCGTTGGACCCTCAGTCCTTAACTGAGATGTAACGTTTTGCTTTTCGGTCCCATAGGTCATATTTGACCTCCGTGGACGATAATTCTATCTATCTATCTCTCTCTCTCTCTCTCTCTCTCGTATTATTTAATTATTTCTTTTGGACATGTGTCCTCTTTTTTCTCTTTGAGAGAAAGAAATTAGTTATTTATTTTTATGTATCTAAATTCTCATTGGACCCCTTTAAAACCTAACCAATAGCATTCAAGCACATCATGAACGCCACATGTGGAGGATCATTTGAACATGTGTCTTTTATGCTTATTAAGTCATTTGGTTGAATTGAATACTTCAAGGACTTAGTCAATCAAACAAGCATGTGTTTTTTATGCTTCTTAAGTATTTTATTTTGAATTGAATACTTCAAGTCTTAGTCAATCAAGCATGGAAGTTCATGCCTCTTGAGAATTTCTCTTTGAATTTAACATTTAAAAAACCTTAGTCATTTAAGCATAAAAACACCTCAAGCTTTGGGCAAGGTTCACACAACCACTTTAAGCGTCTTAGCACCTCATGCTTGGGTACGATTCCCATCTCGAGGTTAGCCCTAGATTTCGTAAGGTCAAATGAATTTTTAACACTAAATTTTGGAGGTCTTTAATGAAGCTAACCTTAAGGTCTTTTTAGCTCCATTAGATGCACATTGCTCTTTGATAGACTACCTCCGTTTGGACATTTTTTGAGATGTAACCATCTCTCCTCTTGGTCCCTTGCTAAGGTAAATCTAGAAGCACTTATTGTACATTGCTCTTTGGCAGACTGTCTCCTTTTGAACCCCTATTGAGATGCAACCATTTCTTCTTTCGTTCCCCTGTTGAGATAGGACTAGAAGCATATATATATATATATATATATATATATATATATATATACTAACTCTTGTTTCCTGTTATCTTCCCATATTAAGTGATCAATTTAATATGAGAAATTTATGACAGAGAGAGAGAGAGAGAGAGAGAGAGAGAGAGAGAGAGAGAGAGAGAGAGAGAGAGAGAGAGAGACGCTTGTGATAGCTTATAATAGCTTCCCACATGCTCAGCGTGCACGAAAACGGTCAATGCCTCATCGGCATCGACTCCCAGTTTGAGTTCGCCTATAACCAGTCCCCACCCCTCCCTCTCTCCGTGCTCTCCGCTACCGTCGGAAGCTGATTAATCTGTGAACTTGAGTGATAATGAGAAGATAGAGTGAGAGAGGAGAGGAAGAGAGAGTAGACAGAGATATGGAGATAGAGAAGGGAGAGAAGTGTATGAGAGAAGAGAAGGGGGAGCTGACACCAAGTAAAGGGGGAAAACTTGAATTTGATTTACACACTCAACTGCACTGCTACAATACAATGGGGAGTTCCTTTTATAGGCATGGATAAGGCATATAGCCGTTGTAAGGATAAGATATCACTGGTGAGGTTTGAACTCCATTGCTTAGGTGTAAAGTGCGATGCACTTTCCACATCCCCCCTCAAACCGAAACCATAATAGAAAGCATAGAGCATTTGTGTGGATATCCCCCCTCAAATGCGAATACAAAAATAAAACTATGTTGAAATACAATGAATGTTGTTGAAGATGAAGCTAGGGAGATTCCAAAGCGGCCTTTGCTGAGCAAAGAATATGTTTCTTAGGAGGAACTGTCTTGGTAAGGAAATCAATGACATTCCCTGTGGTAGAGATGTATTTGAGGTTCGGTAAGCTGAGGACTCTTCACCATTGCAATTGTTGACTAATTGTCACAATGTAGAATGATTGGAGGTGTGGCACATGGAATGGGTAGTTCTTCTAGGAGTTGGTGAAGCCACAATGCTTCACGAGCAGCGAGGGATGCTGCTATATACTCTGCCTCGGCAAATGATAGAGAAAGAGAAGTTTGGTGCTTTCTTCGCCAAGAAATAGCACCACCTGCAAAGAAGAAATACATGCCCAAAGATGCTATGCATATTTGGGTCTTGCCCGGCCCAGTGGGCATCAACAAAACCTTTGATTTGCAGTGGTGATGAGTGGTGAGTGTGATGTAAGTAGAGCCTAGTGATCTCTTGGCAACGAGACCATGGCATTTATGAGGTGCCTTCATATGGCGAGATAATACATGACCAATAAAGCTAATGTCAAGCCTTGTGCATGAAATGAGATATTTTCCGGCCAATTAAGCGAGTACAGGGAAAGCTTGACATAGTATAAGTATTGTCATCAGATGGTGGCAGAGATGTGAATAGTTTATGCTTGGCAAGGAGTGGTGTTGAGAGTTGTGCATTAGAAGAGAGAAGACCATACTCACCTAAGATGTCTTCAATACATTTCTTTTGTGAGAGCTTGATGAATTTTCCATTTGGATCCCTGTTGACCTCTATGCTCAAGAAGTAGGTCATACGGCCGTTGTCATGGACTGGGAATTCTTCCTTGAAGATTTCCACAACATGTGAGACATATGTCTTATCACTAGCAATGATAGGGATGTCATTGACCTAAACACCAATAATTACCCACACATGAAAGAGAGTATGATAGAATAAATTGGGGCCGGAAGTGCATTGTACCCATCCCCATTTGATAAGGAAAGCATGCAAGCGCTTGAACCGTTGTCATGCAGACTACTTAAGACCGTATATAGGCTTATTTAGCTTGCATACACAATAGAAATAGGGCGGTTGAGCCATATAAATGATTTCATCCAACCATCCATGTAGAAAGGCAGTGTCAATGTCAATGTGATGAAGAGGAATGTTAAAGAATGCGGCTAATGCAACAAGTATGCAAAATGATGTGATGCCCATTATGGGAGAGTAAGTATCAGTGAAATCTGTACTGTGTTGTTCCGTATAGCCCTTTGCGACAAGCCTTGCTTTGTAGCTTTCGACAAAACCGTTGGGGAATTGCTTCTTCTTAAGAATCCATCAACAACCGATGATATTAGCGTTGTCGGGCCTTGGCGTGATAGTCCACGTATGAGCTTCTTTGTGTGCTTGAAGCTCTTCTTTCATGGCTTCAATCCAATGTTCTCCTTCGGGAGAGGCAATGGCATCTTCTACAGAGAGCATGTTCTCCTTGAGTAGGTTGGGGATATTGATAGAGAGGTCTTCCTCTTCTTGAATCAAGAATGAGGAGAAGTAAGTAGCTTCATAGATGGCTTTGAGAGAGCGGTGTCGAGGGTGAAGGGGAGGCAAGATCCCTTCATCATCCATAGGGGCTGATTCGGAGGGTTGATTAGAGGCCTTGAGGGCTGAGAATGAAGATGAAATGCTGATGGGAGTGATGGTCTTTCTACGAGGAGTAGAAGTAGGTGGAGTTGAGTATGATGATGAAACCACTATAGCTGTGTGATCCATGTTTCGAGGCAATAAAGGAGGAGCTGAGGGGCTGAAATGAGGGGGAGATGAAGCTGAAAATGGATGAGCTGTGTATATTTGTTTGCTCGAAGTAGAAGACGGTGCAAGACAGGATTTTGTGTAGTGTTGATTTTCAGCTTGCGTGTGTGCCTTATGTAGGAGCTTGGAGGGCTGAGTTTGAGGCTTGGGATTGCCTGTGGGAGAGTGTGTGTGCATGCCAACAAGTGGCGCTGGGTGTTGATAAGGTGCAGGGGATGTGGAATCAAAAGCTAAGATTAGCGCTGGAGTGTGTGCAGAGACAGCATGCGCCAATTGATAAATTTTGGCAGTTTTCGATTTTAAGGTTGTGGGCTTAAGTTTTTGAATTAAAGAGTTCAGGTGGTTGTTCACACTATGAAGCAATGGGTTATTGACTTTACTGGCCATGGTAATTGATGGTGTATCCAGGGTAGGCAAAAGAGGCTCATGTGGGTGATGGGGATTGGTTGTCAAAGTGATGATCTGTGGAGTGACCAAGGAGAATAAACTCATAGAAATTTACCGACCTGGAGAAAATAAACCGTCTGGTTGTTGAATCATATAGGCGATATGCCTTGATGCCATGTGGCTTGCCATAACCGCAAAATATTGTGTTGATGCTCTTTGGGGAAAATTTTGGATTATGGCCAGCTAGCATAGAGTATGCCGGGGAGCCAAATATTTTGAGATGTAGTATGTTGGGCGGGTGATTATCCAATAATTGGTAAGGGGTTTTGTGCGGATTAGCTGATGAGAGAACTCAATTCTGAATGTATGTTGCAATAGCTATGGATTCTTCCCAATAATTGAGTGGTAGTCAAGCGAGAGCTAGCATTGAGCGGATAGTTTCGACCAATGTATTCTTACACTCGGCGACTCCATTCTACTGAGGGTGATCCAAGATTGTAAATTCCCATCAAATACCGTGTTGATACACAGTATTCCCCACCATGGTCTGTTCTTTGTGCCTTAATTTTGCGATCCAATTGTGTCTCCACCGCAACTTTGAAAGCTTGAAATTTGATGAAAGTAGCACTTTTATCTGCCAAGAAATATAGTCCTCCATGAAGATTAGGAAGTATTTATTGCCGGTGAGTGATTGTGTCTGCATTGGGCTGCACAAATCCGAGTGGATTAGCTCAAGAGGTTGACCTGTATGGGACTTTGATGTTGGAAACTTAAAATGCGTAGCTTTGCCCAATACGCATGCTTCACAAAATGTGATTGGCGTAATTGTGGTTGGCAGACCCACCACTAGCTCCTTCTGTTGCATATCCTTGAGCACTTGTTGTGAGACATGACCTAGCCTGTAGTGCCAAGTAAGTGTCTACTTTTTCTTAGAAGAATTCATGAGTGATGAAAGTGCTTTGGCTTGGACTTTGCTGGAGCCGAGAGGATACAAGCGTCCTTCGGGGCAAGATATAGAGAAAGGCTTTTGATTTGTATCAATTGTTTGCAGGATGCACTTATCATGCATGAAAGAAATTGTAATGCCCTTGGAGGTGAGCTCTCCTAAGGAGATGAGATTCTGCTTTAGACGAGGTATATAGTATACCTTGTCTAGGTGAGCTATAGTGTCATTGGGTAGGGTAATGGAAACAGTGCAATATCCTCGAGCATGTTGATTGTTGTTATCCCCCATGACGACTTCAAGTGGGTGTTGAAGAGGAGGGTAGTGTGCAAGCGAATGAAAATGATATGTCATGTCATGTGTAGCTCCAGTGTCTAGATACCAGATAGAAGAGTTGTGATGTGACTTAGAGGAGTTGAAGCTTGCAGCAAAAAGTTGTATAGAACTAGGGTGTGGATCACCATCATAGCTTGAAATATTAGTGAAATGAGCATGAGCTTTGTGATGATAGCCTCCATTTGATTTATGCCCGTTGAATCCTCCATAATTACTACCATGACGCTTGGTTTTGGACGTGCCGTCCTTGGCAATGTGTCCGAACTTCTTGCAGTTGTGGCGTTGAACTTGACCATAAGGTGCATTTCTAGGGCGGTTAGAACCACCTTTATGCAGCTGCCTTGAATTGTTGTAATGGTGGTTAGGACCACCTTTTCTGAAATTGATATGAGTGGCTAGAGCTACTGGAGTAGAGCCATTAGATTGGTCCCTTAAAGCTTCTTCCTGATGGATTTTGGATACAAGGCCTTGCAATTGCATTTGGGACATAGCTTGAGTAGTAGCAAAGGCTCTCCAGCTTGTGGATAAAGCTGCCAATTGAAGCATACATTGAAATTTCTCTGAAATCTCCTTCTTGCATAGTATTGTTTACAAGCCTCTTGATCAAGGAGACTTGATAAACAAGATTAGTGTGCTCATAACTATTGTTGAAGAACTCCCAAATAGCCTTATAGGTGGATAGAGTCTGCAACATTTGGACTTGCCTATCCTCACAATGAAGTATAATCTCCATTTGAGCCGTAATGTCCCTTGAATCCCGTGCCGAGTGTAGCTCCGTGTTGGAGGTGTACTCGTCTTCACTTGGTCTTATTTCATCTCCAGGAACAATCTTCCAAAGGCCAAGTTGCTTCAAATATAGCTCCATTCTCAGCATCCACACATTGTAATTGTTCCCATTGACCTTATCAATGGTGAAATACCTTGACTTGGTGGTTGCAACCATAGGTGACGAGGCGCTAGTCATGCTAGCCGAGTAAACCTTGGAAGTGAGAGATGTGTGGAATAATAGGCCGTTGCTTTGAGAGAGAACTCTTAGAGTACTTATGAACTCAATTTATTGAGCTCTGATACCATGTGAACTTGAGTGATAATGAGAAGATAGAATGCGAGAGGAGAGGAAGAGAGAGTAGACAGAGAGGTGGAGATAGAGAAGGGAGAGAAGTGTATGAGAGAAGGTAAGAGGGAGCTGACACCAAGTAGAGGGGGAAAATTCAAATTTGAATTACACAACTGCACTGCTACAATACAATGGGGAGTTCCTTTTATAGGCATGAATAAGGCATATATCCATTGTAGGGATAAGATATCATTGGTGAGGTTTGAACTCCAGTGCTTAGGTGTAAAGTGCAATGCACTTTCCACATAATCCGCCTCATCGAGTCTCTGTACATTTCCAGCATGTTTTCACCGCTGACGTTCCCATTTCTGATTGCTCCATTACCTACACTCCTTGGTCCTAGTGTCGACATGGCCAACTTCTGATGAGAATGCAATGAGTCTGGCTTCCCAACCCAAGAAGATTACCTCTCTCTCTCTCTCTCTCTCTCTCTCTCTCTCTCTCTCTCTCTCTCTCTCTCTCTCTCGCATGCGCTGCTAGAGAGAGAGAGAGAGAGAGAGAGAGAGAGAGAGAGAGAGAGAGAGAGAGAGAGAGAGAGAGAGAGCTAGTTATTACAAACAGATGCTCATTTATAGGGCATCATAAACCTTGATGCAAACCTGAGCGTACCTATGGCGATGCCAGTTTCCTTAGAGGAGGAGGAAAATTATTTTGAGGAAGAACAGAATTTTGATCGCCCTTTCGATCTCAACAACCTGCTTACGGCAGCAGAGATTGACAATGCTCATGAGCTCTCTCAAGCTCTAGGTCAGCTATGTGTGAATGTGAATGATGTTGCTGAAAACACCAGCATTGGAAAAGGTAAGCAAGAGACATCAAGTGCTAAACAGGCGGCGGTCAAACACAAGGGAAAGGGCTCAATATGTGACAGTCCAGCCCAACAAAATTCCTTTCGGTGAATTGGCTGCTTTAGCCATAGCTAAGAAGGATAGACTGCAGCAATTACAGCATAATCCTCTCAAAGGCTGACTAGTTTTTCAAAAAATTGATTTGGCACACTTACCATACATGTCATAATAATCAATATCTGATTCTCCTAAATGATTTTCTCATGTTAAACTGATCATTTAATATGGGGAAGTGCTAGGGGAGAAAAAGCTAGAATATTGGTTAAGCTAGCAGACCGGCCACAGTAGGGATCCAAAGGAGGGAAAATAGGGATCCAAAGGGGGGGCCATCTGCAAAAGAGCCATGTGCAACAATGGGCTAAAAAGACCCTAAGGTTCAGCCCATTAAGCCTTCCAAAATGCTAAGGTTCCAAAATTCAAAGGTTGTGTCCAAAAGTCAACCTTAAGGGAATTGGATGCTTTGTGTGTGTAAAAAAAAGTCTTTGCAATCCCTACTTGGGAGGGGGCGAGCCTTGCATGTAGGGGATGAGAGAGAAATCCAACACACACAAGCTCCCTTTACACAAAGGGAATGAGGGACACATGTCAGCTCCCTAGGCCAGATGCCCACAAGGTGTACCCAATTCCTATTGGATGGCCTTGGAGGTGGACCAATGAGAATTAGGCTAGAGTAAATCTAGTTTAATTAAGTTAAAAACACTTAATAAAAGAACCACTGAGAATTAAGTCCTCTAGAAGACTATTGGACAGTCTCCCAAGGGGTCCAATGAGCATTCAACAGCCCAATGGCTTTCCTGATTCCTATTGGCCAGGAGGGAAAGGGGTCTAATGAGAGTTTAGTTGAATTATTAAATTACCTAAAGCTCTCACAAAAGGGGAAGGGGGACACATGTCAGAAGGCTATCACTTATGCTGCTTAATAGTCATTGGCTAGCCATGGGGAGGTCCAATGGGAGGATAGAGAGAGCAATTAGCAAGAGGGCTCGCCCAAGAGAGAGAGAGGGGGCTGATTTTTGCAAGGCATTATCACACACACTCTCACACAGTCTATGTAAGAAGCAAGAAAAAGACTATCTCTTCCCAAGCTTTAATGGAGAGCTCATCACCTACTCCAAGCTTGTGAGATAGAAGCCTACATCGACACACTCTTGGCATGTAGATGTAAATCCAACCAAGAGCCAAGCTTCAATGCATGCTCATCTCCTCTACATACTAATTACTAAGCTAAGCTATGCTAATATGAGTGATTATGTGAGGAGATGTACATGTTTCTCGTAAGATACTCCTTCTTCCTCTCAATCTGCTCTCATACCCTGCTAGCTCTTCTTTGAAGGTGTGTGAGGTCTTGGGTCTGGCTTTTTGTTGCTCTCTCCACCCAAGCACTCTTGTAATTCTCATTAGGAATCTATTCTAATGAAATTCCCACTATGTTCATGCTAATGTCCGCTACACACAAGTTTTTAGGCCATTAAATGTTACATTGGTATCAGAGCACAAGGTTTCTCTTTTCTTGCTCAAGAAGGGAGGTCCTCAAGCTAGCTATAATTGGTTGGTATTATTAATTGCCTGTGAGTAAGTAGAATAGGGATTTTTTAGCCTTGCAGTGCGCCTGCCTTCGTGCAGTTAACGGGGCATCACCGTCGAGACCTATGGTCTTAATAGTGGAGTCCTACAGGGCTTGCCTACGGCTTAACCACTATTGAGCTATTAGAAGCTTGACAAGAGTCGGTGCTGTTTTGGTGTTGAAAGACCCTCTCTTCTATTCGTTGCAATTAATGGTATTCGAGCCACGGGTACAGTAGATTGAGTGCTTTTTCTAAAGGGTTAATGAGGAGTAGCAACTAGGGCTTGAAGTGCCAAAGTACACCTAAAAAGTTTACACCTAAAAGTTGTTAGAATAGCTGACAATAGTAAAGAGAGTGAAATTAATGTTGATAACTTTGATTTTGCTAATGAGCAAGCTACTAATGATGCTCCGATGCTTGTTAACTATCTTGTTTCTAGGCTTCAATAAGCCATGGGCAATCCATCTCTCGAAAGTGAAGTGCAATGGCATCATCGTGCTCATGGGATTCTCCAAGCTCATCACCATGACGAGAGAACACCTAGGAAGCCTCCTTGTGAGACTCCCAAAAGAGGTCTCTCTCCGATTCGGGAAGAAGAAGAAAATCCATACGAAGGGCTCAAGAATTTACTTCTTGATGATGCATCTCCTTCCCAAAGGAGAACTCAAGAGCCTCCACCGAAGGAACGAGAAAGAAGTTAGTCTCCCGCCACCTCGGCTGAGATGGCTCCACGAAGACGGCGGGCTAAACGCTCTCCATCACCACCAAAGCCGAGAAGACCATCACACTCTTCTCCACACCATAATTCAAAGAGGGATGATAAAAAGCAAGAGAAGAAAAAGGAGAGAAAGAGGACACCCTCTTCTCCATCTTCTTCATCCTCTTCCTCTTATGAAAGTGATGGTGAAGACGACGAAGATCAAGACAAGAAAAAGGCGAGAAAGAGGTCACCCTCTTCTCCACCTTCTTCAAATTCTTCACCTTTTGAAGAAAGTGATGGTGCAACCTTTGAACCATCAAAAAGAAGAGTCCATAGGAAATCCTATGCCGCATGGAAGAGGTCATCTGTGCTGAAGAAGTTCAAAGAGGGAGGGAAGAGCATCTCTTTCCTTACCTATGATGGCACCTTTGGTGCTACGGACAAAGTCTATCCAATAGTTTGATGCGGCGTTTGGAGATGAGGGCTTCACGGAGTCCTCTAAGCTACGCCATGTAGCTATGCACTTTCAAAAGTCCGCCAGGAAATGGTAGTCTAGCCTACGAGCCAACGGTGAAGCTCCACGAACATGGAAAGCTTCCATTATGAAGCAGTTTTTGGCCACCGATGCCAAAGACAAAGTACTCACCAAATGGCAAAGCTTAAAGCTCTCTCCCTATGAATCCATCCACAAATATGTAGACAAGTTTTGGGACCTACAACTCAAAGCCACTGTCTTCAAAAAGTTGGATTTTGGAGAGCAAAAGCAACAATTTTGTGCGTGCTTAACTGAAGAAATGGCGGAGTATGTCAACTCCCAAAGGCCACGTACCATATCGGCGGTAATACACCATACTATGGTGGCCTCTCAAATCAATTTCCAAACGGGGGCTATAAGAAATAATAAGCCCACGGAAAACAAGGGTTCCAACGAGCTTAAGGGGAAGGACAATGTCCAAAAGTCTCCTAAGGGCAACTCCAACAAAGCTAAAGAGAAGGGAGTTTACAAAGGTAAAAACAAACTCTCTCCTGAAGAGCTTGAGCGTTATCGCAAGGATAACCGGTGTTTCAAGTGCGGCGAACAAGGGAATGCGTACCGCGATTGTCCCCAAAAGAACAACCGCCAAGATCCTCCTAGAGCTTCCTTGGTTGAAATCCAAGAGGAGGAGACTCACCAAACTCACCACAAAGGATCTCCTCTATGCCATGCTTGGGGAAAGGTAAGAGAACATGATGCTTTTATTCTCTTTGACCCTGGTTCTACTCACAATTTTATATCTATAGAGTTGGCCACCAAGCTAGGCATACATGATGCTTTTATTCTCTTTGACCCTGGTTCTACTCACAATTTAATATCTATAGAGTTGGCCACCAAGCTAGGCATACAAGCTTACGAGAACATGATTCTTTTATTCTCTTTGACCTTGGTTCTACTCACAATTTTATATCTATAGAGTTGGCCACCAAGCTAGGCATACACGCTTACGAGATGGGAGATGTCCTACCCACAGACAGTGCCTTCAAGGGGCAAGAAGCTTCAGTCACACAAGCTTCAGTCACTCCCTTAATCGGGAAATTGAGGCTTCATGTCCAAGGCTATGTGGACAAAGAGGAATTCTTTATCTCTCCTCTCAAGCATGAGGATGTAATCCTAGGGGCACCATGGTTGGACCGCCTGGCTGCCAATGTTAAATTTCCTGAAAGGAGAATCTCCTTTAAGTTCAGGGAAAAAGACATGTATATAGATGCTAAGAAAATGGGTAATACCATCCCCATTGTACATACACCAGCTTTCAACAAGTCAATAAAGAGCTCTATTTCCGTGTACATGATTTTTGTTAAAGATTCTCAAAATGAACCTTATGCTTTTGCAAAAGAAAATAAAAGCAACCAAAAGGAATTAGAGTTATCCAATTTTCTCAAGGGGTTTCAAGATGTTTTTATTGACGACATCCCTTGTGAGCTACCTCCCAAACGAGGTAATGATGACCATGCAATTGAACTTCTTCCAGGAAGTTCACCGCCTAGAAAACCTCCTTATAGAGTTTCTCAAGCTCAACAAGAGGAGATTATGTGTCAAGTGCATGAGCTATTTGAGAAGGGCATGGTTAGGCCTAGCTCATCTCCATTTTGCTCACCTGTGCTATTAGTGCAAAAGAAAGACGGCACATATCATATGTGTGTCGACTATAGAGCACTAAATAGGATCACTATCAAGAATAGGTTTCCCGTTCCACGGGTAGAAGACCTATTTGATAAGCTACAAGGATCAACCTACTTCAGTAGGATTGACCTAAACAGTGGCTATCATCAAATAAGGATAGTTGATAAAGACATTGTAAAGACCGCATTTCGCACCACATTTGGTCTTTACGAATACATTGTCATGTCTTTTGGCTTGACCAATACACCAACCACATTCAACCGCTTGATGGAGAAGCTATTCAGGCCTCATCGAACCTTCACTGGAGTGTTCTTTGATGATATTATCATCTACTCTAATTCATTAGACGAACACAAGCAACACCTCCAGGTAATATTTCAAGTTTTAAGAGAGAATAAACTTTATGTTAATCGAAAGAAAAGTGAATTTTTCTTGCAAGAGATTTAGTATTTAGGTCACATTATCTCTCAAGATGGCATCCAAATGGATCCATCAAAGCTGGAGGTAATAAAAGGATGGCCTAAACCAAAGAATCTTCATGAACTAAGAAGCTTTATAGGTATGTGTGCATACTATAGACGCTTCATAGAAAAGTTCTCACAAATTGCGGGACCATTACATGACCTAACAAAGAAAAGCGTTAGGTATACATGGTCTGCTAAGGAGAACAATGCTTTCGAAAAGCTTATCTCTCAACCTGTGCTTACAGTACCGGACCTCTCAAAACCATTTGAGGTCCAATGTGATGCTTGTGGTGATTGCCTTGGAGCTGTTTTGCTTCAAGAAGAGCATGCCATAGGCTATGAAAGTCGAAGGCTCGACCCTGTTGAGCAAGATCTAGGCATATATGAAAAGGAACTCCTTGCAGTTCTACATGCCTTGGACTCATGGAAGCACTATTTATTGGGGACTCCTTTCATTCTGCGAACGGATCACCAAAGTCTTAAGTAATTCATGATGCAGATCAAGCTCTCTGACAAAGAAATGAGGTGGGAAAATTTTCTTTCTCAATTTCATTTCCATATTTCTCACATTGCTGGCAAGCATAATCAAGTAGCTGATGCACTCTCAAGACGACCGAGAGTGAATGCGGTTTCCATAGCAACTCACAATGATCTATCTTCAATGATAGATGAGTACGCTATTGATCCCGATTTTAGAGATGTGATTTCAGCCCTTGCATTAGGGAAGAAACAAGAACCATTTACTTTACAATATGGTTATCTTCTCTATGGCAATAGACTATGCGTTACTAACTCACTACGTGAGAAAGTAATGTATGAATCTCATTCTCCACCTTATGCAGGGCATAGAGGGATTCAGTCTACCTTAAAGGGAATTGAAACATATTTCTATTGGCCTACCATGAAAGTGAACATACAAGAGTATGTTTCTAAATGTGTGGTATGCCAAAAGACAAAATTTGATAGAGGGAAGCAACTTGGATTGCTTCAACCCTTGCCAATCCCTAATTCACAATGGGAGAGCATATCCATGGATTTTATCTTTGGATTGCCTAAGTCTATCCATGGGAATACGGGAATATGGAAGATAGTAGACAGGTTCAGTAAACAAGCTCATTTTATACCTGTCAAAAAGACTATCAAAGCCCATCAAATGGCAACCCTCTTCATTTCACAAATTTTCAAGTACCATGGCTTTCCAATGTCCATAGTGTCGGATAGAAATCCTAGAATGACCAGTAATTTCTGGAAGGGTCTCTTTGAGAATTTAGGGACAAGGCTAAACTTCTCTTCGGCCTATCATCCACAAACGGATGGCCAAAGTGAAATAGCTAACCTAACCATTCTCGATCTACTAAAACCCTATGTAACGGAAGTAGATCAAAGATCCCAATGGGAGAAGTACTTACCCTTAGTGGAGTATGCTTACAATAACACTGTACATACTTCCACGAGAAAAGCACCTTTCGAGGTAATTGAGGGAAGATCAAAAAGTCCCTTGCTACTTAAGGTACATGGGAAGATCTTCGCTGCAGATGAGTATAGACGAGACCTACAAGAATATTTTCAAAAGATTAAGGATGCTATCTCTATCTCACAACAAAGGCAAAAGGCTGCTGCTGACAAGAACAGAAGAGCCCAAGCCTTTAGAGAAAATGATTGGGTCTTATTAAAGTTTCCCAAGGCTCGATTAAGGCACACGACGGGCAAGAATCCTACGGGACATCAAAAGTACTATGCTAAACTAGCAAAAAGGTACTATGGTCCCTTCCAGATTCTTAGGCCAATCAATGAGATGGCCTATCAACTCAAGTTTCCCAATCATTGGCTCATACACAATGCTTTCCATGTGAGCCTATTAAAGCCTTACAAAGGAGAGCCACCTCAAGAACCAACTACTGAAGACCCACCGGAGATCAAGGACCAAGACGAGGTGCTGCAGCCCGAGTCCATTCTCTGACATGAAGACAAGGTACTAAGAGGCGGTAAGACTATCCGATGATATCTTATTAAGTTTAAGAATTATCCTTTTGAAGATGCTAGATGGATGCAAGGCATACAATTAAAGGATAACCTAAACCTTGTCAATGCTTACAATGCTTCCCAAGAGTAAGCAAATGTACAAAATCTTAAAAACGAACAAAGTTTTTGTCTTATAAGACTCTCTTTTCTTTATTGTGCACAAAAATGAAGTAGTATGCATGCTTAGATCAAGTTTGCGGAGACGACGTCTCCCAAACACCAAGTAGAGCTTGTCACTCTACTATGGAAGACTGATAGGACTAATGTGCAAAAATGCTTGCGGAAGCCTCAGGCTCTCAAGACCCAAATAGACTAGTCATCCATTGTGGAATGATGTCGTAGGGTAACATAGGGATCCTCTACCTCCTAAGAAAAGGACTCATGAATATGCTTTATCTTCTCTACACCATAGTCGAGGACGACTATGATTTCAAGAGAGAGGTAATGTAATAATAATCAATATCTAATTCTCCTAAATGATTTTCTCATGTTAAAATGATCATTTAATATGGGGAAGTGCCAGGGGGGAAAAAGCTAGAATATTGGTTATGCTAGCAGACCGGCCACAATAGGGATCCAAAGGAGGGAAAATAGGGATCCAAAGGGGGGGCCATTTGCAAAAGAGCCATGTGCAACAATGGGCTAAAAAGACCCTAAGGTTCAGCCCATTAAGCCTTCCAAAATGCTAAGGTTCCAAAATTCAAAGGTTGTGTCCAAAAGTCAACCTTAAGGGAATTGGATGCTTTGTGTGTGTAAAAAAAAGTCTTTGCAATCCCTACTTGGGAGGGGGCGAGCCTTGCATTCAGGGGATGAGAGAGAAAGCCACACACACACACACACAAGATCCCTTTACACAAAGGGAATGAGGGACACATGTCAGCTCCCTAGGCCAGATGCCCACAAGGTGTACCAATTCCTATTGGATGGCCTTGGAGGTGGACCAATGAGAATTAGGCTAGATTAAATCTAGTTTAATTAATTTAAAAAACATTTAATAAAAGAACCAATGAGAATTAAGTCCTCTAGAAGCTATTGGACAATCTCCCAATGGGTCCAATGAGCATTCAACAGCCCAATGGCTTGCCTGATTCCTATTGGCCAGGAGGCAAAGGGGTACAATGAGAGTTTAGTTGAATTATTAAATTACCTAAAGCTCTCACAAAAGAGGAAAGGGGGACACATGTCAGAAGGCTATCACTTATGCTGCTTAATAGTCATTGGCTAGCCATGGGGAGGTCCAATGGGAGGATAGCAAGAGCAATTAGCAAGAGGGCTCGCCCAAGAGAGAGAGGGGGCTGATTTTTGCAAGGCATTATCACACACACTCTCACACAGTCTATGTGAGAAGAAAGAAAAAGACTATCTCTTCCCAAGCTTTAATGGAGAGCTCATCACCTACTCCAAGCTTGTGAGATAGAAGCCTACATCGACACACTCTTGGCATGTGGATGCAAATCCAACCAACAGCCAAGCTACATTGCATTCTCATCTCCTCTACCATGCTAATTACTAAGCTAAGCTATGCTAATATGAGTGATTATGTGAGGAGATGTACATCTTTCTCGTAATATACTTCTTCTTCCTCTCAATCTACTCTCAAGATGTACATCTCCTCTACCATGCTAATTACTAAGCTAAGCTATGCTAATATGAGTGATTATGTGAGGAGATGTACATCTTTCTCATAAGATACTCCTTCTTCCTCTCAATCTACTCCATACCCTGCTAGCTCTCACCATCTTAGAAGGTGTGTGAGGTCTTGGGTCTGAGAACGGGGATAATTAATGTTGTGTTTGCGAAGTGTTTTGCTTAGTGCATGAAGCTTTCATCTTCATTGCACTAGCTAGTCTTGAAGGAACACAAAGAATTGTATTGTACAATGCCTCTCTTGATGGGAGAAACCATAATACATAGCCTTTTGGAGGGGGGACCGGCTCCATGAAAATCCGGTCCTCAACTGTTGTCAATAGCTTAATATCTCTCTCTTTTGAAAGTATTGTTCATGCTATCTAACTAGGTGTTATGATTTTTGTTGCTCTCTCCACCCAAGCACTCTTGTAATTCTCATTAGGAATCTATTCTAATGAAATGCCCACTATGTTCATGTTAATGTCCGCTACACACAAGTTTTTAGGCCATTAAATGTTACAATACATGGCTCCCGTTATGGTTTATGAGCTAGTGAAATCTGACCTGGCAATAGTAGCCGATGGGGGCTACTCAATGCTTATCCAATCATCATGGAACACCATCGTCAACGCCTTGGGATAGAATGATGGATGAGTTAGTTTCCAATGAGCAAACAATCAAGCTGAAAGAATAAATGAAAAGCAGCTAGCAGGAAGATTCAAAAACTTTAGAAAGATGTGGCTGCACAAAGACTCAATCATATTATTGCTGAAAATCAGTTAGTATGGACAATTAATGAGTTGCAAGAAAAGTTCTTGAAGATAGAAATAGAAAATCGGCAATTAAAGGAAGACAAGGTAGCAACTTTAAGAGATGTTGATAGATTTCAGACTATGCTACGAATGAAGCGCACAAACTTCAAAGAACTGATGATAGCCTATACTGCAGTAAAGGCTTCCCAAGGGCTTCCCTTTCAGAGAGTTATATTTATAATAATCTTGCTGATATTCTGAGTCTAGAAGGCAATGTCACTCTGAATATGGACAATCTGAATGCACTTAGCAGAGTGATCTTCATAACAAGCTCTTTGAATACAACATGGCATTAGCAAATCAAGCCATCATGGATTATATTGAAAAGCAAAATAACCTTGATGAGGATTGTGAGAGGGAAGAAGGGAAGGATGAGGAAGGGAAGGACAGCCCGGCTGTCAAACCTGATGATGATGATGACTTTCTTTCTTTCCCACCTTTCTTTCCCACCTTGAGCCTCTAGAGCTGGTGGATAAACTACCAGGGGGCAGTCAACCCAATAAAGACCAGCTAGACCAGCACAAGGATCAGCCAGACCAATAGTCGGGGTACCAACAATCTGTTGATCAGCAGAAGTAAGGAAGTGGACATAAAGGCAACATTGGAGATTTTCCAATACACCAGTCATGGCATAGTCCAGACACGAAAGGAAAAGCCAAAGATATGACTGAGTCCTTAAAGGGTGATAAACAAAACTCATTACAGCTCATCACACTGAATAAGAGATTAAGACATCAACAAGCTCCTATTACTAGGCAGTATTTGGAGGATGATACTCTTATCTTTGATCTGGAATGCTTTCAAAGGCTGTGTGTTGGAGCCAGGGAAATGATTCAGCACTAGAAATCAACAACTATCTTCCATGATCAAGAATTGTGTCAATTGCCTGTGCATCCCAGTAGAATCCAACTGCTGGAAAGGGTACCTAAGTAAATGCTGACTTCTAATGATATAACAGTCAATCCACATTGGCAACGGAATTCCAGTGCAGACAAGCACTCTCTTGCTCTTGAACTAGATCTACTGCTTGGAAACAGGCCTACATACAGTTGTATAAAGGAAGTTAGAACTCAACTGAAAGAAGTTTTGCTTCAAATGCAAATTGCCAGGAGAGTTTTGGATCAGAGGGTGTAGGCCATCATTGAAGATCAATCTTCCAGCAGTAAAGGACCTCGGAATCAAATGATAGTAGGAGAACATGCAACTACTCTCTGAAGACTCTTCAAGATTGTCCGAGTTACTAGGAAGCTTATGCAACATGAGAATTAAGATGTTCTCAATTTTTTGGAGTTTGTGCCCGACTTTTGAGTTCTTCTGTATGCATTACTTGCTAAAGAGACTGAACAGCTGAAGCGGTCCGGGGCGGGCAACAAGAAGAGCAACCTCTAGACACCCTTCAAGGCTCCCGTGCTGCTCAATGGGGCTGGGGCACAACACAACACAAACCAAAACAACAAACCCACAGCCAAATCCCAACTACACAAGGGGCACCACCTAGTTTAAGAGCGAACTAGGACGCAAAAGAGGAGAATCGTTAGAGCAACCCACAAACAAGCAAGGAATTTACACTAACCCTAACACCAATGGAACACTCTCACACACTAAAACACGAGAGAGAGAGAGAGAGGGAGAGAGAGAGAGAGAGAGAGAGAGAGAGAGAGAGAGAGAGAGAGAGAGAGAGAGAGAGAGAGATGGTGCTCGGGCTGCTGTGAAGTGTATCGTTAATGATCAAGCAAACATAAATATATATATGTAAGAAAGAGAGAGAAGGGGGAAGGGGTGCTTGTTGCACTAATGCCTTCTTACAAATCTGTCATGACCAATCAAAGTGAGATTAGTATTTGTTCAACATAGCATGAGTAAATTACACCACAACACATCACAAGAAAAAAGCCACCCCAATCACTGTCTTAAGGCTAGGGGAGTCCTCTCCACCCTGTCGCCCTCTTACAGCATGTGGGATTTATGGCTAAATTGATAACAATACCCGGAGACAAGCTATCAAGAACTTAAATAAAACACCAAGACAATTACACATCATTATTGTCCATGACTTCACGTTGGAAGGGAGACAAGGTATCCATGCTTAGTCCAAATTCACCCTCCTTGATTCAGCAAATGTTGGGCTTACACTAGTAGGAAGCTAGGAGGGATTTAACAAGGGCAGTTAGCACTAGGAGAAAGGTAAAAGAGAGTGTACCTGTTGTAAAAATTGCACAAGCTGAAACGAATGAGGACATTACACCTGTGCTAGATTGTTACATAAAAGGGAGATTGGTTAGGAAAGGTCTAGTGGATGGGGGTGCACAAATTTGCATCATGACAGAGGGACTCATGCAAAAACGAGGCATGCACATCCATGAGACACCTGAAATTAAGGTCAAGATGGCAAACAATAGCAAGGCTAGGTGCGTAGGCATTTGTAAAAATGTTTTTGAGGAGGCCTTTGGCATTAAGAAGGCAGTGGATTTCTATGTCATGTCTACCAAAGGAAATGGTTACCCATTTATCCTAGGGAGACCATGGCTAATGAAAATGCGAGCTTTGCAGGATTGGGAGAGTGGAAAGCTAATTTGCAGGAACGACAATCATAAGAAGGTTTTCTTTGACATGAAGGAGCAACGCCAAGAGGAGCTCCATGAAGAATCATCTCAAAGTGAGACGGAAGAAGGTTGGACCGATAGCACTTCAGAAGAAGAAAGTAGCGGCAGCATTACTGAAGAGGAGCCTTCCATCAAAGTGATGGGGGTAAGGTTTAAGCCAAGCAACCAAGAGACCTCTTGTCAAGGCTTGGAGGAGGTAGGTTCTCAAGAGAACGAAGGTGTTCAAGATGAAGGGATGCTGGAAGGTATGCTATCAACAACACTTACAAAGGATGAAAGAGAGGAGTTCAAATGTGTGCTAACGAAGTTTCCTAGGCGTTTTGCTAAAGACTACACCGACGTGCATGGGGTAGATGTTGTTCAACACAAGATTGAGTTAAAGCCTGAGGCCACACCTAAAGCTCAGAAGCTACGAAGGCTAGGAGTTATAAAGGAGCAGGCTCTACTCAAGGAGGTAAGAAAGCTTCTAGCAGCAGGTTTCATTTATCCAGTGGAGAATTCAGAGTGGGTCTCTCCTATTGTTGTCACTCCTAAGAAAAATGGCAAGTGGAGGGTGTGTGTGGATTACCGTCCCCTCAATGAGGCAACAAAAAGAGATCACTTTCCCCTCCCATTCCAGGATGAGATACTAAATGAGGTAGCTGGTCATGAGAAGTACATTGTGTGCGATGGTTACTCAGGTTACTTTCAAATAGGGATTGCATTGGAGGATCAATTGAAAACAACCTTTATCACTCCTTGGGGTTGTTATGCTTTTAGAGTCATGCCATTTGGTTTGACAAATGCTCCTGCAACATTCCAACGTTTCATGAATATGGTGTTTCAAGCATTCTTTGGAAAGTCAATTAGGGTGTTCATTGATGATTTCTGTATTTATAGCTCAAAATCATTGCATCTACAAAGGGTAGAAGAAGGTTTAAAGAAGATCTACGACATGGGAGGTCAACTCAACCCCGACAAGTGCCATATAGGTGAGGATGAAGTCATCTTGCTTGGTCATAAATTTTCTTACAAAGGAATTGAAGTGGATCCTTCAAAGGCAAAGGCTCTTATTGAGCTACCATCACCCAAGAGTCTTAAGGAGGTCATCTCATTCATTCAAAAGGTGAAGTATATGTCACGCTTCATTCACTTAGCCTCGGAGTTACTTCACCCTTTGCAAAAGTTGACACAACAAGTAGAATTTGCATGGTCTGATGAGCTTGAAGAGTACTTTTGTAACATTAAAGCCATTTTGTCAGAGCTACCAACACTCATGCCTCCTTGTTGGGAGTACACATTCTTTGTTAGCTCTAGTGCTGGGAAAGAAACAATTGGTGCAGTCTTGTTACAACAAGATCCCTATAGTACCAGGATGCGGCCCATCTACTTTGCTAGTAGGGTCATGAATGCTTTAGAGAGAGGCTACACGGAGGCAGAACTCATGATGCTTTCTCTCATGTTTGCGATAAGGAAGTTTAGATCCTACTTGCTCCCAAAACCTTTTGTAATCCTCACCGCAGAGAATTTGTTCCCTTGGGTGTCATCTCAAATGAATCTTAGTACTAGGATCTCAAAGTGGATTATGGAGTTGCAAGAGTTTCAATACTCTTTCAAGGTAGAAGATAGTGTGCGTGCACAATTGGCAGGGATTCTCACTTATAGGGTGCATGAAAAGGAGATTAAGGTGCCTGAAGTAAAGACCCTACCATTGCCACCACCAAAAAGTATTCCTAATGCTTTTACCTTGTTCTTTGATGGAGCTTTTCGTCGAGCCACAGGAAAAGCAGGGGGAGGGCTAGTGTTGCTCAACCCAAGTGGAGAGGTAGTCATGAAAGAGAAGTTCAATCTACCAAGTTCAGCTAGCAACAATGAAGCAGAATATGACACACTAATTCATGGTTTAAAAATATGCATTGGCCATGGTATACAACGTCTCATGGTAAAAGGGGATGCACTTCTCATTGTGAAGCAGATTTTAGGCATCTGGGCATGCAAAAATGAAAGACTAAGGGCCAAAGTTCATACCATCCGTAGGCTATTTAATCAATTTGAGGAGGTGCAATTATATCATATTCCTAGGAAACAAAATGAAGATGCTGATTTACTTGCACAACAAGCCATTGCATGTGTAAAGAAAGAAGTGCAGGTCATCATGGTGGCGGCTGCTGTGAAGCAACCGAGGTACCAGGGATTGGAGTCATTGGCTCCCATCATTGGCTACATTTTGGAGGGTGAGTTTCCACCAGACTTCACAAAAGCTCAGAAGAGGAGACTCATGAAGAAGGCAAGCATGTATCTCTTCCTAGAAGGCTCCCTCTATCAAAGAGGGAAGGATAAAGTGTGCAGAAGAGTACCAACTATCGCAGAAATTCCAGCCATTCTAAAAGGTTTGCATGAAGAGGCATGTGGTGGTCATTTTTCCCAAGAATTAACTGTGAAGAAGATTTTGCTTGCGGGGTATGTTTGGCCAAGTCTGCATGTGGATGTCCAACATTGGTGTAAAAGTTGTCACAATTGTCAGGTAAATGGGAATAGAAGATTGATTTATGGTCCAAGGCAAATTGTACTTGCAAATGGACCCTTTGAAAAGTGGGGCATTGATGCTATGGGTCCGCTGCCTAGGACAAAAAATGGTAAACTCTACATTCTAGTGGCTGTAGACTATATGACTAGGTGGGTGGAAGCACAAAGTGTGGCAAAGGTAAATGAGAGGACAGTGAGCAAATTCGTCTACACTCACATTTGTTGTAGATTTGGCACACCTTTGGAGATTGTTTCTGATAATGGTCCAGGGTTTAGAAAGGGATTGCTCATAGAAGTTTGTGAAGAACTTCGCATTCGACATCGTCACAGTACACCCTACTATCCCCAATCAAATGGTTTGGTAGAAAAAGCTAAGGGTGTCATTGCAGGCATCATTAGAAAGATGGTGAAAAACAAGAAAAAGTTGTGGGATGACTTCTTGGATGGTGCCTTGTGGGCGTATCGAACCACATATAGGGAAGCCACGGAGTTCACACCATTTCACTTGGTCTATGGTCAAGAGGCTTTACAGCCAATTGAACTAAACATTCCAACAATGCGACTTCATGGCAAATCAGCACAGGATGATCAAGAAGCATGGATGGATCGACTTCTTACCTTAGTTGAGCTTGAGTGGAAAAGAGAAGCAGCATACGAGTGCTATAAGAGGAAAGCCACATAGACAAAGGAGAAGCTTGACAAGAAACTGAAGGACAAAGGCATCAATGAAGGAGATCTTGTGCTAAGGTATGACAATCAACTCGATAATCGTTTTGATGCCAAATTTGAAACAAGATGGCAGGGGCCATACATAGTCAAGAAGGCTTTCAATTCAAGTTACTATCAACTTATGGACTTGAATGGGAAAGAGCACTCCAGGAAGGTAAACGGCTATCGCTTGAAGCCTTACTTGAGTCGCCTTCTACCAAAGGATCTACCAGAGCAAAAGGCAACTATCCCATGTAAGTATTGTTCCATGAAACATGAGTGTAACACAAACCAAAATTCCGAGGGGCCAAACAATGAAGATCTTGTCAAGGACTATGAAGCACTCTCTTTGGAAAAGATGCTCTATGATGGTACATGAATATACCATCATCCTGGGGGAGGGCTAATGATAGCCATTTTTCGGCTCTCCATAATTGCCATAGTAAGTTACTCCACCCTACCAAATTCACCCAAACGCTATGGCTATCCCTACCATTTCACTGTACATAGGCGTGTGTGAGTTAGGGGGCTTTTCCCATATCTTCTTAAAAACCCTCAGCTAGCTAGTCACTGGGCTAGTTGAGCCAAAAAAATAAATAAAATAAAAAATAAAAGTATATTATGACCTCTTTGTGTGAAAATATTTCTTTGTATATAGGGCCAAAATAAAAGATTTTTTTCATAATTATTTTGGTATTTATTTAAATATTTCTACTTAGGTGTGTGTTATTTATGCTCTGTACATTGCCTCACCATTACCACAATTTTTCTTACCATTTTCATACTCTTTATTCCATATAGAAATATTTTCATGTAAGCTTCTCTTATATTTGGTGTAACTCCACCCCAACAAAAATCCAAAAAAACTAGTTTTATTTATGTGTATATTTTTTCTCTATTGTGATTTTTCCCTTCTTACATCTATTTTGTTTTTTTTCTAAAAAATTAGAACACCAAAAATATTTATCTCTTTATGGTAGCCTCATAATGAGAGAGATTTCTTTTGACCCCTTTATATTTTTTCCACTTATATTATTTATATTTGACATGTACATATTTTTTAGACCCCTCAATATTTGATTTTCTTAGTTGTACTATTCACTTATATCATGATCTCAACAATATCTTCAATTATAGACCTACCAAATAAGGTCAAGGGTAGGTGGCATGCATACATGCACTATGGAGGGCTCACTCTTGGAGGTATTCAAAAGAATCATCCAAAGAAGGACCCCACAAGGACCTTGTGCAGTGGAAAAAAACGGTCGGTTTTGCTGAATTTTTAAAGTTCACTTGCTCTCCGAATTTGAAAAGGTGATACAAACAAAAGTTGTAGCTCGTAGGCTGAACTTTTGCCTCAAATTTTTTCATATTTTTTTGAGCTACGAGCTGTGAGCTATGATTTTATTAGTGGACCCCAGTTTTCCCATGCTATGCAGTCACACTCTCTCTTCCACTTTATCATTTTCCTCTTTCACACACACTTCTCCACTCATCATCCCCACCTCTCTCACCACTCCTCTCTGCACCCTACTCATCTTCTCCTCAACCTTGAAGAATAAGAGAAACCATGGTGAACTCATACCTCCCACACACAATTCCATTCCAAAATTGACCACCTAGTCTCTTTTTTCCTCCTCCAAATTACCCATATCTATCAAAAAAACCACAAAATTCAGCCTCTTCTCTTAAAAGATAGCTTAAAAGACAGCATCATGGTGGTTGATTACTCAGCTTCAATTACCTTGTCTCTCAAGGAAGGTCAAGAGTGGAGAAAAAAATGTACCGTCAAAGCTAGTGGACCGTCAACAAGCGTCAAAATTGGCCCTACTCAAGACACTTGGAGCATCAACCTTGTAAGAAATCCACCTTTTCTTACCTCTTAAGAGTTTTTCTTCCTTATTTGTATCCTACATGGATACTCCCATTGTAAATATCCAATTCCATTTGTAAATTAATACTAACTCTACTAACACTAACCCACTATGAAAAGTCCTATCACCTCCATTTCTCTCCTCTCTCTTTCCCCACCAACTTCTTGATAATTCCAAGCAAAAGAAATTAGATAAATTGTTGAAAATCTAACCCAACCATGGTTAGAGGAGTAACCCTAGCCTTCAAAATTGCTATAAAAGGAGGGTGTAGCTAGCACAAAAAAGTGGAGAAGAAAGAGCACTATGCTATAGCTTGAGAAGCCAAGCTCAACCTCTTGAGAAGGAGCTCTTGAGTGGAATCTCATTGGCATTAGGCATATGTATGTGTTGTATTAGGGGTGATTAGCAAGGGAACTCTATGCCATTGTAAGAGAGAGAGTGATCATTCAATTGAGAGTAGGAAATCTATAATTTCTCCTACTAGTGTAAGCCCAACATTTGCTGAATCAAGGAGGGTGAATTTGGACTAAGCATGGATACCTTGTCTCCCTTCCAACGTGAAGTCATGGACAATAATGATGTGTAAGTGTCTTGGTGTTTTATTTAAGTTCTTGATAGCTTGTCTCCGGGTATTGTTATCAATTTAGCCATAAATCCCACATGCTGTAAGAGGGCGACAGGGTGGAGAGGACTCCCCTGGCCTTAAGACAGTGATTGGGGTGGCTTTTTTCTTGTGATGTGTTGTGGTGTAATTTACTCAGGCTATGTTGAGCAAATACTAATCTCACTTTGATTGGTCATGACAGATTTGTAAGAAGGCATTAGTGCAACAAGCACCCCCTTCCCCCTTCTCTCTCTTTCTTACATATATATATTTATGTTTGCTTGATCATTAACGATACACTTCAAAGCAGCCCGAGCACCATCTCTCTCTCTCTCTCTCTCTCTCTCTCTCTCTCTCCCTCTCTCTCTCTCTCTCGTGTTTTAGTGTGTGAGAGTGTTCCATTGGTGTTAGGGTTAGTGTAAATTCCTTGCTTGTTTGTGGGTTGCTCTAACGATTCTCCTCTTTTGCGTCCTAGTTCGCTCTTAAACTAGGTGGTGCCCCTTGTGTAGTTGGGATTTGGCTGTGGGTTTGTTGTTTTGGTTTGTGTTGTGTTGTGCCCCAGCCCCATTGAGCAGCACGGGAGCCTTGAAGGGTGTCTAGAGGTTGCTCTTCTTGTTGCCCGCCCCGGACCGCTTCAAATTGGTGCCCCCACGGAGGACAGGCTTGTGTATGTTTTGTGAAGGCTCAACCTTTAGCATAATCAAGTAGCTTGCATGAATCATGAGAGTTTGTATGATCCTTTCATTCCCATTGCAAGGCAAAAGATACACATAATTGTTAGTACTAAGTTGCAATTTCAACGGGTAATTCGTAGGATTTTAGGTCCTCTTAGGTTAGCCGAGATAAACACTTCGGTAAATCCTTTTATTTTGCCTCTCATTAGGTACGATATTAGCTTGGACGTCTATATTTTTGTGTTATTTTAAGCATTAGGACATGCATAGGCCATGGATAATGGCCCAGGAATAGAGGTTTTTCCCTTTCATTTTACTCCACACATTAGAATAAACGTTGCAATTAGTAGAAAGATCCATTTTCAACAACGAATGGTGTTCATGTTTGGTGCCCAAAGAGTAGGAGAAATTCTTGCATCACCAAACCCTGTCATTCTACCTCTCATCAACTACCACACTTCTTTTGATGTACATGTGTTCATTTTATTTTAAAATGAAGTGCAGCCCGGCAAAATAGTGTGTATGTTTGTTTTTTCTTTGTCCAAGTTGTTACAAGAAACAAAAAAAGATCATTTGTTCTAACAGGGAATGTGTTCCTCTTGTTGTTGGGCACTAAGGAAGACCGTGCATTCATCCAACTAGTGTGTGCCCTAAGATTGGTAAATAGAGTGAAATTTGGCGTTTGGCGAGTGCATTTCACCATTGAGGAAGACTCTTCAGGAAACTTGTGGCCAGAGTTCATGCTTCATAGACTCACATTTGGTGAATTTTTCCCTCATTTGCGTCTTATTAATAGTCTTCCTTTCGCTTTCAACAAAGGAGATAGGGAGCTTTTCAGAGCTTTTCTTAATAAAGAGAGCATAGAGAAGATTGCAAATTTGTATAAATTCTCATCCTTCGCTACTTTCTATGACACTTTGTTCATAGAGACATTGTAAATCTCTTTGACAGCTTGTCAATCATTGATCAATGAAGCTCTCAAACTGGATAATGTCATGGAACTACAAGGAGAAATGTAGAGGGTCAAACTATGTATGGGACAGTGGAAGATCCAGCTCCGGGGCTTCATGAAGATCACAAATCAGTTGCTTCAACTGACTATGTAGTCTTCCGAGATCCCTGAAAAGGATATCATTGCTAAACCAAGATTGGGACCACAATACAGAGAGATGGCTGAGATTCTCTTTGAAGCTAGAATGAAGACAAATCAGTCTCTCCCATAGGGATGGATCCACACAACCTTGCATTGTCATAAATTGGCCAGAACACGTATGACAAAAGGTAAATGCAGTTTGATTGATCCCGACACCAAAACCTACAATCCTCTCATGCCTTATGAATTTGAGATGTCCATTGAAAGGTGGGATTAGCTTGATTAGGAGGCCATTTACAAACTTATCTAGAAGGACAATGCTGGCACTGGGACTTCTGAGGCACCAACATAGAAGAAGGGCAAGAGGAAGCGGGTTCAATGGAAAGATACTGGCTAGTTCCATCTCAGAATCAGACGGTGGATTTTCCTAGTTAGGCACTGCAATCTCCTTAGCTGGGCACCCTTGGAATTGCAATTATAGGGGTTTCAAGAATACTATCATGAGGAACATCGGCCAACTCAACAACACCAAATCAAAATCAGGCGGTGGATTTTTTCAAAATTTTGGAGTTATACAAAAATTCAAGACAGAAGGGAAGGATGTAGAAGGCAAGGACAGTCCTAGCAGGTGGGAACTGTCCCTTAAAGGATTGACCAGCGGGAGGCAGTCACACTGGCAATAATTATCGTAGGCAATTACTGCACTAACTCTTGAGAGGTATAAATAGGACCCGCTACATTGTAATCAGGCTTCTTAGCTGCTTGTCTTTTGGCTTTAGCTTTCTAAGCACTTTTGGATTTACGAGATCTTCGCCTCAAGTTTTACCCATAATCATTGCTTCTGTAATCATTTGACCTTAAACCCATTATACACTGTACTGGTTGTCCTTGAGCTATTAATCTAAAATTGCAAATGCTCTTTCTAGTCTTTTAGTTATGTCTCTCTTTTAGTATAACATTTCAGTTCAGCTATCTATTTCAATCTAGTCAGTACTCTGTTCTAGTCTCACTAACTGAACTGACGACATAACCAGTAACTCTAAATTCTAACATTGAAATCAACTGTCTAAAGAGATCAGCTCCAGTTCCAGTCATCGTGAAAGTGCATTGGCCACTTGATTGTGCTTACCGACAATGTGAGCAATATGAAAATAAAATTGTGAAAGAAAATTTGCCCACCTCATTTGTTTGTCGGAAAGCTTGATTTGCATCATGAAGTACTTGAGACTTTGGTGGTCTACTCATAAAATGAATGGAGTCCCCAGTAAATAGTGCTTCCATGTGTCTAGGGTATGTAGAACAGCTAAAAGCTCTCTCTTATAAATGCCCAAGACCGGTTCATCCGTGTTGAGCCTTCAGCTCTCATATGCTATGGCATGTCCTTCTTGAAGTAAGACTGCTCCAAGGCAATCACCACAAGCATGACATTGGACCTCAAATAGCTTTGAGAGATCCGGAAGCATGAGGGCTGGCTGAGAGGTAAGCTTCTCTTTGAGCTTGTTGTCAAAAGCTTTTTGCTCCTTAGCATTCCATGAATACTTCATGTTCTTCTTTGTTAAGTCATGTAATGGTCTTGGTATTTGAGAAAATTTTTCTATGAAGCGTCTATAGTATGCACACATACCAATAAAGCTTCTTAGCTCATGTTGATTCCTTGGATTAGGCCATGCTTTTATTACCTCTAACTTTGATGGATCCATACGGATACCATCTTGAGAGATAACATGACCTAAGTATTGAATCTCTTGAAGAAAAAATTCGCTTTTCTTTTGGTTGAGAAAAAAGCTTGTTCTCCCTCAATGATTGAAAAATCACTTGGAGATGCTACTTGTGTTCCTCCAAGGACTTGGAATAGATGATGATATCATCAAAGAACACTCCAGTGAACTTGTGGTAGGCTCTAAATAGTTTCCCCATCAAACAATTGAATGCGTCTAGTGCATTGGTCAAGCCAAAAGGCATGACTAGATATTCATAAAGACCAAACGTTGTACAAAACGCGGTCTTTAGGATATCTTCATCCACTATCCTTATTTGATGATAGTAGCCACATTTTAGGTCAATTCTACTAAGGTAGGTAGAGCCTTGTAGGTTATCAAATAGATCTTCTACTCGAGGTACAAGAAATTTGTTTTTGATAGTGATATGGTTTAGTGCTCTCGATAGTCCACACACATACGGTATTTACCATCTTTGTTTTGCACTAAAAGGACTGGAGAACAAAAGGTAGAGGAGCTAGGCCTCACCATCCCTTTCTCTACCAATTCTTGTACTTGCCTCATGATCTCCTCTTATTGAGCTTGGGAAACTCAATAAGGAGGCTTGTTAGGCGGTGAGCTTCCTGGTAGGAGCTCAATTCGATGGTCATCATCCCCTTGTTTTAGAGGTAAGTCCATAGGGATACCATCAATGAAAAAATCTTGGAATCCATTTAGAAAAGTAGACAAGTCTAACTCTTCTCGATTCCTACCATTTTTATTTGATAAACCATTAGCATCATTAGTGGATTCTTTGATAAAAATCACGTACGCAGAAACTGAGCTCTTCATTGATTTATCAAGGGCAAGAGGATTTACAAGTGGTATAGTACGACCAAACTCATTAGCATCTATATACATGTTCTTTTCCCTGTAGGTGAAGTAGATTCTCCTCTCACGGAACTTCATGTTGGCAGCCATGATATCAAACCATGGCGCCCCTAGGATAGCATCCTCATGTTGGAGAGGAGAGATGAAAAAGTCTTCTTTGTCGACATAGCTTTGGACATGAAGCCTCAACTTCCCAATCAAGGGAGTAACGGAGGCTTGCTCTTGCTTGAAAGCTATGTTAACCGTTACAATATCTCCCATCTCAAAAGCTTGAATGCCCAACTTGGTTGCCAACTTTGTTGATATGAAGTTGTGAGTAGAGCCACGGTCAAACAAGATGAAGGCATCGTGCTCCCTTACCTTTCCCCAAGCATAGGAGAGAGATGATCCTTTTGCAATGAGCATCCTCTTTTGGAGCTTCAATGGTGGAATCCCTAGGAGTCTCATTGCGAGCATTTTTCTTGGGGCAAGAATGATAGCCATGTCCTTGCTCCTCACACTTAATTAAAACACTTATGGTCCTTGTGAAAAGCTTCAAGCTCTTCATGAGAGAGATTTCTTTTACCGTTGTAAAATCCCTTCTCCTTGGACCTATTGTTGTTGTAGTTGTTGTTGTAGGAAGTGCCTTGGGAATAATTTTGGGCATTGGTTTTCCCCTTCGCATCATTTTTGTCTTTGTTTTCCATGAATTTGACATTCCATCTAGCCCCTTTTTGGAAATTGATACGAGAAGCAACTATGGTGTGGTGGATTACTTTGGTGATAGAACCAGGCCGTTGGGAGATGACATACTCGGCCATTTCTTTAGGGAATCCCACACAAAATTGTTGCTTTTGCTCGTCTATCTTTTGGAAGACAATAGCCTTGAGATGTAAATCCCAATACTTGTCCACATATTTGTGAATAGACTCATGCGAGAGAAGCTTCAAGCTATGCCATTTGGTAAGTACATTGTCCTTTACATCGCTTTCAAGGAATTGCAAGCGATGCAAAGGAATTTCATCGCTTGCAAGGAATTGCTTCATGATGAAAACTCATAGAGTTTTCCATGTCTTTGGGGTTCACCGTTTCCACGAAGGCTAGCCCACCATTGACGAGCCAATTTTTGGAAGTGCATAGCTACATGGTGTAGCTTGGAGGACTCCCTGAAGCCCTCGTCTCCAAAGGCCGCATCAAATTGCCAATACTTTGTCGGTGGCACCAAAGGTGCCATCATAAGTGAAAAAAGAGATACTCTTTCAGCCCTCTTTGAACTTCTTGAGCTTTTGTGATCTTCGCTATGCAGGGTATGATTTGCGAGGTCCTCCCCTCTTTTATTCTCTAGGAGAATAACCATAGCTTTTGTCGAGAGAGGAGGAAGGTGAAGAAGAAGGAGAAGAGCTCTTTGTTGACCTTTTCTTCCTCCGTTTCCTCTCTTCCCTTTTGGAGTGACGAGGAGAAGGACTGTGTGTTGACCGTTTCCTTATGAAAGGAGTTGGCGATTGTCTAGACCGCCGTCTTCATGGAGCCACATCTTCAGAGGAACTTAGGGATTCATTACTTTATTATTATTTGGATTCCTCCTCTCATATGACAGAGAGTCTTCTTTTGGGGGTGTCATCAAGAGGCCTCCTAGTCTCTCTCTCCTCTTGGAGAGGAAGGGAAATCCCATAAGCACAAAGTTGTTGACTAACTTTGGCTTGCAAAGTAGGGTTGTCCATAGCTTGATGCAACCTAGTAACAAGATAATTGATAAACATGGGGGCATCATCATTAGCACCTTCATGTGAAAAATCAATCAATGTTCATTCTACTCTCTTGGTTATTGTTAGCCATCCCAACTATACTTATGTGTTTACTTAGTGTATTCTTTGGCAATTCAAAACCTTAGTTTCTACTCCTATTAGCCTTTAAAAATAAGCACTTAAGTATCTACACCCACGGCTCAAATTGGTTAATTATAGAGAGTAGTTGATGGGTCTAACATAGCAGAATTGTCGAGAGATAGTTCCTTTCGGACTTCTTATGGCTCAATAATGGTAAAGTCGTAGGAAAGTCTAAAAAGACCCCATTATTAAGACCAAAGCTCCCAAGGTGTGCACCATATTCCACATAGTGGGCTCAACAAAACTGATAAAAGATCCAACCCCACTTACCCTAATATAATTAACAAAATCAACCATTAATAGGATACTTAAGGACCTATCTTCTTAAGCAAGAAAAGAGAAACCAAATGCTCTGATACCAATGTAATAGAAATGGGACTATGAACTTTGAGAATAGAGGAATTAAGAGAATTAGAGTGAGCATTTTTGTGAGATTACTTTGAGAACATAGAGGGTGAACTTAATTGATGGTAGCAACATGAACATAGTACTTAATTAACTTGGTATGAACAATACATTTTCAAGAGAGAGAGTATTAGAGAACATGACAATAGTTGAGGACCGGATTTACTTGGAGCCAATCCCTCCTCCAAAAGGAGTTTGTATTATAGATTCTCCCATCAAGAGAGACTTGTTATACTACAATCTTTGTGTTCCTTGTGACCTTAGTAATGCTATGTAGATGGAAAGCTTCATGCATCACAAGCATAACATAAGCTTTGCAAAAAACATTAACTATCCCAATCCTCAGTCCCAAGGCCTCAAACACCTTTGAAGGTGGAGAGAGCTAGCGGGGAATGAGGGTAGGGAAGAGGAAGAAGAATCATCCATAGGAGAAAGAAATAGCTCCGCACTTATCATCACTCTTCTTGCTTAGCATAGCATAATATCATAGTAATGAAGATGAAGAAGATGGCAAGCTTAAGCAGTAGCAGTGAAGCATGGCTCTTGGTTGGATTTGCATTCCATAGCCAAGAGTGTTGGTGTAGGCTATCCACTTCTCAACAAGCTTGGAGAAGCAGATGGAGCTCTTGCATTTTGCACTCCACACAATGAGAGAATGTGTGTGTGTGTGTGTGTGTGTGTGTGTGAGAGAGAGAGAGAGAGAGAGAGAGAGAGAGAGAGAGAGAGAGAGAGAGAGAGAGAGAGAGAGAGTATTACCCCCCTCTCATGCTTGGTCCACCTCTCCATCTCTCTCTCTCTCTCTCATATTATTTAATTATTTCATTTGGACATGTTTCCTCTTTTTTCTCTTTGAGAGATAGAACTTAATTATTTGTTTTTATGTATCTAAATCTCCATTAGACCCCTTTAAAATCTATCCAATAGCATTCAAACACATCATGAAGACAAAATGTGGAGGATCATTTGAACATGTGTCTTTTTTGCGTATCAAGTCATTTGATTTGAATTGAATACGTCAAGCACCTCGCATTAGGAAAAATTTGAACTCATTTTTGGGCCTTTTAAGAGTGCCACATCATCAAAGTTGTACAAAAGAAAGCAACCCGGTAGACCCCTCTAAATATTGCTTAGAACCCCATGATATGACCTATCATTGGAAAGTTCTTGAAAAATGGATTCTAAAGAGCCAAGGTCCGAAAAGTTTGGATGACTTCTATGAAAGTTATGCCTTTTGTTTTCAATCAGCCAGGTTTTGTTACCGTTACAGTAATCTAAAATCACCTTTTTCTAGATCTACATGAAGGCAATGTCCGATACATGCATGCTATATATCAATAGATAGCATTTGAAGAGTAGATTCTAAATATCCAACCTCCAACAAGTTTGGATCTTATTTGAAAAAAATTTACTGATCCCCACTTTTTGAAAGCTATGCCACATCAACAATTCTTACAAGGCCCATTTTTGAGTCCAAACTGTTCCTAATGTCAATCAAGCATGGAAACGTTGCCTCTTGAGAATTTACCTTTGAATTGAACACTTCAAGAACCTTAGTCATTTAAACATGTGACAAGCACCTCGAGCTTTTGGGCGAGGTTCCCACCAACACTTAGCAAATTGACAAGCACCTCATGCTTGGGTAAGATTTCCACCTCAAGGTCAACCCTAGCTTTCCTAAGATCAAAGGACTTTTTAACACTAACTTTTGGAGGTTTTTAATGAAGAAAATCTTAAGGTATTTAAGATACACTAGGTAGCATTTCTCTTTAATAGACCATCTCTCATGAGTCATTTGGACCCTTTTAACCTTGGCCCCATGTTGAGACAGATCCATAAGTACATGTCTATATTCTAACCCTTGTTCCCCTTTATTCTCCCACATTAAATGATCAGTTTAATACAATAAATTCATTTGGGTTGGTTAGATATTAGATTTTATGACACTGGGTGAACACAAAGTAACGTAACAAAGGCAAAAGAAATTTTTTTGTAGACATCTTTGTGGCCGAGTTCGAATTGTGCCAGTGTAATGCATCTTGGATGAATTCCACACAAATGTATCTTTTAGATAGATTCAAATTATTTTTTCAACTCTGTATTAAAGGTGATATGAATTGAACTCTCTCTCTATCTCTCTAGCACATCATTGGCAACACCTTGAGAGGTAGAAAGAATCATTTTAATGTATATAGGTAGCATTACAAAGTGTATCTACAAGTGCAATTTAGAGCCACTCAAGGGGCTTAAATAAAATTGCTACAAATATAGGATCAAAATATCCTCTAAGTAGAAACCATGTGGATGTCCTTCAAATGAGGGTGGGGAGAGAATTGTGCTGGGTGGATTAAGCAAACCCTTATGTGGTGTGTCATCTATCAATAAGGTGTTGTCAACATCAAAGGGTGTTTAGATTCTGGAAAAAGGTTTGTAAAACAGGTGTATATCGAGTTTTGTAGGGTGGTAGTGGCCCTCACTGGAAACATAGTATCTTTGGCTATACAAAAAATTAAATTCTGCTCTCTGAATGGCTTTATTACAAACTATGGCCACGAGGGGGTTGAGATTTTGGGGCTACACCAAAGAACAAATCGCAACCTTAAACCTTGGAAGGAGAAAATTCAAAAATTCCTTGGTGCCTGGCCAAACAATAACCTTGTGATTGCCTATTTGAAAAGTGCACAATTCCATATAGATTGTATCTCGTACATATAGCTCTCGCAACAACAACAATCCATTGATGTCCAAAATAATTAGTCTCTACAAAGATTGTGTGGAACATATACGTAGTTAGAAACTGGGATGACTTCTTTATTCTAATTATATTCGAAACAACCATGTCAACTTCTAGCAAAGGTCCATATTGCGTTTGACTATTGTTGAGGTTGTCTTGTCCACTGTCGATGTTGTCAAGATTCTCCTCCTTAGGACCTTGTGCTTTTGAAGTACAAGAATCTTGTGTTTTTGTCATAGAGGTGTCCATAGTAGAGGTGTTGTCTTTTGTAGTGGTATGGTCTGCTTGAGGCTCAGTCACTGTTGTAACGTGAGGATATTTAGCCTCTTCTATTTGAATGGTGGAGGACTTTGGTTGACGGTTGGGAGTAGCAAGGTGCATCTCTTCCTCAACCCCTCCCTTTGCATGGTGAGTATATTCCTCCTCAACCCCTCCCTTTGCATGGTGCATCTCTTCCTCCTCAACCCATCTCTCTGCATAGTCACCCTTCTCCTCAGCCCCTCCATGTGCTTGGTCTTTCTCCTCCTCTTCCTCTTATGAATTTATACGGACGCGGTCTTTTGAAGAGAACTTGGAGAGGTCCACTGGCTTAGGTCCCTCACCTGTCATTGTCACTCCATTGCATGATCATCCAACAAGCTACCTTCTGCATCCAAAATTATAGAATTTGAGAAAGAGAGTAGATTTTGCATCGCGTTCGGGGCCATTTGGAGGGCCACGATCATCCCAATCATCCTCCACATGCGTGAAAGGTTAAATTCAAGAATCTTTAAAAAATTACATGTGCTCTAAAATATAAATAGTTAAAGAGGCGGTGTAAGCTAAAATATCAATAGTGAAAGAAGAGAAAGACTAAAAAAACAATAAAAATAACACTACAACAAAAAAAGGTGTCATCGACGCAGATATCGACGCACTGCGTCGATATCCGCGTCCCTGTGAACCTGTCGCTATTTGCGACGCAGATATAGACGCAGATAGCGACGGCCATAGAAGAAAATTTTTTTCTTGGGCAGAGGGCAGGTAGCCTGACCTGTGTCCAGTTAAAAGATGGACACAGCCACAGCTAGACTTCCTGCCCTCTGCCCAAGAAAGCGAGCAGCACCAAAATCAACCATGCTCCCGCGCGCAGAAATTTTGGCAGAGTTCCCTTTGTTTTTACATAAAATTTTCAAAAAAAACCATATCATGTATACGCCTCCTACATGCTATCCATGTAGGATCTCACATGAGATTTAAGGCCAATGAAAGACAAGTACCGTACCAACTGAAAAGCATAACCATAACGAACCATAACCATAACTTAAAAGCATAACCATAATGCAGATAACCATAACCATAAACAAAATTAACAATAACCATAAGCATAACCAAAAAGTTAAACATAACCATTAACAAAACCTGAACCATAACTATGTCTATACAAGAATAGGAGAAATAACCATGTCTATACAATGACAATGACAATGACAATAATCATAACCATAAGGGAAACAATAACTGTCTGAACAATAACTGTCTGTACAAAAAAGAGACACAGAAGCGTGTCTGTCTCATAAAGCATATATATGAAATCCGGTCCACTAATGACTAGGCGTCGCAACCTGCACATAGGACAACTCACAAAATTAGTATGGATATTACTTCACATATACTTAATTAATTAAATCAACTCACACATATTAACGTCTCACCTCAAGCGATCAGCGAGACTGTAAGGCCTCCAAGTCTACAGGCTCTCCTGAAGCTTCAAGATGATTCAGTACTTCATAGATACCTCTGCGATATCCATCTGACTCCTCCTGGCATGACGGAGCTCGATGCATCGCAAGATTATGCGTTTATACAAAAATCAAAGTAATAAGAATACATGATTCATCGTGTTTTAAAAAACGCCATAGTTAAGATTGGATTAGAAACTCACAAACTCATAGCCAAAGGTGTCGAAGCCTCCGCTACCAAGATGAGATGTCCCCCTGGTCATCTGTCGTACCTGCGCGGCCTTACGCTGCTATCTGAACCGCGTGTCTGCTGTCCGCTCATCCTCCCTGATCTGCAGCCACGTCTCGTGTGGGATGCCCGAAGGCTTCGGCGAGCCGGTCCTGAAAGCCTTCCGAGCTGCATCTCGTCGATGTTTCACGGTGTCCCGTGCAACACCCTTGATCCACCTCCTCGGAACAACGGAAGAACCCAGAGCAGGCTGGTACTCTCTCAAAATGGTCTCCACTATGTAATTGACTTTGTCCCCATCCTGATCACCCCAAGACGTTAGAAGGCTGGTTGAAAACTGCAGCTTTGCGAGCTGGCGAATCCGCTGTCGCATCTCAGCCCCGACTATGTCCATGTCAATAGAACCATCTGCCTGTACAGTATAGAGCTTGGAGGCACTAGGATCGTGTGCCCCCCACGGTGTCTGAGGTGTGCCAAGAGGTGTGTCGAGAGGTGTGCCTGGGTAGGATGGGGGTCGTGAGCGAGGAGGGGTCGAAGCATCTGTGGACCCTCCTCCACAGCAACCACCACCTCCACCTAACGATTGTCGAGATCGGCGAGTGCGCCTGTGCTGTGGAGATGAGGACGTACCCACCTCTGTCCCACCCCTAGGTGTCGAAGCGGCCGTGATGGGAAAAGCAGGAGTCGTACCCATAGGCGTCCTCCCCCCTAGGCGTCGGACTAATCGGTGTGAAGCCCGGAGGCGTAGTACCCCTGCCTTTGGCTACCCAGTATTGAGAAGCCTCTGCCATCTGAGCAGGCGTCATCCGTGTAACGAAGCCCATGAATGCATCTGCACTCATGGAAGCAGGATCTGGAATCTGCTCTGCCATACTAAAGTCTTGCACAAAGAAAGTAAAATAAAGTGTCAGAACACAATTGTTTATACTTTAAGCTTAATTTTAAATCAATGTCTTCACACAAACACTTACAGGCCTAGGCCTCGAGGAGTGAGGCATCATCGATAAGATCTTGCACCGTATCATCGTCTATCTCTAATTGCAAACATAACTCTGTCCCAACTCGTTCTGGAAGATTGTCTTCATCCATTGCATCTTCATCTACAAGTGTCAATTCTGGCTCGTCTGCATCATCCCTCGTATATCTGTCAGCTTCCTCTGCCATACCTTCGTCCATCTCATCTAATGTCACAGTAGTATGGACGTCGTCTGACTGACTTTCCTCTAGGAGATCTTGCCCTTCAAATACTTGTTTATTTCTTGGAGCAACCTGAACCACAAACCACCATTGTCTCTCTCGAGGGTTCGGTACAAAGACCACTTGCTCGCAATGTTCGGGGAGAGCAAATGTGTCGTTCGCATCTGTCCAAATCTTTGTAGAATCTATTTGCACAAGTTTGTTTCCATCTCTGGGTACCGTTGCATTGCGACCAGAAGTAATCACCTTGAACCACTTCACATCCAACAAAAACATCTCAAACCGCCTGAAGCTTACTTTCAGGATATATGACACCAGACCATAGTAATCCAGGTTGCTAGTGCTTTCATTCGTGTCTCTAGCACTGGCCCTGCTCTTTTACATGAAACTAACCATTACCCCACTGTCAAACGCGTTTCTTCTGCTGTCAATTTGTTGTGTTCTGAAATGCTTTCCATGCGACCACAGTGCCATGTATGTATGATACTTTCAGTCACATCCAATAGCCAGCTCTTCCTCTTCTAGAGATATGGGTTCTCCGATCTGTCGAGCTGCTCTCATTGTCTTGTCCAACCATGCCATTGTAGGGAATTCAGGTAGAGGAGCGAGATAGTCTGGCAAGGGTAAGCCTCTTCTAGTCGTTCGACTTCGCCTGAAATCCTGTTGCTCCCTATTGCGCCTCTCTTTCTCTTCTTCGTACCTTTCAAGCCATTTTTGCATTGGCGCTGAATTTAGTATACAGAAATTCATGATCTTTTCTCGCATGGCCAGGTTCATTTTCTTCGGCACCCCTTGCCCTTGCGGCTCCTTTACCACCAGTCTGGCATCCTCCTCATCGCTCCACAGTCAAGGCGTTTTTGGTTCAGAAACGGATAGAAATTCGGTCATCAATACAAGAGACTCTTGCACCAGCCATCCTTCTGCCATGCTCCCCTCTGGACGCGCTTTTTGGTGAACAAAACCCTTAAGTGTTTTCATGAACCGCTCTAGAAAGAACATCCAATGGCTATGGACTGTACCTGCCACTGCAACCTCATCTACTACATGGACGAGCAAGTGCATTTGTATAGTTAGGAAACTCATGGGTAGATACTTCTCAATCATGCAAACTGCCTCAATGGAGTTATCCCTTGCAACTGCAATAGATTCCTCCCGTATCTCCTTGGAAGAGATCCACCGTACTAGCTCTGAAATCTTGTATATGCAGGTCCACACTTCCTCCGTTAAACACCCCTTGATCGCAATCGGAAGAATGAATTGCAAGAACTTATGCCAGTTGTGCGATTTCAATCCTGACAGTTGATCGTCATGGGTGAATGCTGTCTTGAGACATCGCATATATCCTGTTGGCGTCCTGAACTCTGAAATCACCCTTTTCACTTGTTGCTCTTCGTTTTTTAGCAATACCCATGGCGCTCTTGGAAGTTTTGTTTGGCCAGCTGCATTGGTGAAAGGCCATAGCTCTAGCATCTTTCCAACTGACTGCAAATCATCTCGTGAAGCTCGATTGTCTTTCATTCCCATGATTGTCTTCCAGAGGAGCTCTCCCACATTCTTGAATATATGCATTGGATCCAGCAAATGGTTAATTAGTAGATCACCCCAGTACGGAAATGTATGGAGAATGGATAAACGTTTCATTCCTGGAACAGGTTGCCCCTCATGTTGCTCCCATCGACGACGCCACTCTTGTACATGCATAGGACGATATTCGATGCGACCAAGCTGACCTTCGCACAAGTGATGGCCATCTGGAAGATAACGATGGTGGCCTTGATAAATTGTCTTTCGAAGAGAGGCAGAATAGTGCACATCCAAAGACTACCCGCAAATTGGACATGCATTGTATCCCGAAGTTGTTAGCCCTGCATATATTAAAGCATGAATCAGGCCAAGGCAAAGGGCTTGCGAATAGGGAGAATTTTGTAAATCAATAACCATTACCAGAAGCTTCTCCGTATCCTGGCCAATCATGCATAGTCCACATAAGAAGTCCATGGATCCTTGCCTGCTGTTGTCCTACTGGTTCAACCGCATCTGCTATGTCGATCCCATGCCATAACTCCTAGAGCTCGTCAACTAGTGGAGCTAGATAAACATCCATGTTTTTTGCCTTGAACTTACCAGGTATAATCAAGCTTAATATCAGATGACCCTTCTTGATGGCAAGCCACGACGGGAGGTTGTAATTGATAAGGCACACAGGCCAAGTGCCCCATGACGAGCTTCTCAAGCCAAATGGATTGACTCCATCCATTGACATGCCCAAATGCAAATTGCGTGGTTCACTCTTAAAATGTGGCAAGGTATCTTCAATGTGCCTCCAAGCCTTTGAATCAGCGGGCACCCTAAATGTTGCGTCAGTGGATCTATTCGTAGAATGCCACCGCATCAATTTTGCAATGGAACCAAAAAGAAACATGCTTTTTATCCTAGGTATAATAGGGAAATGCCGCAACACTTTAGCTGGCACTGTCTTGCCAACTGCATCTTGTTTGTAGCGCATTGCTCCGCACTTAGGACACGATAGACAATCTGTGAATTCATTGCAAAAAATAATGCAATCATTTGGACATGCATGAATCTTGTTGTAGTCCAAGCTAGCTGAGGTCAGAAGTTGCTTTGCGTCTGGCCTGGAGGGGGGCATTTCATTGCCAGCCGGGAGAAGTTGCTCCCGCAATAACCTGTTTAAGCCACATTAAATTAAAAATCTCTTCGAGCACATCACCATTGCAATCGGAAAATCTCTTTTGTAAATTACGTACCTAAACAAAGCAGTGATGCTTGCATCTGACCACCCGTACACTGACTGAAGATTCAAAAACGCCAGACAAGTATGAAGCACATATATTTTGGCGCCTTCATAGATTGGTTGACGTGCCAACTTCCTCAACATGTCTTTAGGAGATAGGTGCACGGCTTCTGGTGTTTCTTCGTTCGCGTTCTCCTCGCTTGTCTGGAAGAAAGCATCCAACATCTCCTCCATGCCGTCGTCTTCTGTCTATAAGCCCTTTTCTGCCTCCATTCGTGGCTGTATATTGGTCGGACCTTCACGCATAATATTTTTTCTCTTTCTCTCTCAAATGTAGGTGCTATGTCGCAGAAATCAATGCCCGTTCCGTAGGAGTCGTATCGCAGATTCTGTACGGTTTCTCTAGCAAACTCTCCGTACTTGTGCAAATTCTCATTACATATCCTACGCTTGCGCAGGATTTGATACTTGCACAGCGTGCACGAGCATGCAATATTTTCCTCCATGTTAGTTGATGACGTTGCCATCTACTATGATTATGAATGTTGTTTTAATATATATATATATACTCCTCACAATGTAAACTACCTCGCATTCTCTAGTCTTGCCCAATCTCCGTACACCTCGGTCCAGAGGTGTACGGAGATCAGGACCACCGGGTCAAAATATCGTCTTTATTGGTCAAATCATATATGGTAGACACATACGTGCACTCCCAGGTGTACATGGCAATGCATGTAGCAGGCAAAACCCCTTTGCCTCTTTTAGTTCCATAGTTTCTTCTCTGTCTACGTACCCTATCTCTCGTTCTTTCTCTCTTGATCTCGCTCTCGCTATCTCTCTTTCTCTCTCTCTCTCTCTCTCTCTCTCTAGCTATCTCTCTTTCTCTCTCTATTTCCCTATTTTCCTATCTCTCTCTCTCTCTGTCTCGCTCTCCACTTCCCTATCTCTCTCTCTCTCTCTCTCTCTCTCTCTCTCTCTATATATATATATATATATATAACTCTCTTTCTCTATCTCTCTATTTCCTCTCTCTCTCTCTCTTTCTCTCTCTATCGCTCTCTACTTACCTCTCTCTCTCTCTCTCTCTCTATACTTCCCTATCTCTCTACTGATCGAACGAGCGACTGAGCTAGGGAGATCTAGACGCCCACGACTGCGGAGGACTACACAACGTCGACAGAGGCTGCATCAGAGGATCTAGCTAGGTCACTTAGGCTCGACATGCACAACGCACGGTCAGACTACTGACCATGGAGGAGATTGATGAGATCCGCCAGTGACAGATGCTTGATCTCCTATGATCTACCTATCCCAGCTAGCTGGTTTAGCCGTTTAGTCCACACCTAGCAATTTAGGATTCCATAATATTTTATTTTGTCATCTTCTTCCTCTGACTTTGTATCAGATCCATCACATTGTAACTTTCTTGTCTCATGTCTCATAGGTCACTTTGGCCTTTGGAAGACGTTAATATAACATTTCATTTCATTTCTCTCTTTAATTTTTTTCTTTAATTTTAATTTCCTAAGCATACATTAATTCTCTCTCTCTCTCTCTCTCTCTCTCTCTCTCTTTGATTACCTACACACACACACACACACACACACACACACATTTCTCTCTCTCTCTCTCTCTCTCTCTCTCTCTCTCTCTCTCTCTCTCTCTTTCCTACACACACACACACACCTCTCTCTCTCTCTCTCTATTTCCTACACACACACACACACCTTTCTCTCTCTCTTTCCTACACACACACACACACACACACACACACATGCACACACACACACACACACACACACACACACCACTCTCTCTCTCTCTCTCTCTCTCTCTCTTTCCTACACACACACGGTGTAGGAAAGAGAGAGAGAGAGAGAGAGAGAGAGGGAGGGAGGGGTTGGGGGGGGGGGGGGGGGGGGGGGGGGGGGGGGGGGGGGGGGGATGGACATAATACGTGCGCAGCAGGTTTCGGCCAAGATCTGAGCAGGCAAAAATGGCCCCTGCGCGCGGGTTTCGCTTTTTTCCCCCAATTTTTTTTTTGCGTCGCTATACGCGTGGCTATACGCGTCGATATACGCATGGCAAATAAAGCCTTTCCACGCGTATATCGACACACACTACGATGTGTATAGCGATGTGTATAGCGATGCATGCTAATTACGTCTATATACACGTGGAAAAGCATGGCCGTCGATATATACGCGTCGATATCTTCATGTAGTGTTGTAGGGTAATACAATAAGTAGGAAAAGAGAGGAAAAAAAAAAAAAAAACTTATACTAAAAGGACTTTTTAGAGTGGAGGTTGGAAAATCACAAGCCTACAGCATCAACTTTTATTTCTAATGTTTAAAGAAATTAAAACGCGGTAATATTTGCAATAATATCCATGGTAATAACTGCTGCTCTTATAAGGAAACAAAGAAAGTTAAGCCACACTTTTGGCATACCTTGCTCAAGTTTCCCTCCCACTATTGCACCTATTGAGGCGGTCCAGGGAGGGCAACAAGAAGAGAGGCCTCTAAACACCCTTCGAGGCTCCCGTGCTGCTCAATTGGGGCTGGGGCAAGCACAATCAGAGACGACAACAACCCACAGCCATAAACCAAACAAGAAAAGGGGCACCACCTAGTTGTAGATGCGAACTAGGACGCACGTGATATCTCCTTGTACTCAAACGCACAAAGAGAGGGGAATTCAAGATAGACACACACACCAAACACAAACATTCACCACGCCAGAGAGAGGTAAAGAGCACAAATCAACTTGAGCAACTCAGTCTTAGCCTTAAAGACTAGATGCACACAAATCTTGATGAGAAATAGAGAGACAACACAAAACTTGACCTTGTTGCCAATACACAAGTTGTCTTAGGGTCACGGGAGCCCTCTCACCGAGAAACCTCTTACAATTGACCTTTTAGGCAAACAATTCAACAAGCCCTCAAACCACCAAGCATGAAATGGCACAACAAACTTCAAGGACAATATACCTTCAACCACCTGATGAGCCAACTTATCAAGTCAATTTGGAGAGAAGAGTCGTAGTTGCAGCATACAATTGCACCCAAAACTATAAATCTTATTTATGCACAAGAGTAGGCTACAAGTGTGGTGAAGAGTATGGCATACACTCCACTCCCCTAGATGGCATAACTAACTTCAAGCTTCTCCATGCACCTATGTGTAATGATGGAATAGAGCACTCACGATGCACACACTCTACACAACTAGGCTTGAAGAGTGGTGTGTTATGTGTTGAAAATAGTGTGGTGTAGTGTGATCATGTGATGACTTACAAGGGAGAAAAGGACTCTATTTATAGGTTTTAGAAGCCCCGATTTGGATTAGGCCTAATCAAGTTTATTTGAAGGAATAAAAGATTATGCATATTTTTATTTTTTTTAATGAGGGTGGGTCTCTCTTGTCCTTTGAGTCACATGGATGTGGGCTCAAGGGAAGAGAATTATTGAGGATGAAAGGAGAGAGGGATTGGGTGAATAATTTGGGAGGGCCTACTCTAGTAGAGGGTGCATTTTACAATAAGGTTAGTGGTTATTAGTTAGTAATTATCACTAAAAAATATTTACAAAATCATTCACCAAATGGTGAGATATATGATGAGAAAAGTTAGAGAAGGGATAAGCTTGTAAAGCAAGGTTGAAGCTTGGAGAAGTTGACATTCACCTCTTTACAGCACCGGTAGAAGAAGCGGTCAGCATGGCGAAGTAGCGTGTGTTGATGAAGCTATGTTATCTTCAAACCTTGGAAAATTCATGATAAAAGCCTTCATTTGCAGAGGTTATCTTTGGATTTTTGCTGATTGAAGAGAGTATGGTAATATGGACATATATATAGAGAGAAAGGGGGACACATAGGGTGTAGAAATGGAGGAAGAAGGCTATGGAGGTGTGAGAGATGTGGCAATAGTGAAGAGGGTGAATTAGGACATGGGAATTGCAGGTTTGGGAGTGGGAAGGAGAGGGAGGAGTGTGTGTGAAAGAGGAAAATGATAAAGTGGAAGAGGGAGTGTGGTTGCATAGCATGGGCAAAATGGGGTCCACCAATAACATCATAGCTCACAGCTCGTAGCTCAAAAAAATATGAAAAAATTTGAGGTGAAAGTTCAGCTCACAAGCTACAACTTTTGTTTGTATCACCTTTTCAAATTCGGGGAGCATGTGATCTTTAAAAATTCAGCGAAACCGACTGCTTTTTCCACTGCACAAGGTCCTTGTGAGATCCTTCTTTGGATGATTCTTTTGAATACCTCCAAGAGTGAGCTCCCCATGGTGCATGCATGCATGCCACATACCCTTGACCTTATTTGGTCGGTTTATAATTGAAGATATTATTGAGATCATGATATAAGTGAATAGTACAACTAAGAAAATCAAATATTGAGGGGTCTAAAAAAAAATGTACATGTCAAATATAAATAATATAGGTGGAAAAAATATAAAGGGGTCAAAATAAATCTCTCATTATAAGTCTACCATAAAAAGATGAATATTTTTGGTGGTCTAATTTATGAGAGTAATAGAGAATAGATGTATGAAGGAAAAAATGACAATAGTGAAAAAATATACACATAAATAAAACTATTTTTTTTGGATTTTTATTGGGATGGAGTTACACCAAAAATAATAGAAGCTTGTATGAAATTATTTTTATATGGAGTAAAGAGTATGCAAAATGGTAAGAAAAAATATGGTAATGGTGAGTCAATGTACATAGTATAAATAACACACACCTAAGTATAAATATTTAAATAAATACCAAAATAATTATGGAAAGCCGAAAAACGGCTATCACTATATTGCCATCTCCTTCCTCCCCTACCCCCATCTCTCTCCCCCCCCCCTCCCCCCCTGTTAACCCTCATGGCTCACGGACACCCCATCACCTACGACGGACGTGTATTATGTATTTGGTAGAGTCAGGTACCGTGTATTATGTATTGGGTAGCGTCAGGTACCGTGTATTATGTATTTGGTAGGGTCAGGCGAGCGTAGAGCGGTGAGTGACACACCCTTTGCTCTCTTGAGCTTGCTAGTTTAGGCTTGTTGTGTGCTTGGAGCCATTTGTGGCTCGCACACAGTGTATTGACAAGTCCCTTGCTTCGACAGTGCGGCAAGGAGCGCACACCCCCCCCCCCCCCTCTCTCTCTCTCTCTCTCTCTCTCTCAATTTTACACGCATGCACGCACACACACATTCATTGTTTGAAATTCTCACCTCTTGCATTTTTTGCCCTTTGTTTTCTCCCAATCAAATTTTGTGTCCTTGAAATTGCTCTGATTTGTTTGCAATTTGCCTTGCCATTGATGAGAGAGAGAGAGAGAGAGAGAGAGAGAGAGAGAGAGAGAGAGATGTTTGATTATAGTATTTTTTATGTTTTAATTGAGTGATAGAGTGAAAATAAGTAGGTTCATAAAAAGAGAAAATACATAAATGAGAAAATCACCATAAAGTGACTAAGTGAGTGTTTAAAATAGAACAAAGAGTTAAAGGAAAGAAAACAACTAAATAGGAAACAAACTAAATGGGTTTGTATCAAGGGAGAAAAATGGCAAAGAGAGATAACTTAGAGAGAGTGATAGAGCGAGAGAAAGGGAGATAAAGAGATAAGGAAGAGAGAGAGAGAGAGAGAGAGAGAGAGAGAGAGAGAGAGAGAGAGGGAAAGAGAGAGAGATAGAAGGAGAAAGAGATAGGGAAGAGAGAGAGACTTAGAAAGAGAGAGGGATAGAGAAAGAGAAAAGAGAAATAGAGAAAGAGAAGAGAGAGAGAGAGAGAGAGAGAGAGAGAGAGAGAGAGAGAGAGAGAGAGAGAGAGAGAGAGAGGGGGTTCTATTATCGTCCTTGGAGGTCAAATATGTCCTATGGGACCAAATGAATATGTCACGTGGTGTGAGTGGAGGTCATAAGTGACTTGCAATGCTAAAAAATGGCTGAAATGAGCGTCGCAATAGAGAGTCCATATCGTGGTTGGGAGAGGAAGGTATGTAGGGAGAGCTCATGTCTGAATATATGGGGAAAAGAGGACCTAATGTGGTCAAAAGCTGAGCACTCAAGTAGTGTGTGGTACTCGCTCTCTCACACTTAACGAGGGCATAAGGTGCAAAGTTGATGAGACTCCTCGCCAGTGCCCCAATGTCCTGTCTCACAGCGTAGAGAATGGGAGCTAAGACGAATGGAGGCAATGGTGCGGATCACACTCAACGGGATTTGAATGGTCTCAAGGATATAGGGATGGGTTCGGCTACCTCATTCGGAGAAGAAGAGAGATTTTTAGTTTGGGGCAACGTGTGTGGTGTAATGGCTTAAGCGAGAACCTTTGGATTTCTCCCAAGCCGTGATACAATGGCGTTGTAAGAAGGCCTCATTACCTTGGGAGTCGATCAATGCATCCTTGACCAAGTGACATGCATCTCATCTTCCAAACCATTTCTTGATGTCAAGCATCCACCCGGAACTTAGTATTTTGCTCTTGCATGTCTTTTGGACCTTTTGACTTGGTTCATATGCGATTCTAGGAATTCGATACAAAGGGCTACATTGTGTCTTAAGCATGTACTCCACAACCCTTTGCATGCCCAAGACCTCAATGGGAAGCGATCTGGACTCAAGAAGTAAGAGCATGTAGGGTGTTTGTGTCATGACTGGGAGAAAGTTGGTGAGAAAACGCTTTTGAGATGAAGAGAGAGAGAGAGAGAGAGAGAGAGAGAGAGAGAGAGAGAGAGAGAGAGAGAGAGAGAGAGAGAGATAGATAGATAGATAGAAAGATAGATTTTTTAATCGTCCTCAAAGGTCAAATATGACATATGGACCAAAGTTACATGTGATGTAGTGTGTGTGTGGCTGATGAATGACTCTTGATGCTCCAAAATTGTGGTGATATGTCTAGACCCATGAAATTGACAAGCTGCATTGTTTTTGAGATCTCCAATACATTTATCACATTTTTATTAATTTGCCAACCAATTCTTATCAGTTTTGGAGATCATTAGACCCATTTTTACTCATATTGCAAAAAACAAAGTGCACAAACCCCATTCATGGCTTCTGACATCCAAATACAAGATCAATTTCAAATTTGATGCTATAGGCACCATACACATGCTATGGACATCCTACCCTATGAGTTTCTAGATGTTTGCAGACAAAAGAAATCATACACGTATGTTGTTTCAAAGTGTCAAATTGTCAACCTGTAGAGGTTTTGGCCTACCCAATGTTCTCATCTTATGCCTGTGAGTCCCCACACCAAGTTTCAAGCCATTTGAAGCTCATCTACCACAACCACACCCAATCTACCATTTCAAATACAGAAAGGAGATTATAAGCCAAAATCTTGCTTATTACATGTTCAAATCTCATTCCAGGCATATATGTGTGATGTACAAGCTATAAGTTGTGCATATGTCAAGTTTCCCCTCAGTTAGAGCACACAAACATCATACCATGTATGATGTCTTACATCATAAAATGACCATCCAAATGCAATTTTTTCCATTTGAATAGCATCCTTAGGCCCTAATTAGCTTTTGATTCAATTTTGAAGTCATTTGGATAGCTAGAAGATGATCAATTGTGCCAAATTAGTAAAAGATGCTAACTTTTGGACTTGGAGAGTGCAGGATCAATGGAAGCAAGCAAGTCACAGTAAAAAAGAAAAGGCTCGCCTTATAAGATATTATAGTAGCAGTAGAGCCCTTCACCATTCCACATGAGACACTTGAGCCAACTAAATCATGGATGGACTAAGCTACTCTAAAAGCTGAAGGCATAAAGCTATACCAACGGACATTCAAAGATCCACAAGGAAACACTATGGACGTGCCAATGATTCCAAGAGATCTCAATGAATATGCAAGAAAAGAGTGCATCCTCAACCAATTAGAAAGAGTGGACCTACATGTATTTTTTGCATCAGTGCTAGTTGGTATTGATTTCCAAAGAATTTATGAGCTGACCACCACAATCAACAAAGACGACATGACAATCCTCACCACACTTGAGGGGGAAAGCAAAGAAGTCGTAATTACACCACAAATCATTGCCAATGCTTTGGGACTACACAGCAAAAGTGGCTCCATTTGAGAAAGAAGTGACAAAGTAAAGGTTTATTCTCAGAAGAAGACCAACCAAACTTTTGAAGACCTAGTGGACCAAGAGAAAATAGAATTTGCAAGTTGTACAACCAATTTTTCCATGTCTGCAACAACAAGCGTCCACAAAAGTACACAACCCCGCCTCACACCATTGCCACTACTTTCACTTGGTCATTAGGTAGCAATGTACCAAAGAATGTGAGCTACACCCATTATATACATGAACATGTAGTGTCCTTAGGGACTGATAAGCCCAAATACATCGATGGAGCAGAGATCCTGACAAAGGTTGCATATGAAGCTATTAGAGCAAAAGGAAAGTGGCCAGAGCCACCCGCCCAAAAAGAGTGGTTGTGACTAAAAGAAGATATAGAAGACAAACCTTTAGCAAAAGTTGTACCTCCTATCTCGACACGGCTTCGAAAAACGCTTGAGACAAAGCAAGAAGAAAAGGTAGAGGAGCCACCAAAGAAGAAAGGGAAAACTATAATGATCAAGGAGTAAAGACCAAAAGAAACCAACAATCAGAAGGCGACCCGTATTGAAAGAGTACTGAGCCAACATTGGAAGAAAAGGAAAAGACCAGAAGATGCACTTATGAAGATCTCCTCAAAGCGGGATACTCATTCAAGGATGCTTTGAGGTAGTATATGGCACATCTAACCCACCATGGGCTATAAAGAAAGAAGCAAAAGTTGAGGAAAAGTATTCTAATTGAAGTACACAAGAAAAGGCACTTGAAATGCATATATCACCGCACGGAGTACCAAGGTTGATGGAAATTTCACCAAGGCCGCAATGGAGACCCCTAGAGAGACCGTGGTGTCCCCATCCAGTGGGAGTAGTGTTAAGTATGGGCCACCACGCCCATTAGCTGGACCACTACCTGGGACTATAGCAATAAGTGTGGTGGCATCTAATGAAGAAGATATTAGAGCTACCCACAAGATTTTATATTGAATCAAAACGAGGTCCCTCTCTGTGGTTGAAGAGAACATTATGCTCAAAACAAGAGAGGAGAACATGATGAAAGAGTAGCATAACAACCTTGAAAGAGAGATGCAAAGATATATTCAGAGAGAAAAAAGTGCCGAGAGAGAGAAAGATGCACAAAGAAAAGCACTACAAGAAGCTAAGGCTGAAAGAGACACCCTCACAATGCAAATAGATGAAGTGTCAAAAGGAAATTTCAAAGCTACAAGAGGAAAAGGACAAGAGTGAGGATGACTTGGAATCAGCTCGAGACAAAATCATGGAGCTGAAGGACAAGTTAAAGCTCCAAGAGCTGACAATACAAAGATTGAGAGGAAAACCCCAAGGGCTACTAGAGAAAGTGCAAGAGCAGACAATCAGGTTGTACAAACCTTGGAATCCCAAGTCGCAACCCTGCAAAGGGAATTAAAGTTAGAGCAAAGACAAAGAATCCCTATTGCAGAAGGGACTTTGGTTGCAGAAGAAAGATTAAAAGCACAACATCAAGAGCTATAGAAAGAGAATGATGAGCTAAAAAAACAATTGGAGATGTTGCAAGACTTGCTAGTCAACAATGTAAAAGAGGCCAACCTATAGACCGGAGTCCAAGCGACTCTGGCGTCAAAGCGCAACAAGAGCCTATGTAGCTTTAAAAAAGTTAAAAAGAACCCGTATGGGTGGAGATACCTCCACAAATCTAAGAAGGACAGGTGCTAGCTTCAGAAGAAGAGGCCGGCCTCCACAATTTAATAGAGAAAGCCATTAAATACAATGCTAAAGCTGCAATAGAATGGGAGCTTCAAGATTTGAAAAGGACCATAGTATCTTTTTGCTAATTTAGCATAATAATTTTGATGGCCCGTAGGATTTTTGCCTGTTGTTTGCCTCAATCGAGCCATGGGAAACTTAAGTAAGACCCAATCATTTTCTTTGAATGTTAAGGTCCTTCTGTGCTTGTCAGCAATAGATTTTTGCCTTTGTTGAGAGATGGATATAGCCTCCTTAACCTTTTGAAAAAATTCTTGTAGGTCACAGCTATACTCATCAACAATGAAGATCTTCCCATGTACTTTAAGTAGCAAGGAACTTTTAGGTCTTCCCTCTATGATCTCCAAAGGTGCTTTTTTTTGTAGTAGTATGGACAGTATTATTGTATGCATACTCTACAAGGGGTAAGTACTTCTTCCATTGTGATTGTTGATCTACTTCTATAACATAAGTCTTTAGTAGATCGAGTATTGTAAGATTGGCTATCTCACTTTGGCCATCCGTTGTGGGTGGTAGGTTGAAGAGAAATTCAATCTTGTACGTAGATTTTCAAAGAGACCTTTCCAAAATTACTAGTCATTCTAGGATCTCTATCTTACACGATGGATATTGGTAATCCATGGTGTTTGAAAATCTGAGATATGAAAATGGTTGCCATTTGGTGTGCCTTAATATTCTTTTTGATAGGAATAAAGTGTGCTTGCTTGCTAAACCTGTCGACTATTGTCCATATTCTCGTATTCCCATGGATAAACCTGGGTAATCCAAAGATAAAATCCATGGATATACTCTCCCATGGTGAATTAAGGATTGGCAATGGTTGCAGTAATCAAAGTTTCTTCCCTCTATCATACTTAGTCTTTTGGCATACCACACATTTTAAATATACTCTTGTATGCTCACTTTATGGTAGGCCAATAGAAGTATGTCTCTACTCCTCAAAGAGTAGGTTGAATGCCTCTATGCCCCGCATAGGAGTAGCATGGGATTCATACATGACTTTCTCACGAAGGGAGTGGGTAACACATAGCCTATTTCCATGGAGAAGATAACCGTCCTACAAGGTGAATGTTTCCTCTTTCTTTCCCAAAGCAAGGGCTACCATTACATCTTTGAAGTCAAGGCCACTAGCATACTCATCTATCATGGAAGATAAATCATTGTGAGACCACATTGAGTTTTGGTCGTTGTAAAAGTGCATCGGCCACTTGATTGTGCTTATCAGCAATGTCAACAATATGAAAATTAAATTGTGAAAGAAAATTTTCCCACCTCATTTGTTTGTCAAAAAGCTTTGTTTGCATCATGAAGTACTTGAGACTTTGATGGTCTGTTTGTAAAATGAATGGAGTCCCCAATAAATAGTGCTTCCATGTGTCTAGGGCATGTAGAACAACTAAAATCTCTTTCTCATCAATGCCCAAGACCTGCTCATCCGTATTGAGCCTTCGGCTCTCATATGCTATGGTATACCCTTCTTAAAGCAAGACTTCTCCAAGGAAATCACCACAAGCATCACATTGGGCCTCAAATGGCTTTGAGAGATCCGGAAGCTTGAGGACTGGTTGAGAGGTAAGCTTCTCTTTGAGCTTGTCAAAGATTATTTCTCCTTAGCAGTCCATGAATACTTAATGTTCTTCTTTGTTAAGTCATGTAATGGTCCTGCTATTTGAGAAAATTTTTCTATGAAGCGTTTATAGTATGCACACATACCAATAAAGCTTCTTAGCTCATGTAGATTCCTTGGATTAGGCCATGCTTTTATTACCTCTAACTTTGATGGATCCATATGGATACCAACTTGAGAAATAATATGACCTAAATATTGAATCTCTTGAAGAAAAAATTCACTTTCTTTTGGTTGAGAAAAATCTTGTTCTCCCTCAATGCTTGAAAAATCACTTGGAGATGTTGCTTGTGTTCCTCCAAGGACTTGGAGTAGATGATGATATCATCAAAGAACACTGTAGTGAACTTGCGGTAGGGTCTAATATTTTCTCCATCAAACGATTGAATGTGGCAGGTGCATTGGTCAAGCCAAAAGGCATGACTAGATATTCATAAACCAAACATTGTACAAAACGCGGTCTTTAGGATATCTTCCTTCACTATCCTTATTTGATGATAGCCGCTTTTAAGGTCAATCCTACTGTAGTAGGTAGATCCTTGTAGCTTATCAAACAGATCTTCTACCCGAGGTATGGGAAATCTATTTTTGATAGTGATATGGTTTAGTGCATGATAGTCCACACACATGCGATATGTACCATCTTTGTTTTGCACTAAAAGGACTGGAGAATAAAAGGGAGAGGAGCTAGGCCTCACCATCTCTTTGTCTACCAATTCTTGTACTTGCCTCATAATCTCCTCTTGTTGAGCTTGGGAAACTCCATAAGGAGGTTTGTTACGTGGTGAGCTTCCTGATAGAAGCTCAATTTGATGGTCATCATCCCCTCGTTTTGGAGGTAAGTCCATAGGGACATCATCGATGAACACATCTTGAAATACTTTTAGAAAGTTAGACAAGTCTAACTCTTCTTGATTTTCCTACCATTCACCTTTGATGAAACATTAGGACCTTTTAGGGACTCTTTGACAAAAATTATGTACGCAAAAACTGAGCTCTTCATTGATTTATCACGGGAAAGAGGATTTAAAAGTGGTATAGTACGACCAGACTCATTAGAATCTATATACATGTTCTTTCCGCTGTAGGTGAAGTAGATTATCCTGTCATGGAACTTCATGTTGTGGCAGCCCTACGATCAAACCATGGTGCCCCTAGGATAGCATCCTCATGTTGGAGAGGACAGATGAAAAAGTCTTCTTTGTCGACATAGCTTTGGACGTGAAGCCTCAACTTCCAAATTAAGGGAATAATGGAGGCTTGATCTACCTTGAAAGCTATGTCAACCGCCGTTACAATATCTCCCATCTCAAAAGCTTGAATGCCCAACTTGGTGGCCGACTCCACTGATATGAAGTTGTGAGTAGAGGCAGGGTCAAACAAGATGAAGGCATCATGCTCCCTTACCTTTCCCCAAGCATAGGAGAGAGATGATCCTTTGCAATGAGCATTCTCTTTTTGAGATTCAATGGTGGAAGCCCTAGGAGTCTCATTGCGATTATTTTTCTTAGGGCAAGAACGATATCCATGTCGTTGCTTCCCACACTTAAAACACTTATGGTCTTTGCGAAAAGCTTTAAGCTCTTCATGAGAGAGTTTGTTTTTATCTTTGTAAACTCCCTTCTCCTTGGAGCTATTGCTGTTGTTGTTGGAATGGCCTTGGGGAGAATTTTGGGCATTAATTTTTCCCTTTGCATCACTTTTGTCTTTCTCTTCCATGGGCTTGACATTCCGTCCAGCCCCTTGTTGGAAATTGATGCATGTAGCAACCACGGTGTATGGTAGATTATTTCAGTAGGCCATTGAGAGTTGACATACTCGGCCATGTCTTCAAGTACTCCCGCACAGAATTGGTGATTTTTCTCGGTGAAGTATATCTTTGAGAGATAGTAGCTTTGAGATGTAAATCCCAAAACTTGTCCACATGTTTGTGGATAGATTCATGAGAGGGAAGCCTCAAACTCCGCCATTCGGTGAGCACTTTGTCCTTTGCATCGCTTGCAAGGAATTGCTTCATGATGAAAAATCGTAGATTTTTCCATGTCTTTGGGGCTTCTCCATTTCCACAAAGGCTAGCCCACCATTGACGAGCCGATTTTTTGAAGTGCATAGCTACATGGAATAGCTTGGAGGACTCTGTGAAGCCCTCGTCTCCAAAGGCCGCATCAAGTTTTTGGATGAAGGCCAATACTTTGTCGGTAGCACCAAAGGTGCCATGATAGGTGAGAAAAGAGATACTCTTTCCACCCTCTTTGGACTTCTTTAGCTTTTGTGACCTTCGCCATGCAGGGTGAGATTTGCGATCTCCTCCCCTCTTGTATTCTTTAGGAGATTAGCCATAGGTTTCAGCGGTAGAGGAGGAAGGTGAAGAAGAAGGAGAAGAGGGTGACCTCTTTCTTGCCCTTTTCTTCCTTTTTTTCCTCTCTTCCATTTTGGAGTGACAAGGAGAAGGACTATGGGTTAACCGTTTTCTCTTGGGAGGAGTTGGCAATCGTTGAGTCTGCCTTCTTCATGGGAGCCACATCTTTGGAGGAACTTAGGGATTCATTACTTTCTTGATCTTTGGATTCATCCTCTTGTATGGGAGAGAGTCTTCTTTTAGGGGTCTCATCAAGAGTCCTCCTAATCTCTCTCTCCTCTTGGAGAGGAAAGGAAATCCCATAAGCACGAAGTTGTTGAGTAACTTTGGCTTGAAAAGCGGGGTTGCCCATAGCTTGTTGCAACCTAGTAACAAGATAATTAACAAACATGGGGGCATCATCATTATCACCTTCATGTGAAAAATCAAAGTTATCAATGTTCATTCTACTCTCTTGGTTATTGTCAGCCATATTGATTAGACTTATGTGTTTACTTGGTGTATGCTTTGGCAATTCAAAACCTTAGTTGCTACTCCTCTTAGCCTTTGAAAATAGACACTTAAGTATCTACACCCACATCTCGAATTGGTTTATTATAGAGAGTAGTAGAGTGGGTCTAACATAGAAAATTTTTCAAGGGATAGCTCCTTTCGGACTTCTTATGGCTCAATAATCGTAAAGTGGTAGGCAAGTCTAAGAAGACTCCATTATTAAGACCAAAGCTCCCGAGGTGTGCACCATATCCCACATAGTGGCCTCAACAAAATCGATAATAGATCCCAGTCCCACTTACCATAATATAATTAAAAAAATCATCTATTAATAGGCTACTTAAGAACCTGTCTTCTTAAGCAAGAAAAGACAAAACAAATGCTCTGATACCAATGTAATGTAAATGGACTATGAACTTTGAGAGTAGCGGAATTAAGAGAATTAGAGTGAGCATTTTTGTGAGATTACTTTGAGAACTTGGAGGGTGAACTTAATTGACAGTAGCAACATGAACGTAGTACTTAATTAAGAGAGAGAGAGTATTAGAGAACATGACAATAGATGAGGACCGGATTTACTTGGAGCCGGTCCCCCCTCCAAAAGACATTTGTATTATAGATTCTCCCATCAAGAGAGACTTTGTTAAAATACAATCTTTGTGTTCCTTGTGACCTTGGTGATGCTATAAATATGGAAAGCTTCATGCATCACGAGCTTAACATGAACTTTGCAAAAATCATTAACTATCCCAAGCCTCAGTCCCGAGGCCTCAAACACCTTCAAAGGTGGAGAGAGTTAGCAAGGAATGAGGGTAGGGAAGAGGAAGAAGAAACATTCCAGAGGAGAAAGAAATAGTTCCTCACTTATCATCACTCTTCTTGCTTAGCATAGCATAATAATATGGAAAGATTAAGCATTGAAGCATGGCTCTTGGTTGGATTTGCATTCCATAGCCAAGAGTGTTGGTGTAGGATCTTTCAACAAACTTGGATAAGGAGATGAAGCTCTTGCATTTTGCACTCCACAAAATGAGAGAATTTTTGTCTATGTGTGGGATAGTATACCCCCCTCTCATGCTTGGTCCATACCTCTCTCTCTCTCTCTCTCTCTCTCTCTCTCTCTCTCTCTCTCTCTCTCTCTCGTATTATTTATTTTTTCCTTTGGACATGTGTCCTCTTTTTCTTCTTTGAGAGAAATAAATAAATTATTTATTTTTATGTATCTAAATTCTCATTGGACCCCTTACAAAACCTATCCAATAGCATTCAAACACATCATGAGGGCCACATGTGGAGGATCATTTGAACATGTGTCTTTTATGCTTGTTAAGTCACTTGGTTGAATGAAATACTTCAAGGAATTATTGAATCAAGCATGGCACATTCATGTCTCTTGAGAGTTCTCTTTGAATTGAATACTTCAAGAACTTTAATCATTTAAGCATGTGAGAAACACCTCAAGCTTTTGGGTAAAGTTTCCACTAAAACTTAGCAAGCCAACAAGCACCTCATGCTTGGGTAGGATTCCCACCTCAAGGGCAGCCCTAGCTTGCCTAAGGTCAAATGAATTTTTAACACTAATTTTGGAGGTCTTTAATGAAGATAACCCTAAGGTATTTTAAGCTCCATTAGGTAGCATTGCTCTTTGACATACCATCTCTCATTTGGACCCCTTTAGCATTGGCCTCATGTTGAGATAGATTCGTAAGCACATGTCTATATTCTAACCCTTGTTCCCGTTTATTATCCCACATTAAATGATTAGTATATATGAGAAAATCATTTGGGTTGGTTAGATATGAGATTTTGTGACATCCTTCATGTCAAAGACGACATGGCAAAGGATGGAGGAGTGTTGACGGCTGAACAAAGGAAAGCTACACCACTTTTGTATTATTTACTTTCGATGAGATGCATGATATTTTGTAAGGTTTAAGAGATATTTTTTGGTGGGAATGAATCTCTAAGGACGATTTTATATAAGCCCATTTTTGTAACCCTAAAACAAATTTTGAAGTAATCAAACTATTGTGTTCACTATGCCGTGTTTGTGTAACTAAGAGAGAGAGAGAAAGAGTGAGGATTTATCCCTTTGCTACATGCGCTACGGAGTAGCCATTGCAAAGCCAACACCACCAACAAATTAGCAACAGCAAGGGATACGCTCCAACGCCAAGGTTGCAAAGTTTTGACTCCATTGCGAGGCGAGCTTCTGAGTGACTTATCTTCCAAATCGTGTGTCTATTTCACGAGCTCTATGTGTGTGTGTGTATGATAGAGCTTGTGTGTATACATCTAATATAACTCTCTTTGTAGACTAGGTGTATGTTAAGGTGGAAAATCAGAGGGAAAGAGAGAGAGAGAGAGAAAGAGGGGTGTAAAGAAAAAGGATTGGGTGTAGACATGTAAAGGTGTGTAGACACGTAGAGGTGTGTAGATTAGGTATAGGGAGATTCAAAACCGGCTAGGTCCTAATACTTTCCAACTGATATCTTGTAGATATCAGGCGAGAGACCATCTAGTGAGGAACAACCATTGAATTCTTCCTTTGGTTGGTTTATGTCCCATGTGGGTACCATCCAGGGTGGACATCGCTTCTAGTGGACTCTAGTCTTGAGGTGGTAAGTCCAAGAAATGGATTTAGGTTTATCTGTACATAGCTAGTTTCTTGCGAGCATGAGTGTAGATTGATTTTTGTTATTTGTAGGCATGGCCCTCTTTTAGCTATGGGGGTGCCGACCCATCTACCCAGGTTCCTCCACTGGTGGTAGATCTGGATTTGTAGCGCAAATTAACTTTACGTGAGGAGTACCTTCATTCAATGCAACAATTGTTTGGCCGCTACAATGCACAACAATTTGCGGCCTATGGTATTTCACAATAGACCATGGGGGAGCTAGGGAGGGACTCCATACGTCCAAAGCATCCCATAGATGTCACCTACTTCTACCCTCCTTTCTTATCAACCCACCCCCTTCCATCGTAGGGACCCACACCCCTTGCATCACAGGGACCCAAACCATTCCATTTGACTCTTGTTTTGGTCAATCCTCTAACAGCGCACGACAATGTTCATCTCAGGGTGGTGAACATCATGAGAGGTGGGGGCTCCTATCGGGACACTTGTTTTTGTGGTGGAGGGGAGATGGAATCACATGTTTTGAAGCGTGCCACTCCAATTGCAGCTAGAGGATGAGCACACTAACACGCCCATGTGAGACATGCATGGATGCTACTATAGAGTCAAGTATGGTGGCTAGGTCGAATTTAGTACGGCACAATGCAAAGCATTTTGGTGCCATCTACAGATTATTATACACTTGACATAATAGAAGTTTTTTATAAAATTCAAAGACCAAGTGTCCAATCATGCCCGCTATGTCAAGGAAACATTGCATGCTTGATTTTTGAATCCCTCAATGAACGTTTCTTAACATAATGGTTGGAGGGGTGTATCAAAATATTTTTTAAAAACAAGCAAGCAAGTGTACGGTGCACAATGATCAATGAAGTTGCAAATCTAGACAGGAGCTATCATGGTGGAAACATGGTAGATGGAGAGTGGGAGTGGGCAATGTAAGAAAAGAGTGAGCAAGATCCAATGGGCTCATCCAAGAGTCAACAACGTGAAGATCGGGCCAGGAAGACTCCCAGACAAGATGGTAATTTGGGAGGCAAAGTGGCTTCGAAAGAAAATTATTTAAATTATTTTTAATTTTGCAAGTTGGATTAGAAGGTGTTTTAGCTTATGAAACTTTGTTGGTTATTGTTAACTTAGTAAAATATCACTAGAGCCGTCCTACTAGAGAGATGGTCAAGTATCAAGAGAGACACATAGAGTTTAATACCTAGCGATGGTTGTTGGAAAATCATCATATATCTTGCAAGAAATTCAACTCAATAGTTGTATCTCTACAAGCAATAAGTGTAGACAATGAATATTGTATTAATAGTTAATATGGGTTATTGATTTATCTCAATTGTTTTGGTTGGTGTAGAGTCAAAGCGATCCAACGTATGTAGTTGAGGATGAGGACAAGGAGGATAATGAAGAGAATTAGGGTAAGACATTTTTATGTACTCCTCTTCTACAAGAGCAGATGTGGCACATAAAACAGTCATGTTTTGTATATAAAACTCATTCAAAAATCTGGCTTTATTTGTATTTTTTTAAAGTATTGTTCTTTTTTGCTTCAATTTATAAATGTAAGGTATGAACTGTAATTTTAAAGTTTATTATTAATTTTTTTCAATTTTTAAAATGAAATTAATATTTGATATGTTTTATGTAGGTCAAAAATAAAGATGCTCATTTGCTGGGTGGACCAAATGAGCATCTTTATTTTTGAAAAGCGATATGGCAATAGTATAAATGGTAATGGGCACAGTAACTGCACGATAATAGTCGTAGACATATGTCTACAATTATTATCACATATATTATCGTTATACCATTACCGCGTACATTCTCACTGCTATTACCACCCACACAAAATTTTCTCTTTCTATTTTCCTTTGTTGAACCCTAGTAATGCTGGTAGTTCTAGAATTAAGCTCTCATAATGCTCTCTCATGAGGCATACATGCCATGCCATGACCCATAGATGATGCATTAAATGATCCCATGACTTTTGGGAGACTCTCCTTACAGGAGCAAAGCGAACCTCGAACCCCGACGGCCTCTAAAACATCGGGGACCGAATGGTGCGCCTCGAGCCTGTCATCGTAAAGCAAACAGGGGGCACCACCTAGCTTCAGTGGCTAGGACGCAAACAACACACCACCATAACAAAGTTTTCATCCAAGAGAGATGGATGCTTGGGAGCAATGGTGAAGAGGAAAGGGAATGAGATCAAGTGAGAGAGAGAGAGAGAGAGAGAGAGAGAGAGAGAGAGAGAGTGAGGGAGGGGGTATAGCGGCTTAGTACTTAGGCACCACAAAAGGATGGCGAATCCGCACACCCTTCACACATACACAAGCTCACTCCAAACACAAGACTAGGTGGCGATTCCGCACACCTCACATGGGCAAAACATTGCAAGAAAACATACTCACAAAACCTCAAGCTTTATTTAGAGAATAAGGCGATGAAATGGGGAGCATAGGGTAGGGGAATGAGAAGGGAGAGCGTGGTAGAGCACATGGCGGATAGGTGGGAGTTGATGGCGAAGACTCGCATGAGGGTTACGGCCATCATCCTTCATTTAGTTTCCCTTCATCTTCCATAGCCCAAGGGTGTAGAGGTCATGCTTAAGACGAGCATGGTGATTGCGGTGATGGTGATGGTGAGGGTGTGTGTGTGTGCACTAGGCACACACAATGCATAGTGTACTCTTTGGTGATGGTGTGTGTCCTTAGTGTGATGGTGACCCCTCTTTATATAGGGGAGGAGGGGGGACAAATTCTAGAATTTAGAAATGAAGAAATCATTATCTACATAGGCCATGTGACTGTGGGCCCCACTTGTCTGGCTGTGTGTATATGTGCCAGAACAGCAGTCTCAAGAGAGAGAGACTAAGAGAGAGAGATGGGTTGTTGAAACAATTGAGAGGTGACATGGAGAATAAAGTAATTACAAGAGGGGAGTGTGTTCAGAGGTGAATCTGTGTGTAGATGTGTGTGAACACAAGAAAAATCAGGTAACCACCGGGTGGGGATGGGTCTGTGGGCACCTTTTTCAGTGAAATTGAGTGTGTGTGAGTGTGGGGGAGGTTATTTAGCTACAAGACAAGAGACATGGTGCCCTTTAGAGAGAGAGAGGGGTATTTGGGTCATGGGATATGATAGGAGAGAGAAAGAGGGGGTGGGGTATACTATTTTGGAAGATAGGGTAAGTTGCATGTGAGTTAGGGTGCATTATTGGTGAGTTATAATGCATTATTGGTGAGAGGTGGGGTAGCTTGAGGGGAGAGAGAAAGGAGAAAGGACAAGGGGAAGAGAGAGGGGGTTGACGTTTTGAGTGGAGGAGAGGAAAAGGTACACACGGCGGGGCAACAGTGAAGAAAAAGGAGGCAAGGTGGGGATGGGCTACCCCGCAGGAATGAGGTGGCCTATTTTACCTTTCTTATATATTTACATAATCATACTTTATTTTTTTTTCTTACTTTTTCCAATGCCTTTTATCACTCCCTCCCTAAGAGGGGGTTTTCATGGGGTGGGGACGAGAGAAGAGGGGTATGGGAGCTTGGCTTGTGAAAAGCCCCCATCATTAGCCCTCCCCTTTTGGCTAGAGGCATTCATGTCTCTAGCTCATCTGTTTGATCATTATCGTTGGAGGTGGCGGCTGATGGTGTGTCCTCATCTGGAATGTCAATTGGTGGAGCCTGGTCAAATCGAAGAAAATAAGGTTTAAGTCGCCAACCATTTACCCTGGTTTTATGAAGTTTTCCATCAGCCTCCATAAGGTGGTAGCTTCCATTGGCATACTTTTTCCTGATGATGAAAGGGCCTTCCCATTGGAGCAGGAGTTTCTTATCCTTGCGCGTGTCGAAGCGATTGTCGTAGCGGAGCACCAACATTCCTTTCTTCAATTGTTTTTTTCCGGAGATGCTCGTTAAAGCTAAGCCATCTATGCTCTGCTTGTGCTGCATAATAATTTATTGCATCTTCTCTGTCCAGCTGCAGTCTTTCCAAGTTGATGATGTGATCTCTCAAATGCATGTTGGGTTGTTGAAGTTGGCTTGCCATTACTCTGAGACTTTTTAGTTGCACTTCAATGGGCAAGATTGCTTCCTTACCAAATACTAGATGATACGGTGTGAATCCTAAGGATGTACGAAATGAAGTTTTGTAGGCCCATAAAGCTGGTAGTAGATACTTATCCCAGTCTCCGGGATGATTGTTTACCTGCTTGGTAATAATTTTAGAAACCATTCCATTTACCTTTTCAACTAGGCCATTACATTGAGGGTAATATGGTGAAGAGTGCCTCCTTGTAATGCCTAGTTTTTGCATTAATTCTCCTACCAAGTCTGCTCTGAAACCTGGCCCTCTATCAGAGATGATCTTTAAAGGTGTGCCAAACCTATAGCATATGTGCTCGTAGATAAATTTAGCTACCTCTACCGCTGTGATTCTAGTGGTGGTTGTAGCCTCTGCCCATCTAGTCATGTAGTCGACCCCCATGATAATGTAGAATTTTCCTGAGTTGGCCCTAGGTAATGGCCCAATGGCATCGATACCCCATTTTTCAAATGGGCCATATGAGAGAATAGGTGTCTGTGGTTCAGGCATAAGTGACCTAGTGCCGGCCTTTTGACACAACTTACACGTTTTGCACCAATGGTGTACATCACGGTTGAGGCTAGGCCATATGAAGCCTGCCTGCAAGATTTTCCTACTTGTTATGTCTAGGGCAAAGTGACCACCACAAACCCCGTCGTGACAGCTAGCAATTACTCACGTGATTTCGTGAGAGAGAGGGACCTTCCTGAGTATTTGGTCCTTACCCTTACAGTACAAACCATCATTGATGAGTCGATACCTTGTGGCCTTCCGCGTCAGCCATTGCTTCTGTCCCTTTGTTAAATCTGATGGGCATTCCCTTGTTTCCAAAAAATGCATGATGTCAGGCAAGGCATCACTGCCTTGAAATAGAGAGAGCTTTAGTTTTATTGCTCCAACCACCACTTCCTGTAGTCTTTCACTTGCTAGGGCATCTGCTTCTTGGTTTTGAGCCCTTGGGATATGGTGTATTTGAACTTCTTCAAACTTACCCAACAAGGTTTTTACACCACTTAAGTGAGTCCTTAAACTAGGATTCATGCATGTCCATGCTCCATTTACTTGCCTTACCAGAAGTAGAGCATCCCCAAATACATTAAGGCGTTGTACACCTTGCGAGACGCACCATTGTAGACCCTTGGTTAGTGTTGCATACTCAGCTTCATTGTTAGAATGTGAATCTAACAATTGGCCCAACGAAAATACCTTTGTCCCTTTGTCATCAAAGACCACTATGCCTGCAGCTGCTTTGTCGGACGTTCGCTTGTAGGCTCCATCAAAGTAGAGAGAGTATGCTCCTTCTACCATCAGTGGTACTGGAGGTAATCGGACTTTTCCTTCCTTAGATTGCTTCTCCTTCCTTTCGTCATGAGTCCCCCCAAACTTGCCCTTGTCGTGCTTTCTACCTGTACCGTGTAGTCAAACTCTTGCAGACGAACTATCCATTTAGTAATTCTAGTAGACACATCCATGTGTTGTACAACATAGGGAAATATTTCATCCGTGGTTAGAATCACAAATTGCTTAGGCAGCAAATATGACCTAAACTTTGTAGTTGCAAATCTAAGAGCTAGGACTAAGTGTTCCACATGGGTGAAACCTTTCTCTCCTGCTGTCATCATTCGACTAGAGAAGTAGATTGGCCTCATGAAAGATGTCGTCGTATCCTTTTGGATTAGCATAGCCCCCAATGAGTCATCACCAACACTTGAGGTGACATAGAATTTTTCATCCCACTTAGGTGGTGAGATAGTTGGCAGAGTGGCTAAGACCTCTTTTACCTTGTTGTAGTGATGTTCGCTTTCCTCGTCCCAAGTGAAAGTTGATCTTTGAGTGAGTTGTTGCAGTGGTAGAACAAGTTGTGATAGTAGATGTATGAATCTACTTAAGTACCTCACCTTCTGTAGAAAAGAGACCAGTTGACGTGCGGTCATTGGTGAAGGTAGGGCTATGAGTGCGGACACCTTACTTGGGTCCGCGTTGATACCTTTTGCTGAAATTTCATGGCCTAGTAGAATGACTTTACTCTCCCCAATGTGGCATTTATCCACATTTAATTGCCCACCTAGGCTCTGCAACCTGGCCAAACCTTCAGTTACCTTTTCTAAATGTGAAATACGGGAGCTATATATACAAAAATCATCAATGAACACTCTTATGGATGTTCCAAAGAACGGTTGGAAAACATATGTGACATATCTTTGGAATGTGGCAGGTGCATTTGTGAGACCAAATGGCATAACCCTGTATGCAAAACAACCCCATGGCGTGATAAAAGTGGTTTTTAGCTGATCTTCCAAGGCTATGTGTATTTGAAAGTATCCAGAATAACCATCACAGACGGTATAGCATTCAAAACCCGCTACTTCATTCAAAATTTCATCCAAGAAAGGGAGAGGAAAGTGGTCTCTCTTTGTAGCTGCATTTAGTGGTTTGTAGTCAACACAGACCCTCCACTTACCATTCATTTTAGGCGTCACCACTACGGGTGACACCCATTTTGAGTTTTCTACAGGATAGATGAATCCCACCTCCAGCAGTTTCCTTACCTCGGCCAAGAGTGCCTTTTCTTGTATGACCCCCAGTCGTCGTAGCTTTTGCACAACTGGTTTTACCCCTTCCTTCAGCTTAATATGATGTTCCACCACTGTAATGCCTGTGATTCTTTCATAGTTGTCAATGAACGGGTTAGGAAATCCCATCAACATTTGCAAAAAACTATCTTTCTCCTCAAGTGTTAATTCCGTAGACAACATACCCTTCAACCTACTTCCTCCTAGGCCAGGTGATTTGCTCTCCTCTTCATTGGGTTGCCCTTTTGGTGATGGATCACCAGTTGTGCTTACCCTTTGTGGATCCTTCATAATGATACCCATCACATCAATGGAACTGTCACTTTCGTCGGTGGATGTGGTCTCCTCCTCAGAACTGGAAGATTTTCTAGTGGTTTCATCTGCCGATGTTTCCAGATTCATTTGCTTCTTCTTGCCAATCCTCATGTCGTAGTAGATTGTCTCCCCTTTCTTACCGGTCATGCGGAGAAGGCTAGTACCCCAGTCCTTTTTTTCCTTCATGGCCATCAACCATGGCCTTCCCAAAATTAGTGGAGAGCCCTCCCCCTTAGTAGGCATTACAAAAACATCTACCTCTACCTCAGTGTTGAAAGCTTTGATTTTCAGGGCACTTACCACACCCACACACTTTACTTTTGCGTTGTTTGCCATCTTTGCCTTACATGGAGAAGGCCTGTCAACCTCGAGCCCTAATCGAAGCATCATAGCTTCGCTCATTACACAGATTTGTGCACCTCCATCAATGTAGGTGTTTCCAACCCTCTTTCCTTTTATGTTTACGTCGAGAATTGGAAGGATTTCATCCATGTTGCATCCCGAAATTGCTCCGGCTACCTTTGGTTTGGAGCGTCTTGTACTTACCATTTTAGACCATTGTCACCTTACTTTAGGTACAAGATGTAGCAGCTGTGGCCATGTAATCTTTGGTCCTTGATCTGCCACATCCAATGTTAGATCATAGGGCTTAGAACTTTCCCCTAGCTGGAAGTCGGTGATGCCCAATTTCCGTCGTGGCCTGGATGGCCTCTTGCTAGTTTCTCCTCTCATGCTTCTCTCATCATCTGATTGTGTAGCCTTCTCCCTCCTAGCTCTTTTCATAGTCATGGCCTCAAGTGGTTCTAAAAATGTTACCTTCTCCTTACCCTTGTCCCTCTCCTTTGCTCTGGGTGGATCCACTACTACGGATTTTCCTTTCTCTTCTAGTCTTATGATGTTTACAGGGCGATCAGGTGGTGGGGCTGGTGGAAGAGGTGGAATGGATGCTTGTAGTGGTGTCTGGGGTGGATGTAGAATTTGTGTTGGTGGGGTTGGTGCTCAGGGTGGGGGTGTTCTTTCTCTAGGGGGTGACAATTGGTTCCTCCTACCTCCTCTATTATAGTTTTGTCGTGTTTTGGGACAATAGTACATACCGTGACCGTCTTCTCCGCAGTTGTAGCAATGATACTCCCTGTTTTGTCATCGTGCTCTTCCAGGGTCTTGATCTCTTTCTTGACTCCTCCCTTGTTGTATTAAGTGGACAGACAAATTCTGCAGTTGGTCAGTAATATGGGCCAACATATCTTGTTGGTCATCTCTTACCCCAAGAGCCGGTGGTGGTGGTGGAATGGTGGTTGTCGTAGTTGCTGGTCGACGTGATGTTACTGTTTCTGTTGACTCGGTTTCTTTGGCTTTCATTCGCAGCTTCTTGTCCTTAAGGCGAGCAATCTCAACGGCTAACTCGTACGTAGCCGGGAATCTACCTTTCACCTTCTCCTTGAGAAGTGGCCATAAGCCATGCGTGAACCAATCTTTTTTTAGGAAATCGGGTGCAGCTTCTCCCCTTGCCAGTGACTCAACCCACCGTTCCCACAAATCCACAATTTTGGACTCATAGGTGGCATATTCTAAAAGACCCTCCTGCTTCAAGTCTCTCAACTTGTCCCACAACTTTTCTAAAGTGGTACCTCCCCCAAAGAGCCTCTTAAAAGAGGTTTTTAAGGGTTCCCAGTCATCCTTGGTTGCTTGTGGAAGTGCATTGTACCATGATCTAGCTTCTAGCTTCATGAGATGCTTAAAGATTCTAACCCGGGATTCATCTGTATCTTTGTTGCTCACTACACATGCTACTTCAAAGTCATCTAGGAAGTCTGTTACCAAATCCTCCCCCTTCTTTCCTTTAAATTTTGGAAATGCTACACTTGCCATGATTACTGAGAGAGAGCTAGAAAGACACACTGCTTAACTTGCAAAAGTTTTTTTCTTCTTTACAAGGAGGCGTGTATACCCTCTTATACTAGGACATAGATTAAAACTTCAAACGGTACATTGCCTTGTACCAAAGGTAGGAAAAATGGTTGATCTGATGCCAGAACCTCAAAAAATCGCTCCCCACCCAGCATGGTGTCAATGACGTGCTGGTAGTGAGCCTTCAAATCCAGTATTACCTTGATTGAGCGTACACGTGTTGGTATGTGTGATCTGTCTTGAGGTAGGTTGTACCGATTCATGTGAAGCTTAGAGGTGCTTAGTCACTGTCCAAGCTTGTGGGAGAGGGTGGTGTTATTTCCTGAAACAAACTCAGTAGATCCCTAGTTTCTCTAGTGTGAGTGTGAGCCAGTGATTCCGTTATCTGTGCTGCAGCATCAGGTGCGACTTGAAAACTGACTATGATAATTACCTTGGTGACTTGAGTTACCCGATTCTCAAAGTAGAATAGTGTTGATTCTCTATTGTGTAGAGCTCCTTCCATTTTGTTGTTGTGGGTTTGTTGTAGGTTGCGGACATGGTTTCGACCTTCTCCTTCTTCTTCTTGGAACTTGGCCTATGTATATCCACTGGGTTTGGCGTGTTGGTTGACTCTCCCACTGCAAATCAATTACCATTACGCCTGGCACTCGAGCTTCGATGGAGATGCGGAGTTCGTCTAGTTGTGCTTGGAGCTCTTCTTCTTTTGTCGTCCAATTAGCAAATCCTGCTAGCCATTCATCCATTCACAATAGTTTAGGGGTTTCAGTCTTGTAAACTGAAGGGTTTCATGAAAAGATCCTCAGTGCGGGCACCAAATGATGGGAGCAAAGCGAACCCCGAACCCCGACGGCCTCTAAAACACCGGGGACCGAATGGCGCGCCTCGAGCCTGTCATGGTAAAGCAAATAGGGGGCACCACCTAGCTTCAGCGGCTAGGACGCAAACAACACACCACCATAACAAAGTTTTCATCCAAGAGAGATGGATGCTTGGGAGCAATGATGAAGAGGAAAGGGAATGAGATCAAGTGAGAGAGAGAGAGAGAGAGAGAGAGAGAGAGAGAGAGAGAGAGAGAGAGAGAGAGAGAGAGAGAGAGAGTGAGGGAGGGGGTATAGCGGCTTAGTCCTTAGGCACCACAAAAGGATGGCGAATCCGCACACCCTTCACACATACACAAGCTCACTCCAAACACAAGACTAGGTGGCGATTCCGCACACCTCACATGGGCAAAACATTGCAAGAAAACATACTCACATGGTGATACGGTGATGGTGTGGGTGTGTGTGTGTGTGCACTAGGCACACACAGTGCATAGTGTACTCTTTGGTTATGGTGTGTGTCCTTAGTGTGATGGTGACTCCTCTTTATATAGGGGAGGAGGGGGGAGAAATTCTAGAATTTAGAAATGAAGAAATCATTATCTACATAGGCCATGTGACTGTGGGCCCCACTTGTCTGGCTGTGTGTATATGTGCCAGAACAGCAGTCTCAAGAGAGAGAGACTAAGAGAGAGAGATGGGTTGTTGAAAAAAGTGAGAGGTGACATGGATAATAAAGTAATTACAAGAGGGGAGAGAGGGGAGTGTGTTCAGAGGTGAATCTGTGTGCAGATGTGTGTGAACACAAGAAATATCAGGTAACCACCGGGTGGGGATGGGTCTGTGGACACCTTTTTCAGTGAAACTGAGTGTGTGTGAGTGTGGGGAGGTTATTTAGCTACAAGACAAGAGACATGGTGCCCTTTAGAGAGAGAGGGGGGTATTTGGGTCATGGGATATGATAGGAGAGAGAAAGAGGGGGTGGGGAATACTATTTTGGAAGACAGGGTAAGTTGCATGTGAGTTGGGGTGCATTATTGGTGAGTTATGATGCATTATTGGTGAGAGGTGGGGTAGCTTGAGGGGAGAGAGAAAGGAGAAAGGAAAAGGGGACGAGAGAGGGGATTGACCTTTTGAGTGGAGGAGAGGAAAAGGGACACACGACGGGGCAACAATGAAGAAAAAGGAGGCAAGGTTTGGATGGGCTACCCCGCAAGCATGAGGTGGCCTATTTTACCTTTCTTATATATTTACATAATCATACTTGTTTTTTTTTTCTTACTTTTTCCAATGCCTTTTATCACTCCCTCCCTAAGAGGGGGTTTTCATGGGGTGGGGACGAGAGAAGAGGGGTATGGGAGCTTGGCTTGTGAAAAGCCCCCATCACTCCCAAGCCACACACACACACACACACACACACACACACACACACACACACACACACACAAATAGCTTGAGTTCTTTCTTCTGACTCTTCTATCATAAGGGACAAAAAGAAGCAGGGCTGATAAGTATTTTTGGAGCACCTCATCTACATCTCTATTAAACCGTCCATTACGTGATCACACAAACAGCTATCGCAGTAATAGCAGGTGTTTGGGCACTCTGTTAAAGGCAAGATACAAGTCTCCAAGACTAACCCATACTCCCGTGTGCGTGGAGTACAGTTAAAATAACCTCTTAATTGAGGACGATAGCTTCGATACAAAAAGATCTTTTGAGATGGAAGGAATTGGGCTAGTAGGTATAACCGCTCTAAAAAACCTGGCTTCATTGAATGTTCTATGTAATAATACTGTGGCCCTAGGCCCAGAGCCTCTGTAACCATCGCCAATCTGATATTGTTCCTAAAATTCTCGCGACCCCAAAGGGTTACACGAGTCACTCGATTTTTGTATGACCACCATTTAGTCTAGGAAATAGAGGTTCCTAATTTTGGGAATAGATATAGTTCATAACGGAGTAAAGTTGCTCTCCGTGTAGAGTCACCTTATTGATAAAGGTGTGCTTTTGCTATGGAAAAAACCAGTTCTCGATTGTAGGCCATTTTTTAACACTCCTGATATGCAAACATGCGGATATGTATATTACTTTTGTACAGTTACTCCTTATTGTTACCTTGGATTGGTTTATATATTAGGGTCTTCTGGATTTTATAGACTCACTTTTTGACTTTGAATCGGAATTGGAAGTATGAATTAATCACAAAAAAGTGTTGTTAATATGCAGTATATGGTACACTGTTGAGTTCCTTGCTGGTATACTGTACCCCAGTTGTTGGATGCATGACTTAAGCTGAGTATAAGGGTTTGTGGATTTTGTATTGGGATGTGTGGGATAAACCTGAGCTAGGTTCAAAAAGCTCGATAGTCGATTCGAACCAGGTATCGACTGCATTGGTGTTTCTAGTTGGTATACATTATGTGACTAGATATATATTTGACTTGACCTTGCTTTAAGGTAATAAAAATATCTATATACTGTACCCTAGTTGTTGGGTGCATGACATATGCCGAGTATTAGGGTTTGTGGATTTTGTATTGGGATGTGTGGTTAAACCGGAGCCAGGTTCAAAAAGCTCGATAGTCGATTCGAACCGGGTATCGACGGCATTGGTGTGTCTAGTTGGTATACATTATGAGACTAGATATTTTATGACTTGACCTTGCTTTAAGGTAAATAGCATCTGTCTCTCTATATATATACACTCTGTAGCGTATTTTTTACTGCCTCTCTGTTGTGTCGGGCTACCTGCAACACACTTTTGCCTGCGCTAGGGTTGAGGTGGCAGGTGAGTGTAGTTGCAAATACTGAGGTGAGTTAATCAAGGTCAGACCGGATCTTCAGCTGGGATTATCCCTGAGTATCTGGCCCGCATGGGTGTCGTCTAATTCTGTAGCTGGTCCGTGTCAGTGGCGGATCTGCTCCCGATTTGCTTCAGCAAAGTATAAATGCCCCCTAAAATTGTGAGTACTCTTACTCACTTGGCATCGTGCTGTATTCACTTGTGTGCATTCTATACTGTGTGTGTTAGTAGATATTTTTTACTGTGTGCTCAATCATGCCAAAAAAGAACGGGAAGGAGACTGTGGGCGCCTCGTCGTCTCCCAATCTACAGGTTATATAAAAAATTCTTTGTCTTGCATTTGGGAATCTCTCTGTAGCTTTGCTCTGACCGGTTTTAGGATTATTTTTTTTTAAAACCAGGTATTTTGTTTCCGGATATTAAACCTAAAGCTATTATGTCATGTACTATTCTGAAGCTTTGCTGATAAAAAGATTTGAATGGGTTTTTTTTAAAAAAAACGAGTAATATAGAGTTAGGAAAAATGGAAATTTGTTCCGGATACTTTACTTACAGGTCTTTGGGAGTTATTGTAAGTGCGAGTACATTTCTGCTTTGTGACAGTTTGGAATTTATATACTTCTGTGACTAATGATGGTCGTTGTCGTAAAATAAACAAAAAATTGAGTTGTAACCTGGTTCTGGAAACTGAGTGAATGGCTCAGTTAAACTAAGTACTGCCTGGATTCTTATGAATAATGGTAGTAGTATGCCTGGTTGCTGTATACAGTGTTGTAAAACTGGTTCTCTGATGAAAAATCTATATTTTTTTTAAAAAGGGGGAGACTGCCATGTAAGAGGCTGTTTTGCTACTTAGGAAAGAGTACTGTATGGTACTTATTAGAAAGGAATTGTATATTGGGGTGATGATGTTATGATTCGGTTAAAAAACTGCTCAATAGATGAAATGAACTCTTGTAAATTAAAAAAAACGAGAAATTCAAAAAAAAAAAACCTGTAATGATCATATAATGTTGATTAGATATTTTGGTTTATGGCTTCACTAATTTACTGTTGTCCATTGGGTAAAATGACAGTCACTTGAATAATTTACTCTCTAGTTTGGGTTCCTATTCCATTAGATCAGCGGTACACTTCTTTGAGGGCACTTAATACAGGTTTCGGAAAAGGTGTCCTGACTTCTGTTATTGAGTTGGTAGTACGTAGTATCTCATAACCATGTGAAGGAGTAAAGGTTTGGTTTTGGAAATTGACTTAACCATTTTTTACCATACTACATCTCCTACTTGTAAGATAGAACTTGTTTTTTGAGCTGATACTTATCTCACTGAATCGGCTAAAAAGCTATTTTATATTTACTTCGTACTAGATTCTATTATGTTGCTCTTTTTCTTATTCGTGATAATGCTAAGAGTTGCTACACATCCAGTATTGAATATGAGTGGCAATACATACTCGGATTGTATATGGAGCTAAAGTATGGCAGCACATACCGGATTGATTAAGCTGGTTCCAAGATACTTGTTTTTTTTCACATACGATGATGTTTTTTGATAATGTTCGGTGACTTACCATTACTTCAACAGGGAGATTGAGTTCTATAGGGCTTGGCTGGGTTTGAACCTCGGCTATTCTATACAATTTGTTGGTCTTCATTTGCTGGCTTCCTAAAAACACTCAAAGTATATAGGAGCTGACTCTAAACTAGCATCTTGCAGTATATACAATAGTGCTTCTAGAAGTTAGTTATAAAGGCCTCGGTATTATAAGGAAATTCATATAAACTCCCTTTATACTGATATTTTCTGGTTTTTCTTATGTCGTATCTGTCTCGGACCAGGTCTGAGTCTGATCGAAGGACTGACTCACCTAGGACTTTATGTTTTTTAATAAAAACAACAGTTTATTTCTGGCTAGGGATACAATATAACAGACATGACATGATAAGCATTGGTATTTCTTGAGAAATATAGTCTTTTTATAAAAAATATATATATATAAATCTTAACAGTGGGAGTGTACTCAGATTTATAAATTTGTAAAAATCTTAAATGATCCTTTTTGAAGATATCTCAGGGTGATTTTAAAATCGGTTCTTAAAGTAGGATCTGTTCTAAATGTTTTTAAACCACAAGGATGAGGTTGTCCTTAATTGAGCTGGGTTTTGGCTTGAGATTAACTTTACCTACCGACAATGAGTGAAATTCTCTCCTATCAGATCAAAAAAGAAGTTTTTCGTTTCTCCAAAAAACTTTAGTGTAGCAAAAGGATGTTTCAAAAAGATATATATATATATTAAATTGAGGAATAAACAGATACATAGCCGCTTTATGGGTGTTCAATTTCCTTTATCAGATTGGCAAAAATGCCAAAGAAAGGTTTATTTCAAAACTGAACAATATACTCGTTAAGAACTATATGTTTTTTTAAGGTGACATGGATAACAACTGGGATGCCCTGCATCACCTGCATACAGTCACGTGCTAACGAATTGTTTTCTTGTGGCTATGGGTGCAGGTGAGGGCTACCTTCCTTGATTAAATTGTCTAGTTCTTAACAAATGGAGGATATCTTAGTGTGACGCAAATTATCCCAGACTTTGGGTTTATGGATTCTTGAACTATATCTTGTTATCTTCATTACCTTGTACAAAATTTATTTTCAACTGCAAAAAAATTATTGTGCAATGCCACTGTACTTTTCTAGAATTTTTGGTATGTGAACAGCTAGTGTTCGTTTGCGTATATTTATATAGATTTAAAACTGCTACACACACAAATCCCTTTTGAGTGCCATATGCAACTGGCTATGCCTACATCACCTTAGTTAGGCACCAAGACTCTCTCCTTTGGCTATGTAAGCCTTGTCTCTCAAGCTTCATTTCTATCTAATGCATTGTTATTTTCATTTTGCACTTACATGGATTTCACTTTTTATTTAACTTGCAATTAACCCCATCATGCTAATCACACTCTTGAATGATACTAGCACTCATCTTCCTTAACCCAAACCCCATCATGTGGCATCATAGCTAAATGATTTCTAATATCATTCCTTAGCCGCATTAATCCTAGGCAATCTTACTCTCTCCGCTAGATTGAGTGATGCTCTCCACTCTCTCATCACTTGGTCAGAAATCTACTTTATACGCATGTGTTAGGAGATTCTGTGGTAGTTCTCTTTTCCCTAACTTTTCTTGAATGGTGGCCAACCATCTTTACTAAAAGGCCAAACTCAAAGTTAAATTTCTGAAGTCAACCATGTCAAGTTGAATCTTCAATCAAGCAAGGATAGTGTTGCATGACAAATGTTACCCACTCGTGGTGAATTCACCATCACCCAAGTCTTGGCTGATGCTCATTATCCTTGCCCAAGTCTTGGATCTCTTTAATCATCCTCGAATAACTCAAGCTTCTTGCAACTCTCTGTAATTGGCCCTTGCATGCCGTTTCCATTATCATCAAGCTTGCAACTCTCTACTCACATTCTCTTGGTTTCTCTTGGCCCTTGCATGCCACTACCTACCACTGTCATACACCTCCAAATTCCCTGTCTATTATCATCATCAAGCTTAGGAACTTTATCTCAACCCCATACCTAAAATTTCTTCATAGCACATCCTAAGCCGCCCCCGTCATCCCTCGCTATTGTGGCATCACCTTGTGCTATCATACCTACCTTGTGCGTGGAAAGGCGATTCTTTGAAGCTGCTTATCAAGTTGGTGAAGCACCACCTGCACTAAAGGTAAATACAAGCATGTGTGCAACCTTGCCAAGAATCACAAGCTTTTATCTTCATTAAAGGTTGCAGAGAACCATATATTTTGCTGCTATACCCCTTTCTTTTACCAGAGAATCTCTCAAGGGGGAGCATTTCGTATTCTCACAAATCATTGCCTTTTTTTGTACCCAACATTGTAATGGGCTAGACACTGCCAAGAGGGATATTCCCTTGGTAAGACCTCCCAAATTCATAATGGGCAAAGAATCCGTGAAAAATTTGACGGCCAAGATTTTTATACCTAGAAAGCTAAAATAAAAGTGTATAGTGAAGCCATTGATTGAAAGCAAGAGAATAGAAACTAGGGCGGCCATTGCTAGGTATCAAGAGAGAGATGAACAAGCATTTGTCATCCTTCTTACCTCTATTGATGATAGTTACATCCACTACCTAGATGAATGCAAAAATTCTCAAGAAGCTTGGCTTACCTTAAAAAGACACTAAAAGGTTTAAAATTTCACTTTAAATGCAACTTTATGCACTCACAATGGAGCTAGTCAATAGGATGAGAAGAATTTTCACTTAACCAACCTACCTACATCCCTATTGATGATAAATATAAAGTGTCCATACTTCTCAAAGTTGTGCCCGATAGTATCTTTGAACAAATAATGATGATCCTTATGGAAAAGGATTGTGTACCTAGCCTAGAGGAAACAATCGATTCACTTCAAGGCCATGAGAAGTAGAAGGAACCAAAGAAGGACATTGGAGGAGCGTTGTGGTTCATCCACAAGTGCAAAAATTGTGGAAGGACCAACCATGCTACAACGGACTACTGCATGATCAAACCATGCCATATTTGGAAGAAGACAGGACACCCACGTTTCAAATGTTTCAAGAAGGATCAAGAAGGAGATCAAAAACCAAGGGAGAGAACCTTCACGTTGGTGGATACGCCGCGACGGACGTCAACACAGCGAGAACTCACCTAACAAGATTTGTCAGCTAAGGACGAAGCTCGACCCGCAGGCGTGTGGAAGCAAGCATAGGGTGTCAACCTACACTCGACCGACTATTGACTACTTCCTACAGAGGTCTCTACCCAATGCCTAAGTTACAGCCTTCAAGAGTACACAAGAGGAGATTTCCTACAACGTTTTCAAGAGCCAAATACCCATCAAACGTTCTCAAAACTCTACGGAACTTGAAGGAAATCCTATTAACACCAATGCGTCACTCTCCCTAAGGTCCGTGAACCAAAACCCCAACCCTAAAAACCCCGTGCAGAATCACGTAGGATGTCTAGTCGAAATTTATAGGTCAACATTTCTGAAAACTAAAGTGCCTAATGTGTAGTTCTACTCATTGCGAACGCGTGGATATGCTGAAATGCAAAAACGGACAACGTATGCTCACCGAATCACCAGAAATAGCTTGCGGGTCAATCTCGCAAAGCCGGGCTGTACACGTGCACTGTAGGTGTTGGCACGTAACTCTCTCCGGGGGCAACACATTGCACTTCTCTGCACTCGGTTCCGACCGCCAGTGTGCGTGTAGCATCAAGATAAACTCTCACTCTCTCTTGTACACAGAGTACGCTCAACTCACATAGAAAAAACTTATATAAATGACAAAGCGTTTTTTTGCATTAAGATCAAAAGTGGTATAAATACCTTACAATCTCAAACCCTAATGTTCCAATTTAACCATTTACTAAGTCTAAATGTAAAAAATGGGATACAATTTGGAAGCTTCCACAAGCCTCACTATTTACAAAGGTGAAATGATGGTTTCTTCTCAATTAAGGAATAATTACAAAGGAAATTAGTATCCCGCCGGGCAATCATCCTCCGTTGGGTGTGTCCTGCCGTTAACACTCCCCCCCTCCTAGATCATTGTCGTCCCTGACATGATAGAAGAGCTGCTTCTTCAGTGGAGGCTTTCGTGCATCTTCATAATAGACTCATACGTGCATGCTGGGCGAGTAATGTAGGGCCGAATATATCTGTATCAATGGTGAAGAAACCGGTGTAGAAGGCTTCTTCAAAGGCATGGAGATGGTACGAGGGCAAAAACATTAGTCGTTGGTAGAGGGCATGTATCACCTCATGGGAAGGTTGAGCAGACAGTTCATACGCACATCTATATGTGTCTTGGAAGAAGAATATGCTGTCTGTTGACTGTCCAGGTTTAAAGATCTCAAAAACTGCCAGAAGGGTTTTACAGATCTTCCTGAGCATAATGCAAGAGAGGTCAGGTGAGCTAGTGAACAATTTAATGACATCCGTTAGGGTTTTCACCATGTATTGCTCACTCATTCTCTCACCTGCCTTCAAGCCTGGCAGCTTTGGGTAGTTGAGCCATGTGGGGTGGCTTTTGTTCAGCAGCTCTTGTTCTTTCCATGTCCGCATCCTTGGTAGAGGGAAAAAGCTAAGGTTGTCTCTGATTATTTTAGGCGCCTCTACTAGATGTACTTAATACTGTGGGTATTTAGTTAGCCATGCCTTTCTCCATTTTGGCTGAGAGTCCACAATAAGCTTAACACCTTCTGGTTTGGAGATATCTTCTTTGTATAGTGGCACTATTGGCTCCTCTTTAATCCTCTTGTTTATTGTAGCAGCTTCGTACTTGAGAAGAGGATATGGGAGAGAGGGTTGTAGCCATTCATGTCGAACAACATTTTCATCTAATTTCTGAATGGTCATAGACTTCGATACCCTCTGCTCCCACTGCATTGCTTCTTTGGCGGTGTCTTTTATGGCCACTTCTCTTGCCTTTTGGTGATCGTCTTCTTCTTCTTGTGTCAGATACCGGGGCTCTTGGGATGGTCCCACAAGGATGTCCTCTTGCATTGTTGTTTCCACTGGATCTCACACATTGTCTATATCAATTCCTTCCATAGCTGCTTGCCCTGTGCTCAAGTGTGGCTCTTCAGTCTGCTGTTGGCCTTTTAGCTTATCAATCTGCTTTTGATATGCTTTCTTTTCCTGTTCAGCTTGATCCCGCATGGTCACTAAAAGGTCGTTCAATTCAGCATTGGCTTTCTCAGCCTCTTCTAGCTTCCTCTTGGTGTCTTCATTTTCAGTTTGCATCTTCTTGAGATCCTCGTCCATCTTCTTTTTCAAGGCTACTAGCTCATCTTTCATGGCCTTGTTCTCATCCTCCAAACGGCTTTGCATCACTAGGGAGCCCTCGGCCAGCATCAATCATTGTCTCTTCTCTAGTGTCAACTCCTTTTGGAGTTCCTTCATCTGTTCTTCATACACATTCTTCTCTGAAGCAGTGCTAGTTGAGGTAGCGGCTCTAACTCTGCCCGGAGATGCCCTTAGCCTCTAGATTGTCTGATCTTTCACTTTTATTTGATCTTTCAGCTCTATAACTTCGTCCTGGCTAGCCTCATGTTCTAGCTCAGCCCTTTCCTTAGCATTCCTCAAAGTCTCCACTTCTTTGGACTCATCAGCAAGTTGGAGTGTCAAGTTGTATCTTTCTTTCTCTGCATCCGTCAGTGATTTGCTAATTTTCTTATACTCCTCATCTGCTCTTTGAAGATTTTGGTATGTTGCCTGACTCTATCTTTCCAGCTCTTGGCATCTTTTTAGTTCTACGTCCATATCAGCTTGTAGCTTGGCTTGCTTCTGTCTCTTGGTCCTGCTTTTGCAGCGAGTCCACCTCGGCTTTGATTTGAACTTCATTTTCTTTGATATTATCACACTCAATCTCAGTGACCATAGACCTTGCTCTGAGCCCAGTGAGTCTTTGCATCACTTCATCCCAATAATTGGCTTGTGGCTGTAAATCCATTGTATTTGTGGCTATTTCCTTCAACTCCACCAATCGAGGGCTCAGCATATATTCTTTGGGCCTAGTGCTAGACAACTCAAAAGCTGCATTAGCTGCCTCTTCTTGAGAGTATCCAGGAGCTAGTAGATCAAGGAATATTCTATAGTTTTTTTCTTCTAAATTTGGCTTCTCATCTTTTGGTTCAATTTTTACCTTTTGCTCTTGCTCTTTGTTCTCATCTTCCTTGGAGTCTTGTTGCCCATCAAATTTGTTCAACTCCTCAGTTTGTCGGGGTTGAGGAGGACTGGGAGGACGTGGTGATGGTGGAGGGTTGGATTCTTGGCTTGATGGTGGGGCTGGTTGCTTCTTCTTGAAGTCTCGATCAGCCTTTGTTTTCCTCTCTCTTTCTTGGCCTTCTTGCTCTTCTAGCAGCTGCCGTCTCACATCATCAACTTCTTCTTCGGTAAAAGGTATGTTTGGGATATTCTCAGCTGTAGCATCTAAGATCTCAAAATTCTTTATATAATCTTCAAAGAGATCCCTTTGAGTTCTTCGAGAAGATCCAGACATAGCCTCAAGTGAGGGCTTCCATAATTCACTCAGATCCCCTTTTAGCATCCTCTCAGCTTTGAAACTCTCCATTAGTCTTTCCAGCCTTGTTGCTTTCTGTGACTTTGTTTCCTTTACTGGCACCTGTAGAGTTTCTTTCTTCCCCTTCTTGGGTTGTGGCGGCTCTTCTGACACTAACTCTAAACGGCGCTTCAACCTCGTGGCTACCCTTGGAGCCTTGGGAGTCTCTTCTTCTTTGTCTTCCTTTAGCTTGAGCCAATCATTTTGGGAGGGAGGTAGAGGCCAATTTCCCTTGGCATGCAATGCTCCATAGATGACTTTGGTTATCAACTCACCAGGCACAATATAAGTGGGATTTTTGGTCCCCATTTTCACAAGGTTGTCGTGAATGTAGGCGGCGTTTATCTCCGTCGGGCGGCTCTTCTGCATCGCCCAAGTGAAAGTGGTGGCAATAGCTCCAGGTGGCATCCTGTATTTCTGTGGCCGCTTGGTACACATGTGGAAGTACTGATTGTATAATTGTCTCACGATGGCCACCTTCGGGTTTTCAATATCTTCAAATGTATAGTTATTTTTCTTCTCTGAGTAGACCTTAATGTCATCCCGCCTCTTAGTCACACTGTCTCCTTTGGTAGAGAGGTCAAGTGCTGCTGCCACCACCTTCTCTGTGATGACAATCATTGTATTACGCTTGCCTTTCATATCTGTAACTCTGGCTATGTCGTCGTCTTTGATTGTGGTGACAAATTCCCACACTCTTTAACATCAATCCCTGCTGGCAAGGCTTCAAAGTAATTGTGGAGATCCAATTTTTCCAAGTAGTCCCCCATCTTGCTCCTGACAAATTCATTGAGCTCTTGAGAGATCATGGGTAGCTCCACTTCATTTCCCTCTGGATCTTTAAACACTCCTTGGTAGATTCTCAGATCATTCGTTTCTAGTAGGTCATCTTGAATCCAAGTGCTTGTGGGCTTCACGGTGTTGGAGCTATATATGGCTCACTCTACTCAACTTGGTCTCACCTATATATTTGTATCTTGTCCTCAATATGAATCAGTCTTTGGGAGCGTATATGGTGTGTCTCTTGTCTCGTCTCTATCTCTTTCTCTCTACATCTCAACATGGTATCAGAGCAGTAACGATCATGCGCCGATTCAATTCATGGTGACAAAAACAGTATGTGTATGCGATTTGCATGTAAGATTCAAAAATTGCTACAAATTTTATTTTTGAGCATTGATTCTTGTTAATTGTGGTTGTTTTGTGTTAAGAAGAATATGATTAGTGTTTTGTGTGACGTTTATTGCTAATCAATCTAACCGTTGATCACGTTTTCTTGTTGATGACACCCTGAACTTCATCTCAATTTTTCTTGCTGTTCTGCTCAAAATTTGGAGAAACGGGAAAAGAGCAATGGAGCATAGCGCAATGACACTTTCCATCCAAAACTTGTTCGTCTCCTCGAGCTCTTCGATTTGAGTTCTAGGTTTGCGTCAATCGGAGTTCGCAGCAGAAAGTTATGCTGTTTTTACAGCAATTGAGCTTGACGCAGCTTTCTTCGTCCTACTTCTTCGTGAAGCGTCCGCAATTGTTTTTCTTATTTTGGCGTTAAATTTTTCGAGAAGATTTAGCTTTTTGCTATTCATATTGTGTCCGTCAATCTTGCGTCTCATGCCACTCTATTTTGAGGACTCTTTTATTATTAACGTCTCCTTTACCCTGCCCTTTTTGGGTGACGTCTCTCACATCTTTGGAAGTTCCTTGAGCATCCTTCTTATGTTTATCGTTGACAGAACGCAGTCCTCATATCTCTCTCATTCTCAATTGCGGCCTTCACCATATATGGTGTGCAAATTCTGCGATCTTATCTTATACGTCTTCTCGCAACAAGATATGGGTATGAATATTCTCGTCAACGGCTTTCCTTCTGGCCAGCGTTCTGTTCCTCCTTTCCAAGGTCAAGGTTTTCCAGGCTGGAAAGCAAAGATGTTGTTAATTCTTGAAGGCGATGAACTCTCCGATGTTGTTCTTGGAAATCGTGTTTGTCCGCCTCAGCCTGTTGATACGGATAATGATAACGTGCTTATCACTAAAGGACCTATATTTGAAGATTGGAATGTTGCCTATACGGATTGGCAACGACGTGATAAAGCAGCTCGTCGGTATATTCTTTCTGCTCTTACTGATTCCCTTTTGCTTGATATGTACGAACTGCCTACTTCCCACGACGTATGGAAGTACCTTATTGCAAACTTTCAGAAGAAATTTGTCACAGAAATACTTTATTTGAGAGGGTTGCTTAACAAGTTGCAATATGAAGTTGGTACTGCCATGACGGGACATATTGAATCTTTCAAATCTATTATTAATCAACTTGCTGCTGCCGGTGATCCCATTCCACAAAAGCAACTGATTACACTTCTCCTTGATACGGTGAAGGACTCTTCTTATGATAACATTGTTACTATTCTCTCTAATAAAGATGGTCTTGATTTCGACCAAGCCTGCATGTCTTTAATTGAATACTCTCAACGTCAAGAACGTCGTAATGCTAGTCATGATACAGTTATGATTTCACACGAGGAGACTGAGTCACAACAGATGGAACGGGCTTTTTATGCTTGAAGGCGTCCATTTCAACGAGGAAACCGCAGAGGTGGCCGTCGCGGTAATATTTTCTCTCGTCTCAAATTTCCTAATAAGCAATGTTCTTACTGCAACAGAAATGGCCATACTGAAGATGATTGTTGGGCACGTCAATATGATGAAGAACACAATATTACCACAAAACAACCACGTTTATCTAGAGACTCTTCTTCTTCTTCTTGTGAATATTGTGGACGATCTGATCATCCCACTCATATGTGCTATAAGCGTCGATTCGACACAGATCGGAATAGAGTATATGCTACTGAACATCGAAACAACATTGTACCAGAACCAAGCTGCGTTCTATGTTCAGTTGCTCCAGACAGAATACTTCATGTACGCGATGGATCACTTTTTATTGTCGATTCTGATGCTACAGGAAATATGACATATCAGTCTAAGTGGCTCCATAACTATCATCCACTACCAGTTCAACGTGTTGTTTATCTTGCTGATGATACTACTTGTCAAGTAAAGGGTATTGGAGACTTATATCTTGGTACCTTATCTTCTTCCACTCGAATTTTGCGAGGAGTATTACATGTACCAGATCTTCAACGTAATCTTCTTTCAGTTGCTAGACTTGTTGATCTTGGTCTGTTTGTTGGATTTGATCATACCAAATGCCGAATTGAGAAAGATGGACAGACTATAGCCACTGCTCCTCGAAATGGTAATTTGTTTGAACTCTCTCTCAACGATGCTGTAGCAAATGTTGTCACTGCTCCAGGTGATCATGATTGCAAAGTATGGCATCACCGTTTTGTTCATGCTGATTTCTCAAAACTCCTTGATCTTCAACGTCGTGATCTTGTTCATGGCATGGATCTTAAAGCCCATCCTCATATGGGAATTTGTGAATTTTGTGCTCTTGGGAAACACAATCGCAAACCCTTTTCTCTTTCAAATACAACTCATTCTCATGACATATTGGATCTTGTTCATACTGATATATGTGGACCTCTACCTTCTTCGAGATCACAATATCGCTACTTCATTACTTTCATTGATGATTTCTCAAGGTATACGACAATATTTCTACTTAGACAAAAATCTGAAGCCTTATCTGTTTTCAAACAATTCCACAAGGCTGCGGAACTTCAAACTGGTCGTCGCCTTAAGAAGCTTCGTAGTGACAATGGAGGCGAATATGTTTCTCGAGAGTTTGTGAGTTACTGTGCTGACAGTGGAATTCATCATGAACGCACTATTCCATATTCGCCTCAACAGAACGGTGTTGCTGAACGAAAGAATCGCACTATTCTCAATGTTGTAAGATGTATGCTGATTCATTCTGACTTATCTCGTGTTTTTTGGGCTGAAGCTACTTTGACAGCAGTATTTATTCAGAATCATCTTCCTACTACTGCACCCTCTGGTAAGATACCCATCACAGCATGGATAGGTGACATTCCTTCTGTATCTCATTTTCGAACCTTTGGATGTATTGCTTATATTCATGTTCCCAAAGAAACACGAACAAAGCTTGATGCTCCTGGTCTTAAAGTTATTTTTATTGGATATTCTGACACTTCCAAAGGCTACAAATTCTATGACCCTTCCTCCAAGAAAGTAATTGCGAATCGTGATGCTACTTTTAACGAACAGCTTATGGGAGGCTCATGGTCCATGGATGATTCTGATGATACTAAATCATTGCTTCAAGCTTTTCCATTTCTTTCAGAAGATGAAACTCTTCCTATAGAGCAAATTTCCTCTTCACAACCATCCATTCCGAATGTCCCCAATGATGATATTGATATTTTTGTTGATCTGCCTATTGATTTTGAACATGGCTCATGTCATGTTTATGATGACGATATTGCTGATAATGCTTTTTCTACTTCCGAAGATCCAATTACTTATGATGAAGCTATCTCTTCACCACAAAAGGATCAATGGCAAGAGGCTATGGAAGCAGAGTACGATTCTCTTATCTCTAAAGGTACATGGATACTAACTGAATTACCTCCTGGTCATACAACTATTAAATGTAAGTGGGTGTATAAGACAAAAGTAAAAGCAGATGGATCTTTTGACAAGTTCAAGGCGCGTTTAGTTGCAAAAGGTTATTCCCAAGTAGCTGGTGTTGATTATCAAGAGACTTTTTCACCAGTTGTTTGCATTACAAGTGTTCGAGTTTTATTGGCATTTGCTGTTCAATTTGATTTAGAAGCTCATCAAATGGATGTGCGAACTGCTTTTCTTAATGGTGACTTGGAAGAGGAAATTTATATGGAACAACTAGAAGGGTTTGTTATTCCAGGTAAAGAAGACCTTGTTGCTCAACTCCATAAGGCACTATATGGTCTCAAACAAGCTTCGCGAGCCTGGTATACAAAATTTGAGCTTTTTCTCACCTCTAAAGGATTCATCTCTTGCTTGTCAGACCCCAACTTATACATAAAACGCCAAGGTAGCAGTTTTGTGATTCTTGCTCTTTATGTGGATGATACCATCCTTGTTTCCAATGATTTGGGATTTCTTCAGCAAGTGAAAAAGTTATTGTCTTCTGCATTTGATATGGTGGATCTTGGAGAGATTCACTCGTGTCTTGGCATTCAAATCCAACGGAACCGTACAAAAGGTATTTTATTCCTTCGACAGTCAAAGTTTATTGCAGATACTATTCAAAAATTTGGTATGGAATCTGCACATTCAGCCAACACACCTTGTCTTGCAAGCTCTACGAAGAACACTTCTGACAATGGCGGTCAACTTGTCACAAATCAACCTTATGCTAACTTGATTGGATGTCTTCAGTTTGTTGGCATGAACACTCGTCCTAATATTCTGTTTGCTGCTAATTATCTTGGACAACATCTTGCATGTCCTTCTCTTAAGCATTGGTCTGCTGCAAAGCGTGTGTTGAAATACTTGAAAGGCACTACAGATTTTGGTTTAGTCTATCGACGACAACTCACATCGGATTCTATGCAATCTCTTTCTCTTTTGGGTTACACAGATGCAGACTGGCAAGCTCACATTTATCTATGCGATCTACTAGTGGAAATTGCTTCTTTATAAATGGTTGTCTTGTTTCTTGGACTAGCAAGAAACAACGTTGTGTTGCAGTTTCTACGACTGAGTCAGAATATGTTGCGGCATCACTTGCAGCTCGTGAGTTGATTTGGCTTCGACAAATGCTGGTTGATATTGGTCACTCTCCTCTTTCTAGCACACCCTTGCGGTGTGACAACCAAAGTGTTATTAGTCTTGCAAAAGACTATGTTCAACATAATAAGTCAAAGCACATTGCTGTCCATTATCATTATGTCAGGTATGAAGTACGCAAAGGAACCATTATGGTTGAACACTGTCCAAGTGACCAGATGATTGCAGACATTTTGACCAAAGGCCTCAATGAGTCACGTTTCATCCTCTTGCGCTCGGAGCTTGGAGTTGCTTCCACCTCACTCTTTCTAGATTAGCTTCTTTGCTATTGTAATAGCTTTGTACATATGACATTGTAATCTTTTAGGTACCATGCACTATGCACACTCCACATTTGCACATTGTGATCTCTAAGTCACTTGAATATTTGTACATAGATGCACAATTCACTTTCACATCATCATCGCTGGTTCATATTTTCACATTGTATAGGGGCTTGGGTTTTTCCCTTGAACTCCCCAAGGGTTTTTTCATCCAAAGCTAGAGACCTTTGTTTGAGTGGGGGTGTTGGAGCTATATATGGCTCACTCTACTCAACTTGGTCTCACCTATATATTTGTATCTTGTCCTCAATATGAATCAGTATTTGGGAGCGTATATGGTGTGTCTCTTGTCTCGTCTCTGTCTCTTTCTCTCTACATCTCAACACACGGTTCCCTCTTGGATAACAAAAGGCTCCACTTCTTCTAAGTAGTCCTTGATAGTCATCCTCTTCTTCTTTGCAGGTGACTTTGTGACTTTGTTGCAGGTGACTTTGTGGCTGCCATGGATCCTGTTGCACTCAGTTGTCCAAAGTTAGCGTTTTTTACAGATTAGCTGATAAACTGAGTTTTGACTACCCAAATGACTTGAAAATTGAAATAAGAACTCAAAAGGGACTAGGGAAGCCATGCATGTGCCCATAGTAGGTTTTTGGCTGCAAAATAAGCATGTAGACATCCTACGCGTAGGATGTCCACCTTCTCTAATTTTGATGAAACTTGACATGCTTGTGGCCCTTGACCTGTGCAACATGGCTATGTACTTGCAATCTGGTTTGGACATCAAAAAGTGCAAATTTGAGCAGATTTAGGCTTTTGGCTCACAAAATGGGTAGGATGTCCTATATGGATGGGCAAATGATATCCAATTGGATTGAAATTTGATATATAGGCTTCTTATACCATGTAAAAGACTCCTATGATGTCAATTCGTGCACAGAAGGTTAATATGACCCTGGAGACATACTATGCGTACGATGTCTCTTTTCGCAAAATGACTTGATTTTGGTTCTATGGGTAGCCTTTAGCATTAGAACATGGCCCTGTTCTTAGATTTTGATTTGGATAAGTATTGGTGTTGTTAGGAGCACGTGTAGTGTTTTTAGGCTCAGAAAAGTGCATCTTTGAGGTTTTGGGGGCCAAATGTGATGGATCTGGCTAGAAATTTGATATATGAGCTTGTGAAGATGTTATAAAGATATGTAGAACTCAAAAACAGCAACTGGAGGTCAAATAGGGCATTTAGACATCCTACGCGTAGGATGTCTATTTCACTATTTTTCATATGTGACTCCATAGTTAGCTTGGCAATGTGATAATGAGTATATTGTGCAAGTTTCATGTGATTTGGACTAGTTTTGGTAGGTCTATGACCCTTTATTGCCTCTATGCTCTGACTTTCCGTTTTTTGATGCATATGAGGTCAACTCTTGTCCAAATGTGATGAAACTTGATGGCTAGCATGTATAAGCTATGTAGAAGCTGCATATGAGGTGAGATATTCAGTTTGGTGCCCAAACATGGCCGTGAGACATCCTATGCGTAGGATGTCTCCTGATGAATTGTTTTGGAGAAGTGCTACTACTATATCCCCTTAGCCCCCCTGAGTCCCCTTTAAGCTTTATTTCAATAAAAAAGTCAAAAAGACAGATAGAAACTCTGTTTAGCTTTCAGAGCCTCTGAGTCATTTTTTGACTCTTGGAGTGCTTTTCGGCGATGAAATTTCTTGATGTTAGTCTCCATAGCTTCATGGATCCTTGGGGAACCTTGCCGTATGGTTTTTGTTGGCTTTGGCTTCACCGGAGATCCGTTTGGCAATTTGTCGCTCTGGAAGCGCCCGTGGTTGCGTTTGCATGCCGTCGATGACTTGTGGTGGTCTACTACCATAGGACTTGGTTGTTGATGGTCTACGCAAGCCGCTCATGAAGTTTGGTGGAAAACGGACATCCGGTTTGGCCGTGAGAGTCAATTGACGCTTTGTGTGTCCAATGCCGTTTCTGAAGCTTAGTCCCGCTTCGGGTCGCCTTATGGCCATGTGGGCTATATAGCCTTGTAGAGCATGTCGAGATGCTCCTACCTATGAGTTTTGGTAGCATTTGGGAGACTTTCCACCGATTTACCACTCGGTGGCCTCTTGCAGGGCTCTAGAAGTTAGGGTTTTTCCCGTTGGTTTTTTGCCGCCTTTGTGCATTCAAGAGTGGCCTCCTATGCTAGGGTAAACCCCCTATGAAGCATTATTGCTATTGGGTTAGCCGTTAGGTGGCTACCTTTACCTGTAGGTCTCTACTGCTCGTTCCCCGTGTGAACCCTACACTAGTTTTCGCAATAAAACATCAAGCATACGCGAAAAGCTCAAGGTGCTGAGCCTACCTCTCATATCTGGAGCCTGTCGGGTGGTCGTGCGCGTCGTAGAAGCAGTTGGAAGTCCGGCTCGTTCTAGGTGCCTAGAGCTCTCTCTCAAGAAGGAAATAGTAGAAATGAGCTCTAAGTGAAGTGAAAAAAACTTATAATGGGGGTCCTCGGACCACTTTCTATGAAATTTGACATGTGCTCCTAACTTCTTGCGAGATGCAGTCTAGGCTGGAAAGTTCTTGATTTGGACTCTGTTTGCCCAGTTTCCGAGAAATTTGATGTTTCGGTCCAAATCTGGCCAAAACACGCCTCTCGCTCCATTCACATAATTGCACCCCCATTGTACCATAGGTTGTCCTATAGTCACTGATTATCCCCATATTTTTTGTTTTTCATTACGACCGTATTTCACTTGCTTTTTGTATTTTTGAATTTTTTTAATCGATAATTAGTAAAATTAAAAAGAAAATAGCAAAATAAACCCAAAAAATCCCCAAAAATCACAATAACTCAAAAACATCACCGCAAAACACTATGTACACTCACATGCAATTTTTATAGCCAAATTTCTCTGTTTTACCAATATTTTGCTCGAAAAATGGTTATTTTTACATATATACACACACTTAGAGGCCTAATTTGGCGTTTGGCCCCATATACTTGTAGATTCGTGCTGTACAAGGGCATATGTACTTGAATTAGTCCAAAAAAACTGGCAATCAACAAAAACCCTTCAAAATAGTCGAAAAACATGCCCTTTTTTTTCTCTTTTCACCTTCATTGGGTCTGCATTGAGAATGCCTCCCTCCCTCCTAGTCGGAGTCCTCCCGGACGACAAGGTATCACCTCGGGGTATGTGCAGTGTATGGGTTAAAAATTGTGCTAATCCAGGGCCTTGTAATGTGGCCCTATTTGAATGGAAAACTTAATGCTGTGCAAGAGGAGGGAATAAGCAAGATGCTTATTGGCATTCGACGTCGAGGTTTCCTGTTTGTTGTTGATTTGGTTGGTGGATTTTCTTTGCAAGTAAAAGTTGTAACTCTACATCTCTTTGTTTAATCGGTCTTCTTTGCAAAAGTTGCTTGGTTTGCCGCTACTATCGATATGGCCGTTGTTGTCTCCATGGAGAGAATTGTAGTGGCTGAATTGGCCGTAATCTTTTTCTCTTTTGCTTTCCTTTTTTAGCTTTTTTTGTGATGCATTTGTAGGTTTATTGCCTCGTCCTTGGTCGTCATTGTTGTTCTACTGATCGGCACCCACATAGATCGGTTTGCCGGTTTCATATGTAGTGAGTGTCTGGCTACTAGTGTTGCTTGTACTGAAGGGAGTTCCTATTGCTTTGGTTTGGGGATCCAAATGCGTGTCGCATTTAAGTGGTTACTGAGTATTCTCTTCGGGATCCATATCTTTTTTACTCCCTTGGTTGTTGGTTTAACTGTGTTCTTCTGTTGACTTCTGCTGTTGTATTGTGGTTTGTATGCCAGGTCGCCGCTATCCTTCCGTACCCATACTTTTTTTTCTCATGTTGCTAACCTTGATCTATTCAATGTGGTATGTGTTGTCTTATTCTTGTAGTGAACATGGTTGGAAGTTCCCTGCTTGTTCTCCTTGGGTATCGTGTTGTGCTTTATTGGTACCCATCCTTTTTGTTCTTTATCCAGTGATGGTGGCGCTATCATCTGGTTCTTCCGGGTTGGCTGCGCAAAGGCTACAACCTGTTGTTCTTGTGCATGCTGAATTTTGACTATATCCGAATTCCAATCTCTCTGCACATTACACTCTTTCTGCCAAGGTTGTCCTAACAACATGGGGTGCAGTGTGCTCGCATCCTCAACCACATAAAACTTGTGGGGGTAAAAATATTGATGTATTTGTACATGCAATATTGTCCAACCCAATGTTCCTAGCGAATGTGATGTACTACTTTCTAGGGCTTGTTGAGTAGGATGGAGTTGTTCCCCAAGCTTGAGCTGTGTATAAAATTTGGAAGAGACAGATTTGCTTGAGCTCCAGAATCAAGCAATGCTGTCGATTCAACTTGATTGCAACCCACTTTGACTGCAATTATTAGTTCCACTATGTCTTCACCAAAATTCATTAATCAAATAGCATTTATTCGCAATGGTGATCCACTTTGTTGTTGTCGTCGTAGAAGCCTTCTTTTTGCAATGCGTTCTTTTGCTTCTGCTTGTGCTTCTTCTCGTACCCTCTGTTTCTCCTTCATCTGTTGTTTTTCTTGATGGATTTGTTGAAGCATATCCTGTGTTAGTGGTAAATGATACTTTTTTAACCGACACCCACTAATCCAATTTGACATTTCTTCTCCTGCCAATGTAGCAAGTTTGACAGCTCCACTTTGTGATAAGTTACTAATCACAAAGGGTCCCATCCCTCGCTTTTTAAGTTTTTTGGCATGTTGCTTCAAAGTATAAACAAGTACATAATCACCTGTTTTGAACTCTTTCGTATGCACATGTTTGTCAAAAAACTCCTTTTGTCTTCTCTTTTTAGCATAGATCAAAGCTACAGCCCTTAGTCGAAGTTCATCTAGCTTTTCAAGATCATCTATTCTTGAAGAGAGCTCATGGCGCATCCAGTCTAAGCGTTTCGCTACTCGTAGAGTTGGAACTAAAAACTCTATGGGTAATATAGCGTTTAGACCAAACACCATGTTTTATGGTGTGGTTCCAATTGATGTTTTGTAAGCTATCCTGTATGCCCATAGTGTTGAGTGTAGTTGTTGATCCCAGTCTGTCCTTGACTCTGATACAATTTTAGTCAAAACAGTGTATAGTGTTTTATTTGTGGCCTCAGCTTGTCCATTTTCCTGTGGATGATATGGGGAAGATTTTCTATGTATGACCATGAATTCCTCTAACAGGTATTCAATGACTTCATTAAGAAAATGTGTTCCTCGATCACTGACAATTTCTATTGGTAATTCGTATCGTACAAAGACATTCTCATACAAAAATTGTGCAGTGGTTCTTGCATCTGCTTTTTGTGTTGCTTTGGCTTCAACCCATTTTGTGAGATAGTCTGTAGCCACAATGATATATTGGGTATGGGTACGATATGCAGGGGGTGAAATAGGTCCCACAAAATCAATTCCCCATTTTGCAAATGCCCGTGCTCCCATCATTATCCGTAGTGGCATCTCATCTCTCTTTATCGGCACCTTAATGCGCTAACATGCGTCACAACGCTTTACAAACTCCTCAGTATCCATGTGCAATGTAGGCCACCATATTGCTGCGGTTAAGACAATTATTGTCGTCTTATCACGCCTAAAAATTGGCCTCCGCTTATTCTTCTATGTGCGCGTTCTAGAATCAGCAAGTATTCACTTTCACTTGCACAGATTCTAAGTTGATTGTCCTTTCCTCTCTTGTAGAGTTGATTTCCAATTAAATTCCTCCAACTCTATAGCCCTTTTTTGCGCTTTTGTTATGTTTTAACAGGACATGTCCTTGTTGTTAAGAAATCAATAATATATTGACTCCATGCAGGTGCAATGGTTACCTGAAACAATGTCGCGTGATCCACAGGTCATTTGACACTACATACAGTACAATTGTTAACATAAGCATGTGTGTTAGCATACATAGTTGGCCAATAGACTCCTAAGTGTTTCAATCTTGGTGTGTTTTCATTGTTGAACAATGAAATGCACAATCTTGAATGTGTGCTTCTTTAAGATAACACTTGAATTCCTTTGGATTTATACATAATCGTAGAATTTGGTCCAAGCCTAGATGGTACAGTTGTCCTGCAATCAACTGAAATTTTTTTGTTTATTGAAATGTTTGTGGTTTGGATCTGTCTTCCTTGTTATCAAATCTACCTCCAAAGGAAAGAATGCTAACAATTTCCTGAGACCATTTGGGTATCATTTCAATATTGAAAAGATAAGCATCAGGTATGTCATCATCTACTCCTTCAGGAGCTTCCCCGTTTTGTAGTCTTGAAAGATGATCCACCCATAGATGAGTTTTACCCTATTTTACTACCACTGTGAAGTCAAACTCTAGCAATATAATAAACCATCGTACAATTCTCCCAGTATTGCATGGTTTATTTACTAGATACAAAAGAGCTTGATGATTTGTGAAGAACACAAATTTGTTTGCAAACAAGCAAGTAATGCCGAAATCTCTTTACAGCATAAATCATTCCTAATTCCTCTGTTTCAGTGGTGGTGTAGTTCTTTTCTACACTATTTAGTTGTCGGCTCGCATAACAAACTGGGAAATCCATTGTTCTGTCTCCAGGTCGAGCCAGAATACTCCCAATTGCGTATGCAGATGCATCAATGTGAACATGGAATATCTTTTTCCAATCTGGTGCTTTAAGTACAGGTGCTGATACAGGGTTTTTCTTAAGCTTTTGGAATGAAGTTTCACACTCCTCAGTCCAGTCAAAACTGACTAATAAGCGATATAGAGGTTGTGCAATGACTGCATACATATATATGAATCTTCGATAGTATCCATAGTGTCCCATGAAAGATTGTACTTGTTTGGCATTAGTAGGCCTGGGCAAGTCTACTATGACTCTAATTTTGTCTAGGTCAGTGGTTATGCCATTTCTTGAGACAATATGTCCTAAGATGCGGCCTTGCCTTACCATAAAAATGCACTTTTCTGGGTTGAGACAGATTCGATATGTTCTGCACTTCTCAAATACCTTTTGTAAATGGTCAATATGTTCTTCTCGTATAAAAGAGTGGACACAGAGATCATCCATATATATTTCTAAGAATATTCTCAGGTATTCTTTGAACGCATGAGTCATTAACCTTTGGAAGGTAGCTGGGGCATTGGTTAGGCCAAAAGGCATAACTCTATACGCATATATTCTCCACTCTGTGGCAAATGCTGTTTTGAGTTGATCCTCTATTGCAATTGCCAATTGGTTATACCCCGAAAATCCATCTAAGAAATAATAGCCCCATTTTCTTGCTACCCTCTCAAGAACATGTTCCGTGATCGACAAGGGATAATTATCCCTTATTGTGGCTGCGTTCACTTTTTTGAGGTTCACACACACATACAATTTTCCGTTCTTTTTGGGGACAACCACAATGGGTGACACCCAATGTGTATGCTCGATTTCATAGATGAATTCAACATCCATCAACTTGTCAATCTCTTAATTGATTCGTTTATCGAATGTGTCATTATATGTGTAAGGACGTTGTTTGCTAGGTTTGGCATCTAATTTCAAAGGAATTGTATGTTGGCATATCAACGGATCAACTCCTTTGAGGTCTTTGTAGGACCATGCAAACACATCTTTATAATTCTTGAGAAGTTGTGTTAGCCTTTCTTCTTCTTCAGGCTCTAAATCAGTTGCTATATAGACAGGCGGAGGCACTTCGCCTGGCGTAGTGAGGTCTATCCGTTTTGCATTTTTCGGCCCATCGTAAGATTCCTGGTTTATTCTTTCCTTTACTGGTGGTGTCATTATGATTGTTCTGTCTTGGATGGTGAATTTTTGATAGTGGGATGGTACATTCATGTTTCCTTTGTTTGAATCCTCCTTACAGTCACTTTCTCCCTCAGTAGTCCATACCTCTCGTAACGACCGTTTTAGTTCTTGGTATTTCTTTTTACACTCCATTTTGGTCCACTCTCGATCTTTTGTCTTTTCCTATTTTGATTGTTGAGATTTTCTTGATTTTGTTTCTGTTTTAGTCTTTCGTGCTTGTTTTATTTCCTCATGTGTTCTTTCCCTTCAAACTCTTGTGAATCTTCCTGATATTTGGTCTTTTACACAATCCTCTGCCTTGACAAGCATTAGATAGTGAGTTTTATTATTTATCTTGGGCATCAGTTTCTCTCTAATTTTGTTTTCTGATCTTGTTTTCCTATAGCGTTCCTGGCGTCTAGGGTGTTGATTTGCAAAATCATAAAACCTGATATCTGGACTTGTTTCCCTACTCTCGCTCGAGCTGTCTGAACACTCGTTATCTGCATTGTTACTTAATTCCAGATGCTCAGAGGAGTCATAAAACTTTTCTTGTTCTAGTGAGTCTACATTCTCATCTCCTGCTGGTATAAGGCTTACCATGTAATAGGGTAGCACATCCTAGAAATCCTTATCCCAAAATTTTGCCGTTGGGCTATCTGTAATGGTACAGACATCCAATGTTGCTAGTATGTGAATGTTCCCATTCCAGAGGTTCTAAGGCATCTTCGGGAAAAGGTTCCGGAATGTAATCCTTGTCCTCAATAGCTCTTTCTAAGACTCATTCCTCTCTTTTTAAGCTCCCACAATGTGAAGCTCCGCACATCCATAGCTCTTTTTTCTACCCTAACCATGCTGGGAGTTTGGATCCTGCCAATGTAGCTAAATCAAACTCCTCCACTAGTGTCTGGTTCACATCCTTGTAACTATGGTCTTTTAGGTATATTTTGGTTGTAGTCTCCCCACGTTTGAGGTATATGTGGTCGTAACCCCAATCCTGGACTATCTTTAATTGTCTCATGAATGGTCTTCCCAAGATGATCTCGTAATTGTTCTTTTTGTCAAAATCAACTATTGCAAATGTATGCTCATATTCGATTCCACAAGAGGTGACAATTACTTTTTTTAAAAGTCCTAGAGGCTTTTCCATGAACCCATCTGCTAGTTGCAATTTCATTCTGGTAGCTCTCAAAGCCGGTGTTCCCCATTTTTTCCAGATTTCTTTGGTGGCGATAGCGACTCCCGCTCCACTGTCAAGAATAGCTTTGGATACTACTCCCTGGAATTCTAATAGTAGTGTGGTATTTCCATCTTAAGCTTCTCCCTCGCAATACTCTCCAACCTTGTTTAAAGGTACTGGCCTAGTGTTTAGTTGAGGCTTGTCCAATTCTTTGATCCCTTCTTGAAGCTTCAAGGTAGGGTCTTTTACTCCAAATTTTTCTAAGCATTTGCCTACAGTGGTCCACATGTTTGGTCGTAACCTCAGGAGTTCGACTAACGTGATTGTGCATGCCACAGGGGTGGACAATAACTCAATCAACCCTTGTGAATCCATCACTCTGTTGGAAGAAAGTCTTTGAGATGGGATTTCTCTCACCTCAGACTTAGCTTCATACTCCCCTAGGTAAGAGGGTAGAGCTTTTAGCGAGTCTCGTTGGCTATGCCCCAAACTAATTGAACCCTGGTCTCCCCCTTGTGAATGCATATCAAAGTTCATTTGTGATCTTGCCTCAGACTATTCAATGGGAGGTAAGATCTCATTTTCCTCCTTTCTCGTGCTATGCATATGGATAAGTCATCCATTTTTCTCTGGGTTTGGTTGTTTTTGAGTCTGGCTTCGTATGCTTTTAAAAGTGCGTCCAACTGTTCATTTACTTTTTCTACCAGCATTGATCCTCCTGATCCTGCACTTCGGGGTTCTTTTACTTCCTTGGGTCCTATTGTTGCCGCAGTGTGTGAGCTTAAACTAGATAGATCCTCTAACCACTCTAATATATCCTTTGTGTGTTTTAACTCCTCGGATAGAGCCGTTTGCTCTCGTTCTCTCCTAGCTTTCATACGAGCCTTTCTAGGTTTCCAAGTGCTTCTCTGATTTTTCATTTCTGCACTTGGGGCATCGGTCTTTGGATCTTCAATTATGGGTTCGTTTGTCATTCGTTGAGCTTGGGCTCGTATCACTGCCTGAATAGGTATTACTGTGTCGTTTTCTGACCCTCCACTGGAAGACACTGCTTCCAGCATGTTCAAAGTAGTTTTTGCTCCCTTGCTCGGGTTCTTAGGGCAATCAGAAATTAAGTGAGTAATTCCACACTCGGTGCAATACACATTGACTCTAATGATTTCATCACATGAGAACAATCTCTTAGCTAATGGTCTCCACCACACTTGTAGCAGGGTCCTTTAGGCTGTTGAGTGCTCCTCTCTGTTGGTATGCATGTCTCTGCCCGCCCATGCCTCCGTTGGCTATGAACAATAGTGTTCGTTCATCCAAGCTGTATCTTCCTTCTCCTGCTGCCTCTGCAGCTGTTGGTATTCCTGTACTTCCAATCATGTCCCAAGGTTCTCACGTTGGGGGTTCTTCCGGTGGATAATAGACAGGATTTGCTGCATATCCATTGGAATGTTCATAATATGCATGCATAGGTACCAAAGCCTTCTCTTCTGGTTCGTTTACCATTGGTGTGTATCTTATGCCGACCGACCGTAATCCCGGTAGGGGTGGTTGTTGCCCCAATACAGGTTGTGGTCTTTCAACACCTACAGGTCCTGGTAGGTTGCCCCAATACAGGTTGTGGTCTTTCAACACCTACAGGTCCTGGTAGGTTGCTTGCTTGATACCTAGGCATCGGTGGAAGTTGAGGAGATGCTACCTAAGCTTGGGGAGCATAAGGTCGCTCTTTCACATATCCCTTGTTATAATAACATTCATCCATCACATGGTTTGTCCATTTTTGTTCAATGGCACACCAGTTCGGCTGCCTGAGGCTTGGCATACATATTAATTGTTTTTAGCACTTTCTCCACAAGCTGCTCCTAGCTTACAGCTACTTCTCCTTTCGGTGCTGTCTTAGCGGACTTGCTTCCACTTTGTTGTGAGAACGAATCATCATCAAGATCCTTGAATTCACCCTCCTTGTAGACCGCACAATTGTCTACAAGGTAAAGAGCCTCCTTAGTTAACTCATTTAACGTCGTGCTCCTCTTCATATGTAAGTCCTTATGGAGATCTGCGTTCCTTAGTCCTTGAATAAATATAAGCAGTTCTTTCACAGGGCAGAACTTCACATATCTTTTTAGTCGCAGGGCTTCTTTTCTCACAGATTCCCCTTCTTTCTGTTTGAATTTATGGATTTGTGAGACTGTATTACGAGCTATCCCCCTTTGTGAGAATTCCTCAATAAACTCTTCAAAAACCTCCTCCATAGACTCAAAGTCTCTACTCTCCACAGACTCAAACAATGTAGCGGCATCCTCTTCTAGGGTAAGCCCAAACCCTGCAAATTGAGTAGGGAAGTCAAAAACTTATTCAGCTCTAATTACACGCACAAAGGCTGCTACATGATCCCTAGGATCTCTGTTTCCCGTGTATTTCTTGTTTACCTTTTTTTGCACTTGAGAAGGTCTAATTCTACGATGGTCTACAAATCTCATCATTGGTTCTCCTTGTCCTACTCGATATACCTCCTCTGGCCTTCGGTAGTGGGAGGGTTCCTCTCCCAGAGGTACCCCTAAGCCATAATTTCTGACGGTTCTGGCAAGAGGTGGTTCATATCTTTGAAGTCGTTCTATGGGTTGTCTTCCGGGCTTTACTGATTCTTGAGTTTTTGGTTTGCTTTCGCCTTGATACTGTGAATAGAGTGGTAGTTCTTATAAATCTCTTAGCCCTCTTGCGGCTGGATAACCATCTCTGTTTTGGTCTTGTTCTAATGTCGCACTTTGTTGAAGCCATGCCTACAATGATGGTTGGGTTGCTTGTGGTTCTGGTAGTTGAACATCTGTTGTCGGTTAGAATGTGATGTTGCATCGTACTCTTCTAAAAATGGATTTGTTGACTAGCTAGGGGTATAGGTGGACCTTGGTACTTCTTCGGGGGCATATGTTGATGTTTTTGGAACTGTTGCCCTTTCTACCTCCTCTAGGAGAATCGTTTGTATTCTCGCCCGTACCTGTCAACAAAAACGATATCCTTTCCCATAGCAATTTCATAAGAGAATAAGTAAAGAACCTTGTCTTTGCTTAATTCATTTGGGTAGGGTTCTTTGCATCGAAAATAAGAGACTACTCCCTCGCTCTCATGCTTGCAAATTTCCACATTCTCATTATAGATAGAGACCCTGGTTGTTTTTTAATCATACATAAAAAGAGCTCCAGGTCGATCAATTTTTGGAGGCGTCTCTTGAGCCTCTGAGACCATTTTTCCTTTTGCCACATTATCTCCATATCTGTTGTAATCCTCAGGGTTACTAACTATCAGATAGTGCTTCCCCTTTTCGTCTTGGAATCTATCTCCGTCATCATAGACTCAAATTATCTCCAGTCTCTGAGAAGGTCTTTCTTCTATACAAATACACTTGCATCCCCGATAGTCAGAATAAACTAGGGCTCCCCTAGAGTTTGTTCCTTCCAAGAAGATTATAGTGAACTTGGCATCATTCAAAGGGTTTTGGGAGGTACTTCCTCCCAGCATTGGTCCTTCACCGGAGAAACCTCTTGGCTGTTGACTACCCATCATGAAGAAGGAATTATCTGATGAAGTGTCAGTATCACAACCCCCCTCAATGATTGGTGCTAATGGATCTAGCCTTGCCTGAGTTACACTCTCTTCAGTAAACACTGAGCTACCCTAATCACCTGCTACTTTTGGGTCTCTAGGAATGTGTCTTCCTGATCTTAAATTCATCAAACTTAGCAATGAAATTTATCACAAATACAACCACTCACCTGGCAAGGGAGCAGTTTTCGCACAACTTCTTGCCTTGCTGCTAAATATTATCTGTACACAAGCGTTTAATTTCGGCAATCAATCGAATCAAAACATTTAACCGCTAGAGGTGGTCTTAGTAATGATTGGTATAACTGGAGGGTTAACCTCAACCACTACTGTACTCTATACACTCCAAATATTCTTGATTAGGTCTACTAATCTAGAACTGTACTTTACCCGAGTGTTTGTCAGTCCTGAGGTAAAGTCTTAATTCCGTCAAAAGGTCAAACAAGGTCCAATTTCACTTTTGAAAGATGTTCTAAAACTCTTAAGTCAATTAGAACATCACTCTATGTCCACAGTCAGATTTTGACTTCAATAAGACCCTGTAGACATCCTACACGTAGTATGTCTACCTGCTCTGTTTTGGATGAAATTTGCACTATAGACTCCCCTTGATGTGCTGAGTCTAGAGCTGTTTTCACTTTTTGATTTGGACACCTATAAGCTGGTCAACTGATCAGAAATCTGTTCCAGCAGCCTGATGTTGATCTGACCAGTCAAATCAACTCCAATTTGGACCAAAATTGACTAGGAGGCTTGCCTAAGGCTATACAACACCCTGCTATGTCCACAGTCAGATTTTGACTTCAATATCATGCTTGTAGACATCCTACGCGTAGCATGTCTACCTGCTCAAAATTGTTCCAAATTTAAACCACAGACTCCTCTTAAAGTGTTGATCACTCTGGTATGCTCAAAGTGGGATTTGGAGTGCTAGATCATTGTGAACACATCCTACGCGTAGGATGTCTAAGTGCTTTGTTTGAATCCAAACTTGAGCCACAACTTTCCCTTGATGTCAGCAACCCAATGCTATGCTTAGATTTTAGTTTGGATTTCAAAAGACCCCAATTTTAGCTATTCTAGCCTTTTTCAGTCAAAAATACTAAAGTCTGCTTAAAACCCAATTTTCTCACTCAATTGAGATGAAACCTTTCTCATGCACTCAATAAATCATGTAGATCATGCTCATGAAGACATCGTATAGTTTTGGTCTTAAAAATTATGCCTTGGGCCCAATTTGGGTAAGATGTCTGGCAATTTCCGTCTTTTGGTCTTATCCTGTCAAGATATGGTCAAATTCTCCTTTCCAGGTGAAAATAGGGTAAAACCTACCTTCTAAACACTCTGGTCAACTTAGATTTTCAAAACTCTCACCACAACAGTACCCTCTAGACATCCTACACGTAGGATGTCTACTGCTCCTTTTCTCTGACTAAAGTGCTACTTTCCCTTCCCTATGCTCTCAGAAAGTGCCAATAGTCCTTACAAGTGCAAAAATATGCAAATTTCTTTCAATTTAAACTTTTTCTAAACTTTTACATTTTTTGAATCGGCCTTTTAGCTTTTGGACAATCCAATAAGGGAAAAACACTCAAGTCTATATGTTACTAGGGTGAAACCAACCCTCTGAAGACACGGGTTACCTGAGTTTCCCCAAATTCCCTGCTAAAATCCCCCTGGAGACATGCTACACCTAGGATGTCTACTGTCTTAAAATTTAACTTTTTTCTGACAGAAGTACTCCCTATGCTCTGCAGCTCTCTTAGAAATACTCACAAAAACTTTTGAACTTCAATTCAGCTTCTAAACACTGTTTTTCGTCTTTTACAGCTCTTTGATGAGCCTAACAGCAATTATGACATGCATGAAGTGCTCCAGATCTTAAATCATGATGTTCTACTTACCCTACTCCTACTCATCATGTGAGATGGTGATTTTGGTGTCTCGGTTTCTTCCTGGCCTCCCCGGACTCTCAAGCTATCCTTTCACCGCCTCTACCACTCCAACTCCTACTCTCTACACCACAACTTAACTAATACCTTAAACTACCTAAGTCGAAGGATCTAGGCCGGACCCTCGCTCCCTGGACTCCTCCTAAGGTCTAGAGAGTCCCCCACCCTTTGATCCTATCTAAATGTAAAATAAGATTCCGGCAAGCTAGAGAATCCCTATCCTCAAGGACTAGTCTCGGTCACCTACCTACGGTTTTTGTCCTCGACAGCGGCGCCAATGTTGGCGGATACGCCGCGACGGACGTCAGCACAGTGAGAACTCACCTAACAAGATTTGTCAGCTAAGGACAAAGCTTGACCCGTAGGCACGTGGAAGCAAGCATAGGGTGTCAACGTACACTCGATCGACTATTGACTACTTCCTATAGAGGTCTCTACCCAATGTCTAAGTTACAACCTTCAAGAGTACACAAGAGGAGATTTCCTACAACGCTTTCAAGAGCCAAATACCCATCAAACGTTCTCGAAATGCTACGGAACTTGAAGGAAATCCTATTAACACCAATAGGTCGCTCTCCGTAAGGTCCGTGAACCAAAACCCCAACCCTAAACACTCGGTGCAGAATCACGTAGGATGTCTGGTCAAAATTTATAGATCGACGTTTCTAAAAACTAAAGTGCCTAATGTGTAGTTCTACTCATTGCGAACGCGTGGATATGCTGAAATGCAAAAACGGTGTATGCTCACTAAATCACCAAAAATAGCTTGCGGGTCAATCTCGCAAAGCCGGGCCGTACACGCACAGTGTAGGTGTTGGCGCTTAGCTCTCTCCGAGGGCAACAGGTTGCACTTCTCCGCACTCGATTCCGACCACCAGTGTGCGCGTAGCGTCAAGATAAACTCTCACTCTCTCTCATACACAGAGTACGCTCAACTCACACAGACAAAACTTAGATAAATGACAAAGGGTTTTTTTGCATTAAGGTCAAAAGTGGTATAAATACCTTACAATCTTAAACCCTAATGCTCCAATTTAACCATTTACTAAGTCTAAATGTAAAAAATGGGATACAATTTGGAAGCTTCTGCAAGCCCCACTATTTACAAAGGTGAAATGACGGTTTCTTCTCAATTAAGGAATAATTACAAAGGAATTTAGTATCCCGCCGGGCAATCATCCTCCGTTGGGTGTGTCCAGCCGCTAACACTTCAACAATAATCCAAGAGACAAAGGAATAGGACAAGTTCATCTTGTTCAAGAGAAGAATGACGACCACAACTACCCGAATGAACTATTTTATGACTTATTTTATGTGATTTAATCAAATTTTCATTAAATACTACGAGTTCCATTTTAAAATAACTCATTTAAATATAAGGTTTAAGCTAAAAAATGCTATTTTTCCTCTTTCTTCAACTAGACATGCTAAAATTAGCCTCAATCACTATATAAAACTAATGAATTAATTTTGGTATGAGAGCTTAACTCATCAAAATACATCTTTAATAATTATCTCACTCTTTATTTAGCTATGCATGTAGTTTCTTCTTTTGTAATGCTAAAACCAATCTTTTATTATGAATCATAATTAAACTAAAATTGTGTATCTAGAAACATAATTGAAGCTTTGAAATCTTCTATGCATTGTGGATCTCATTTATGCAAAATCTATTGTTAAAATGTTGTAATTTTATATTACGTAGTTTTGTTAACTACAAGTGTATGTACGTGCGTGTAGAAAGTCAATCATTCTCTAATCCAAAAAAATATAATGAAGAATACATTTTTAGCTTTTATTGAGTTAATTGATCTTATGATAATAATCATGATTAAAATAATCTCTTCTTAATTATTCATTCTCTGAGAGACTATATATGCAAGGGATCATAAGGGGTTATACTAAAAATAGTCTACCAAATGTATGTTTCCATGTATATGGTAGTGACGTGTGTGAACACACTTAGGACCACCAGGGTGGAACTATTTTTCCTCACTAGGGTTTTCCCCCCTTGCTTAGTATATATACCCATCACTCTATGGCTATCTTATCTTGTATTTGCGCTCGTAGCTATACACTATTGTTTTCTGTGCCTTGAGCTTCTTCTCCATATCCAAGTTGTGTGTGCATTCGTGCAACCCTAACTCCAACAATTGATATCATAGCAAGGTGCATACCTAACTCATAACAATTGGTATCATAGCAAGGTATCTTATCTTGTATTTGCAGTCGTAGTTATACACTATTGCTTTGTGTGCCTTGAGCTTCTTCTCCATATCCAAGTTGTGTGTGCATTCGTGCAGCCCTAACTCCAACAATTGGTATCATAGCAAGGTGCATCCCCTCAGGTACAATCACCATCATTGCCAACAACCCCTCTGATCACTTTCTCTAGTTTAGGTGAGCATAATGTGGTTGATAGATATTGTGGAAGAGGTTGTTTATGGTAGTATTTATGTTGTGGTTTAAAAAATTGGTTTGCTTGTTTTTTTCCGATTTGGGAGAAGGATGGAGTTGAGGGTGAAGGTACAAGAGTCATGGAATCTACAAGATTATGTGGTAATTTTTTAGAAACATTTTTAATGCAGAAGTTTGGTGTTGTATTGCTTGTTATGTAATTTGTGTGGCACTACTTGTCTTATTGTCAAGCAAAAATAATTTGATTTCTAATCATTTGTTGATCTAGATGGTGATTTTTATTTAGTTGTTATATGCTACTTCGTTGCAATTTGTCTCAATCCTCATTCAATCTCTCTTTGATAATATCTATTGTCCAACATTTCATGGTGCATTTAGATTCACGCAATCATTAATAATTTTTTTTAAGGTGGGGGGGGGGAGGGTTTGTTCATTTTCACTTCTAGTACTCAAGCCATGGAGAAGAGCTTTGCAACATTCTTAAATGGGACTAGAGAGTATGCTAAATGCAAAGAGTTGTGTGACTTATTCTTGCATCATCCTAACCTTGACCTCACCATCTAGAACCACAAGGACACCTTCTACTACATCCACAACAACATCAACACACCTATCTAGTGAGATATGTGGTGGTCCTCCCAGTGTCCCAAGCTACTAGTCCCCATGTGACTTCTTCTGCCACATTCACAAGGGTGATCACTTGTTCATCCAAGGGATTTCCCACTTCGAAGAGGTCATTGTGATCAATGCTTATCATGGCATCGTGATTGTTGCCATGATGCACAAGGGCTAGCTAGCCACCACATTTTTATCATAGCTTGAAACTTTTCTATGTTTTCTTGTTGAGGATGGCGTCCCTCATGATGAGCTTCTTAATATGCAGGTAGGAGGGATGATTCAAGATGCAACCAAAGCATGCCTTTTGCCTAGTCAGTGATATTTGTGCACAGATCAAGCCCAACTCTTGCTACAATATCCATCTAGTGTGGAAAGTGTGGTAGAGGCTAGCATGTCCATTGATCAAAGTACTCCTCTTATGTGATGGAGGAAGCCACAAAGGATTCCATCTCAGAGTTTAAGATTGCCAGATTTTCTAGCATCATCATCGATGGAGAGGTGTTTGTGTGCATGCATGACGTCAAGAAGGCATGTTTTTTACATATGGACGAGTGATTTAGCCTTTTAGCTAAGCAAGGAATTTCCCCTTCATACACAACCCGATCAAGCTGAACAAAAACTATTACCCTAGGGGAAATGATGGATAATATGGTCGCAATCACCCATGTGCGGGTGGTTTGTGCCAACCAAGCCAACATGTTGGAAGAAGAGTTCATGGACAACACTTGTAGCAGGACAAAGGTGAATTCCATCAGATCTAACACTTTTTCAACTCTGTACTACATTTGATGAAGACAAATCTTCAATTGGATTGATGCCAAACAAAAATGTGGATGGGAATGACATAGTGTGAGAGGTCAACACTATACTTGCTTTTGATTATTTTATTTAAGGACATGTGTCTTTTGTAATCCTTGTTTTTTGAGATGTTTTGGACATGGGCCCTTTTTCTCTACGCTCTGTTGGCACTCACAGGGCCGTTGGTCCCCAATTGGAACTTGCTCACTACATCTGAAAGCTTCCCCTCTGAAATGTGCACAAGGTGTTTGTGCAAGGTAGGGGAACTTTTTGTTTTAGAACTAAAAGCCTTTTTGAAGTTTTTTTGCATAATCCTGCTGAGTTTCAACTTTCGACATAGGCTTTAGGGGTTATGTGCTTGCCCACATTGAAATTCTCCAATCCTTAGGCTGTGTTAACCTTGAGGAAATGACCAAGAAATAGTTATTATTATCGGATGAAATGCCATTGTATCACAAGAGGAGGAAAATTGTTGTAAGGAATCTTTGAAAAAACCAGGAGTGATGGAATTTGACATATGTGCCCACTTATAGTGTGTGTAATTGTCCAAGTTTGATTGTCTTTGTTGATTGGTCTCGAGTAATCTTGCGCATTATAACCTCTTCAATTTTATTTCATTGACTTGTCTAAGTTCACTCTTGATATATGAAGACACATATGCCATTCTATTTCCAAAGATGTTGTCAATTTCTCTACCTTGGGACACTAACTCTGAAATCTTTCGATGGAATTGTGCTTTTCAAAAGATGTTGTCAATTTTCTAGCACTATGACACTAACTCAGTACTCTTATTTTGGATTATATCATGCCAAACATTAATAAGAACTCAATTGAGGTCCTAGTGTGACGCCTCAAGGGCATGTATTTGGCCCTAACATCACTAATATCAGGCTCAAATGGATACCCTTATGGCAGTACACTTGGGCCCCATTGATTCCCAAAATGAGTATGCATGGTCATTTTTCTCACCAAAATGAGTATGAAAGGTTAGTACTTAAATTGTAAGACTTTAACTTTCACAACCATTGGATCGTGCTAAATGTTGTGCAAGGAGGACGATTTATGTGAGCTATTAGTGGCTAGCTTGTTAGGCTTTGGCCTTTTTTAAAGCAAAATTCTTGTGGGGATTGTTTCTTATAGCATGGAATATATTTGATCATTTAGGTGTACCATTTCGCTGATGTACAAGCATATTAGCCCTTAACACTAGGTTGGTAGTGGGACACTTTTATGTCCTTGGACACTTTTATGTCCTGTGAAGTGACCATTTTCCTTGAATTATGTCAAGAGTTTCAAAATGGATTTTGAGGTGCTATCTATCTAGAAAGTTGTCTCATGACCTGAAAAAAACTCGACATTTTTTTGGAATATCAATTCCATCTTTAACATTGTCCTTGCACAACATTTCACAACCTAAATTGTGTGAAAAAACAGGTCCTGTTTTTGGCTTTTTTCAACTTTTTGCAACTATACCACTCTAGAATTCATGTTTGTGAGGTCTACAATGCTAGAAAACTATCTTTAGTAGTCCTCAACATGTCCTGATGCTTCTAGGGAGAAATAAATATTAAAGTTGTAAGTTATGACCAAATTACAAAAATTGTCAAATCCTGTTTTTTAGCCAATTTTAGCTCTTCTATGATTTTTCTGGTGGATTTCATGATATCCAAATTCATTTTTGATTTTCTATGTCGCATATTGTAACATAAAGCTAACATTCCTTGAGTTTTGGGGCACCTAATACCCTATTTTGCATAGTACACAACGATGGTCGATTTTTTCAATTATGGAAGAAAACGAAACATTTCAGTATATCAAGTATAGCTTTTTCAATATTGTTAGTTTCTTGTGACAACTACATGCATTTTGTAGGTAGTAACCATATCTAGTCATAAGGATCAAATTTGGCTAGATATTGAGTAGTTTATATGGGATTCTACAACTCATAATGTTCAACCCAGCTTTTTCATGTTTGCTGTATTTAACACTTCATCTTTGTCCCCAAGATTCCCCTTGGTAAGAGATGTATTATTCTTTTGACATGCTCCATGGCTCCTTATGAACATAAAGGACAATAGGGAACTAAGAAAACATGCATATATTATTTGTATTGAGCGTGGCTATAGAAACTTTGATGATAGGTTTGCAGAATGGTAAAAATTCAACTTTTTTGTACCTATATATTTTGGCAAAACAAAAAATAGTGAGTGAGAAGCAATCATATGTTCTGATCACCAACCCATTGAAGTTAACTAGGGAATTTATCTCAAGTCCTACAAAAATCCCTAGTCTTATTTTTATGCAACAAAACATAAGAAATGACTGTTTTGATGAAAATTCACTGGTCCATCAACTTTGGAGGCTTGGTGTGACCAAAAGATGAGAAATTTTACAAGTTTATTATTTTTTCCATGTTTAGTAGGCCTTGAACTATAACCTCATGAAAGGATTTTACAAAATGAGTGGATCTACTATGGTTTTGGAGGTTTTTTTCAAAACCTTGAAAGGACACTTTTATGTCCTCTTAGGTTACCAACCTAGTGTTAAGGATTTATTTGGTAAGATATAGAGGACCCTACATTGCACACCATATAGGATGATAATGTTTGCACAATCTGTACACTTAGCAATGTCAAGGACCAAGATTACAACTCGTTTAGTACCTAGTAAGAATGCCAAGTCCGAATGCATGCTAACCTCTTGGTCTTTGTCCATCGCCTCTCAGTTTGTCTCTGTACATGATGATTTGTCTTTACAGTTGAATTGTAGTTAACACCTTGGTCTTTGTCCAATGCCTCTTGGTCTATCTCTGTATGTGATGATTTGATGTTTGTTATTTAATTTTATAGAACCTATCCTTTTCCATGTGTAGTACTTTGTATCACTTTCCTATTCTAGCTATTGACCACGGTCTTTTTAGGAACTTTCCCTTAGTCCTTCGCATTGTTCTTGCCCTTCCCCTTGTCCTTGCCTTTGCTTTGCATTGTTTGTCTAGCACTAGTGCACCCGAATTGTATCTACACCTAAAAGTGGAAAACAGATAGGGAGTGTAAGCCTGTTTGAATATGATGCAATGTTTGTGCAAGAATATAATGTAAATAGGTACCGACCCCCTGTGTAAATTGGATGATTTATGTGGTTTTAAAAGGCCCAGTCATATGTTTTTTCCATTGCTGGACTACATGGTTTGGAATGTCAAAATTTATGTTTAATTCTTCGAAATTATAAGTTTTGATATGATTTCCAAGGCGTTCTTTAAAGCTTGTCATTTGGAGTTGTTGGCGGAAAGTTATAGTCGATTAACGTTCTACATTTGGACATGATCTAGCAATTATTGTACCTACCAATATGTGTGGTCTTGGAGCCAAGAGTGTGGAAGAATTATCAAAGATTTTAGCCTTAGTTGTGCTCTTAAATTCATGATTTATAGGTCAACAATTGGATAATTTGGCCAAAATTTATGGCCAATTGTGGAAAATGGGGCTTGGTGGTATCAATCTCTTGAAGCATGCAAAGTAGGTTAATAGCTTGAGGCCATACGACCACTTTTTGAATAGGAAGAGGGGAAAATATAAAAAAGGAACTTAAAACAATGCATGATGGGAGAGTAGAGAAGCCATATTCTAGGTTTGTGAAAGAGAGGAGAGCCTACAGATGGTGCCGTAATTGACTTTTTGGAGCCAAAAAAAAAGTTTTTTCTCATAAGTTACTGGCTTGATGCTAGATTAGAGTGTGGGATGCATGTCTAACCTCACCATCCTATCTTATTGCAGTATTAGCGAGAACCGCGATTAATTTGTCAAACCATGGGACGAAGCTGACTCGACTAGTGCATAGAGGATACAAGAGGTTGTCAATCTCTTGAAAAACAACTAACAACTCGCATCTAACTCAAGCTACACTCAAGTGACTGAAATCACCAAAAGCCAATCGCTCCATCGGCAAGAAAATCACATCCATTACAACATCAAATGACATTCAAACGTAACGAAACTTCTAGGACAAATTTATAAGACCTAAGCACACATGCCTATGGCCTCAAACTCCACTTTAGGTCAAGTCACAAAATCGGGATTATTAATAGTAGTGGATTTTTTACCTAGTCGTTTTCGACCCAGAATGCATCTAAATGCTTAGCAATGATGTCCCAATACCCCGCCTATGCTTAGTTTTTTATTGGAACATGTAAATTCTTAGTTATGATGAAATTAGGCCGCGGATCGGTGACGACAAAAGCTACGAAATACTATGAATGGAGTACGTCAATGCGTAGAGCTCTTACTTGCGGTTGCAATGCAACAAACGCATTCGCAATGTAACAACTGGAGAGGGAGTAAGAAGTGCGAGAAGGAGAGGAGTGAGCACTGATAGCTCACGCTGTGTATTTCTTATCCAAAAAACTTACAAAAATTGGCTTTTATATCTTAGCCAAGGTTTTTGGGTGGTCAAAAGTAATAACGTGGAGCTCTACCAAAGCTGGGAATTGAATGGCTGATACAATCTGAAAGCTTGTAGCCTCGGCTCATTAATTACAAGGTTTATCAAGAAAACAGGAGTTACAATATTCCCGATTTATCAAAATAATAATTGTTTTTACAAGAAGAACTCCGAAAAATGGTGTCCATGTTAGCTTGCTACTAACATTCTCCCCCTCCTTGCCTGTGTCATCCCTTGACACAGTTTTATGGGCTGAAGTAATCTTCCGGTTGACGGCGTGCGAGGCGGTCCTTCAGTGCTTCCAGTGCTTTTTCATATCTGATTTTGCGTTCTTTGTCTGGAACTTGCAAAAACTGCATGGTGACTTTGTTTTTGAGTTCTACTGCCGAGTAGCCTACAAATCTGGCTGTGAGGTTGCTTATCACGGGTGCAAATATCTTCGTTCACCAGGTGAAAAAGCCAGTGTAGAAGGCCTCCTCAAAAGCTAGCATATTTTGCGAGGGCAGAAACATGCATCAGGCGTAAAAGCCATAAGAACTTCCTCTGAGGGCTGCCCACTTAGATCATAGCAGAGGCCTTTGTTTCCTTCCAAAACTGAGATCCATGGGGCTCCTGTTTGCTCAGGATCATTGAAGACTTGTATGCAAGTAAGTAGCATCCTGCAGATTTTGTAAAGCATTGCGCAAGAGAGATCTGGAAGACTTTTGAAGAATGTCATGGCGCCCGTTAGGGTTTTCACCATGTATTCTTTTGTTGCTTGACCTCTCTCGGCAGCTGGCAGCCTGGGAAAGTTTAGCCATGTTGGCATCTTCTTCTGCAGTGCTTCGTGTGCTTGCCATGTCCTTACTCGAGGTATAGGACTAAATGTTGGATCTTTTTGTATGGACGCAGGTGCTCTCGTGAATAGAATCAAGTATCTTGGATTCTTGTTCAACCAGCTTAGCCACCACTTCGGGTGGTCTTGATGTGTGCCATTTTCTTGCATATCTCTGTATAATCTTTCCTTTACCTGTAAGAGTTCAACCTTGATGAGAGGGTATGGAAGGGATTGTTGGTGCCATTGAGCATTGATTTGATTGGGAGTGAGCTGTGTGACATTGATAGAGTGTAAAACTCTCAACTCCCAATCCATAGCTACCTTTCCACTGCTCATCTACCTCCAAGGCGATCTTCTCCTTCAGTGCATCTTCTTTAGCCTTTGACAGTTGGACCATCGGCTCTGTGTGTCCGTCTGTGAATTGGATTTGAAAACCTTCTCCCCCACGCAGCTCTGCTGTAGACTGCGTCTCAAAGTCAGCAAATGAGACTGAGGGGATTTCCACTTGGGGCAGCTCTGAAGTGCCTGCCTCTTCTTGTATGTCTGGCTTTCCATCTCTGAGGAGTTGGTTACTCTTTTCAATTCTGCAATCTCTTTAAGGAGCTCCTCCTCTCTTTGGACCCGCATGAGCGCCAGGTCTCTGCGTTGTGACTGCTCTAGCTTCAACTCCAGCTCTAGATCTTCGTTTTTCTTTTCAAGTGCTTTATACACCTCATCTGCTCCCTTGATCGAGACCACGCATGGATTTTCTCTTAATTGCCGCAAGAAAGTGGTCTGATCATTCATTATTTGTTCAGAATACTGCAGAGATGCGTTTGCTACATCTAATTGTACTTGAATCTTTTGAGCTGACACGGAGGTGGTAAGAAGTTCATTTGTCACTTCTGTCAACTGCTCATCTTTCACTTTGCAGGCATCAGATAGCTTAGTCAGAAGGTCACCCAACTCCTCCATTTCCTTCTGTTGGCTGTCCGTGGCTATCTAATGTCGTTCTGCTTCAGTCTTTAGCTCTTGTACCTGATTTTGGAGATGAGTAATCGTAGTCATTCTGTCTTCGAGCTCTCCTTGAAGAGCATCGATGACCATTTCTAATTCTATGGCTTTAGTACTGCGGTTAAAGGCTGCTGAGCGGAGTTTCTCCATCATGATTTGCATCTGCCTTGCATACGCGTTCACTTGTAGAATGACTTCATCATTGGACTGCCATTTTTCTTGTCTTGCAAGTTGAGATGAGCCGGAAGCCTCTTGTGTTGCTTCTTGCTGTGTCGTTATTGCTGGTGTCTCTATAGAGATGGTTGCTTCCTGACCATCTTGAGGTTTTGAAACCTCGGCAATTTCTGGCTGAGTGGAGACAAGCTGTGTGGTCTCAACCCTTACAGTTTCTTCAGTTGTAGGCCTTCCTGCCTTCTCACTATCTGTTTTTTCCTCATGTGTAGTGGTTTGCTCCTTTTCTTTATCTTCTCCTTTATCAATTTCATCTGCTGACTTTTGAGTTTCCTTGGCTGTCTGTTCTGGTTCTGGTTCAGATTCCTTTTCTTTATGTTGTTTGGTGTGGTCAGGTTGCTGTTTAGCTTTCGTTTGGTGGGTGAACTCAGGCTCTATTGCCTTGTCAGTCTCGGCCTCTTCAGTGGTCTCTTGGCATGGCGGTGATGATGGTGGAGTGGGCATGGGCTAATCCTGTTGTTCCGGCGGTGGTGAGGTGGGTCGGGGAGATGCCTGGCCTTGCTCTTGAGTTGCCACTTCTTCCGCCTCTTTCAACTTCAAGGCCTCTGCCTCTTGGTAGATTCTTTCTAAATGATCCTTGGGATCCTCAGCCTCTTTCCTTGAATGATGTTTCGTTCGAAGTCCTTTCAAGCCGGTGGGTACCCACTTTTCTAGGTCTTTTCCTTGCGCTTGCCTAGTGCAGTGTTACACCTGTTTTTCTCTTTCAAATCTCGCTTGCTTTTGAGCTGGCTCCTCTTGGTGAGTAGCCACAACTTTTCGCTTCATTTGTTCCCTCCTAGCTCTTTTTTCTTTGTTGTCAGAGCTTTCACTACTATGCTGCTTGGATGAACTGTCATCGGATCCATCACCTGATTTAAATGATCGCTTACCAGATCTTGTAGATCTTGGAGAGGGTGGAGCTGCCAATATCCATGTGTTCTGATCCGGGGCAGGTGGTAGGTTGTCGGCCATGGCGATGGCATGATAGGCTATTCTGGTCAAGACTTCAGGTGCACCCAAGTAGGTTATCTTTCCCTCCTTCTTGGTGGCCTTCAATGTTGTTAACACATATTGCGCATGGTCCACAGGTTGTATGGTGGTTGACTTCAGAACTTGTGTAAATGTGGTGGCCACGGCTTGATTTGGTCTAGTGTACCTTGGCGGCCTTTTTGCCAGGAAATGGAAATGTTGATGGTACAGACGGGCTGGCTCTTCCACCTGCTTGTGGATGAGATCGACATATGTAGCTGCAGCTGTTTCCTTTGTAAACGTGCCCGCTGTTTTCCTATCTCTTGCCCGCATGGTCATCCCTTCAGTGGGCAATCTGAGTGCCTCTACCACTATTTCCTTTGTAATCACAACCTCTACCTTATTTCCTTGGTTGTCTGAGAGTTGGGAAGTTCCGTCTTCCTTGATGGTGGACAGAAGCTCGTAAGCTTTCTGGAAGTCTACTCCGCAGGGTTCTTGTTCATAGAAGTGTTGGAGTCCCAACCTGCGGTTAGCCTCTTTGGTTTCTGGCTTTGCTGCGACATCATAAATCTCTTTTGGCAAGAGCTGCAACTCCACCAGATGCCCTTCTTCACTCTTAAATCTGCCCGTGAAGACCGTGGTGTGGTGTTCTTCTAATTGCTCTTTAGAAAGATAAGATGTCTTTGCTGCCTTTATTGACTCGGGGTCCAGTTGATACGGGGGCAGTTCTCGCAGTTTCTCCTTTTGGTTTAACTTCTTCTTGGCCTTCTCCGTGGCTTGCATTGCTCCTGTTCAGTGAATAGAGTGAAAAGTTAGCGGACTTGTCAGATTTTTCTCCAGAATATCCTTTTAGACTAAAATGCTGATAATCTCGTCCAAATTGCTTCAAATCAATTTTTGAACAAGCAAAGATGCATAAAATCATGCAAGGAACAAAATTGTATGGTCAAAACAAAAATTTGCAACCAAAGTAAATAATCGCGATTATTTACAATTGGGAAAATTTTCAAATTTTTGCAATTTTGGCTTTATAGGCTTGAAGTATGTGCCAATTACATGCTCTGAGGGAAATTTAGGCTCATTTGGATGTAAAGGATGAAAATGGTACTAGATTTTGGCTTTAGGTCTCTAAACAGTAGATATAAAGAAAATTTGAGATTTTGAAATCCAAATTGACTCAAAATTGGCTAGTGGGCTTATCACATCATGTACTTTGGATGTATGATGACAAATTTTCAAAATTGCCCCATTTTGGCCAAAAAGTAAATAATCGTGATTATTAACGTTTCTTCCCAAAATGACATTTTTTGGCATAGACTGGTTCTAGGCATGGTATAGACCTTGGGTATGAATTATGAGGTGATTTGGATCAAGAAAAGTTGATCATAACCCAAATTTTAGCTTTCACTGACTTCTTTATGTTTTTTTGGCAATTTTGCAAGTAAAGGGTGGTCATTTTAGCTCATACTTGATTTTTGGCATGTAATAGGTGTGTACACATGGTAGGTGAGGTGAATTAACAATTTCCATGCAAAAATGTTACAAAAGTAAATAATCGCGATTATTTACAACAGTGACAAAAACTTTGCATTTCACATAAATTTTGACCTAAACATTTTTCATACACCTAATACAAGTCCTAAATTGAATTGGGTCAAGTTTGGTCATGTCGGCACCACTTTGTGCTTTGTCGACTCGAATTCACCGTATTTTTGTGATTACTCTGTCTGCTAGGTTGGTCGGTCAACTTTGAGGCTTTAGACTTGACTGTAACCTCGTCGTGAAGCTACCTGTCCAATTTTGGCTCATTTGGAGTCAGTTTGGCCCCGTATGTCGAATTTGACGCTTTGTAACGTTCGAGCCGTTTTCTGCTTTTCGAGGGCTTTACTTGATGTATTTCTCCAAACCAATCATATTCATTGTATATGAGCCTCATTAGCAAGCCATCTGTGGGCTCAGGTCGGAATTGTGGCATTTCCCAGCCGAATGATCATCTGATGGTACGGAATGGTTCTATTATGTTAGGGCATGCTATGGTTCAAATCCCATCCGATTTGGTCAAGCTGACGGGCCGCTATGGTCACTTTTAGGTCGTAGGTCTTCGTGCACTGCTCGGCTTCTAGGGTTTTTTCTAGGGCTTTAGACTAGATACCGGCCATACAAAATGGATCAATGATTAGTAAGGAACTTACCCCTCATGTCTCGTGTGAGACAGCCCTGAAAAAGGTCAACTGTAGGCTTCGGAAATGACGCACGAAAGAAGCCGAAATGCTCTCTCTGCAAAGCTCCAAGTGGAAATGAGGTGGTTTTAGCCTACTTTGGCTATCTATACCCAGACTTCCCGAACCAAATTTCTCCAGATTCCCCCGGTAGTCCTATTACGCCGTGAAATCTATGTTAGGCTCAAAAATTTCCCAAATCGGATTCCTGTAGCTCATTCTGCAAAAGTTTTGCAGTAGTAGGTCTGGCCGCCTAATTTAGGCTTCCCGCTTCCATCTTCCGATTTCGTTGAAAATTTTTGTGCTTGTCTTTCTGATCACCATCGTGTCTTCCATTTTTCCATCTGAGCTTCCCTGCTATTTATTATTAATTTTTGACCTTTTTATTTGAAAAATCAAAGAAAATAGAAACATGCTCTAAAACAGCAAGGTGAAAATCTAGTAATTAAGAAAATCCCTTGAAAAACACAGCCTTATTGGGTTTTGTTGGATTTTTCCATTTTTAAGCCTCCCTTTCAACAAAAATGATGAAAAATACACAAAAAAGGACTATTTTTGATGATTTTCTGATAGTATATACACTATTTACACTCATCGGGAAGATATTATCAGTGAATTCTCCCTTGTTGATAAATTATAAGGGCATTATTAGGTAGTTTTGCAAAAAAACACGCGTTAACATGAAACTTTTTCCTCCCTTTTCAAACATTGCCCTTAATTACTTAGTATTTAGTAGTATCCTTCTACCCCTCCTAGATGGCGTTCTCCGGGATGACTGTGTGCATGGGTTGAACAATTGTGTCTATGCATAGCCGTGATTGGATCTACCATGATATGAAGATCAATGCAATTCAACTCAATATGTTGTGTAAGAGTTGGGTCTTGAGTAAATAACTCAAGGGTTGTCGATGTCGAGGTTTGCAGTTGGTGTCTTCCAAAGAGAAAATCTTGTAGCCTTTGTGCTCTCTGTTTGATAGTACCATCAGGGTGTTTAAGCATGCTGATTGCTTGAGCTGTGGGGAGCACTTTAGACGGTTGTCGAGCTTTTTCTCGCCATTGGTAGCTCGGTCTGCAAGGTGCATGGTTCTTGAGAGTCTGTTGAGACTTAACTCGCCCCACTGTTTAATTGGTTTCATGTTGTGTGGAGAAAATAAGTGCTCCTTTTTCTTCCAAACCTTTTTCATGCTAGGTTCCTTGTTCATAGATGCTCGATTTTGTGCTTCAATCCTTGGAACCGTCTTCTGTTTCTCTGCTGAAATTTTAGGCACCCAGATCTGATTTGGTTTATCCACAAGTTGTGCCTTCGGTACCCAAATTTTCCTGACTCCTTGCATGCTACTTGTAGCATTTGTTTGTCGAGGGGATGGAGAAGATTTACTTCGTGGATTGGTACTCTGATTGCATCTTTTCCATTCCTCTTTGCTAGGTGCAACAAGAACAATGAGTTGCCCTCCCTTAAGTGATAGCTTTAGCTGATTTGTATCCCAATCTGGTACTGCTTTGTATGTACGCATCCAAGGAATGCCAAGAATCATCGTCTCATTCATGTGTTCATCTGGCAAGCATACAAACTGATGCAGACATGAGCATCCATGTACTACCACGTTCAAGTTGACTACTCCCAAAGTTGGAGTTGGGTTCTTGTTGCATCCTTTGATTGTCGTTATTCCTGCGGTCAATGCTTGACTTGTTGCTTTCTTATATGTGGAATAACTGATTGCATTCACTCTAGATCCTATTTCTACCAAAGCATTGGTGCTATGATTGTTGAGTTGTACTTTGATGCGGAGATCCATACCATCTAACCAGTTGTCATCTATTGAAACTGCATCTTTAGATAATTCCCATTGTCGATCATCTAGTTCCAAAGTGTTGATGGGAATTGGTATCTGTTGATTCTTGAGAACAGCTTTACGCCTGAGCACCCAAAGTCTAGCTTCCTCTTGGGCTTCATCAATAACATGCTGTCGCTTCATCTTCCTTTGTTTGGCTGCATGCATTCTCTCTAGCAATTCATTGGTTAGTGCAAAATTGTATTTCTTTAAACAACATCCACTAATCCAATTAGCCATTGGTTCGCCATCTATGGTTAACAATTTTACAGCTCCACTTGGAGATACATCTTCAATGATAAATGGTCCATTTCCCTTTTTCTTAAACTTGGGAATGTGTTGCTTAAGGGAATAGACTAGAACTAAGTCCCCTTTCTTGAAAATTTTGGTGATTAAGTGGGAATCAAAAAATTGTTTTTGTTTCCTCTTTTGTGCATAGATATGAGCTACAGCAGTTAGCCTTTGCTCATCTAGATTTTCCAAATCTTCAAGTCTTTCTGACAATTCATGTCCAGTCCACTCAAGAGTCTGCACTACCCTTAAGGTCGGCAATAGAAATTCTATTGGCAGTATGGCATCAAGACCATAAACAAGGTTAAAGGGTATAGCATTTAAAGCCGTTTTGAATGAAACTCGATAAGCCCATAGAGCAGCATGGAGATTCATTTCCCAATCTGTCCTTCCTGAACTAACCACTTTGGTCAGTACCGAGCTAAATTATTTCCCATTCTTCTTAGGTACTACCACAATTGGGGACACCCAATCAGTGTGTTCAATTTCGTAAATGAATCCAGCTTCCTTTAGTCTTTCAATTTCTTCTTTGATCTTCCTGGAAAATGTTTCGTTATAAGTGTATGGTCTTTGTCTACTTGGTTTCGCATCATCTCTCATGGATATGGTATGCTGGAAGATTTTTGGATCAACACCCTTGAGATCCTTGTAAGACCAAGCAAAGATATCCCAGTATTCCTTTAACTAACTTAACAAAAGATTTTCTTCTTCTTCTACTAGGCCATTTGCAATGTAGGCCTGTCTAGGCTCTACTCCTAGTTTAGCCAAGTCTACCCTTTTAGCGTTTTCAGGTCCTTCATAAGACTCGCTTTATTTCCGTAGTTCCCTAACAGGTTGTTCGATTATGATTTTCCGATCTTGGAGAGTATACTTTTTGTAATGGGATGGAACATGCATTACATCCTTCCCATCCTCTTCCGTGGTTTCCATTTCGGTGGTGTATATCTCCTTTAGATCTTTTTTCAACTCTTTATATTTATTTTTCCGCTCGACTTTGGTCATGAGTGGTTTTTTATCCTGATGTTCTTCTTGAGTACCCTTCCTTGTTTTTCTCGATGTCTGAGACATTTTTGAGTCTCCGTTTGAAGGATATCTGCCAGTTATTTTGTCCTTGACACAATGATTAACATCTATCTGCATCAAAAATTGTGTTTTACTGGAGACCGATGGCATAGTTCGTGCTTTCACAATTTTAGTGTCCCTCTTTCTTCTATACCATTTTTGTCTTCTTGACTGCATCAAACTGTTGGATGGGTGTCTTCAAGACATCTCTATAGGTGTGGTCTTTTAGATTGACTCTTGTTATAAATCCCACCTGCTTCAAGTATAGATAGTCGTTCCCCAATCTTGGATATGTTGTACTTGTCGCATGAAAGGTCTTCCCAATATGATTTCATAGTTGAGTTTTTTCCTAAAGTCTACTATGGCAAAAGTGTGTTGATATTCAATTCCACAGGAGTTGACTATCACTTTTTCTAGTAGACCTAGTGGTCTTTCAATGTGTCTGTCAGCAAACTGCAATTTCATTCACGTTTTTCTAATGGCTGACTGTCCCCAGTGTGAGGTCCCCACCCCGCCATATCAAACAGCGGATCTGATGGTGAACCTGGTGGCCACTAGATCTATAGCGGAATCAAACAAAGTGGTTTAGGGTTCAGCTAGCGGACGATCTCTCATCACAAAGTAAGCCGAGCTACAACCTACTAGCATTGAGATCTAGCTCCACCTCGCAGGGGAAGCGTACTTAAACCATCTAGCGATCCTAAGACCCACCTTCCAAGAGGAGAGAAACCCCGAGTGCCTTTTTCCCCATGTTTCAGAGGCACGTACTCTCGAGATTTCACCGCTCTAGGGGCAATGAGTAATACTAGAGTCGAGATTAAACTATGGGGACAGAAAGTTCCCGACCAATCGGGACCACCCATCTCATAGGCATTGGCAACCTGAGCCAAAGCCCCCCACTTTCCACCCCCACACTCACACTTCCTTGTGTGACCTAATTACTACCACAATGGTTGTTCAACATAAACATTCCTTGATTAATTCCGAATCACATTGTTCGTTAAGACAGCTCTTCAACCAGTATTGCAAACAACACCAAGACAATATTCTAGTAAAAATTCTACTCAAACTTATTCATTAAAATTCCAATGTTCTGGAGGTACAACATCCCCCCTCCAGCGAGAGTTTACTCCTCCCATTATCACCTAGGTGCCCATACAACTAGGTATGTCCACCGCATAGAAAGCATGTCATGGACACTTCCACCGCATAGAAAGAAAGACGTGGGTTCGCACCACATAGAAAGCATGTCATGGGTATCCACTGCATAAAAAGAAAGTCGTGGATTCAAGAGCCCTTAACGAGGAACTGATCAATAGGGGGGTCAGGACTGATTCAACATTGGAAATAAAATGAACATGTCGAGCTAAATTTTTCCTAGCAGACATACTTTCCTATTGCAAACAGCATAGCCATCAATCATTTCTTTCTTACTTTAGACTTTAATGTACAAATGAGTTCAGTGCCGAGGTTTCCGTCGGATTTCTCCAACATGTTTTTGGGGATATGTTCATTCCTAACTAGACGTGTGCAATGTTAATTCAAACGACTTGAAAAAAAATATGAACTACCTCTTCCATTTCTTCGTCAATGGCCCGTGAGATGGTCGGTATTCGTTCGTCGATGGGAGCTTTTCCCTTTCCGTTCACCTTGCTCGTTCCTGCCTCGTGGTCATGGGCTCCACCAAAGCGAGTCCTCTTAGCTGGGGCCATTTTAAACTCACTAGTTTAAATAATTAACTTGGAGAAAAGAGCTAAGGTCCGCAAGCGTCATAACAAACCAATTGATAGATTAGCAGCATTAAATAATCCCTCGTATATGAGAGGTCTAGACTTTTCCAGATAGCCATCATTATGGATGACACATGATCCTATGGGAACCGGCTCTAAAGATAATTACTCGGCTTAGATGATTAAGAATAATAGGATTTCACTAATGGAATTACCAGAGAGATGAATTAAGCATGATTAATCTCTTTCCTAGCAATTAGATGGTGCAGATTCACCTTATGCATAGGTGTGAGAAAATTTAACTCTTAGAGACTTAATGACGGCTTTAATCTTACCTTAATTACATCTTAATGCATAAGAGAATGGATCTAATTTAGCTACATTGTTAATAAAAAAGTGATTTTTATCAATCTACACAGTTACCGGCTTATCGATTAATCACTATGCTACCTAGAGAGAGAAAATTCTATTAATCATGCACTAATCACAAATTAAGGATGATGAATGGCTGATAATTCAGCTATGGTGTGATGATTACATAATAGAATATGGTTAAAGAGAAATTAAAGAGTAATTATAGAGAATTACGACTAGGAATAAGCACAATAGACGAGAAATTTAGATGGTAATGAAAAGGATTTGCAGAAAGCATTAATTAAACCGTGGTTACGGTGATTAAGGGCTGATAATCCTCTCGATTATCTGATTTAATCGAGTTTCTTGAGGTGAGAATTCGACAGCACCTTCCTCCTTGATTCTCCTTCAAAGGATGTGTGTACCGGCAACACCTTCCCAAGGTGTGTGTAGGTGTGTGTGTGAGCATGTGTGTGTGTGTGTGTGTGTGTGTGTGTGTGTGTGTGTGTGTGTGAGCAAGCCTTTAAATAGGCTCCTACAAGCTGAAAATCGACCAGCGCTGCTATTAGCATGTGGAGGAGCACTCAGTTCACTTCATTGGCAAGTTCAATTCCCCTACCCACCAAGTGTCAGGTTGGCTAGGTTAACTGACTTTGAGACTTAGTTACTAGCTTGGCAGCTTTCCCAGGACTCCCACAAGGACAAAGGGCGCCCCCTAGCTGCTAAAGCTGATCTGGAGTGGCCTGGAACCTGTTCCCACACAGTCCCGGGCTCCGGTGCCTCCCCGCTCAATTTTTGGAAAAATTTATTTTAGGCTAAAACGGGTCATACGAGTCGGATTTTGATGCCGTAAATTGCTATACGGAGCTCTAACTAAGGCGTACTGGCCCAAGTACCTGTCATCTTTAGTAGCCCCCGGGGTCCGAGAATGCATTTTTTTAAAATTCGGGGTACGGGTACAGTTTTTCGAGACGATCAAAACTAGACGGGTCAGGTGACCAAAAACTTACTATTTTTTGAATTTTTTTGCAAAAATTATTTTAATTCACATTTGGGAGCTTTAAAACATTCTAAACATCATGGCACTGACAGAATTCAGAAAGCCGCTACAAATAGTAACTTTTTCTATTATGATCATTACATGGTACACGGTGCTCTTTTTGGTCGGGGTCGGAGACCTTACAACCTCCCCAACGTGAAAAATTTGAGATGTCCTCATCTTAAGAATGTGTTTGGGTAATCTTTTAAGAGCGTTGGTTCATCCTCCCAAGTTGCATCTTCTTCAGGGTAATCCTGCCACTTTACTAGGTGCTCTGTGATTGTTCTATTGTGTAACTTCCTTTCCCTCGTTTCAAGTACATAGTCAAGTTGGAGCTCGAGAACTCCTTGTGCTGGCATGACTATCTGATCTGAGTCCAAGAATTGATCAGGGTTATGAATATAAGGTTTGAGTAAGCTGACGTGGAACACATCATGAACCTTCAAGTTTGCAGTTAACTTTAGCTTGTACGCTTGGTCACTTACAACTTTAACAATCTCAAATGGTCCACAATACCTTGGGCTTAGCTTCTTATATCTGCCTAGTGATAAGTTACTTTTCTTTGGTCGGAATCTCAGAAAAACCTTCTTTGAAAGTTCTTTCCGAACGGTTCTTATCTGCATAGTGCTTCTGCCTATCCTGAGCGGTCTGAATGTCTTGGCGAATAGCTCTAGTCTGAGCTTCCATATCTTCTAACATCTTCCTAGATGCTTCTACCCCGATGGCTAGATCTGAGAAGTTCAGTGGTGCTAAACAGTCCTGTCCATAAAGAGCTTTGAAAGGTGACATTCCAATGCTTCTGTGTTCGGAAGAGTTGTAAGCATACTCCACCAAAGGTAGATATTGTAACCACTTCTTTGGCTCTTGCGAACAATAGGCTCTGAGAATGTCCTCGATGACTTGATTAACTCTTTTAGTTTGCCCATCTGTCTTTGGATGATACGCTGTACTAAAAACTAATTGTGACCCAATAGATTGGAAAAGAGAATTCCAAAATTTTGATGTAAACTTGGCATCTCTATCACTAACGATACGCTTGGGTAGACCATGTAACCTAAAAATCTCCTTGATGAATACCCGGCTAACATCTGAAGCAGTAAAGGTTGTCTTTACGGGTATTAGACGAGCCACTTTTGTGAGCATATCAACAACCACAAAAACAGAATCATAACCTCCTATAGAAGGTAATCCTGTAACAAAATCCATACTGATGCATTCCCATTTCATCTGGGTATGTGAAGAGGTTGAAGTTGTCCTGGTAACTTGATTCTTTCGGCCTTTATCCTCTGACAAGAAAGACATTGCCTCACATAGCGAAGTATGTCTCCTTTCATTCCAGACCAAAAATAACTCCTCCTGACAGCATGAAGAGTTTTAGCATAGCCTGGATGTCCGGATGTAGGGCTATTGTGTGCTTCATACAAAATGGCCTTCTTTAAAGCTGGATCTCTGGGTACACATAGTCTATGTCTGTAGTAAAGGCATCCTCCCATAAGAGAGTAATATTTAGCTTCAGGCATCTTATTTTGCTGGACTGATGCTACTATACGTTGGTATTCTGGATCTACCAAAGATGCTTCTTTGATTCTATCCCTGATAGGGTTATTTGGAATAAAGATAGCTCCGAGAAAGGATTTTTGGCTTAGACCATCTGCAACTGCATTCTCCTTCCCTGGTCTATACTTTATGTCGAGGTCATATTCTTGTAATAGCTCTATCCATCGCCGTTGTCGCATGTTGAGAATAGGTTGAGTAAAAATCCACTTTAAGCTCTTGTGGTCTGTAACCAGCTGAAACTTGCGTCCGAGAAGATAATGTCTCCATAACTTCAGTGCGTGAATAACCGCTAAAACCTCCAAATCATGAGTAGGATAATTCTTCTCGTGATCCCTTAGCTTTCGCGAAGTATAAGTCACTGGTCTTCCTTCTTGAGTAAGAACTCCACCTAGAGCAAATTTGCTGGCATCGGTCACTACTTCAAATTCCTTAGTCTGGAAGCTTTAAAATAGGAGCTGAGACCAAGAACTCTTTTAGCTTAGCAAAGCTAGATTCTTGCTCGGCCTTCCATTCGATCCTCATTCCTTTCTTCAGGAGTTCCGTCAAAGGTGCAGCAATACGTGCATAGTCCTTGACAAAAATCCTGTACCATCCCGTTATCCCAAGAAATCCTTTGACTTCGCTGACGGTAGATGGTTGAGGCCAATCAACAACGTCCTTGACTTTATCTGGGTCCACTGAAATTCCTTCAGCCGATATGACAAATCCAAGGTAATTGACCTTCGGTGAGCAAAAGGTACACTTGCTCTCTTTAGCGTAAAGCTGATGTTCTCGAAGGAGATCAAGTACCTTGCGAACATGATCTTTGTGATCTACTTCGTTCTTAGAGTAGACCAGAATGTCATCAAAGAAAACCAAGACAAAGTCATCCAGATAAGGTATGAAAATATCCTGCATAAGTCGATTGAAGCTTGTAGGGGCATTTGTTAGACCAAAAGACATTACTGTGAATTCGTAGTGTCCATACCTAGTGTTGAAATCTGTCTTTGGAATATCCAATTCCTTGATTCTGATTTGATAATATCCTGACCTTAGATCAATCTTAGTAAACATTTTGGCGCCGTGGAGTCTGTCCAAGAGTTCGTCAATCCTTGGAATTGGATACTTGTTCTTGACAATTACCTGGTTCAGTCCACGGTAGTCTATGCATAGCCTTAAGGTTCCATTCTTCTTCTTGTGAAAAAGAACTGGTGCACCCCAAGGAGAAGTACTGGGTTGAATGAATCCTTGCTCAATGAGTTTCCTAACTTGTTTCTTGAGTTCGATGACCTCTGGAAGTGACATTTTATAAGGTCTTTTTGAGATAGGTTCACATCCACGGATAGTTTCAATCTCATGATCTACCTCTCTATGTGGCGGAAGATTCGTAAGGTCTTTTGGGAATACATCATCATACTCTCTCAACCAGTTTGGTCGAAGTGAGGTATCTGCTTGGTCTACTTTGTTGAGCTTTATCGCATAAATTTGTTGTCCCTTTCTTAATCCCTTCAGAAGTCTGTTGGCCTTTAATAGAGTAGCTCTAGGTCTCCCATTTTCCCCCTGGATTAAGGCTTCATTACCCAAGTTATCTGTAAAGGTAAAGTTTCCTTGTGCACAATGTATGTGGGCCCTATTTTGCTTTAGCCAGTCCATCCCTAGTATCCCATCAAAGAATCCTAAGGGTAGGGTTCGAAATTGGGCAGAAGTTGGGTGTCCCCCTAAATCAAAGTCGATTTTTCCCGCAGAATGTTGAGATACTTCTTCCTTGCCGTTTGCTAGCTCTACAACTAGCTTGCTTGTTGGATACTTATCTAGCCTTAACTTCTTCATGCATCTGGGTGAAAGAAATGAAAGAGTACTACCACAATCTATAAGGAAGTTAACTTGTTCACCTGTGAGAGATCCTGGCGTATGAATGACTGCGTATTGCTCGCAACCATTGGGGTTGTCAATTGCAGCATGCAGGGTTGCTCTTTCCACTGCTTGTCTCCCACAGTTGGTTGTACCACTGTGGCATTCACTCTGGCGGTAGCTCCACGCCCTCGCCCTCTGTTCATCCTTCCTCGTCCTCCTCTTCAGTTAGCTTGGCCACGCCCATGGGCATTCAAAGGTATGACATTGGCGTTGGTTGCCTGAATGTTCCTGGGGCACTTGGATCTATAATGTCCATACTCGCCGCAACCATGGCATCGAACATCTGGAAACTCCATGGTTGTGGTGGTAGCCACAATAGGGCACTGGTCATATGCTTGGTTGGATGGTCGGTTATTCCAAGCAGTTTTCCTTGCCCTCTTTGCCCAATGATTCCTCATGTTCTCATTAACCTTTTGTACTTCAAGAGCTAGAGGTTTGGCCCTCAACCAAGCATCCTGTAGTGTTGTCGGCCTGAGAGCTTCCAACTGAGTATTCAAGGGATCGATTAGCCCTTGGAAAAACTTCGCTACCTGTTGTTCCAAGGTCATCTTAGGAGAATATCTCCGAAGAGTGATAAACTTTGCATAGTATTCTTCGACGGATGAAGTCAGCTGCCAAAGTGAAAAGAACTCATTCATCTTCAGGGTTTTGTAGGCAGGTGGTAAATAACGCCCCATTATTGCAGCTTTGATGTCTTCCCAGGATTGGGAAGATCCCTTGATATCCAAATCCCTGCAATGTTGCTTCCACCATATCTTGGCATCGCCAGTCAAGCGGAACATCGCAAGCATGGTTTGATTTACGGGTTGGGTTCTCGCAGCTTCAAAGTAGTCGTCGATGGCTTCCATCCACACTTCCGCATTTCTCTCCACATTTGCCCCCTCGCCCTTAAAGATCGGAGGTTGGGCTTGCTTAAGGAGAAGCTTCTTATCTTGCGCTGCCGAGTACAGAGCAACAGGCGGTGCCTACAGAGGTTATACGAGATTCTTGATACCATTACTTGGATTTCAAAATAGACACGAGACTTTAAATAAAATTCAAGATACCACTTTATCAAGAGACAGAGATTCAGAGACAAAAAGCATTTTATTGATGAAAATTTATTACAATTGAAACCCCTCAAGGTTTAGGATAACTGATGATCAACTTATTACATGGCTTTTTGGATTGCGTATAAAATACGCCTAGGAGATGGTATTCACATGACGCACTACTTTGTTCGTGAAATAGTTCCTGTACTCATCCTTGAGCAGATTATAAACTAAGATATCAAGCCGGAATTCCTCTTTTGGTACTCCAAAAGTTTTGACTCTGTTTGCTGGGATCACCTCAATGACCTTTTCTAAGAGCCAGTAGTTGATGGTTTGATTGGAGTCGCCTGAAACAGTCAGGTCCAATCGGGTAGGCAACAGGTAGAATAACTCCACTACCCTCAACTCTTCTCCCCAACGTATCTTCTTCAAATCGGTAGCCATACATCCTAGCTTCCGAGCATTGATGTAGTAAACCCCTCCTGGAAATGTCCAATCAAGTTCCCATCCTCTATCAATGCGAGTGGAGTGTGGCATATGAGCCTTCATCATTATCTCCATGACATCTCGCTTGAACTGGTAAACTGGGGATCGTCGAGCTTGCTCATAAATAAGCTCAAACACTTGGAACTTTCGATATTCTAGCACGGAGTCTTCCTGCAACACCAATGCAAGGAATTTGCATCAGCTACCTATATACTTTCAGTTCCTTTTTAAGTATTCAAACAATACGACTTTATTTCCTAGCCTAACCTAGGCTTAGCTCTGATACCAGGTGTGAGGTCCCCACCCCGCCATATCAAATAGCGGATCTGATGGTGAACCTAGTGGCCACTAGATCTATAGCGGAATAAAAAAAAGTGGTTTAGGGTTCAGCTAGCGGACAATCTCTCATCACAAAGTAAGTCGAGCTCGAGCCTACTAGCATTGAGATCTAGCTCCACCTCGCAAGGGAAGCGTACTTAAACCATCTAGCGATCCTAAGACCCACCTTCCAAGAGGAGAAACCCCGAGTGCCTTTTTCCCCATGTTTCAGAGGCACGTACTCTCGAGATTTCACCGCTCTAGGGGCAATGAGTAATACTAGAGTCGAGATTAAACTATGGGGACAGAAAGTTCCCGACCAATCGGGACCACCCATCTCATAGGCATTGGCAACCTGAGCCAAAGCCCCCCACTTTCCACCCCCACACTGACACTTCCTTGTGTGAACTAATTACTACCACAATGGTTCTTCAACATAAACATTCCTTGATTAATTCCGAATCACATTGTTCGTTAAGAGAGCCCTTCAACCAGTATTGCAAACAACACCAAGACAATATTCTAGTAAAAATTCTACTTAAACTTATTCATTAAAATTCCAATATTCTGGAGGTACAACATCCCCCCTCTAGCGAGAGTTTACTCCTTGTCGCCTAGCTGCCTGTACAACTAGGTATGTCCACCGCATAGAAAGCATGTCATGGACACTCCCACCACATAGAAAGCAAGACGTGGGTTCCCACTACATAGAAAGCATGCCGTAGGTATTCACCGCATAAAAAGCAAGTCGTGGATTTAAGAGCCATTAACGAGGAACTCTGCCCCCTATGATCAATAGGGCGGTCAGGACTGATTCAACATTGGAAATAAAATGAACATGTCGAGCTAAATTTTCCCTAGCAGACATTCTTTCCTGTTGCAAATAGCATACAAATCAATCATTTCTTTCTTACTTTAGACTTTAATGTACAAATGAGTTCAGTGCCGAGGTTTCCGTCGGATTTCTCCAACATGTTTTTGGGGATATGTTCATTCTTAACTAGACGCGTGCAATGTTAATTCAAACGACTTGAAAAAAAATATGACCTACCTCTTCCATTTCTTTGTCAATGGCCCGTGAGATGGCCGGTATTTGTTCGTCCATGGGAGCTTTTCCCTTTCCGTTCACCTTGCTCGTTCCTGCCTCGTGGTCATGGGCTTGGTGTGACCAAAAGATGAGAAATTTTACAAGTTTCTTATTTTTTCCATGTTTAGTAGGCCTTGAACTATAACCTCATGAAAGGATTTTACAAAATGAGTGGATCTACTATGGTTTTGGAGGTTTTTTTCAAAACCCTGAAAGGACACTTTTATGTCCTGTTAGGTTACCAACCTAGTGTTAATGCATAAGAGAATGGATCTAATTTAGCTACATTGTTAATAAAAAAGTGATTTTCATCAATCTACACAGTTACCGGCTTATCGATTAATCACTATGCTACCCAGAGAGAGAAAATTATGTTAATCATGCACTAATCACTAATTAAGGATGATGAATGGCTGATAATTCAACTATGGCGTGATGATTACATAAAAGAATATGGTTAAAGAGAAATTAGAGAGTAATTATAGATAATTACGACTAGGAATAAGCATAATAGACGAGAAATTTAGATGGTAATGAAAAGGATTTGCAGAAAGCATTAATTAAACCGTGGCTACCGTGATTAAGGGCTGATAATCCTCTCGATTCTCTGATTTAATCGAGTTTCTTGAGACGGCAGTTCGATAACACCTCCCTCCTTGCTTCTCCTTCAAAGGATGTGTGTACCGGCAGCACCTTCCCAAGGTGTGTGTAGGTGTGTGTGTGAGCATGTGTGTGTGTGTGTGTGTGTGTGTGTGTGTGTGTGTGTGTGTGTGTGTGTGTGTGTGTGTGTGAGTGTGAGTGTGTGTGAGAAAGCCTTTAAATAGGCTCCTACAGCCTGAAAATCGACCAGCCCTGCTATTAGCATCTGGAGGAGCACTCAGTTCACTGCATTGGCAAGTTCAGTTCCCCTACCCACCAAGTGTCAGGTCGGCTAGGTTAACTGACTCTCAGACTTAGTTACTGGCTTGGCAGCTTTCCCAGGAGTCCTAGAAGGACAAAGGGCACCCCCTAGCTGCTAAAGCTGATCTGGAGTGGCCTGGGACCTGTTCCCACACAGTCCCGGGCGTCGGTGCCTCCCCGCTCAATTTTTGGAAAAATTGATTTTAGGCTAAAACGGGTCATACGAGTCGGATTTTGATGCCGTAAATTGCTATACGGAGCTCTAACTAAGGCGTAATGGCCCAAGTACCTGTCATATTTAGTAGCCCCCGGGGTCCTAGAATGCATTTTTTTCAAATTCTGGGTACGGGTGCAGTTTTTCGAGACGATCAAAACTAGACGGGTCGGGTGACCAAAAACTTACTATTTTTGGATTTTTTTTGCAAAAATTATTTTAATTCGCATTTGGGAGCTTTAAAACATTCTAAACATCATGGCACTGACAGAATTCAGAAAACTGCTAAAAATAGTAACTTTTTCTATTATGATCATTACATGGTACACGGTGCTCTTTTTGGTCGGGGTCAGAGACCTTACACCCAGAATTCCCATACCGCTTTAGTGTCTATGGATATGCCAGCTCCACTATCTAGTAGTGCCATGGTTTCGATGACATTATATTTCACTGGGAGGGTAGTGTTTCCTTCTTCCGCTTCATAATATTCTCCGACCTTGTTCATAGGAACTAATAGAATCTCTTTGTATTCCGTTTCATTTTTCGAGTTTCCCAGATTCTTAGAGATTAACCCCGTTATCCCCACCTTTTCTAGGGTTTTCTGTAAATCATTCCATAAGTATGGCCTGAGTTTCAACAATTGCCCCAAAGTAAGAGTGCATTGGATAGCTGTAGACATGATTGAATGAATGTTGTCTACTTCTAGGGTCTGTGTGGCTCTTTTGACTTGAGTGGTTTTGCAAATGATAGACTCATCTTCGTTATCTCCCAAGTAAGAAGGTAATGTTTTTAATGTCATTGGTTTAGATATCCCTGAAAACTCTGATCCGCAATCCCCGTATAAGGATTGTATATCCAAGTTATATCAGATGGTAGGTTATCCAACCAGACTTCCTCTATAGGAGCTAACTTTAAAGTTAAGCTCCCATCATTGATCTCCCTTACTTTTTCCCATAAGTGTACTCGCCAATATTCTTCTATGAATGGAATTCCGTCTAAGGAATCTTCACTGTCCGGCACTAGGAGCTCTGGTTCATTTGTTTCAAGGTGGGGTTCTGCCACCACATCGGATTTTGCTTTCGTTTCTTCTACCGCAAGCTCTTCCGGTTTTGCAATACTTTCAAGCTTGGGTTTTTGTTTATCCAGAATTTCCTGTGTGATTCTTACCAAATTTTGATAAGCTTCGAGCTTTGCTGCTTCCATGTCTGGAGATGGATAGTTTTTCCATTTGTTTTCCATCTGTTGGCCTGGTTTTAGTCCTGCTTGGTAGGCTTCCAAGGCGGCATTGATAGGCTCAAAAATTTTATCAACCAGAATGGATCCTCAAAATTTCATGGTTGTTTCCTTAAATTCACTACCAGTTTCTTTCAACTTGTCCTGGGCTAGAATTTTTGCTTTCTCTTCGTTTTCAACCAGTTGTTTTTGTTTTCTCATCTCATATCTTTTGCTTCTGCTCCTTTTCATTCTTTGAGAAGAAAATTTTGTATTCTCCGAATCATCAGAGGAATTGTGTTTCTTTTTCTTTGCCTGGGCTCTAGTGATTACGTTGTTTGGAACAATCGGTTCGCTTTCTGATGAGCTACTAGGCATCACTTGGACTACGTTGACTACAACTTTTCCCTTGTTCAAAGGATTCTTAGTACAATCTTTCGGAAAGTGTCCTCCCTTTTTGCAACATTGTATTCAATAGGCTTCAATCGGTTTGAGGTTTTTGTCAGGCTCTGGAAATTCATTCTTCCAATGGTCATCAACACCACAGTTGTAACAGTTTCCTGTTCTGGGCTTCATCATGGGTCTTCCCATGGGAGGTCTGACACCTTGATTAGCTACATAATACATTGAGTGAGCTCTGGTGGAGAATAATTCATGGTTTCCTCCATTGGTGGTGGGTGTGGACTATACCAATCTCCCTCTACCATTACTGTAGATGGACTAGGCTCTGCATAGGGTGTAACAGGCACTAATGCTTGTTCATCTATGACTGCTTCTGAGTGCATGTACTTTATAGGCACCACATTATGTCCTGGATAAGGAGGATGTTGTCCCAATACAGGTTGAGGTCTCTCCATACCCATTGGTGGTCTTTGAACTTGAGCCATATTAGGAGGATATCTATACATGGGTTGTCTTTGTGGCCTCATGGGCACGTACTGAACATTCCCGTCATACTTTGGTCTGAAGTAGCACTCGTGGGTCTTGTGGTTGGTCCATTTACCCTCGATTGCACACCATTTTTGTGGCCTAATTGGTTGTCCTTGTGGGGATATCCCCTGTCCTGGTCCTCTCATTGATGCTTTTTGCATATTGTTCATCATGTCATTCATCAGCATATCTTCTATGGCTGAGAGTGGTGCCGCGACAGCCGTTCCCACTTGTGCTGGTTTTATAGATGAAGTCTTCTTGCTTTGGTTATCCTTAGGGACATCCTCTTTATTAAAGATCTCACAATTTTCTCCTAGGTCCATAGCATCAGACACACATTCCTCTAGGGTTGTATGCTTTTTACTATAGAGTATAGCATGAAGTTCTTTGTTTAGAAGTCCCTCCAGAAACAATGAGACAAGTCGCTCCTTTGTAGGTATCTCCATCTCTGGGCATCTGGCAATGTATTGTTTCATTCAAGTTGCACAATCCCTAACAGACTCTCCATGTTTCTGTTTGAAGTTGTAGATTTGAGCTACCGTATTATGTTAAATCCCCGTTTTAGAAAAAGCAGCTACAAATCCTTGAGCTAATGTATTCAAATCCATGATTGACCTTGGTGGAATGTTTTGGAACCATGTCAAATCTTTTCCTTCTAATGTCATTCCAAACCCTTCCAATTGAGTATGGAAATCGAATATACGCTCTGCTCTTAGAAATTGCTTGAGGCTTGCTAAGTGGTCATATGGATCTTCTAGTCCACTATATTTTCTGACCCATTTTTGGAAATCAGCTGGTCTGACACGTCTATTCGGTTCAACTCCAAGTCTTCTAGGAGTTGGTCCTGTTCCTAGTCCTTCAAACCAGTCTGTCGGAAATAGTGACTCATGTAGCCCTGGGCTCTGGCCTTAGTGTCACTCGTTTTTCTACGTGATGAGGTGGTTTCTGGTTTCTTCACATAACTATCAGATGATCTCTCACAATGTTCGTCTCTTGAAATTGTTTCTTGTCCTTGTCCCAATATCCAATCCCTTATGGAATATCCTTGGTATTTTGTTTGTTCTACCTCCTCAGGAGTCATCATAACAAAGATGTTGTTATAAAAATCCCTAAACAGGTAGGTTGGTAGGTCTGTTGATCCCTTATCTTGATCTTGAAGATATAGATAATCTTCATGGCCGTCAGTTGTCCTGATTTGGCATGTGAAGTCCACAGAAGATCTTTTACATTTCTATCCTCCCAACAATAGATTCCGATCCTAGGATTATCAGTACTAAGCCGTTTCAAAGGCTTCAAATCTACTTGATCATATCCCTCGAATTCTAAGGTTGGTGGTCCTTCTATCGTTGACATATCTAGGATTTGGTGTTTACTTCTAACCCCCATTTGTCTATCACGTCAGGGTTTTCAACTTGTAAATACTGAGTTTCGTTTCTGTCCATGTACATTTTTCCTTGTTTGTTTGCCCTGATTTCTTCTTCAAACTCAATACCATGGTCATCAATGCAAAAAGCATACTCTTCTTTAGGATCCAGGTAAACCTAAGCTCCATGGCGATTAGTCTTATAAATGAGAGTATATGTTTATAACGCACTGTCGTTCCGGTCTCTGAGTGAGTCGAACAGGAAGACATTTCGAATGTTGAATCTGAAAAAGTGTCCGAGACTTCTTCAGGAATTGTGTGCAAGGAATTGCCTTGATTTATGCTTTCTTTAGTGGATACTCTACTGGTGTTTTCTCTAAATGGGCCTTGATTTCCTATTACACGACCGGATCTAAGGTTTATACAGACTTATGAAGCCCTAGATAGAGTACTCACCTTAGATTGACTTGTAGTCAATTTCCACTTGACTCAATTGCAACTTTCTGTCAAGCCACTGATTTCTTGTCTGCAACCCGATTCCTGTACAAAATTTGTCAAATTAGCTATTTTTCTATAAGGACAGTGGATCTCTTGAGAACTCCAGTGATTGGTCTCTGTGTTTCACTTCAATTCGTGCTATGGAAGTCGAAATTTTGACTTTCAAATTCAACTTAGCAAAATTAAAGGTTTAATCTCCAATCTGTAAACTGAGTGTATTTGTACCAATTGTGATCCAATTGAATCCAAAATTTCCCAATGGCCTTATTTTATGCTGGTCTAACACTGTATAAGCCCAACAGTCAAATTTGAAGTCTCTGGATAGTAGAAGTAAATAATCGCGATTATTTACTTTTGTCATGTTTTCCCACTTTCTGGATTGGTTTGGCAAGTATACAACTTTTTATAGCCCTTGCGCAACTTTCAACAAGTTTGGACAAAATTTGATCAAGTTTACCCACTGTTCCGTGTCCGCAGACTCTTATTTCAAGAATCTGGCTTAGGTTTCTCTTTTGTGGTCCAAATTTCACCAAAATTGATTTGTGGGGTCCAATTGATGTGCTTGACTTTGTGGTATACTCAAATTTGCAAAATCACCAAGTTTTGAAGCAAATGTAAATAATCGCGATTATTTACTTTTGATAATTTTTTCAAATTTTTGTCCCAACTTTGACACAGATCTATTAAGCACCTTATGTTAAGGTCACTAGCCAATTTTCATCAAGTTTGGACAATTTTTGGTCAAATGGTCATCAATTATATGTCCGCATACTAACTTTGCAATTTTTGCCACAGTTTTCATGCCAGTGATCCAAATCTTACCAAATTTGGTTTGTGGACTTATTACAACATGGTAAAGCTAGTGGTATGCCAACTTGGTCAAAAAAGTTCAAAAACAGGGCAGATGTAAATAATCGTGATTATTTACTTTTGTCAAATTTTTGCAAGTTTTTGGTCAACTAAGCATACACATGTTTATCACCTCAATATAAGCCTATGAATCAATTTTCACCAAGCTTGGATAAATTTTTCCTCTATTCACACTCAAGATTCAAAAAGTTAGTACAAACTTTAGTTTCCACTTAGTTTTTTTCCAGTTTAGTGATCCAAATCTCTTGGGCCTTTACAAAAGTTGTTTGTACACATGCAATGAGTCAATGGTATGAGCCTTGGCCAAATTAGAGCAAAAAGTTAATAATCGCGATTATTAACTTGAGGCTTGAAATGAGCACTTTTTTGAAATTTTCTCAAGGACAGTCCTTTTATGATGTGTTTTAAGCCTATGAATCAAGTCAAAACTTAGTTTGGCCTAAAAAGTCAAGAAAAAGTAAATAATCTGAGTTTTGGTCAACTTCTTGAAATTTTTACCTCGAAGTGTCCTTGAGCTTACCCACTAGTTCAGACAACTCTTAGGCTTACTCCCCAGTTGGATTGAGTGAATTCGAGTCTTTTCGTGCTATTTCTAGTCGTAGACTTGAAATTTTGCAACCTTACATAACAAATTACACTTGATTCTTTCAGAGAGAGCAATGCTATGAAATCCACCTTGGATCCTACTTACCCTACTCCTAGTTTCTCATGCAATGGGGTTGTGGAAAGTGTCCACAAACACTCGTTTTCTTGTGTTTTTTTTATGTTTTCTAAAGTCTTGATCTTAAGACTTGTCTCGTATACCAATCATTCTCTAAACCCTAATCTAAATCTACAATCCTACAGTCCTAAAGGTACTCAGCAAGTACGAATACTTCCAAGCTACCTCTACACAGCAAAAGACGACAATCTTAAGCTATGCGATTTCTAAAAGAGAGTTTTGAACTCTATGCGAGCCTAGAGGAATTTAAAGGATAATTACACAAGATGCTCGTGTTTTTCCCTAGTTTAGGTCTCTTCGATCCCCAGCAGCGGCACCAAATGTAGGACGCATGTCTAACCTCACCATCCTATCTTATTGCAGTATTAGCGAGAACCACGATTAGTTTGTCAAACCATGGGACGAAGCGCGCTGAGTTGGCTAGTGCATAGAGGCTACAAGAGGTTGTCAATCTCTTGGAAAACAACTAACAACTTGCATCTAACTCCAGCTACACTCAAGTGACTGAAATCACCAAAAGCCAATCGCTCATCAGCGGCAAGCAAACACATCCGTTACAGCATCAAATGACATCTAAACGTAACGAAACTTCTAGGACAAGTTTATAAGACCTAAGAACACATGCCTATGGCCTCAAACCCCACTTTAGCTCAAGTTCCAAAATTGTAATTATTAAGAGCAGTGGATTTTTGACCTAGTCGTTTTCGACCCAGAATGCATCTAAATGCTTAGCAATGATGCCCCAATACCCCGCCTATGCTTAGTTTTTTATTTGAACATGTAAATTCCTAGTAATGATGAAATTAGGCCGCGGGTCGGCGACGCCAAAAGCTACGAAATACTGTGAATGGCTTACGTCAATGCATAGAGCTCTTACCTGCGGTTGCAATGCAACAAACACATTCCCAATGCAATAACTGGAGAGGGAGTAGGAAGTGCGAGAAGGAGAGGAGTGAGCGCCATTAGCTCACGCCGTGTATTTCTTATCCAAAAACCTTATAAAAAACTTACAAAAATTGGCTTTTATACCTTAGCCAAGGTTTTTGGGTGGTCAAAAGTAATAATCTGGAGTTCTACCAAAGCTGGGAATTGAATGGCTGATACAATCTTGAAGCTTGTAGCCTCGGCTCATTAATTACAAGGTTTATCAAGAAAACAGGAGTTACAATATTCTCGATTTATCAAAATAATAATTTCTTTTACAAGGAGAACTCTGAAAAATGGTGTCCACGTTAGCTTGTTGCTAACATAGAGTAGCCCAACACTCTTTCTGGGGGTTTTAGCACATTCTGGCCGCAATCATGTACTCAAAATTACAAAATTTGGAATGTAGAATTTTCTATACCATCGTTATGTATGGGTTCTTGGTGAAAGAGAGCAATACACAAATCTTCTTCTTGGCACTCGCATGATTCTCTTCTTTCTCATCGTGTCTCATGCATAGTGCCCATAGGATCTGGATTGTGATATTGTGTGTGTGCAAGAGAGAGAGAGTGAGAGCAAGCTGTGTGTGTGTTCAATGTGGTAATTGTCCATGTTGATAGTCGAGACTCTGTGTGTAAACGTACATGCAAGATCGCTCGTGTGATTCTGGTGTTTGTGAGCTAGTGAAATTCTAAGAGGATCGGATTATTTGGTGTACATGAAGCTCAGGGTGTTCACCGTTCAGTACCCGCCTATATAACATGCATTCGCGGGTTGTTAAAAAACCTCTCTTTTAACATGTTTGAATGAATAAAATGACCCCATATTTTGAAAATTTTCTCCAAAATTGAGTATTCAAACCCCTTATTTTAATGTATGTTTGTTAAATTGCCTCAATTTTTTGCATTTAATTAAAACCCCTCCTTGTGAACTCACGTTATACATTAACATGATTACATAGTGCACCCCCCGAGACACGGAGCTATAGAGAGGCATCTATTTTGTTGTTGGGTGTGTTCAAAAATTCCCCCTCTCTAGCGCAGGGCCAATTGAAACTCTTATCATTGCTATGGAGATGCACTCAAAAGGTTCATTATAATTTTCACCACCTTTGTGAAAGATGCCCAAAAAAGTTACGCGTGCTCACAAAATTGTTACGATATTGGGCACCCTCTTGTTGTATGTGGTTAGCATTACAACTGGGATAGCTAGCATGTAATGGTTAATTACAATGCTATCTTTAGTTTTTACTAATAATATGCTGGATTGGAACTCTAGGAGCTAAGGAGAAGGCACCAGATAATATCTCTCAATCATTTATACTTGCACAACAGTGTAGTTATTTTTACCAATAAGCCAATATGGTTTTATTGTATATATTTAGTGAGAACCCACCATATAAAGGGTCATACAATAAGTGATAGCCAACACTCATGGACTTAAGTGTAAATAGGTGGCACCTAAAATAGGTTAATAATAAAAATTAAATACTCAACTTCACAAGAGGTGTCGTGGAGTTTGGGGGCTACAATTATAGGTCATTCTCTTGCAAGATTCTCCTCTCTCAACTCTTATGCTAAGTTGTGCATGCAAAAATTGTGTCTACATCTCGTTGTCTTATAGGATTTCACTATGAAATATATTCTTTGTGTGTGTGTGTGTGTGTGTGTGTGTGATGTCCTTGTCTAATTGTGTGTACTTGGGTTTTGAGAGAAGATGGTGAGAGGTTGATGGGTGTGTGTGTGAGCAAAATTGAATAGATTAACTATCCATTCTCTTGGTCTCCCAACAATGGTAGATGAGAGTTGGGTTGAGGTAATCGACACACGATTTCAAAGTATAAGGAGAAATTTTGAATAAAAAAACAACGGATTTTTAAATCAAAGCTCCATTGGCATTTTTTTTGGCAATTTGTTCAGCAGATTACGCATATTGACAGGCAAAATTGGGTATGTCCAACATTTAATTTAGAGAAAGTGCTAAAATTTTGTGGATTGAAGATGATGTCGTAATCATGCCAAGCCAAGGGTCATCTCCACACAAGTCTACATATCAAAGAAATTGATAAGTTCTTATTCTAACTTTGAAATTTTTCCAAAGACCCGCTTTGAAGTTTACATGGGCTATCAATTTATAGTTTTTTATGTCAAGTTTTAAGCATCTTTTACCATTACTCATGATTCCATAAAAGTGTACATACGTATACTTGTACATTTAGTCAATTAGTGATGCATATTTACAAATTTAACTTCCTTAGTCCCTCGGCATATCCAATATACACATTTAGAAGCTGCACCATTTCTTTTACTACATCTTTGCAAGCTATTCAATACATAAGCTGTCAAATTAGGATACATAGCAATCTCGGTATGTTTGTGGATATGATTGTTCACATTTGTAAGTATCTCTCCCTTCTCTCTCCTTAGAACAAAAGTTATTGACATTCATGGTAATATTCATTTATTTTAGTCATTTATGGAAAATTTCTATGAGAGTTGTAGTTAATCATTGATGATTGCATGCTACATATCTTTTTCCAATCTTGATGCTACTAATCAAGGCACAAAGGCCACTTTTAATTCCAATGTTGACAGACCCCAAAAGCAATCTCTCTCTAGTGCAGATGAGTCAAGCATTCTGCACTTCCAGATCAACAAACTAAAGATAAGTATCCAATTTCCAATTTTTTGAATTGGAGAAAAAGCCTAATGCCATGTTATTCAATTTCCATTAGACTTGTATCACTAATTTATTTATTGCTACTATACTAACTCAATTTGAGAATAGAGAAAAAAACATGTGTGCCTAATACACCACTATTTGCCTTTTAGTATTTTCCTAAGACGTGGTCAACAAGAAAGTAGGGTAATGTATATTTTCCAATTCTCTACATTGTAACATCAGGCTAATAGCCCCATGAGGTACTATATTTTTGGGTGAAGTTTTTCTTTTCAAATATTACCATTTGTGGAAACTCTTTGTGTCCCATCTATGGTTTTATTGCAAGATATGCTGGGTAGGCGGACTATTTAGATTTTGTCCCATTCACCATGCCCCCAACTCATGCTTGGATAGTACTATATTTTGGGCTATTGTGTAATGCCCAAGCATATTTGAACAAGATACCTAACCTTGTAATTTATTTTAATAGTTAATTAACTTCACATTGGAACATTCATAATGCGTTTCACATTAGTGTATTATGACCTGAGGACCCTACCTATACATCATATATATAAGGAATCACCTACACTTGTAGATCAAGAAGAGCAACTCATCCCTGACCAAATAGTTGATCATGAAACCACCACTATACACACTAGCATGATTTATCATTGTTATCTTTTGACTTTTAAAGGCCACCCTAGAGAAGATGCTAAATGGATGCCTAATTTTTTTTTTCCAAAATTTATTTCCCAGATCTTCTCCCACATTTCATCACTCACACTCTAGTTGATTCTCTATTGAGCAATTGAGGATAGTTTCTATTTATGTAGGAGGATGTTACAAGACTGGGCACCCTTCTGTTGTATGTGGTTAACTACAATTGGGATAGATGGAGCGTAATGGGTAATTATTGTGTTGTCTTTCTATTTTTTTTCTAATTTTGAGTTGATGACTTTTAAAGGCCACCCTAGAGAAGATGCTAAATGGATGCCTAATTTTGTTTCTAAAATTTATTTCCTAGATCTTCTCCCCACATTTCATCTCACACTCTAGTTGATTCTCTATTGAAGAATTGAGGATAGTTGTTATTTATGGAGGAGGGATGTTACAAGACTGGGCACCCTTCTGTTGTATGTGGTTAACTACAATTGGGATAGATGGAGCGTAATGGGTAATTATTGTGCTTTCTTTCTATTTTTTTTCTAATTTTGAGTTGATGACTTGTAGACTGGAGTTCTAGGAGTTGAGGAGAAGGCATCGGGAATAAACAAATTCGTTGGCCATTTTATATTTGCACACTGTTTTAGATATTTTATCAATAAGACACTATGGCTGCTTTAATTTGTAAATAGAATAGTGAGGGCCGTGATAGGCTCTAGTCATAACTAAAGTGGAACTAAGTGTAAAAGAGGGGCCTCCAAGTTTTGGCACCAACAAGTAATATCACATAATACTATACATGCTCTCAAATTTTCCATTTCCCCTCTCTTAAGCTATGTCTTGGGCTATAGAGTTTCTATGTGACGTATTCTTGTGTAAGAGTGTGTAAGAGTTTATCTCCTATGCTTCTTAGTGTACTGTTATGATTAGGTATGTCAACATATCCATCCCTTTTCTTTCTATGTCAAAATCTTCCCCTATTATCTTTCCCTTTCTCTTCTCCATCATCGTAAGGTCAATGGTTGAATTTCATGGCGAAGGGTGGAAGCTCACCTTTGCTCCCAGCAGTTCCTGTATGACATTGAACCCTCAGATGCTCATCCCAAAACCCCTCAAGAGAAATTCTCTCTTTATGAGAACTTCCCCTTCTCCGTGCCACCATAGTCCCGCTCTATAGTGGCACCCCAAGAAAATCCTATGAAAATCGGTATTCTTTGAACTCTTTGTGCATCTTTGGCAAAGGATGATCACATAGGCTATCTTTATTTTTGACATGATCAACACACATAGTCAAAATTGAACCATCATCTAAAACCTTTGTTTCCATGCGCACAATCGTAATGTATGGCTATCCCAATATAAGTGGATAGGAGGAATGCTCTTGTATAAGAAAGTTTTGTGCATCACAAACATCCCCAATAGTTATCTTAACATTTGCACATGCACTGTAAAGATCGCTTGGAAGCACGTTGGAACTCAAATCTGCCAACCGTGGTCCACATCAATAGACCACTTTCCCTTTTGATGGAATCTCTTTTTCATCAAATTAACTGTTGACCCATGGTCCACAAGTGCTTAGACTCGCTCTTCAATGTCCCCAAGCTTCATAATGGTTTTTGTCCTTGATGTAGCCCAATGAGTTCTAGAAAATGACTCCTGGGCACAATTTTCTCATCTCCATCTTCATTAAAATAAACATGCCTTACCTCAGGTATAATTAGATTGGAAACCACCACAACCTTTGAATATTCATCTTCAAATGCCTCTTCATAAGCATCCAAATTTGACTTAATGTGATGAATCATTTGGCTCTTCGCTACATCAAGTTTCTACTCACTTGGTACCTGGTAGTTTCTCTTGCCAATGTCAATCATATCCTCGTGAAACTCATTCTTGGAAATTCCCAAGATGTCACCGAATGTAAGCTCCACCTTGCTCTTGAGAATGCGCACTTCAAAAATATTCTTTAGATCTGTAGCTAATTCAATGTCAGATTTCATCTTATAAGAATGTCCCTTGGGCTTACCTTGCTTCTTATCTTTGGATGCCTCTTCCATTACCACTTCGAGAGCAGGTTCGAGAGAAGTTTTGGGAGCAGGATCCTCATCTTGCGTACTATTAGATCTGGTAGCTCTTTTTGATGTTCCTACAATATCTTCATCTCTTTTATTCTTCTCTTCTACTATGGCTACATTAGCTTGAGACTTGGCAATAAATGCATATATGGAAACAGAATCCACCGGATCATCCCACCTTGTATTTTCTCAAATGCAATTCCTAACCTGACACAATTTACCACGAGTCACCTTGACTGCTTCCGTTATCTTCAAAGCATAAGGCCACAAAGCAGCTTTAGCTCTTGCACCCTCATCATCTACTTTATTGTATACCTACAAGCCGTATGTATTTGCTTCTACAAGAGCAACATTATGCTGTATTTCCTCCACTAATTTTTTCATACCACCCCTTCCAAAATGCAAGTGGAGCGACTCACCTGTTGCCTTGAGATGAATTCTCTTGTCTTTCCAAAAAATCACATTTTTCTTGTAAGCCTCATCAAAACCTTCACAATATTTGCGTTCATGATCTTAACTATCACACCACATGCAGTGGTCATCCCATTCCTTGCATAGATGACGTTGCATGCCTCTAAAGTGGAACCCTTTGTGCTTACCCCTTTAATCTTAATTGATTTTAAATTTAAGTTTAATTCTTGTAAACCTTTTATCAGCTCAGCAAGAATTGGCTCCTCTAATTTTTGTTTTATAGATGCAAACTTCTCCTTAATTTCTTCATCTGTTGTCTCCATGGGATCGTCCACAATCATCTTATCCACCCTCACATGTCACTTCACAATCATGTTGGCTGCTTCAAAAAACAACTTCCAATCATATGTTAAGTTCCAATTCACCTGTAAATATTCAAGTAGCTGCAGCAAGCTCTTTTAAAGTCGCAGATTAGCAACTTGAACAAATAGCTCTACGTGTTCACATTTCAATGATCGCTACTCTCCCATAGATAACTACTCAAATTTCTTTTCAAATTCACTAGAAGAGGTACTTCACATTAGCGTCGCTTCAGTGCAATGCTTAAAAGTGAAAATTCACGGCGTCGCTAGTTTATTTGTAACATAGCGACGCCCATAGCGACGCCGACAGGGGTAAAAAATAAACCGAGAGTGCCCCAAAACTCAGATCTCATATCTGAGTTTTTGACTCTCAAGCAGGCAAAGAGGTAACCCATGCTCTCCCTCTCTCTCTCTCTCTCTCTCTCTCTTTATTATCCACACACACACAAACACACACTAGGAGAGGAAGGAGATCCAGGTATGGTCCTTCTCTCTCCTCTCTCTCATGTTCCCTCCCCCTCTTTCTCTCTCTCTCCCTCTCTCTCTCTCTCACACACACACACGTTGTGTTTTAGAGAGAGAGAGAGAGAGAGAGCATATGCATAAACAAAAATCACACACACACACACACACACACACGCATAAACCAAGAATGCATACACACACATTGAGAGAGGAAAAGAGAGGGAGAGAGAGAGAGAGAGAGAGAGAGAGAGAGAGAGAGAAAAGAGAGAAGAAGAAGAAGAAGAAGAGAGTTTAACTTTGTAGGAAACTATCCCCAGAGACCATTAAGATCTAGCCGACGAGGAGTTGAACTCAAGACCTGTTATTCAAGAGGGAAATGGCATAACCAATCTACCACACTTGGGTGATAGAAAGATTATACCATTTTCCTCTTTTTATCGGCACACACACCCATCCACACACACACACACCCGACACTACAAGAGGCTCTTCACATTAGCGACGCTCACACAGCGACGCTCAAAAAAAAAATTTCCCGGCGTCGCTATGAGCGTCGCAAATTTACAAAGAAATTTGCGACGCTCATAGCGACCCTTATAGCGACGCTCATAGCAACGCCAGCTGGGGTAAAAAAAATAACCGAGCGCGCCCAAAAACTCAGATCTCAGATCTGAGTTTTTCGGCGCCCTCAAGCAAAGAGCAGGTAACGCTCTCCCTCACTCTCTCTCTCTCTCTCTCTCTCTCTTTTTCTTTTACACACACACACACACACACACACACACACACACACACGAGGAGAGGAAGGAGAGCCAGGTATGCTCCTTCCCTCTCCTCATTCTCATGTTCCCTTCCCCTCTTTCTCTCTCCCTCTCTCTCTCTCTCACACACACACATACACACACACACATAGTGTTTTTGAGAGAGAGAGAGAGAGAGAGAGAGAGAGAGCGAGAGAGAGTGCAAAAACGCACACACATACATAAACAAAGAATGCACACACACATTGAGAGAGAAAAAGAGAGAGAGAGCATGCATAAACAAAAAACGCACGCATTGAGAGAGGAAAAGAGAGAGAGAACATGCATAAACAAAAAACGCACACATTGAGAGAGGAAAAGAGAAAGAAAACATGCATACGATCCAAAAAAACGCACACACATTGAGAGAGAAAGAAAGAGAAACTAAGGGAGCGTCGTAGGAAACTAATTAAAATTAAAAGACCTAAAGATCTAGCCGACGAGGAGTTGAACTGAAGACCTATTATTCAAGAGAGAAATGGAATAATCAATCTATCATACTTGGCATGGGTGATAGAAAGGTTATACCATTTATCTCTTTTTATTGGCACACACGCGCACACACACAGGAAGAAGAGAGTTATAACGTCGTAGGAAACTATCTTAAAAGACGTTAAAGATTAGGTTATATGTAGACTTACATTAAATTAGATTTAGGTTTATTTTTAACTAGATTTACGTTTATTTAAGCTAGATTTAGATTTACGTTATATTAGATTAGATGCGGGTCTCCATAGACTGCGATGCCTGCATGAAGCGGGTGAAGAAAGCCCTCAATGGAATATAGGGTATTGCTGCCTTCACTCATGGTGGGCTCCGTCGATCCAAAAGTACTGGTGAAATGTCTTCAGAAGATAGGGAAGAAGGTGGATCTTCAGGGCGGCAAGAGTCACTACATCCCCGACACAATGACCATCTAGACAACCTCTAGTCATTAGACTTACGTTAAATTAGATTTAGCTTTATTTTTAGTTAGATTTACGTTTATTTAGATTTACGCTTATTTACGTTAGATCGAGTCCACGCAAGAATTACTTACGGTTTAGGGTTTAGAGTTAGACGAACAGTGAAAAGATCTACTGTGAAAAGATGTTAAGATGAAGTGAAGTGCTACAGCTAGAGAAGAGGCAAAGGGATTTTGTCCACTACATGCAGTATCATGTAGACGTGGGTGTCTAGATTTCTTGTACCCACAAATATAGGTATTGACCAATAAAGACGAGATTATAACCCGGTGGTTCTGATCTCCGTGCACCTCTAGACCGAGGTGTGCGGGGATTGGACATGACTAGAGAATGTGAGGTAAAGAGAGAGAGAGAGAGAGAGAGAGAGAGAGAGAGAGAGAGAGAGAGAGAGAGAGAGAGAGAGAGAGAGAGAGAGAGAGATAAGACGAAGAATGCCAATAGAATATTAAATTTGTTGTCCAGGTTATAAGTTTTTTATCCTCATTATGAGTAGCGACGAGGATGTGGGACCGTCCAACCGAAACACCTATCTCTCAACGAGGGTCTTATGTCCTTGTAATCAATGCAAGCATGCTGTGCGACGGACAAGACGTGTTTCTTTGCAGCACGTTCGCGAATTTGGCGAGTTCGATCCATCTATTATAGATCGAGTTGTTGCCAATTATAACTCGTCGGACTCTGACGCTGGCCAACAAGCAGCAATCTTGCAACCCAATAGACGTATTCGCAGGCGCTTTGGTCAAGCAGCATATGTGAGGCCACAAGATGTAGCCTCTGACAGCTCGGGGGATGATCATGCAGAGCACATTCCCAACGAGGCAATGTTTGAGCCCGAGATTGATGAAATGATCGAGACGATCATGGATTCAGAAAGGCTTATCTATGATGATATGAAAAGTGAAGCCGATACATCATTGTATAATGGAGCACGTATGTCTAGATTGAAAGCACTCCTGGTTCTTCTCAACATGCAGGCAAAGTTTGGATGGAGTGACACTAGCGTCACAGCGCTTTTCAGGTGATCTATTACAATTAGTTTACTTTAATAGAACTCTAAATGTATAATGATCTGATAGATTTTTACACGACTGTATCATATTTTTATGTTGTGTAGATTGCTGAAAGAGCACATTCTACCAGCTGACAATGTGATGCCAGATTCCCGAGATGAAGCAAGAAAGATTTTGCAAAACTTGGGGATGGATTACAATTCTATCCACGCTTGTCCTAATGACTGCATTCTTTTCAGAGGGGAATACACAGACATGGAGAAGTGTCCGAAATGTGATTTCGAAAGATATCGAGTAGATCTCCACGGGACAAAAATTCCACAAAAGGTTTTGCGACATTTTCCTTTGCTTCCTCGCATCAAGCATTTCTTCGAATGTAAGTCCATGGCCGCCCTAGCATCATGGCATGAGGAGAATAAATCTTCGGATGGTGTGCTACGAATTCCTGCAGATTGCGCAGCCTGGAAACATATAGATGGAACATGGTCGGATTTTGCCAGGGAAGCTCGAAATTTGCGCTTAGGCCTGGCTATGGATGGCGTAAATCCATTTGGTCAAAGATCAACATCTTACAGTGTATGGCCCGTTGTCATCGTCAACTACAACATTCCCCCGTGGTTGACTACGAAGAAGGGGCACCTATGGCTAAGCTTGATTGTGCCAGGGCGATATAAAGTGGGGAATATGGATGTGTATCTTCGTCCACTATTGGAAGAGCTACAACAATTGTGGATTGGCATAGAGGTGGTGGATATGAGCCGACACACAGGACGACGGAATGCTTTGATCAGAGGTATTCTAATGTGGACCATGCATGACTATCCCGGGCTAACAGAATGCTCAGGTGATCTATTGACACTCCTCTCTCAGACACTGTAAATCTTGTTTTTCCCCATAGTTGATCTATTATCATGTGTATACATGCAGGGCTTCAAACAAGCGGATACAGAGCATGTGTCACATGTGGACCTAGACTGAATGCACGTAGGGCACCCTCACTGAAGAAGCAAATCTACGAAGGTCATCAAGCGTATCTTCCGGAGAATCATGTGTTACGCGACGGATTTTTGGGAAGAGAGCCACCAAGGATGTCTGCACAAGCATGGTTAGAGCAGAAGGAGATGTGCGATGACGGATTGCCTCCAGGGATGAAGAGACTATCTCTATGGTACGAGTTACCATACTGGCCCCGACTCGTGATCAATCACTTGCTCGATCCAATGCACATATTCAAGAATGTGGGTAATCTACTATGGGACCATTTGACCGGCAAGAAAGATACTTTGGGAGCCAGAGTTGACCTTAGAAATGTGGATCGTATGGAGCAATATTGGCCGCAAACAGCGTCTGATGGATCGATAAAACTTCCTAAAGCACCATGGATTTTCACAGGAGCCCAAGAACGCAAAGTAAAAGAGGCCATTCGATCTTTGCGAGAAGAAGAGAGTTTTAATGTCGTAGGAAACTATCCCAAGAGACCTTAAAGATCTAGCCAGCGAGGAATTGAACTCAAGACCTGTTATTCAAGAGGGAAATGGCATAACCAATCTACCACACTTGGGTGATATAAAGGTTATACCATTTTCCTCTTTTTATTGGCACACACACACACCCACACAAACACACACCCGAGCAGAAGAGAGTTTTAACGTCGCAGGAAACTATCCCAAGAGACCTTAAAGATCTAGCGAATGAGGAGTTGAACTCAAGACCTGTTATTCAAGAGGGAAATGGCATAACCAATCTACCATACTTGGGTGATAGAAAGGTTATACCATTTTCCTCTTTTTATTGGCACACACACACACACACACACACACACACACACACCCGAGAAGAAGAGAGTTTTAACGTCGTAGGAAACTATCCCAAGAGACCTTAAAGATCTAGCCGACAAGGAGTTGAACTCAAGACCTGTTGAACAAAGAGAAAGAGAGAGAATAAAAAACCAAAGAGAGAGAGAGAGGGGGAGAAGACGAAAGAGAGAGGTAAGGGGAGAAAACAAAGAGAGAAAGAGATTATGTTAAAATTTAAATTAGACTAGGTTAGATTACATTTAGATTTACGTTAGATTAGATTTAGGTTTATTTAGGTTAGATTAGATTAGATTTAGGTTTATTTTGAATTTAAGATTAAATTAGATCTAGATTTATGTTCGATGGACTAGCCTTTTTTAGAATTAAGTTAGATTTGAGTGCATGTCAATGAAGGTGCGCTCATGATGCTAAGCATTGTATGAAAAACACTTGCTTATATGAAAAACACGGAAAAAGACTCTGTTTTCCTACATGAGAAATTTTCCTGCGCTCGTAGCCTCGACAGTCCATGCGGACCAGCAATTCCACGTGCATGTTCGACTGTTGTTGCCATATAATAATCCATCATGATAAGCCAATGGAAGAGCAAATTGAGCCTACACAGAAATTAGTGATGCAAGATTACGATTCCAAGGGTCACACACACACACTACACAGTAAGAATTAAGTGCTTTGAGGATGCATCAGCTACATTGAAAGAATAGCATACCTGCATGCTACAGACAAAGATCTACTGTGAAAAGATGTTAAGATGCTGTCAAATGCTACAGCTAGAGAAGAGGCAAAGGGGTTTTGTCCACTACATGCACTATCATGTAGAAGTGGATGTGTAAATTTCTTGTACCCACAAATATAGGCATTGACCAATAAAGATGAGATTGTAACCCGGTGGTGATGACGATGAAAACAATGGTTCTGAGCAGAGTTTAGATGAGGCATTTGGCATACCCTCTGCAAAAATTTTGGGTGCAAGAAGGGTGAAATGTGGGAATAAAGTACCTAGAAGTGATCCAAGACCACATAGGTCAAAGATAGTAAGAAAACCTATGCAAATATTGACTTATGATAGTTGTTTGGCTCGCCACTTTCCTTATATGGCAAAGATTACACAAGAAGTGGAACCCACTTGTTTTGAAGATGCTATCACGAATGAAAAATGGTGGCAAGCAATGGATGAGGAGATGGATACCCATGATGCAAATGGAACTTGGATTTGTGCCTTTATTAGAGGAAATTAAGGTAATTTGATGCAAATGGGTGTACAATATAAAGCACTATTCTGATGGCAATGCGAGTAGGTACAAGGCAAAGCTTGTGGCCAAGGGTTATACACAAACATATGGGACTGATTATGAAGTTACATTTAGTCCTATAGACGAGATGGCTATCATTCATGTGTTTATTGTAGTGGTTTCTCCTTTAGGATGGGTGTTGAAACAAATGGACATAAAGAATGCTTTCTTGAACAGAAACTTGAAGAAAGTTGTGCATATGGTGTAGCCATTGGGCTATGTGCATATGAGGCTCCATGATCTTTTATTCAGGTCAAAGAAATCATTATATGGAATAAAGCAAGCACCTAGAGTTTAGTATGAGAGAATTGTGGCACTCCGCATGTCTTTGGGTTTTGAGATGCTGGATACAAATCATTCATTGTATGTGCAAAATAATGAAGTAGGAATTGTGGTGATATGTATACATGTGGATGAATTTATTTTTGGAGGTGATAAGTGGTGGAAGAAGAGGGTGTACATGCTCTACTTATGCAAGATAAGTTTGAGATAAAAGATTTGGAATACTTGTAGTACTTCCTGGGCATTGAAATTGTTTGCAAAGAAGAGAGTGTATGGCTATCACAAAGACAATATACTTTGGACATGAAAAAATATGGTATGATTGATTGTAAACCAATTACGATGCCCTTAGATTAGAATTTGAACTTGGAAAATAATGCAAGTCAAGTGCTTAAGAATGCTACCATTTATAGAAAAATGGTTGGTAGCTTGATCTACTTGACTATCTAATGTCTAGACTTGAGCTACATAGTTGGATTGGTGAGTCAGCTTATATTGCAGTCTCCCAAGAAACCACAAGTCTTGGAGTCTGTGAGGTGTACATTGCACTATGTGTGCTAATTTGGATTATGCACTCTTTGATGTTGAATTGTAGCTCTATGTTTACACAGATACAGACTGGGCTTGTAACACATATGATCACATGTCTGCCAACGAGTTCATGTGTTCACTTGTGAGTGTTTCTATCACATGGAGCAACAAAAAATCAATATATAGTTGCTCTATTGAGTATAGAGGCAAAGTGCAAGGGTGCTACAATGGTGGCTTGTGAAAAATCATGGTTGAGATTTCCGCTTTATGACTTTGGAGTACAGGTACAAAAGCCAATTTTCATCTAATGTGAAAGCCTCAACATCATACAATTGGCTCAAAACCCAATGTTTCATGCAAGGAAGAAGCACATTGAGGTGCATTATCACTTCATCAGAGACAAGGTGTCGGTAGGTGATATCGACCTTGAGTATGTAACATTGGATGAGTAGATTGCATATATCTTTATGAAAGTTCTTGGAGCACAGAAGCTGTGATAGTTTTGAGTGATGCTTGGAATGTGGGAGCTTGAGAGGGAGTGTTGAGAAATTATTGATGAAATCATTGCTCAATTTCTCAACCTCTTATGTACGACCATATGTTCAGATTCCTATCAATGTAATCTAGATGCGTGCTATTGCGGGAGCGACTCACACACCCATGAAGTGCATGCAAACACTACCTAGATCAACATAATTTCAATCGAGGACATAGATGACACGATAGGCACACGGAGGAAATCTCTTTAGCTTGTCAGGCTGAGACCATCTTACACATACAGCACTCTGGAAGGCCAACTATACCACAATCAAGAACCTCACTGCTCTCAACTACACCACCTAGCCACATACACACATACGGAAGGTAACTCACCTAATCATGCCTGATTCGTACGAAACTTAAGGAACACCATCCCCTAACTAGGATTCACCTGTCCCTAAGCTTCTACACTCAAAACCTTCACTCTAAACCCATCTGCGGAAAACGCGTAGGATGACAGAGCAGAATTTTGAACGTGCCCGAAATTCAAATTTATGAGTACCTATGCGTAGCTTATGCCGCCATGATTCTATAGACTATTAGCACGCAAAAAAGAGACATTGTTTGATACACTTACAGCCACAAATAGCTCGTAGATGCATCGACGTGTGCGCTTCATCTCGCGTGGAATGCTTGGCATTGTTGCGTAGCTCTCCTCAAGCCTACAACAATGGTGCAGTCGGATCTCCAATGTGTTGAGCGAGCCGGGCGTAGCTATAGGATAAAGCTCACGCTCACTCTCTTTCTCTCTCACACATAGTAGATGGCAGCGCTAAAGTTTTGATTATGATTAAAAGTCTCCCTTTACAAAATGACCTAGGTACCTTATATACTAAGGCTACCTTAGGTTTAACCAAAAATGGGGTCGAAAGGGTCAAATGGCTTTGTATTTACAATTTGGAAGTGCCATTGCACCCCGGCTTCTGAAACTAGAATAACTACTCTCATTACAAATGACTTTGGTATTGAGGCGGTCCGGGGCGGGCAACAAGAAGAGCGGCCTCTAAACACCCTTCGAGGCTCCCGTGCTGCTCAATTGGGGCTGGGGCAAGCACAATCACAGACAACAACAACCCACAGCCAGAAACTAGACAAGAAAAGGGGCACCACCTAGTTGTAGATGCGAACTAGGACGCACGTGATATCTCCTTGTAGTCAAACGCACAAAGAGAGGGGAATGCAAGATAGCCACACACACCAAACACAAACATTCACCACAAGAGAGAGAGGTAAATAACACAAATCAACTTGAGCAACTCACTCTTAGCCTTAAAGACTAGATACACACAAAGCTTGATGAGAAATAGAGAGACAACACAAAACTTGACCTTGTTGCCAATAGACAAATTGTCTTAGGGTCACGGAAGCCCTCTCACCAAGCACCCTCTTACAATTCACCTTTTAGGCAAACAATTCAACAAGCCCTCAAACCACCAAGCATGAAATGGCACAACAAACTTCAAAGGACAATATACCTTCAACCACCTGCTGAGCCAACTTATCAAGTCAATTTGAAGAGAAGAGTCGTAGTTGCAGCATACAATTGCATCCAAAACTATAAATCTTATTTATGCACAAGAGTAGGCTACAAGTGTGGTGAAGAGTATGGCATACACTTCACTCCTCTAGATGGCCTAACTAACTTCAAGCTTCTCCATGCACCTATGTGTAGTGATGGAATAGAGCACTCACAATGCACACACTCTACACAACTAGGCTTGAAGAGTGGTGTGTTATGTGTTGAGAATGGTGTGGTGTAGTGTGATCATGTGATGATTTACAAGGGAGAGAAGGGCTCTATTTATAGGTTTAGAAGCCCCGATTAGGATTAGGCCTAATCAAGTTTATTTGAAGGAATAAAAGATTATGCATATTTTTATTTTTTTTAATGAGGGTGGGTCTCTCTTGTCCTTTGAGTCACATGGATGTGGGCTCAAGGGAAGAGAATTATTGAGGATGAAAGGAGAGAGGATTGAGTGAATAATTTGGGAGTGCCTACTCTAGTAGAGGGTGCATTTTACAATAAGGTTAGTGGTTAGTAGTTGGTAATTATCACAAAAAAATATTTACAAAATCATTCACCAAATGGTGAGATATATGATGAGAAAAGTTAGAGAAGGAATGAGCTTGTAAAGAGAGGTTGAAGCTTTGGAGAACTTGACATTTACCTCTTAACAACACCGGAAGAAGAAGCAGTCAGCATGGCGAAGGAGCGCGTGTCGATGAAGCTATGTTATCTTCAAACCTTGGAAAATTCATGATAAAAGCCTTCATTTGCAGAGGTTATCTTTGGATTTTTGCTGTTTTTTTGAAGTTCTTTACAAAGTTGAAGAGAGTATGGTAATATGGACATATATGTAGAGAGAAAGGGGGACACATGTAAGAAAATAAGACGTAGCTAAATAGATAATTGAGTAGATTACTTAATGGAGAGAGACAGATTTATATACACGAGATTATATAGTAGAGAGAGAGAGAGAGTACACACGATATACGTGGTTCGCCCAATGTGGGCTATGTCCACGGAAAAGCAGCCACTCAATGGCTTTAGTACTTCAAAACAAGAAGTAGTTTACAAAGGGATTATACCCTTAATGGAGCTCCCGCCTTGCTTCACTCTCACCTCCTCATGCTCACCTTGTTGCATCAACTTCACACTATGAAATGTGTGTAGAAATGGCCTCCTTTTATAGGCCAAAAGGGTTGCCATCTCTTATGAGAGACAGCCATGTGTAGCCGCCCTTGTGCGAATAAGTCCAAACCGGACCCTCCAATCCGCCCATGTGTGGCCGCCCTTGAGAAGCAAGTCCGCTTTTGAATTCGGCCACCGGCCATTGAATTCGGCCACCGGCCACCAACCATTGACTTCCGACCACCGGCCAACCGACCGGTTGTTTTGTGACCACTTTCCGGCCGCCGTCCGGCCATAATATTCCGGCCAAAAAAAAAGTCTCGGGGGCCTCCGCCCCCGAGGCCTTTAAAGTTGCCCCTTATTCTTGTCCGTGAAAATTTTGGTTTCCGGCGAGTGATTTTCCTTCACGCACGATGGCTTCTCCTCATAATGGGGGCCTTACAAATGTGCGCTTTTACCACAGAAAATTACGAGGGTAAATCAGGCTCCATACTTAACAACACATAGGGTGTAGAAATGGAGGATGAAGGCTATGGAGGTGTGAGAGATGTGGCAACGGTGAAGAGGGTGAATTAGGACATGGGAGTTGCAGGTTTTGGAGTGGGAAGGAGAGGGAGGACTGTGTGTGAAAGAGGAAAATGATAAAGTGGAAGAGGGAGTGTGGCTGCATAGCATGGGTAAACTGGGGTCCACCAATAAAATCATAGCTCACAGCTCGTAGCTCAAAAAATATGAAAACATTTGAGGTAAATTTCAGCTCACGAGCTACAACTTTTGTTTGTATCACCTTTTCAAATTCGGGGAGCATGTGATCTTTAAAAATTTAGCAAAAACGACTGTTTTTTCCACTTCACAAAGTCCTTGTGAGGTCCTTCTTTGGATGATTCTTTTGAATACCTCCAAGAGTGAGCTCCCCATGGTGCATGCATGCATGCCACATACCCTTGACCTTATTTGGTAGGTCTATCATTGAAGATATTGTTGAGATCATGATATAAGTAAATAGTACAACTAAGAAAATCAAATATTGAGGGGTCTAAAAAAATATGTATATGTCAAATATAAATAATATAGGTGGAAAAAATATAAAGGGGTCAAAATAAATCTCTCTTATTATAAGTCTACTATAAAAAGATGAATATTTTTGGTGGTTTAATTTATGAGAGTAATAGAGAATAGACGTAGGAAGGAAAAAATCACAATAGTGAAAAAATATACACATAAATAGAACTAGGTTTTTTGGATTTTTGTTGGGATGGAGTTACACCAAAAACAAGAGAAGCTTGCATGAAATTATTTTTATATGGAATAAAGAGTATGCAAAGTGGTAAGAAAAAATATGGTAATGGTGAGTCAATGTACATAGCATAAATAACACACCATAGGTAGAAATATTTCAATAAATACCAAAATAATTATGAAAAATCCTTTTATTTAGGCACTATATACAATGAAATATTTACACAAAAATTGGGCCATAATATACTTATATTTTATTTTATTTTTAATTTTTTTTGGCTCAACTAGCCCAGTGACTAGCTAATTGAGGGTTTTTAAGAAAATATGGAGAAAGTCCCTAACTCACACACGCCTATGTACAGCGAAATGGTAGGGATAACTAAAATGTTTGAGTGATTTGATAGGGTGAGGTAGCTTACTATGGAAATTATGGAAAGCCAAAAAACTCTATCATTAGCTCCCCCCCCCCCCCCCCCCCTAGATAATGGTACATTCATGTACCATTTATCCGACCATACAACTTGTAGATTGTTTAACGTCTGTCTTTGTCTGCTCTCATCTTTGAAGAACCTTGTTTGTATGATTAAAAAACCTTGTGTGATATGAAAGGTTCCCAGAGCCAATAGCAGGATGTAATGAAGTGACTGAGTAGACCTCCTCCATTGAGAAAGTTTCCATAAGCAGCCCCCAGGATCAAAGATCTTGAAATATCTTTCGCAAAGAGAGACGTATGGTATGGAATCACTTACTGATTTCAGTTGAAGAAACTTGTAGATTCTATTGTTGTCCATCATTGCATCTATCACTATGAATGTGATATAAAAGATTGGTTGCTCTTCCTCCTGTGTAAAGTTGATATATCTGCTACGATTTTCAAGAGCTTGTATGAGAAAATTCCTGAACTGTAGCTCACAAAATTCATTCAACCTGGGTAGGCTCATCAAGTCAAAAATTCTATGACCTTCATGATTTAGGAAAGCTTGATCCATGCTTCCAACTGCTATTGGAAGATATTGCAAATAGTTTACCATATAAGTAGATAATAGACGAAGGTTTCTATTGCTTCCAACACATTGGAAGAGAATAGATTTTGGTACTGATTGATGAAATATCCATATGTAGCAATCAACAAGTTTTTCATCTATGATGAAGACCAGAATCATCACAATGTGCGTTCTCCATACACCAAAGAACCAAATGAAGAAGGTTTGGAAACATCCGTTCATCACCAAGTATTCATGTCCTCTTCCACTTAAGAAGGTATGGTGCCCCCGATGAAAGGTATATGTGAAGAGAAGAGAAGTTTACTTTGAAGATGTGAAACCCAATGTGAAGATGATTGGGGCTTCAAAACCTTGGATTTTCTTGCTAAGAGATTGTCCCATGAATGAAGAGCCACCCACTAAAACACCATTGGAGAGAATGATACCATTCTGATAGTTTCCTTTTATGATTTTATTTTTTACTACTCTGCCATGTTCTTCATCCCCTTCTAAGCCCCCCCTTTGGCAAGGTTGTAACTCCTCACATTGTACCACCTCAAAGGTTGATGGATTACTGTTTGATTTTGTGAAAACTTTGGCTTCTTGCATGATAGGTTCCTCCATGCTTAATATACATGGGTCATACCAATGCTTTTCAACATCCTCAAACACTTCTTGAAGATTATCCTCACATGGATTCAACTCACACTCTTTTACTTTGTTTTGGAGTTGGCATTCCATGTACACAATCATCTCTTTATGATCAATGTGGTCTATGATCTCTCCACCTATGATTTCATCTTCTTCTTCACTCTCTTCTTTTAGACGAGATACACTCTCATAACATTCCATAAGATCAAGGTTACCTTCAAGGTCTTCATTCTCCATAGAGTCATGTTGCACAAAAGCTTCGTCTACTCAGACTAGAAATTGATCCTCCGCCGAAAGGTTGGATGTATCCATTATTGAATCATCAATGCCATTTGAGATATCTTGTGTTGATTTTTGCATGCTTGTGATAAAGGTAGAAGAAAGAGATTCCACATTTGAATCTTGGCCACACACTTTAGCACTTGAATAATCAGTTGGCATGTAAGTAACTTCTTCAACATTTGTCGGAGTAGAAGGAGACAAGTATGGAAAAGGAGATGACTCCTTCATAGAAACACTTTCATGATGGTTGGTTTTTCCAGCATGATGGAAACCATTTTTTATGTAGAAGTACTTGTGAAACTTCCTTCGGGCAATAGTGACCGCTTCTTCAAAGGTAGATGGTCCACTACAAGTAACCTTAGTCTTTAGGAAAGGAGACAAACCCGAAATAAATTGCTCCATTTTTACATAATCTGGAAATGTAGAACTAAACCCATATCCTCCCCATTGATGAGAAAAAATATCCTCATAAACATAGTATTCTTCACCATGTTGTTGAAGTCTCCCTAATGAAGCCCATGCTTTCTCCGTTGTTGGAAATTTAGAGAATCTAGTCTTCAAAGCTTTGGAAATTTGGGTATACCCATCTTCAATCTGAGAAGACATACTCCAAAACCATTGCTTAGCGTTGCCTCTAAGGCATAGCAATAGAAAATCCCCTTTTTCATTGTCATCCCTTTTACCAAGGATACGACAAACCATTCTAAAATCAGCAAGATAATCATCAACATCTTCTTCTAGATTTCCGAAGAAGATTGGGATATCATCAAAGGTATAGCGTGTCATAGCTTCTCAATGCTAGAACCACACAAAGATTAGTTCCAAACAATCATTTTCTCTCATGACATCAACTAACTACACAAAGTTTTGAAAGGTCTTTCAACATGACTTATCGATTCTTATGTGAAAATGTTTTTTCCTTTCTTATGTTATGCTAATCCAAACCATATTCTAGATCAATTTTTGTTGCCTTGAAATTCAACTTGCTCATACAAGTTTTCATGATTCATATAATCTACTTGATTATGCTAAGATTCAAGCATGCATGCAATACAACAACAATAAGCACAAAGTCATTCCTCAGTGGGGGCACCAATTTGAGGCGGTCCGGGACGGGCAACAAGAAGAGCGGCCGTTAAACACCCTTCAAGGCTCCCGTGCATCTCAATTGGGGCTGGGGCAAGCACAATCAGAGACAACAACAACCCACAGCCAGAAACCAGACAAGAAAAGAGGCACCACCTAGTTGTAGATGCGAACTAGGATGCACGTGATATCTCCTTGTACTCAAAAGCACAAAGAGAGCAGAATGCAAGATAGCCACACACAGCAAACACAAACATTCACCACGCCACAGAGAGGTAAATAACACAAATCAACTTGAGCAACTCACTCTTAGCCTTAAAGACTAGATACACACAAAGCTTGATGAGAAATAGAGAGACAACACAAAACTTAACCTTGTTGTCAATACACAAATTGTCTTAGGGTCACGGAAGCCCTCTCACCAAGCACCCTCTTACAATTCACCTTTTAGGCAAACAATTCAACAAGCCCTCAAACCACCAAGCATGAAATGGCACAACAAACTTCAAAGGACAATATACCTTCAACCACCTGCTGAGCCAACTTATCAAGTCAATTTGAAGAGAAGAGTCGTAGTTGCAGCATACAATTGCATCCAAAACTATAAATCTTATTTATGCACAAGAGTAGGCTACAAGTGTGGTGAAGAGTATGGCATACACTCCACTCCTCTAGATGGCCTAACTAACTTCAAGCTTCTCCATGCACCTATGTGTAGTGATGGAATAGAGCACTCACAATGCACACACTCTACACAACTAGGCTTGAAGAGTGGTGTGTTATGTGTTGAGAATGGTGTGGTGTAGTGTGATCATGTGATGATTTACAAGGGAGAGAAGGGCTCTATTTATAGGTTTAGAAGCCCCGATTAGGATTAGGCCTAATCAAGTTTATTTGAAGGAATAAAAGATTATGCATATTTTTATTTTTTTTAATGAGGGTGGGTCTCTCTTGTCCTTTGAGTCACATGGATGTGGGCTCAAGGGAAGAGAATTATTGAGGATGAAAGGAGAGAGGATTGAGTGAATAATTTGGCAGTGCCTACTCTAGTAGAGGGTGCATTTTACAATAAGGTTAGTGGTTAGTAGTTAGTAATTATCACAAAAAAATATTTACAAAATCATTCACCAAATGGTGAGATATATGATCAGAAAAGTTAGAGAAGGAATGAGCTTGTAAAGAGAGGTTGAAGCTTTGGAGAAGTTGACATTCACCTCTTAACAACACCGGAAGAAGAAGCAGTCAGCATGGCGAAGGAGCGCGTATCAATGAAGCTATGTTATCTTCAAACCTTGGAAAATTCATGATAAAAGCCTTCATTTGCAGAGGTTATCTTTGGATTTTTTCTGATTTTTTGAAGTTCTCTACAAAGTTGAAGAGAGTATGGTAATATGGACATATATGTAGAGAGAAAGGGGGACACATAGGGTGTAGAAATGGAGAATGAAGGCTATGGAGGTGTGAGAGATGTGGCAACGGTGAAGAGGGTGAATTAGGACATGGGAGTTATAGGTTTGGGAGTGGGAAGGAGAGGGAGGAGTGTGTGTGAAAGAGGAAAATGATCAAGTGAAAGAGGGAGTGTGGCTGCATAGCATGGGCAAACTGGGGTCCACCAATAAAATCATAGCTCACATCTCGTAGCTCAAAAAAATATGAAAACATTTGAGGTAAAAGTTCAGCTCACGAGCTACAACTTTTGTTTGTATCACCTTTTCAAATTCGGGGAGCATGTGATCTTTAAAAATTCAGCAAAAACGACTGTTTTTTCCACTTCACAAAGTCCTTGTGAGGTCCTTCTTTGGATGATTCTTTTGAATACCTCCAAGAGTGAGCTCCCCATGGTGCATGCATGCATGCCACATACCCTTGACCTTATTTGGTAGGTATATCATTGAAGATATTGTTGATATCATGATATAAGTGAATAGTACAACTAAGAAAATCAAATATTGAGGGGTCTAAAAAAATATGTATATGTCAAATATAAATAATATAGATGGAAAAAATATAAAGGGGTCAAAATAAATCTCTCTCATTATAAGTCTACCATAAAAAGATGAATATTTTTGGTGGTCTAATTTATGAGAGTAATAGAGAATAGATGTAGGAAGGAAAAAATCACAATAGTGAAAAAATATACACTTAAATAGAACTAGTTTTTTTGGATTTTTGTTGATATGGAGTTACACCAAAAACATGGAATAAAGAGTATGCAAAATGGTAAGAAAAAATATGGTAATGGTGAGTCAATGTACATAGCATAAATAACACATCATAGGTAGAAATATTTAAATAAATACTAAAATAATTATGAAAAATCCTTTTATTTAGGCACTATATACAATGAAATATTTACACAAAAAATGGGCCATAATATACTTTTATTTTTTATTTTTTTGGCTCAACTAGCCCAGTGACTAGCTAATTGAGGGTTTTTAACAAAATATGGAGAAAGTCCCTAACTCACACACGCCTATGTACAGTGAAATGGTAGGGATAACCAAAATGTCTGAGTGATTTGATAGGGTGAGGTAGCTTACTATGGAAATTATTGAAAGCCGAAAAAACGGCTATCAGTACGAAACTTGAGTTATGTTGTGTTGTTGACCCAACGGTCAACACTCCCCCCTTCCGCGTTCATGTCGTCCCCGACATGACCTGATTGTCGATGGCGATGTGGTCTTTGCTGTCGTTTGGGCTTTATCTGTTGCACTGCTTGTAACTTTTTCGAACCACAACAAGAACTATGATCCATTAGAGCGGACATCTATCATCATAACCATTCATCTTTTGAGATCCTCTGATTACTTTTATGTCTGCTCTTCTTCATTGGGGACTTCTTTGTTCCTGTGCAATCATGTTGTTAGTGTTGTTTGCAGCTTTGTCATTGTAGGCCATTCTTCGACTCGCCATTGAGGAGAAGTATGCTATGATCTGAAATTGGTGCTCCAATTCATTTTTCAATTGATTTGAGTAGCATTTCCTTATTGTTGATGTAGAAGGAATATGTACAAGAGGATGGTGATAGGTGTCTTTAGATTAGGGTCTAAAACCTGAATGACCAAAGGGAAAAAACACGGTGGGAAAAAAAATGCCTTTGGTATATGCTCTTATTGGAGTTGAGCAGTTGAACGTGAAGTACATGTTCATGAAAGGTGAGTGCTTGGGTGAAACACAGAAAGAGTGCCTGATGCAAGTGCCAATTATGGGACACTCTATATGCATATGAGAAATTTGTCACCAAAAGCATGCAATGTGAAAGAAGGAGATGATGGGTGTTTCGAGGAATAAATGTAGCACATGTGACAGCAAAAGATGTCTCAATAGCTTCCACATTTCCAAGAAGGGTTGTCGATGTAGAAGTTTCTCCACTCGTATCTCACTGTGTTCAGTACGTGAGTGTCTTTTGGACCTTCTTCTTCACTTCACCAGACTTAAGTACGTAGACTTTGACTCTTTTGCTCACCTATACCAGCATGAGCGACACAACGTAAATATTCTCAACTCTTCCAGCTTGAGCGGTACCTAGAATAGCTAAGACACTTAGACCACAGAGAATATTACTTGAAGCTTTGGGACTAACACCTCACTCATTTTGTGGCTTAGCTACTCGACTCTGACTTGTATGACTTGTCGGTTGCATGTTGACACTGCTTTGTGACAATTTCTTCGGCTGTTGTAGTGGCTGCTGAGACATACTTCATGAATTTTCATCGTTTCCCTGTACCTTCTTCTCTTTGTAGTGCTCAGGCCTCTCGTCACTCTTTTCTTCATGTGGATTATGGATTTTTTTATTTTTTTCTTAATAATAAACAAAGAAAATCTTAAAACAACTCAACAAAAGAAAAATCATTCAAATAGAAATCTAAATGCTATGTACACTATACACATGTCCCTAGGGGCTCATATATGGATTTTGTCCCCATACTCCTCTGTAACACTACTATGAGGGCATATACTCTAAATTTCGTCCAAAAATTATCACAATAAAATGCAAAAATTCAATGCATCTCACAAAACACCTTTCCCCTCGGAACAGAGGCAAGTTTGGTACTTTTTGGTGCAAAATACAGACAAGGTTTTGAATTATAACCCTTCCTTGCCTATAGTTGCAAATCATATAACCAGAAGCTCATATCTCATTTGTTGCTTGAAAAGCTAACGTTTTCTTTTGTACCTAAACGTTACAACAACATTCTAAATGCGAGGCTATTGGAAAAAGGAATGTCGATGTTGGGGTGTTGTGGTATGTACAGTCTGAATGCATGCGCTGAGTCATGCCTGGGGGTAGTGGGGAGATGGATTGCACCCTGTGAAGCTTCCTCAGCCACACAGTATGAATGCACGTGCTGAGTTATGCCTGTGAAGCTACATTGCTACTTCCACTAAAAGCAAGCCGCATCCAATGGGTCTAATAGTCATAATGTTAGGTCCGCATTCAGAATGCCTCCCCCCTTCCTATTTGGAGTCATCCTTTACGACAGGGTATCGCAAAGGGTATGTGTTGTGCTTGGGCAATTAAAAGTTGTGCCTTGTAATGTAGCCCTATTATGCATACACATTCAATGCATGGAAAAGATTTATGTTGTGCAAGATGTGGGTATAAGCAATTTTCTTGTTGGCATTTGTTGGCGAAGATTCCTATTCTAAGCAATGTAATGATCTTTGAAGCTCCTGTATCGTTGCTTGATTGAAGCGACTTGCTCTCTTCTAACTGTACTGTAATTGTAGGAAGAATTGTAAGAATTCAAGTGGCGATGCACTGACAACAGTTTTGTTGTTCTTCTTTGGGACCCATTTCTTTGTGATTATTGGTTGTTTTGTTGTTGGCTCTCGTTTGGGAACCCATACTTGCCCGTGCTTCGTTTGTGTTTGAAGAGACTTCTTTGGGATCCACCTTTTTGTCGTGTGAGTCAACATTGGTCTTTGCTTCAGCCCTTGTACGCTTGGTTGGGGACGGGATTTAGGGTTTGAAAGTTGATACTGTGGTTGTTTTGGAATCCAAATGAATTCCTGACTTTTTTGTGCTTGAATCAACTTCGTTGGAGCCCAAACCTAAGTTGTGAAAGATTGCAATTTTGTGATATTCTTACCCGTTCGTGCATGCTTTCCTTGTTTTTGTTTTGGTGTTGGATCTTGTGATTTGTCATTAGAGATATTTGTCTTCTTGATCCATATCTGTTTTTGGCCGATCTAACTTTTAGGTATCCAGATTTGTCGAGCTTTTTGGCTTTGACTTGTTGTCCTGTTCTTTTTACCTGTCATGGTTGTTGCTGAAGGGTTTAGTGATAGTGATGGCCTGAATTGATGATAGGGGATGTCGTAAGATTCATCACTATCACTACTATCCTCAGCAAGGTTGAATTCTTGTACTTTTCATTGATTTTTTGTCTGGTAGTGGAAAGTTACTGTCTGTTTGCTCGTGGGTGGTAGTTTCTTGGAGGACTTTTCTAGCCCATTGATTAGAGCATTGTTAGCTCGTTGCTCTGGTTATATTTCTCCTAGATGAGTCTTTGCATCCTTATTAGGAGCCATGTATGAGGATGCTTGTGGTGGCTGTGTCTTCACCGAGGACTTTGGAATCCACTTTTGATGCACTTTATTCGTGTAGCGATGACATTGATTCCCGGGTCGTTGATTTTCTTGAAGCTCGAAGTGTTCTACAGAGTCATAGAACTCGTCGTCTTCTTCGTTTTTTGATTCTCCACATTTCTTTGTTTGCTCCTTATGTCGAGAGCTTGTTGATGTCTGGTTCTCTTTGTTTTCCTGGATTACACTCACTGCAAAATAAGGAACGACATCATAGCCATTTTCATCACAAAACTTTGTTGTGGGAGCATCCTCCACGGCGCACACATCCAGAGAAGCCAAGATGTGTTCCCATCCAAAAGGCTCTAACTCTTCTTCAGGAAATGGTTCATGGATATAGTCCCTATCCTCTATAATTCGCTCTAGGATACATTCCTCACGTTTCAAGCTACCACATTGTGAAGCTCCACACATCCACAGTTCTTTAGGGTTACCTAACCAAGCTGGAAGTTCTGATCCTGCTACTGTGGCGGAATCAAACTCCTCAACCGGTGCTCTCGTCACATCCCTATAGCTATGGTCCCTCAAGTTTATCTTTGTTATGGTTTCCATATGTCTCAGGTATATATGGTCATAACTCCAATCTTGGACCATTTTCAATTGTCGCATGAATGGTCTTCCCAGAATGATGTCATAGTTGTTCTTCTTACCAAAGTCAACAACAGCAAAAGTGTGTTCATATTCAATGCGACAAGAAGTAACAAGTACTTTTTCTAGCAGTCCTAGGGGCTTTTCCTAAATGTGTCTGTCTCTGCAAGTTGCAGGGTCATTCGTGTGGATATCAAGGCAGGTTTTCCCCATTTTTTCCAAACCTCTTTGGTTGCAATGGCCACACCAGCTCCACTGTCAAGGATTGCCATGGTTTTTACACCATTGAATTCCATAGGAAGGGTGGTGTTTCCATCTTCTCCCTCGTAATACTCGCCTACCTTGTTTAATGGCACTGGCCTAGTATTTAGTTGAGGCATTTCAAGCTCTTTGATGCCTTCCTCCATTTGAGTAATTGGGGTTTTTACACCAAATTTCTCTAGACATTTACCTACATTAGCCCACATGTTTGGTCTTATTCTGAGCAACTCGGATAACATTATTGTACAGGTGACTGGGGTAGATAGAATATCTACTAGCCCCTTTGAATCGATGGCCTTGTTGGGAGACAGTCTCTGTGATGGGACTGCAACCACATTTGACTTGGTCTCGTACTCTCCCATGTAGGACGGTAGTGTTCTTAGTGAATGGGGTTGACTATCCATAGATTGTACAAATCCTTTGTCGCCCCAATACAATCGCACGTCTAGATTCATTTGAGATTTAGTCTCAAATTCCTCTATTGGTGGTAGAAACACTCCTCGTTTATCACCAGTCTTGTCTACTCATCTTCTTAGGTCATCGGCTTCATTGGCCTCTCTGACTTGTTTGCACAATTCGTCAAGACCATCTATCTCTTTACAATCCTCAGGTATAGCTTGGTGAAATCCCTCGGAAGAGTTATCCTTGGTATTCAGTACTGTCCTTGGTTCGAATGCTGGGTCTTTGAGGTTTGGTATGTGATTATGAATAGAATTTGGCTCTTTTAGTTCCTAGTTTGGTGGGATTACTTGTGTAGCCATGACACGGATCACATCCTCAGGTTTTGCAACTGGTGGTTCTAGTAAATCTTGGGCTAATTGAATCATTTTCTGGCACATTTCAAAACTTTTCTTTTCTAGTTCCACATAGGGATATGTCATCCACCTATGTTCTTGGGTTTGGTTGTTTTTGAGCCTCACACCATAGGCTTTCAAGAGGGCATCTAATGTCTCAACCTTCTCTGCCAACACAGATCCTTCTGAACTAGCACTTCTCGGTTTCTCATCCGTGGATGGTTCTTCTAGAGGTTTAACCATCTGCGTAAGAGAAGGTGCCTCCTTTTTCTCATGTTGTTTTATCTTCTCCTTAGCTTCGGTAAGCTTCTCAGCTAGGGATTTTTGCTCTCGTTCCCTGTGTGCTTTCATCCTAGTCTTTCTAGCTTTCCAGCTATTTCGTTTGCTCTTGGTTTTTTGACTAGGTGCGTCTGTCTTTGGTCCATCATTTGTCTTTGGACTCGTGTCACTTTCCATGTTCTTTGTCTCTGGATTCTCATCATCTTTCTTTTGAGCTTGTGCTCTCGTAACTACTTGAATTGGTACAACATTTTCATTTTCTGAGCTACTAGGGCGCTGAACAATCCCTAATACATTCGTCGTGATTTTCCTGATTTGGTTTGGGTTTTTCGGGCAAATGGGGATCAGGTGAGTGATGCCACACTCAAGACAATAGGCATTTACTTCAGTGATATCCGTATGAGGACATTGTTTGACCAAGTGGTTGTCACGACTTTTGTGACAGTCTGTCTCTGGTTGAGGAGATTCTTTTAGCATTTCCTCTTGGCTATAAGCAAGCTTTGACCTAGATAAGCCACTATTTGCAATGAATTGCAATGTCCTTTCGTCCATTTCATACCTTCTTTATTTCGACTCAAACCCAGGAGGTGGAGGTTGTACCGGCCTCACCACTCCATGTGTTTCTCTCACATTTTGTTGCTCCGAAGGGTAGTACTCACTTTGGTTTCTATACCACATTGTTGCTGGTACTGGTGTTGGTTTATTTGATGCTTCCATCATTGGCATGTATCTCATGTCTACCTACATTCTAGCACCTGGCAGCGGAGGTTGTTGTCCTAAGACAAGCTGTGGCCTTAAAACTCCTACTGGTCCTAGCGCATTCCCCGTATTGTATCTAGGTGGAGTAGGTGCCTCTGGAACAGGTTGTACATACCTCTCCCTAGCATTTTCCATGCTATAATAGCACTCTTCCTCCGTATGGTTCGTCCATTTTCTCTCAATTTCACACCACTTCGGCTCTCCCGAATCAGACCTTAAAAGAGGAATCAACCTCTTAACCAAGTCGTCGATAAGTTTTTCTTGATCAATAGGTGCCATTGTCTTGGCAATGGACTCACTTATCTGTGAAACACTGTGCTGAGAGGATGTGTCATCTCCTTGACTCTTTAAGTCCTTTTCTTTGTATGTCTCATAGTTATCCACTAGATAAAGAGCTTCTTTGATCAACTCGTTTAGCGTCATCCTCCTTATCATATGCAAATCCTTCTAAAGGCCCGCATGTCTCATTCCCTGGATAAAGATCAACATCAGTCATGCTTGCGTAGGTAATTCCGCTCTCGGACAGAGCTTAAGATATCTCTTGAGCCGTAATGATGCTTTGCGTACTGATTCATTCTCTTTCTGTTCGAATCTACGGATTTGCGAGACCGTGTTGTGAGCAATGCCTTTTGGAGATAATTCTTCAATAAACTCCTCAAACAGCTTATCTAGGGTCTCAAAATCCAATTTTTCCACGGAGTCGAACCATGTAGCTGCATCATCTTCCAGAGTCAATCCAAATCCCGCAAACTGTGTCGCAAAATCTGAAACTTCCTCTGCTCTAATCACTCTTCTAAAAGCCGTTACATGATCTCTCGGATCTTTATCTCCGGAGTATTTTCTGTTACCCATTTGTGGACTTGGGATGGTCTAACTCGTGGATTGTCTACAAGTCTAACCAGAGACTCTCCCAATCCTTCTATCGTTATCGCTCTTGAAGGGAATCCTGGTGGCTGTCTTCTTGGAATTCCTATAGGAATTCTCATGTTTGGTGGAGGCATTTGTGGTCCTTCATTGACCAAATATCCACCTCTATGGATTTGTGCTTTCTACAACTCTGTATTCTCGTCCATACTTGTCGACAACTATAGATCTCCATTGACAGTCGACTCCGTATGTGTAGACATATAAGAGCTTATAATCCATTTTCTCTTTTAGGTATGGATCTGAGAACCTAATAAGATTGACCTCATTGTCGTCAATGTATCTATATAGTCCTTCAGTCTCATGACCAATCATCCAAACTCTCTCAACAAGATGGATCTTTATCAATTGCAAGTTTGGAAGATCCATTGTGGGAGGATATTCCTCTATCGTCGGGATCTCCAAGCTTGTGTAAGCTGCGTTTGAATCTAGGGTAGACATGATTTCTGGGCTTAAGATCTTTTGCTTGGTTCAAGTAGACTTAGTCCACTGTGTTCAAGTGCTTTGGTTAGGGAAAAGTTGAAACTATGTCCAAAACCGTAAACGTTTCGTCACAATTCTTGAAAATTGCTACTTTTAGACACCCCTAACTTGCGGATGTATTTTGAGTCCTCAAACGACGTTTTTTTCAGAGTTGAACTAAATGGTTGCTCTGTAGAGCCGCTCTCAGGCTACGTTTTGATATAAAAACTTTTCCAATCCGATACCGTTTGTGAAAGTTATGGCTAAAACAGTGAAATGCAGTTTAGAATGGTCAAAATGAGTCCAAATTCAATTTTGAAAAAGATTTGGGATCTCTGTGAGACTGTGAACACTCCTGTATGGTCAAAAGTACAGTTGGACCCTAAAACTGGCCTAGAGACATCCTACGCATAGGATGTCTATATGCTCAGAATTTAACAAAATTTGGTCCAGAGACTCCCCTTAAGTCCAACAACACAATGGTATGCTCAGAATTTCATTTGGACCTAAAAATGGCCTTGAGACATCCTACACGTATGATGTCTTTTTTCTCAGAATGACTTGAAATTTTCACCCCAGCTTCTCCTTGATGTGCTGATCACAGTGGTGTGCTCATAAGTTGGTTTGGAGTCCTAAATCAAACTGGAGCCATCCTACGCGTAGGATGTCTAACTGCTCAGATTTTGTCCAAACTTGATCCCAAGATTCTCCTAGTGCTCAGCAACCCAATGGTATGCTCAAAATTGAATTTGGATGCCAATAGGTCAAGATTTGGGCTGCATAAGCTTCTAGTGCACTCCAAGAGTAGGATGTCTGACAATTCTTGTCTTTGCTTGGTAAATAGGCCAAACAAGGTCCATATTCACTTTTGAAAAAAGTTATGGAATCCTTAAGACACTTGGAAACTCCCTATATGGCCAAAGTAGAATTTTGACCACTTTATGACCCTGGACACATCCTACGCATAGGATGTCTTTTTGCTCTGTTTCAGCTCAAACTTGCACTGTAGCTTCCCCTTGATGTGCTAAGCTCACATCTACTTTTACTTTTTGATTTTGACACCGATAGGTTGGTCAAATGATCAAGAATCTGCTCCAGAAGCCTGATGCCTGTTCTGATGAATTCCTAAGCCAAATCAACTCCAAATTGGACCAAATTTTCCTAGGAGGCTTATCTAAGGCTATATGACAGCATGGTATGGTCACAATAGAATTTTGGTTTCAAAATCATGCAGTAGACATCCTACGCGTAGGATGTCTTTTTGCTCAGAAGGAACCCAAACTTGGACCAAAGATCCCCCTAGTCTTCAACAACCCACTGGTATGCTTAGATTTGAGTTTGGATGTCAAAAGATCCCAAAACTAGCTATTCTTGCCTTTTTCAGTCAAAATGCTAAAGTCTGTTCAATCTTCCTTTCACTGACCCAAATGAGATGAAATTTATCACATGCACTCAATACAACATTTAGAACATGCCTATGGAGTCATCCTATGGTTTGGTCTCAAAATTAGGCCTTGGACACAATTTGGGTAGGATGTTTGGCAATTCTCATCTTTTTGCTTTGATCTGTCAAAATTTGGTCAAATTTCCACTTTCTAGGTGAAAATAGGGTAAAACCTACCTTCTAAACACACTGGTAACCTTAGATTTTCAAAAAAAAATGCCCAGATCACCCTGTAGACATCCTACGCGTAGGATGTCTACTGCTTATTTTTTAAAACTGAAGTATCTCTGATGCTTCCTTATGCTCTCAGCAAGTGCAAGTATGCTTCACAATTGCAAAAACATGCAAAAATCACTCAATTTAAGCCTTTTCTGAAATTTTTCGTTTTTTGACTCCGCCTTTTGGCTTTTGGTCAACAAAAATAGGGAAAAACACTCAAGTCAATATGTTACTAGGGTAAAACCTACCCTCTGAACCCACTGGTGTAGTCAGAATTTTCAAATTTGGTCTCCAGAACCCCCTTGAGACATCCTACGTATAGGATGTCTATGTTTACAGAATTGCAGGTTTTCTTCACAGAACCCTTGCAAATGCTCTTTTATATTCATAGCATCAGTCAGTCATACAAAAATATCCACAAAAGCTTGTTTAATGCATTTTTACCCTCAAAAGCACACTTTTCCATGATTTCAAATGCAATCAAGCACTTCAGAATTTTCAAATTTGGTCTCCAGAACCCCCTTGAGACGTCCTACGCGTAGGATGTCTATGTTTACAGAATTGCAGGTTTTCTTCGCAGAACCCTTGCAAATGCTCTTTTATATTCATAGCATCAGTCAGTCATACAAAAATATCCACAAAAGCTTGTTTAATGCATTTTTACCCTCAAAAGCACACTTTTCCATGATTTCAAATGCAATCAAGCACTTTAGCAAATAATTCAGTGTTGAATAGCTCTAGATCAGAATCGGATCACTTACCTAAAGGTACTCCTACAAATCATATGGGGTTTTGCATCTATGAGTAGAAAAACGCTTCACTGCCACACACGGACTAGTAAACGTTTTTATCACCTCACAAATCACTCGACCACCAACAACTACTCTAATCCACAGATCCTAACTAAACCTATCTAGTCGCAGACCCTCGACAAGACACACGCTTCCTGGCTATCCACTTGATCGCGGAATATCCTCTTCCGGATCCACTTAAGAAAAATGCTTTCTTTAGTCGAAACTAAATAAAGCAACCATCACATGAGTGTTAGTAGCAAACCTACTTAGCTCCTTCTGTCCTCGGCAACGGCGCCAATGTTGCGGGAGTGACTCACACACCCATGAAGTGCATGCAAACACTACCTAGATCAACATAATGTCAATCAAGGACATAGATGACATGATAGGCACACGGAGGAAATCTCTTTAGCTTGTCAGGCTGAGACCATCTTACACATACAACAATCTAGAAGGCCAACTATACCACAATCAAGAACCTCACTACTCTCAACTACACCACCTAACCACATACACACATACGGAAGGTAACTCACCTAATCATGCCAGATTCGTACAAAACTTAAGGAACACCATCCCCTCACTAGGATACACCTGTCGCTAAGCTTCTACACTCAAAACCTTCACTCTAAACCCATCTGCAGAAAACGCGTAGGATGATAGAGCAGAATTTTGAGAGTGCTCAAAATTGAAATTTATGAGTACCTATGCGTAGCTTATGTTGCCACGATTCTATAGACTACTAGCACGTAGAAAATAGACATCGTTTGATACACTTACAACCACAAATAGCTCGTAGATGCGTCGGCGTGTGCGCTTCGTCCCACGTGGAATGCTTGGCGTTGTCGCGTAGCTCTCCTCGAGCCTACAACAATGGTGCAGTCGGATCTCCAATGTGTTGAGAGAGCCGGTCGTAGCTAGAGGATAAAGCTCACGCTCACTCTCTTTCTCTCTCACACACAGTAGACGGCAGCGCTAAAGTTTTGATTATGATTAAAAGTCTCCCTTTACAAAATGACCTAGGTACCTTATATACTAAGGCTACCTTTGGTTTAACCAAAAATGGGGTTGAAAGGGTCGAATGGCTTTGTATTTACAATCTGGAAGTTCCATTGCACCCCGGCTTCTGAAACTAGAATAACTACTCTGATTACAAATGACGTTTATAGCCATAATCCGCAGCATTTCATAACTCGCAAAAGATAAGACTTTGGTACGTACGAAACTTGAGTTATGTTGTGTTGTTGACCCAACGGTCAACACTTGCAACCTAAGATAATCTTGTCAAATTCGTGGTTCAACTGAAGAACTGAAGTGTTTGCGAGAAATTTACTTAAGCTAAACGTGTGATTAATGTAAGTTGAAACAGCCATAGATGGTATGGATGTCAATGTCCCTTAGGCTTTACATAATCACATTTTTGCTTGCCATAAATTTGAATTTTTAAAAAGGGAGTGTAAATTGGTGTAATTATCCTTGCCACAATCTTATGGTCAAATGGTTTTTGTCAAATTAATTCCTACATATGTTCAAGTTAACTAAGTAGTGTTGAGATGGCCCCAATATGACCCAAGTTAGCAAGACTAACGATGAGATGGCCCCAATATGACCCAATTGGTGTAATTATCCTTGCCACAATCTTATGGTCAAATGGTTTCTGTCAAATTAATTCCTACATATGTTCAAGTTAACTAAGTAGTGTTGAGATGGCCCCAATATGACCCAAGTTAGCAAGACTAATGATGATGAGGCTGTCACTAGTCAAAAACCTGATAAGAGGAAAAGAATCATAATGAAGGATGTGACATCAAACTTGCCAAGCATCGGTCCTGCAATAGACAAGGTTAGAATAATCTAATTAAATATTGCATGCATTGCATAGACATTAGAGTAGGAAAAGGAAAAGAGAGAAAAAAATCAAATGGAACTAAACCCATGATAGATTGTGGTATATGTTATAGCATAGTGCTCTTGCTTATGGCTCCCCCTTTTGTGCTAGCTACACCCTCCTTTTATAGCAATTTTGAGGGCTAGGGTTACTGCTCTAACCATGGTTGGGTTAGATTTTCAGCACTTATCTAATTTCTTTTGCTTGGAAATATCAAGAAGTTGGTGGGGATAATGAAGAAGAGAGAGATGAGAGAAGTGGAGGTGATAGGACTTTTCATAGTAGGTTAGTCTTAGTAAACTAGTAGAGTTAGTATTTTTATTGATTTACAAATGGAATTGGATATTAACAATGGGAGTTTCCATGTAGGGTACAAATAAGGAAGAAAAAAATCTTAATAGGTAAGAAAACATGGATTTCTTACAATGTTGATGCTCCAAGTGTTTTGAGTAGGGTCAATTTTGACGCTTGTTGACGGTCCACTAGCTTTGACGGTACATTTCTTCTCCACTCTTGACCTTCCTTGAGAGCCAAGGTGATTGAATATGATTAATCAATCAACATGGTGTTGTCTTTCAAGAGAAGTGGCTGAATTTTGTGGTTTTTTGATAGATATGGGTAATATGGATGAGGAAAAATGAGACTAGGTGGTCAATTTTGGAATGGAAGTATGTGTAGGAGACATGAGTTCACCATGGTTTCTCTTATTCTTCAAGGTTGAGAAGAAGGTGAGTAGGGTGCAGAGGGGAGTGGTGAGAGAGGTGGGGATGATGAGTGGAGAAGTGTGTGTGAAAGAGGAAAATGATAAAGTGGAAGAGGGAGTGTGGCTGCATAGCATGGGCAAACTGGGGTCCACCAATAAAATCATAGCTCACAGCTCATAGCTCAAAAAAATATGAAAAAATTTGAGGTAAAAGTTCAGCCCACGAGCTACAACTTTTAATTGTATCACCTTTTCAAATTCGGAGAGCATGTGATCTTTAAAAATTCAGCAAAACCAACTTCTTTTTTCCACTGCACAAAGTCCTTGTGAGGTCCTTCTTTGGATGATTCTTTTGAATACCTCCGAGAGTGAGTCCCCCATAGTGCATGCATGCATGCCACATACCCTTGACCTTATTTGGTAGGTCTATAATTGAAGATATTGTTGAGATCATGATATAAGTGAATAGTATAACTAAGAAAATCAAATATTGAGGGGTATAAAAAAATATGTACATGTCAAATATAAATAATATAGGTGGAAAAAATATAAAGGGGTCAAAATAAATCTCTCTTATTATAAGTCTACCATAAAAAGATGAATATTTTTGGTGGTCTAATTTATGAGAGTAATAGAGAATAGATGTAGGAAGGAAAAAATCACAATAGTGAAAAAATATAGAGCTAGTTTTTTTGGATTTTTGTTGGGATGGAGTTACACCAAAAATAAGAGAATCTTGCATGAAATTATTTTTATATGGAATAAAGAGTATGCTGTTAACCCTCGTGGCTCACGGACACCCTATCGCCTACGACGGACACTGTAACCATATTATGTATTATTTAGAGTCAGGTACCGGGCTTGTCGGACCAATAGGAAAAGGGTAAGAGTGATCGCCGATGAGAGGCGCACTTTAACACGGACATTCAAGGGATTAGTTGGTTAAGCATGGGCGCCCAAGTGTGAATGGGGTGAGCTCCTATAAAAGCCAACTAAACCTAATTTTTACTCATTCTCTCATTTGTGCAATAGAAGAGTGCTCTTGCTCCATCACCATCTCCATCTTCTTCTTCTTCACCTCCTTGTGTGTGTGTGTGTGTGTGTGTGTGAGAGAGAGAGGGAGAGTGTGTGTGCGATCGAGCATTACGAAGGCACGGCGGCGGCGAAGCGGTTGAGCGCGGCACGACTGCAGCTTCTTCTTCATCGCGGCGAGGAATCCACCACGAAGGCGAGCGTAGAGCGGTGAGTGACACACCCTTTGCTCTCTTGAGCTTGCCAGTTTTGGCTTGTTGTGTGGTTGGAGCCGTTTGTGGCTCGCACACGGTGTATTGGCAAGTCCCTTGCTTCGACAGTGCGGCAAGGAGCGCACATTTTTGGCGCCGTTGCCGGGGATATGCCCTACACTAAGCTCGGTTAGCACTTTACGCTTCCTTGTGGTGCAATTTCTATCATAGGAAAGGCAGGGAAGGAGTGTGTGGAGATTTCTGTTTTTTGCGTTTTCTGCATTTTCTGTCAAGTTTCAATTTCTGCTATTGTCTGTGCTTTTTCAATTTTCTGCATTTCTTGCGTTTTTTCAATTTCTGCAATTTCTGCATTTTTAATTTCGGCGTTTTCAATTTCTGCAATTTTCTGCATTTCTGCGTTTTTTTAATTTTCTGAATTTCTGCATTTTCAATTTCTGCGTTTTCAATTTCTGCAATTTTCTGCATTTCTGCGTTTTTTCAATTTTCTGCATTTCTGCATTTTCAATTTCTGCGCTTTCAATTTCTGTATTTTCTGCATCAAAAAAAAATTCTGAAAAAAAAAGTGATTTTTTAAATTTATATTTTTTGGGGATATATACTAGACTCACTCTTATATATATACCCTACTCCCTCAAGAGAGAATGAGAGCATGTGGGACAAGTCCTCCACTCTCCTCCTTTCTCTTCCCACTTGCATCCTTAGACTTTCTAGTTTGGGCCTAGTTCCCTACTGGAAATTGACAGTTTTAGGGATTCCGAGGGCATAGAGTGACCAAACGGAGGGCTGTAAAGCACGGCACGACCCTCTGACCGATACGCTCGTTTCGAGCTATCACACGGCCCATTCCACGACATGCTCTAAAAAATCTAGCAAAAAAACAAACAAAAAACACGCTAAAAACTAGTCACAAGGCCTCCTAGAGCAGCTTTTTGACACCTTAGGGTATCAGAAGCACACACACTTACGCTCTGGACGAGTGTTAGAGCACGATCACATTGGTAGTGCCTCTGTTCATACGGACACCCATTACCCATCCACGATAAGCTCTAGACCCTCAGCGGGGACACAAGGTAGCACCACCCAAGACCCTAAAATAGCCGCTAGTGATTCCTCCTCCGACTCAGAAATCATGGAAGCATACCCTACCCAAAACACTGAGAGAGAAGGCCATGCACCTCCCGAAGCTCCACAGCCTAGTACTAGTATGTTTAGCCGTTTCATGGAAACATTAGGTAGAGCTACTCGCTCGGAACCTAATGCAAATGAAGCACACGAAGGGGGTGGGGAAGTGGAATCTCCTTTCACATCGCACGTGGACCCCACACCCCCAAAGAGTGTCCATGTGGATATCCTACCAACTTCTTACCAAGAAGGCCCTGTTGAGCTGCCTCCTTCAGAAGTTCCCTCTAGAGTACCGTTGGTGACAAGTAAAACCACGGGGAGCAACATTGCTTCTACTTCACAAGAAACCGTTAACACGTCGACTCTAGAAGGATTGTTCATTAATGATCATTGGACATACGACCTCCACACTGAGTTGTTGACGGATCTACACTCTGGCCACGCCTACCATGTAGGATGGATAGAGATTGTACAATCCACCTCTAGTGCCACGAGCATCGAAGATCAACAGAAAATGATCTGTAATGTTATCCATGGCATTATTCAATCAGAAAGGAAAAACCGAGGGGTAAATATACTCTCAACTGGCCCCATGAGATTTCTGGATACGAGCAAGGATCAACAGCCTACTCTATCACAAATGGAGACTCGTCTAATGAGCCCCAGGGACCCATCTTACGTCATTTCACCTGGGGTCTCTATGCAATCTGAGCCTCCGAGCGAAAACTTTAGCTTCCCTAACTTGGCTCAACCCTCTATCGAGGAAAACACAGTGCTCACTCCAGGGATAATCCTGACAGAGAATGTACCGATGACATCTACGGTTAGCGCAGTGCCACTACCTAGTGTCGTAGTACCTAATATGGGGCCTCGACCGTATGTGCCTCTAGCCCCTTATGCACACATGGCCCCCACACCTCCAATTGTACCACTTGCTTATGCTCCTCGAGTGCCACTCCCTAGCCCTTATCCGAGTGGACCTATGCCCGGTTATGTTCCATATCCTGCATCATCCACACATATGCCAAGACCGGCACCCGTCCCTCTCCCACATATGATTCCAAGAGTACCTCCATCGGCCCTGCCTCCTCACATAGGTGACTTGGCAGCATTTTCTCAAACCATAGGTCGATCTATCGCGGAAAATATGCGTCATGCATCTGATAGAGAGCCTAGAAGTAAGGCAGTACAAATTGCCAAACTCACGCAAAAATTCAATGGGGATGAAGATGCTAGGAAACACATTGAAGTGTTTGAACAAGTATGTGATTCCTTAGGGGAACGCAACGAACTACATAAGTGCAATGCCTTAAGCTTGACATTAAGTGGGAAGGCTGGAGATTGGTATAGAACCCTAAGGGTGGACGAGAAAACAATCTACCCTACCCTTCGAAGGTTGTTTCTAAAGGAGTACATACGAGAAGGTGTGCTTTGGGGTGTAGCATCTCAGCTACAGAAGGCCGAACGTAAGGAAGGAGAGTCAGTAAGGGACTTCATTAGTCGTCTAAAGCACTTAAACTCTCGCTGCCCTGTAAATGAGCGCTTCAACAATAACCAACTGCTTGATCGATTCATTCGAGGGTTGAGGAATGAAGGAATCTATAATGGACTAGTGATTAGAGGTATCACAACCTGGGAAGATGTCACTGCCAATGCAATCCAACTAGAGGACAACTTGATGATAGCAGGCATGAGGGTGTCTACTGACACGAGATCCACTAGCTCACAAGCCATTGAGTATGAACCCATGACTGCAAAGCCCATTGCCAATGAGCCAAAGGTATTTGAGACATTCTTGACAGACCTCACCAAGGCAATCCAAGAGTCTCTTAAGGATAATCGACCCCCTCAAAATAGTCACATGTATCCAAGAAGGGAGCAACAATGGTGTTCCATTTGCTTAGGTCCACATAGCACTAGTGAGTGCCCTACGTTTAGAGTAAAATTTAATGGAACTTGCAACGCATGTGGTAGCTATGGTCACCAAGCTAAGGATTGTTTAATGATCAAACGTATGATGGAAAATAGACCACCTGTAGCCTGGACGGATGCACCTCGAGCTCCTGTATTGATGCCTACTCCACCTGTTGAGCAACTACCGCAACACATGGTCCCTAGATCTCAAAATGTTGTACAAGCTACACCGCTACCACCTCCTGTGCTAGGACCGCAGCCCCCGCATCCAAGAGTCGCCCCTATGAACCAAGTGGGTTGCGAGCCATCAAATGCTTATCCAGTTGGCTGTGAGGAGGAAATAGACACTAGTATTGCCTACGGTCTTGATACATTGGAAGAGTGTCCTATATACTACATGGAAGATTGTTGGGGACAAGTCAAGCCGGTTTATCAAGCTGCTGCTCTCGCATCCAGAGGTCAAAATATCAACACCCCGGCTAGGAGGCCACCTCTTCAATGCTACGAGTGTGGTGGACCACATCGAGCAGCGGAGTGCCCTATTAGGCTGCAAAAGAATGCTGCACAGATGCAAATGAATCAAGGGAGCACGTCTGCAATGCCAATACTCACAGGTAATTGTTGTGGCATAGATCACTTGATTGCCCAATGCCCCTATAACCCAAATGCGCCTAAAATCACACCCCTGAATTTGGTCGAAATTGCTAGTGTGACATCGCCAATACCACCCGTCGCACCCGCTTATGCGATTACACGGTCCATGCTTCAAGGGCCAGGCCATATCCTCGAAGAGAGAGATACCGCGTCAGTTATCCAAGCAAAGAAAAAGAAGACACGAAGGAAGAAGTCGCAGAATACGGAAAATTCAAAGCCAAGTTCCAAAACAAACATAGGAACGGGAGATGACCCCGTGTATATGAATGACCTCGAGGATGATTCAGATTCAGTCGAGACAATGGAGACTAGAACCAATACCACAAAGAGAAAGACCGACAAAGAAAACCGTAACATGGAACCAAATGAAAACCGAATAAGAGAAAACCATAAGGAGCCTCTGAAAACACCACAAGTGTTTCCAAATCCAATCCAAGACCCCCAAGATAAACCGCAGGGGCAAAAAGGGAAGAATCGTAAAAAGAAGATTGGGACGTACCCAAACCCAGTAGACGAGATTGAGCAGGTGAAACATCTAAGAGGTTTAGTGGAGGAGACTCAAAGGAAACTAGAACCAGAACCCATGCAGGTCAAAATTCATGACACAGTGTTTCCCACGCAAGTTCATCCACCCCACATGAACCATAGACCGTTAGCCATATCTAGTATCATCCAAGAAGGGAGTGAGGACGGGACATCAGAAAGTGAGCATACACCCTTCTTGTTGGAAAGGATGTTTAACGAAGGAATACCTGATCCCATTGAGGAATATGAGATTCCATCCTCACCAGTTCCTAGTCAAGGACCTACACCCTGCAAAACGCCAATGAATGTTGCCAAACTAGTGGACTTCATGTCTTCTGAGGTCCGAACCACGATCATAGCAAAGCTGTATGGAGATCCTGAGTTATTCCTTGCACTTCGAGCATTCCTTAACGGAGAGCTACGAACGGGATTACCGCATTTTGCGCAACCAAATAGGCCTGACTCGATTATGATTGATGAGGAAAATCATGTGCAATCACTTGACTTAGATGGACACGAGTCTGTGATTGAGGTACCCATTAACGAATTAGGGCAGTATTTTGAAGGCGACGAGTCTAATGCGACCCTACCCATCACTACCAAGGGATTAACTATAAAGGGAATTCTTGATGGTGGTGCAGGAGTTAGCATCGTTACAAAAGATTGTTGGGAATCCATGGGAAAACCCCACCTCAGTGTTACTAACATTGTGGTAAAGATGGCAAATGGTACCATAGCCAAACCTATGGGGATGCTCAAGGATCTTAAGATCAAAGTTCTAGGACACAAGGTACGACATACGTTCATTGTAATGGATTTCTCTAAACACCTTATGTCATATGAAATGATTTTAGGACGACCATTCATGAGGAAAGCACAAATGGTTCACGATTGGTCTAAAAATCATGTCTATTTGCAATTCCAAGACTCTGTCCTTAGAGTGGATTTGGTGACTGGTAAGGTACACCCCTTAGGGAGTAAAACCATTATTGATCATCGCTCTGACACCACAGTTCACTCGGCCCCACTACAATATTGTTACACTTGTAAGAAGGATACAGACATTGGCCAAGATTCTCCTTATATGGATATCCTACCTGGTATGACTGAATCAGACAATGTGGATTGGGTCCACCTAGCATCAACCATAGACACTTGGGGAAATAGGGGGACGACCTGGGTAACACCTGAGGGGGATGAAATGCCTGTACCCTTAAATATGCTACAAGCAATGCATATCGCTTCTGACAAGACTCATCCTAATGTAACGAAGAAAACATACAAATGGGTCCCTAAAGCTTCTTTAGTGACCATAGCTAGTGCTAAAAAACAGAAGCCTTGTAAGAAACGTACCACTCGCTCCAAGAAAAGTAAGAAAATGTTGCGATGGATCCCTAAACGACTATTGGAAGCCCAAGGCTACTATCAAGGAAATGATCAAATCTGGGTGCCAAAACGTAGATTGTGCTCTTACCTATCACCTGACCCATGTGAGCCCAATCCCGTATCTCCAAAACGAATCAATGATCGTGGAAAGAAAAAAATCACAGAATGCTACACACCCGCTCCCGAGCTAGTTTGGGTACCAAAGAAAGAACGATTTGTTCCACCTAGCTCAGGAAGGGGGGAGTCCCATGAAGATTCTAGCTCCTCATGTAATACATCCATAGAGGTAAAAGCTTCTACACCGCCTCCATCTATAGTAGTGGACCTCCATGAAGCTACAAAAGAATCCACACCTCCCAGTGTTCAAGAATCACCTGATGAACCACTTCAAGTTCAATCCTCGGAGAGTACCTTACCACCCTTGCAACTTGACGAGGCACCTAGGGTAATAGAAAACTACTGGCAAAAATCCTCACCTATTACCAACTGGAACAATTGGTTTCAAAGGGTGACAAGCTCATTTCAAAAGGTATGATCTACCCAAGGAAGGGGGGAGTGTTTGCTGACAGTCCTCATTCATTTGTTTCCCTCTCAACCTTTTTCCCTAACCTCTCAATCACTAATCTTAGGGAATGTACATATAAAGCTTTATACTCAAAAAAAAAAAAAAAAAAGAGCAAGAGCAATTAGCAAACGAGTATGCACATTAAAGTCAAAACATTGACTCAGACCTACACATGTCACATCTGGTACAGTGAAACAGAAACCTATGCCATAAAACACCTTTGATCCTCATCACTTGAGTGATGGAGGGTAGGTAAGATTAGTACGATAGAGTGTTTCTGTTTTAGAGTTGAGTGATTAGCAAAGATCTCTTTTCCCACTGATGTGCCTCCTAGAGGTATTGTTTGTGTTTCATAGTGTGTACAGGAGCGTGTTGCTATTGATAGGATTTGGACCTTCATGGAACCTTTCTCTCGTTCACACTGCAAATCAAGCGCGACCATCGACACAAACAGGTGTTTCTTGTCCATTAGCATTGCCCTTATCTTTTTTGCATCCATGTTTGTTTGCTTTGATTGTGATTGGTAGCATAATATTCAGCGCATTGGCTTAGTATCAAACATGTAATTCAATGTAATGTTTTGTCATAATCACTTGTCTAGGTTTAAAAATCAAGCAGTCCGACTAAGCTAGTTTGACCAAGCTAGGTATTAGAGATCTTCTCTTAATACCATGGGGAATGCCTTCCTAATAAGCAATGGTTACTTAGGTTCTTAATCCGATTTAGGCAGCATTGTATGAAATGTACTAGGGCTTTCTAGTGGGCTTAACCCTATTGACCTTTAGCTTCAGTATTATAAAGGGAGTTTACTAATGTGATGAGCCTGGGGAGGGTAACAGTGTTATATGACCCCCCAAAGTTACAAAATTAAAATGTTGAAAATGAACAAACAAAAAATCAAAGTGCCACAATGTAAAATTTTAAGCTGGAAGAGAAATCTCAGCTTGATTTGGTACTTCACTCACATGTATTGCCTATGGTACTAGAGCCCTAGAGGTTCCCAGCGTGGGCGCTTTTCCTTGAAAAGCAAAAAACCCAAGGCATACAAAATAAGCACACACATCATAATTGAATCAATGTGAAAAGACTTTGGGGGGTCAAAGAAAAAGTAATCAGTCAGGCGATGATTTCATGAGAAATTCCTTTTATGGTAGCTTAACTACAAGGTTTTCTAGATATAGCCTCTAGTCAGCCCTCGAACATCAATACTTGGCTCTCGCGATTAAACAACTTAATTGACCATAGATAATTAAGAAGCTTTCCCATGGTATTAATATTCGATCTCTAGTGCCTTTCGACCGTCAAATTAGCGACCCCAGACTTGTTTAATTTTCTACCTTTACATCTGTTTATGCATTTGATTACATTGCAATTTAATGTTCATTGCTACCAAATTGTTTGAAATTCTTTGACCAATCAATTTGTCTACCTAAAACTGCATATGCTTTTTAAGAGAATGCAATTACTGTGCCAATGTTGTTTGATATTGCAGTGACTGAAGACGGCTAAGGACATTCATCTCAAACGCTCTTCCACCTCGACGAACCAGCTTCAACTCAATAGCTTCTGAGGACGGAATCTACATCAGGAAGGGGGGCATGTTAACCCTCGTGGCTCACGGACACCCTATCGCCTACGACGGACACTGTAACCATATTATGTATTATTTAGAGTGAGGTACCGGGCTTGTCGGACCAATAGGAAAAGGGTAAGAGTGATCGCCGATGAGAGGCGCACTTTAACACGGACATTCAAGGGATTAGTTGTTTAAGCATGGGCGCCCAAGTGTGAATGGGGTGAGCTCCTATAAAAGCCAACTAAACCTAATTTTTACTCATTCTCTCATTTGTGCAATAGAAGAGTGCTTTTGCTCCATCACCATCTCCATCTTCTTCTTCTTCACCTCCTTGTGTGTGTGTGTGTGAGAGAGAGAGAGAGGGAGAGTGTGTGTGCGATCGAGCATTACGAAGGCACAACGGCGGCGAAGCGGTTGAGCGCGGCACGACTGCAGCTTCTTCTTCATCGCGGCGAGGAATCCACCACGAAGGCGAGCGTAGAGCGGTGAGTGACACACCCTTTGCTCTCTTGAGCTTGCTAGTTTAGGCTTGTTGTGTGCTTGGAGCCGTTTGTGGCTCGCACACGTTGTATTGGCAAGTCACTTGCTTTGACAGTGCGGCAAGGAGCGCACATATGCAAAATGGTAAGAAAAAATATGGTAATGGTGAGTCAATGTACATAGCATAAATAGCACACCACAGGTAGAAATATTTAAATAAATACCAAAATAATTATGAAAAATCTTTTTATTTAGGCCCTATATACAATGAAATATTTACACACAAATGGGCCATAATATACTTATAATTTTTATTTTTTTATTTTTTTGGCTCAACTAGCCCAATGACTAGCTAATTGAGGGTTTTTAAGAAGATATGGAAAAAGTCCCCTAACTCACACACGCACCTATATACAATGAAATGGTAGGGATAGGCACAGTGTTTGGATGATTTTGGTACGGTGGGTTAACTCACTATGTTAATTACGGAGAGCCAAAAAACGGCTATCAATGCTACTCTCCGAAGCCATCATGTATTGCATAAAGAGTTTTATTTTTGGCCAATGGACCTCAGAATTTGACCATTGCACCTTATGTATTGACCTTTCATTGGGAGAAGAAACTAAGCATGATAATCTCAGCCAAAGGAAAGAGAAATTATCACTATGTATGGATTTCAAACAGGCACCAATGTATATTGAAATGGTTGAACAAAATTTATGGATGAAGAAGCTTCAATATGATGCACCATTGGAAACTAGATGGGAAGCTTTCAAGAGAGTTATGTGTTCTTGTGATGAAGAATGCTTTGCTATAAAGAATCTCCATGGTATCAACAAAGATAGATCACGTAGAAGGTGGTTTGATAAAGAATGCCAAGATGCTCGAAAGTCCTTGATACAGGTTGATGCAACTATGGACAAAGACAACTATCAAAGTCATTTACATACATACAAGGAATTGATTCAAAACAAGAGAAGAAGATGGGAAGTAAGAAACAACTTTTTCAAGTCCAAGAAAAGGCACATGCATGTGGAAGATTTTGGAGAAACTTGAGGGGCAAGCGGGTTGAGAATTTTGGTAACTTGAGTCTTGTGGATATGTGCACACATTGTGCGCAATTATACGAGCAAGCAAATGCTGAAAAAATACCATTTTATGGTTCACTCACATGTATGCCTTCTTTTTTTACTGTTGAGAATGTATGCGATGGGCTTGAAAAGTTGGCCACTCGCAAAGCGAGAGATCTTCAAGGTATCAAGCCGGAGATGATCAAATGGATAGGGAGGTTTTACCCATGAGTGGATGTGTGATATGTTCAACCTTGCACTTCAACATGGTATGCCTTATGATTGGAGTACTAATTGGGTTAAGCCTTTGCATAACGGAGGGGATGTAAAGAATGTAAACAACTACCAGACTATAATGATTGGGTCTCTTATGGGAAGGTTGTTTGGGTGCATAATGGAGATGAAATTGAGTGATTGGGCCGAAGATAATGACAAGCCTACAAAGGGACAAGCGGGTTTTTGTCGATGCCATATCACCATTGATCATCTTGTCACTCTTTGTGTTCTCATGGAGGAAAGTCGGTTGAAAGGAAAGTGATTGTATTGTTGTTTTGTGGACTTTAAGAAAGCCTTCGATATGATTCCAGGTAACAATTTGTGGAGAAGCATGGAAGAACTCCAAGTGCCAAGTGAGTTTATGCTTGCGGTTTCTCAAATCTATGAGAAGGTGATTTGTCAATTGCGCATGGGAAGAGAAATTTAGAAAATTTTGTAAGCACTATTGGGTTTCAACAAGGATGTCCATTGTCACCAACTCTCTTTGGTCTATGCATCGATCAATTCGAAAAAATGGTACTTGACTTTATGCAAGACGAAGGCATTAAAGAGGTCACTATTTGCAATGTGGTAATCATGATTTTGTTGTATGCGGATGATGTAGTGCTTCTAGCACACACTTTAGAAGATGCACAAAAGCTTATGGTTGGCCTTGAAAACTTTTTCTTGCATAGTGGGCTGATTGTGATTGTGAATGATTGTGAATGAAGCCATGCATTGTGTACAACAATGAAACACTTGGAGTTGTTGAGATCTTTAAGTACCTTGGACTTGAGGTTCCGTCCAATCATGAGTGGCATGAATGTGCTATGCGTCGTTTGGAAGTGAGAAAGAGAGCATATAATGCATTTGAGAACATGTGTAATGCGGGAAACATCAAGTGTTGGGTACTCAAGAAGTATCTTTTTGATGCATTGGTGACACCGGTTCTTCTTTATGGAGTTGAAGTGTGGGGCGGGAGCATCTCAAAGTCTACTTGGAAAGAGTTTGAGAATGTCCAAAAGCATTTTCTCACAAACTTTCTCCAAGTGAAGACACAAACACCATATATGCTCCTACTTCTTGAGTCGGGATGTCTTCCAATTGAGGTTATAGGCATGGAAAGGGTTGTGGAGTACATGATAAAGATGCGTCAAGACCCCTCACATCGACTTCCTACAATTGCATGGGAAGCAAGCAAAAAAGTTCAAAAGACCCATAAAAGCAAGATCTTGAGCACGGGATGGATGCAAGACATGAAGAAGTGGTTTGGGAGATGGGATGCATTACACTTGATACATGATGCTTCAATTGACTCCCAAGTGAATGAAGCTCTTCTACAATGCCAATGTATTACGGCTTGGGAGAAATCCGGTGGGTCACGCTTCATACATATACCACCCATATTGCCCCAACTACAAAACCATGTTCTTCGTTGAAAGAGGAATCCATACTCACAGTTACATGCTTGAGCCTATCCCCTTGTCAGTGATATGCACTATCACAGCTGTTTGACTTAGCTCCCATTTCCTTCGATGCAAGATAGGGCGTTGGGGAAATGGAGAAGAGTCAAATCAATTGTGCACATTATGCTCACTACAAGTTCAAGAGTCTGAGTAGCACACACTACTAGAGTTCTCAGCTTTTGGTCACATCCGAACTTGCTTCTCTCACATTTTCAACCATAACTTAGACCTAAACACTTTTCCTCTCCCATCCAAAGTGTGGCTCTCAATTGCAACTCTCATCACCACAATTTTGGAGCATCGAGAGTCAATCATCAGCCATACACGTACTACATCACATGTAACTTGTCCCATAGGGCATATTTGATCTTTGAGGACGATAATAAAATCTATCTCTCTCTCTCTCTCTCTCTCTCTCTCTCTCTCTCTCTCTCTCTCTCTCTCTCTCTCTCTCTCTCTCTCTCTCTCTCTCTCTCTCTCGACAAAAAGCAGCAAACTAAGGAGAAACGGCTCGGCATCGAGACAAGTCTCGCTCTCTATTTTTGTTACCATATACATGTGGTAGTGATGTGTGTGAACATACTAGGACCGCCAGGGCATTTTTTCCCTCTTTAGGAGTTTTTTCCCCTCGTGCATTGTATATACACCCATCACTCTAGGGCTATCTATCTTCCATTTCACACTAAGTAAGACACTCTCTGTTGTGTGCCTTGAGCTTCCTTCATCTTCTCCAAGCTATTGTGCATTTCTCTGCAACCCTAATTCCAACAATTGGTATCAAAGAAAGTTGCCTCCTCCCGGGCTTAGTCACCAGCTGCTCTAACACACGCCTGCTCACTTTCTTCGATTTCAGTGAGGTTTGGCGTGCGTTCGCAGGTCAACAAATATTTCGGGTATGCTCCTAGAGCTCAATCTGCTTAGATTTTTGATTCACGCTCATTTCGACCTTCGTTTCCACTACAGGCAGTACTGCACAGGCTATTTCGTCATTTTGTGTGTAAAATTTCTATCAGTACCGTTTTCTACAAAAGAGGTGACTTACAGTCTTCTATAGTTTGTGCTATATAGCATGTGTTGTTCTCGCTTCATTTGTCCTCTTTTCGGGCAGTTTTCACATCACGTGCAATATCATGGCTGACAACAACACATATGTGTTTAAGATGTTTGTTGTTGAGGAGAGATTGGATGGGGGACAATTACTCTATGTGGGCTTACATGATGCAAGATGTCCTTGTGTCAAAGGGAATCTAGAATATTGTGCAGGGCATTGATGTATGTCTTGGTTCTGAGGATGTATGCAATGTTGAGGATGTGGCAGGTCTTGCAAGGATTGCTGCTATTAGAGTTTTTTTGCCTACGATAGAACAATCTTATTGGGATGTAAAGGATGCGCAGGGTCATGCATTAATTGTGTTGTATGTGAAGCACACAATTGTTCCTCACATTTTTTCACAAAATCTGCAAAACAGGATTGGGATATATCATATTTTGGCTTGTATTTATGCAAGTGGCAATGAAGCTAAAATTGCTTTGCTGCGCAAAGAGTTGGAGTTGAAGATTATGCATGAGGAAGATGATATGGACACTTTCCTTGCTAGTGTCAAGGATATCAATGAGCAAATTATTTCTGCAGGTGAAGTCATTTCAGATAGTTCCCTAGTGTAGAATGTTCTTGATGCCTTACCAGATTCCTACTAGACTTTTGCTAGTACTTGGAGACTTGTGATCCAAGGAAATCCTGAAGCTGTCAAGTTTGATGCATTATGCACATTGCTGTTGCAAGATTCACTTTCCAGGAAAAACATGACTAGACAGCGTGCAATGGAACAGGCTTTTATGGATTCTCAAAGAAAGGGGGGTAACAACAATGCAGCCACTTCTTATGGTTCTACTACGAGTGGCAAAATTTATGTCCCCCAATGCTTCTGCTGGCAGCACTTCGTCTGGAAATTTTGGTGATAAGCGCAAAAAGAAGATGCGTTGTCATTATTGTAAAGCTAATGATCACTTGATCAAGCAGTGTCCTAAGTTGAAGGCCAAAGAGGATAAGAAGAAAGAGGGTGGTTCCACTACAAATGCTGGTTCCACTATAAATGCAGCCATTGTTGAGTCTTCTGTGAAAGGAGACTGTGATGTTGATGTTGATGCAGAATAGGCTTTTAGTGCAGAGTGCACTTACAATACTATTGTCCATGATGCATGCATGTCAATTGGTGCAGATTCACATCTGTGGTATTTTGACAGTGGTGCTACAAAGCATATTACCTCACATCGTGAATTTTTCACCTCTCTCGAGTCTGTCCCTCATGGGAATTCAGTCACTTGTGCCAACAATGGCTCTTATCTGGCTTAGGGAGTTGGAAAGATTGTGCTTACTGCTGCAAATGGCAGTTCTTTCACACTTGTTGATGCACTTTATGTATTTGGGATCAAGAAGAATCTTTTGTCTGTATCTGCACTTGCTAGACTTGGACTTGTAGTCAAATTTGTGGATGACAGATGTGCAGTTCATGGTCTGAGTTTTGATGAAATTGTTGCATCTGGGCTTGGTGCCGTGGGCTGTATAAGATCAGTTTGTATGACAAGTGTGGACAAAATTTTGCAAATGTAGTTGGAGATTCAAGGGATATTTCAGATGCAAAACTTTGGCATGCACGTTTTGGTCATCTGAATTTTGCCAGTTTGCTATGTTTGCAAAAATCTGATATGGTTGCTTCTTTGACGCCTCTTGAAGCACCTGTCAAACATGTGTGTGAAGGCTGTATTTTGGGTAAAATGCAACGTTTTAAGTTTCCAAAGGATGGTTAAGTTAGGGCCACATGCAGGTTGCAGCTTGTGCATAGTGATGTTTGTGGGCCCATGCAAACTCTATCCTTGGGCAATTACCTTTACTTTGTGACTTTCATTGATGATTAGTCCAGGCATGCATGGGTATTTCCGCTTAAAGCAAAGTGCGAAGTTTTTATGTGCTTCAAATAATTTCTGGCTATGGCTGAAAATGTATCAAAGTGTAATATGGGCATCCTCCGTTTTGATTGAGGGGGGGAGTATATGTATCATGAATTTAATGCATTTTTTGCTAGTGGGATAAAAACACCAACGTATAGTGCCTTATACACCTCAGCAAAATGGGGTTGCTGAGAGGAAAAATAGGTCACTTACGAAAATGGCACGATGTATGGTCAAAAATCAAGCTTTGTCGCATTCTTCTTGGCTCGAGGCCATCATGTGTGCCATTTATGTACTTAACAGGTGTCCTACAAAAGTTTTTCAGTCTATTACTCCATATGTAGCTTGGCATGATAGAAAGCCTTCTATTGAGCACGTGCGGTGTTTTCTGTTGTTTGGCATATGCTTTGGTGCCACAAACACAGCACACGAAATTGGATGATAGAGATGTTAAATGTATTTTTGTTGGTTATAGTGTTGAAACCAAGGGTTACGGGCTGTATCATCTGGAAACAAATAATGTTTTGGTTTCATGGGATGTACCGTTTGTGGAAGATTCTATTTAGCCCTTGCTGTCATGTAGAGATAGTAATGTAAGCTCATATGACATTTATGACACTTTGTTGCCTCTTTTCAGTGGTGGAAGTTCGAATGTAAATTCCAATCAGGTAAATGTACAACCTATGGGGGTTTCCAAAAATGTTACATATCAGCCTATTACTGATGCAGATGTACATGATGTACTTGATGAGAAAAGGGCTGAAAATGAGCAGGTTAGAGGTATGCCAAAATGGCTAGTGCATAATTGCGTGATAGTAAATTGGATGCACCTTTGTCTAGTCATACTTGTTTAGGCTCTCTCCATGCATCTTCATTAGGAAGAGAATGGGGTCTAGTTGGGCCTCTTTATTTGGCACTCTAAGGAAGTCAAATGTTTAGTATTAAGAAAGTAATCAAAGGACAGCTTTTGAATTCAAATAGGCAAAATGGCTAGTGTATTTGAATTCAAAGTTTTCCCCCAAAATGGAATCTAAAATCTAGCGGGTAAAACTATATCATGTAGCATATGCATGGAAAGAGCTCAATGCATAGATTGTGGATCTATGATCTCCGTGCAAATCCAAGATCATATGTGGAGTTATGGAAGTCCAAAAATCATAAAATTGTTCACCTCCTTTTTGGGGGGAAAAGTGCATCCTTTGACCACTCTTACACATCTCTTACATACCCTCCATTCTTGCACACATGGCATACACCTATTCGTCAAAATGTTAATCACCTCCATAAGCTCATGGAAAATAAAGAGGCTCTCCTACACCCCATCCTCTTCCTAATGTTATGCATCAAATTGTTATGATTTGGTTGTGTCTAGCTTACATGATGTTGAGGAACCTCTGCCTTTTGATGAAGCACATAATTCAAAAAATTGGATGCTTCCATGCAATCAAAATATGATGCACTTATAGAAAATGACACATGGACTTTATGTGATTTGCCTCTTGGCAAAAAGGCCATTGGTACAAAGTGGGTTTACAAGTTGAAACGCAAGCCAGATAGTGAGATCGATCGCCATAAGGCTGGACTTGTTGCAAAGGGTTATGCACAGCAAAAAGGCATAGATTATAAAGAGACTTGGTCATAAATCAGACATTGTTACTGCTTTCTTGAATGGTGATATATTGAGGAAGTTTGTGTAATGTAGCCTCATAGTTTTGTCAAGAAAGGACAAGAGGACAAAATATGCAGACTAAGAAGTCTTTGTATGGGTTGAAGCAATATCCTTGTGCTTGGTATGAGAAAGCTAACACTCATTTGGTGAAACAAGGCTTTCGTAACAGTCAAACAGAAAGCACATTGTATGTAAAGCGTGAGGGTGTTGTACTTCTCATTATGGTTCTCTATGTAGATGATTTGCTGATCATTGGACCAAATGAAAGACATATTGCAGAATTTAAGGCTGATGTGAGTGCTACTTTCAAGATGAAAGATTTGGGGCTGTTGCATCATTATTTGGGTATACAATTTAAGCAATGTGATGGTGGTATTGCCTTTTGTCAGAAAAGTTACATAGAGGCATTTCTATATAAGTTTGGGCTTGAGGATTGCAAACCTATTACCACTCCCATGGAAACAAGTTTAAAATAGATTCTTCATGATGCTGGTGATCCTGTAGATGTCACTCTTTACAAAATTGTTGTTGGATGCCTCATTTATGTATGCAATACGAGGTCGGATATTCAGTTTGCAGTTTCACAGGTCAGCAGATTTATGCATAGCCAAGGGTCTAAGCATTGGCAGGCTGTCAAGAGGATTTTTTGCTACCTTACTGGCAGTTTACATCTTTTCTTGTTTTATCCCAAGGGGGGATGATTGCCGCCAGACTTACATGCTTTTTCAGACTCAGATTGGGTTGGTTGTTTTGACATGCGAGTGTCCACAAGTGGTTTTTGTTTCATGCTTGGCATTTCATGTATATCATGGTTGAGCAAGAAGAAACCTATTGTGGCCACTTCTAGTTGTGAGGCTGAATGCAGTGTAAGGATTAAACACATGCCTTCAATCCATCTCTTAGCCATGTGGGAACTGGGTGTAAGCATGTTAACTTGTCATGATTTTTGTGCTTGTTATCATGTGGCAACAAGCATATCTTGTAAGCATAATGAGAGTGTAACTTTTCAAATGTGTGGGAATCCATCAAATATTTCAAAATAGGGGGACCACCCTGAATCCACTTTCCTGACCATTTACGCAGTGTTACTATGAGGGGAGTGGGGCAATCAAAATGCATGGAGAGAAGCGGAGTGGGGTAGTCAACATGCATGGAGAGAAGCGGGGCGCAGGGGCCAGAGGTAAGCGAGAACCAAAAACAAAGTCGAGGGCTGAACTTTCTTCTGCTTCTTTTCCGCCCCAAAAAAGGGTGAAGCTCTCTAATTCCCCAGCATCCCCAATGGCAAAGACCTTGTATACAAAGGGGAAGGATGACTCTGGTACTCTCTCTCTCTCTCTCTCTCTCTCTCTCTCTACCTCATTATGATTTGCGAGGATAGTTGTTGGTGCTGTCTTGGCTGAAGAGTTGTCCCTTGATGTCGGCTTTAACAGTAGGACATCTTGTGAATAGTCACTTGAAATACAATCGCTCAAGTCGAAGTCTGGCTCAAGAAGCACAAACCAGTGTTTCATTTGAACCTTGAAATTGGAAGGAAGTGCTCAATACTGCACTTTCCTACTGTTAACGCACTCCTAGCTACATTATCTTTTACCTACCAACAAATAGAAAAATATGCTAATCTTGTGACATTGGGGGTGTGCAGGCCGATGGAAATCTCCAAAGTTTACAGTCCCAGTACAGAGCAAGTTTTGTATTACAGCAGAAGAGTTCAATGATGTTCATGGCCTCTCCTTGGCTGGTGCCAACCCCAAACTAGTGAGGTGGGATCAGATCAGTGATGTGGAGTGGTTCAGTGTTTTCAGAGAGTCAAAGAATAGTAGTCACTATCGCATTAAATGCAGTTGTTTGCGTACTAATATGTTCGACCAAGTGATGCAGCTGCATTACAAGGTGTACCAAAAGCCCCCAACAAACATGGAGATCAACTCTGCATTCGCCAAGGGGTTTGTAAAAGAATTCAGCCCGGCGCCAATTGCAAGTAGCTCAGCCATGCAATTCAATTGGGCTGAATTCGCTGTCCAGCATTTGCAGGACCTCTGAGAGAAAGGGTACTACGAGGCCCATGTAGAAAAGTGGAGGATGCGCAATGTATGTCAAAACATCGAGGAGGGGCCAGCTGAAATGAAGGAGGATACCAAGGAGACACCCATCTCTTGCCACAACACTCACCAGCAGGCTGAAAGCCTGTCATTTTTTGGCGTTGAGAATTTGCAACACATAAAGGTTGCCACTAAAATTCTCAACAAACAACTGCAAGATGCTAAAGAACATCTTCTAACTGCAAAATCAGAGTTTGAAGCTGCTAGGGTTGTCCAAGAAAGCAATGCTAGGGTCACCGCAATTGTGCTTGCTATGAGACAAAAGCTTCACGACGCTGAAAATTAATTACAGAGGTTACTACAGAGCAACAGCATGGATGCAAAGAGGGAAATAGAGTGTAAAGTAAAAATAGAGACATTGGAAGGTTTGGCATTTCCTGACAGTGAGGACACTCTTGCTCCTGCTACTGACTCAACTTGTCAGCGTGTAAGTGTGTGACTTTTATGCTTCCACCGTATGATTGGAATATGTGCATAACAAACCTATGTAGTTACCATGCTCCTCTTTTTTTTGGTGTGCAGATTAATGTGGAGGTTATGGAAGCAAAAGTGAATGCATGTGAAGGTCAACTGCAGCTCCTAATGCACATGAGCAAGATGCTACAAGGCTCCTCCATTCCCACTGCCCTGTGTAATATGGCTATGGGCACTTTTATAGAAAGTATAGAAGGGGTATGCGATGCTACGATGATCAACCCATGCAGTGGCTCCAGTTTGTTTGCCACTTGAAGTAAAGGGAACCAATGCCACGGTGAAGATGCCCTGTGGGAATAGCTACCACTTTCTCTGCTTTGCAGTTGCATGCTCCTCGTCGACAAAATGTAGAGCTGTGACCTGCCAGCAAAGGATACCACAAGAATGGTGTTGGAAACCCAATGGGCAAAGACATCCAATCACACCAACATCTGGTAAGATTGTATAGGGTGTGCTAATTATCATACCCAGTGTGTTAATTAGAATATTGAGTGTGTTAACTGGATATGCTAATTAGCATACTAGGTATGCTGATTAGCATACAAGACATGCTGATTAGCATACAAGATATGCTAATTAGCATACTAGATATGCTAATTAGCATACCCAGTGAGAATATTAGCATACCCAGTGCTAATTAGCATACCCAGTGAGAATATTGAGTGTGTTAACTGGATATGCTAATTAGCATACCCTGTGCTCAGTGTACAGATTAGAGTAAGTTTTGCATATTACCATATCTAGTAAGTTAACTACCATATCCAAATGCTAACTAGCAAACTGTATATGCTAATTAGCATATTGGGTATGCTGATTAGCGTATTCGGTATGCTTATTAGCATATTGGATATGCTAAATAAGCATACTGGATATGCTTATTAGAATATTGGATATGCTAAATAGCATACGGGGTATGCTCATTAGCATACTGGGAATACTAATTAGCATACTGTGTATGCTAATTAGCATACTGGGAGTGCTAGTAGCTAGCATACAAGGACTGTCTTTTAGCGTACACGGTGTGCTTATTAGCATACCCACAGTGTTAATTAGAATACTGAGTGTGTTGACTAAATATGCTAATTAGCATACTTGTGCTCAGTGTAGAGACTAGAGTAAGTTTGTCATAATGGAAAATCTAGTAAGTAAGCTACCATCTCCAGATGCAAACTAGCATATTGGATATGCTAGTTAGCATACTCAGCAATTCGAATTAGCATACTGGGCTTGTCAGCATAATGGATTCCAATGTATGCCAGGCCGCACACATAGTCATAGCATATCAAACATTTTCTAGCATAGATGACATGCTTATATGAGTCTTAATCCACGTTTTTTGTTGCAGGCCTGTGACAGTCCCTCCGTGATGTGGGCAGTGTGCATGACACGAAGGGCAAGGGAAAGGCTGTAATGGAGGACCTTTCCATCGAGGAGAGTGATGAGCTGGATACAGAGAACCCTTCGACGGAGAAGGGTGTTGAGCTAGATGCACGGAGTGAAGGGGTGGATGAGGGCTCCCAGCAGATGCCAAATGAAAGCATGAAAACAACGGAGGAAGGTGGTGATGTGAGCAGGAACTCAGAAGATGAAAAAGAAGATGATTTTTTTGTCATGGCTCCTCGTGTGCCAGCGATGCCTGCTACAACTGACAAAGCAGAAGCTTCTCAGTAGACAATGGCTAGTGGCTCAGGGGAAACTTTAAAGAATGACAACATAGAAGATGAGCAAGAAGTTGGTGACAACAACCCTCTCGAGGGTTTTTGCGTAAAGATCAGTTGAAAAGAAAAGTTGGCCTTGAAGAGGTACCCGGAGACATCGCAAGCACAGCCTGTGGTTCGGACAAGGCTGAAAGCTCCAAGGTGAAAAGAAAGCCACCCGCTCAAGAGCTTGCAAAAAATTGTGTTAAGAATTATTGCTCCCTACCCAGTTGTGCCCTTCACTGTATATGCTAGACCATTTTGAAACCCAAATGCGTATTGTAACTGACATGCTTTTTTTTTTCGAATGAAATGTATTTTTGTGCAATATAAATCTGAGTAGCAGTTCATTGTAATAGTTCATTATAATTTTTGCGGTTTTTTTTTTTACTTGTTCATTTCGTATCGCGGTTTCCTTGCAGAGGAAGAGAAACAGGCATTAATCGTCATGCCTCATGCAACTATGGCCATGCAATGGCACAAATTACGAAGATGGCAAGTCCACAAAGCCAGGCAGTTAAGGAGACAAAAAATGGAGATTGAAAAATGCCTTGAACGATATTCACATCTTGCCCGTAGTATTATTGAGCACCTAAATTATGTGCACCCAAGTGGGCGGGTTATTTTTGCTGAATGGTATCCTCTACCAGACCCAATATGGGTGCCTAAGCGTTTATGTGATGAAAAAAGGGCTCTGGTGCTGGACGTGAACGGTCTTTTGGTCGCAGTGGTAGAGCCTGACTTTGGTGAAAAGTCGTCGGCATATGCAGATGAAATGCTAAAATACGATGTACTTGATAAGTAGGTGTTCTCTCTCAAGGACATCCATTTTTTATTGGACTGGTGCCTGCAGTTCTTTAATGTGTTTATATGGAGCACAAGCCTCCATAGTAAAGTCATGAGTATTTGTTGTACTGTTTTTAAAGAGCAGGTGCCAAAGATTATTGGGTTTTTTGCTCAAGCGCATTGTAAAAAGAAATCCTAGCAGATCCAGAGAAAACCTGTGTTTATGAAATACTTATCCTTGTTCTGGAAACACACTCCGGGGTACAACGCCCAAAACACACTTATAATCGATAATAGCTTCTACAAAGTGTTTCAGAACCCACCACAAACTTGGCTTGCTACTCCCAGTCTAGAGCACCAGAGTGCTGAGCAGAGGGAAAAGTTCCTTATAGAAACTTTGAAGTCCTGCCTTTTTCTTTGGCTGCAAACGGATGATCGGGAAGCATATGTTGCTGATAATGTGTTTGAGACAGGCTCAGATGAGTTTTCTGATGTAGTCGTCATATGTTTGCTTGACATTCAAAAGATGGATTTAGAGGCTAAAAGACTGGAAGAAATTCATTGCAAACAGCGAGAAGCTGACCTAGAAGCAGAAAGAGAGAAAGAAAAGCTGGAGAGGGAAAGAAGAGAAAGGGAGCAGCATAGTACCAACCTAGAAGCAGAGGAGGAAGCAGAGAGAAAGGAGGAAGCAAAGAGAAAGAAGGAAGCAGAGAGAAAAGAAAAGAGGCAGCAGGAAGAAGAAAAACAGCAAGAAGGACAGCCCGGTCACTACAAGTGCCCTCCGAGGAGGCCTAAAGGGTTTTGGGGGCAGTGACTGTCATTGTAAAATTGAACCCTATGTAAATAATTTGATGCTGGCAAATTAATGTAAACAATTTGATAGTTAGCATGCTGGCTCAAAACCAACTAAATAATAAAACTGTATACCCTTACAGCAAAGTGGTATATAGAAAATCGAGTGGATACAACTTAAAAGCTGAAGGGCATGCTATTACAGATTGCTTCATAACTTTCTGGAGTGATTGTGTACACCTGCCTTCTCCTTGGGACGTGCTCCATGGGTATTTTGATACATCGCACCAGATGTGAAAGTAGGTGGACGATAGGCTGCTTGTGGTCTAGCTTGAAGGTGTATGCATCCAATTGCTTGTAATACAGTCCTTGCACAACATATGAGCCTCTGTCAATTACATTGCTCCATTCATCAATGTACCCTTTCTCCACCTTCTCCTTTTCTGCAACACACTTGACCAGATAGAAATCCACATCTTCGGCGTTGGTTAAAGCATCTGGATTTACAGTAAATGTGTCTCCAGAACATAGAGCGCTACTCAACACATCATGATGACCTTCGTATGTGAAGTCATCATAGCCAACGACTTCCTCTGTCGAAACTTCATCTGTTTGCTCAAGTAATGGCTGCAAAATCTGATAATCCCAAGCCTCCACGTGAGCTTTATTGATGAAGTGATTCCACCTTCCGTTCATGCATGCATCACAGAAGCATGCCAACTTTGTTGTTGCAAGGGTAGTTGGATCCTGCGGGTTGTGACCACGAATAGCATGCAAAGAGCGAGTTTTTGCCACAGTGGCAAAATTCCACTTAACTTCCTCCCTCTTTAACCTCCCAAAACACACGAGCACATTCCCTTTCTTTTGAAGGATATGATGCAGGTGCTCCGTGCGACGATAGGTTGGCCTGGCAATAAGCAACCACATCTACTGCACACTGCAATATAGCTCCATTAGGTTTTAGTTGTTCATGGGTCAAGGTTCTTTTCACAACTGCTCCTGCACCATCATGCTCGCCCTTGACGTGCCCTGATCCAAAGAAGAACAAGCTCATCCCAATCCCTGTGAGTCCACCATATCTTGCAACAAAAAATAAAGGCCTGGCTCCCTTGAATTGCGAGGCCGCACCATCTGACCACACCCAATGTTGTTTACAAGTGACACCCTCTTGTTGTAACCAGTCACGGTGTAGCATGAAGCAATGTTGCACAAACAGTGTGTCATGCACCCTATCATTTGATATGAAGAAGTGGATTGTTTTGACTACCTACCCTGCATTGCAGTAGTACGTTATGTGTACACAAATAGTTACTTGACTAGAGTGCCAATGCATTGACTGAATCTCATGTTGCTCCTTCAAGACGTAATTTTCAGCAAAGTCAACAACTGAGACAATGACATCATCCGGAAAGCGAAGTATACAATCCTTAAATTGTTGTCCTTGCCAATCGTGCCACATAGTTATGAGTGATGAAGAGCTTCAACTTGGTCTGCAACAGTCGAAGAAACTCCTAGCACTGCATTTCTTTATGCAAAAGATCTTTTCTTTTCTTACTGTTTCCATTGCTGTCTTTTGCTTCTACATACGCAAATACTTTCACATTAATACTCTTACCTGACTTTGCTATTTCTAAGCAACATAATCCTAACTTCTTTACTCCACATATCTTACAGTCTCCCATCAGGCATTCCCTTCTATGGAAAACTGCATCTGCTGGCTTTGGACAGAGAACATAGTCCCACATCTGTGTGACACCTTTGAACGTGTGATGTGAAGCCAAGAAGCCGCTGCTAATGTTCTTGCTTGTAGCACATATATTGCATACAGAGTTGCAACATGTATCATGCAGCCCAAAAGCATGAGAGCGCATGTGGTTCAGTGCGCCTTTCAAAAAGGTCATCTGCACATGGTATTCACAACAGCATGTGTACCTATCCTTCAGCCTCCTGCAAAAGAATGGATTTAACATCTCAAACATCCTCATGCCAATCTTGCAATTTGGATGTTTTCGTTTGAATCTTTGAAAGAGCTCAACATGCAATATCCATATTTGATCAGTATGTTTACTAGGAGAAATAATCCAAACAGGACTATATGCATTGCTACTTAATACATCCACCATAGAAACAAATTGGTGTGTTAAACATCACATTGTATGGTCCTAACATGCATATAGCTGGGTATAACATTGTATACTAAGCATGCCAGTTAGCATGCTAAGTATGCTAACTAGCATGTTGAGTATGCTAACTAGCATAGCTGAGTATGCTAACTAGAATACTAGCTATGCTAACAAGCACAATTAGTGTGTAGTGTACCATACGAGGCATACTCATCAGCATGCTAGTTAGCATGCTGAGTATGATAACTAGCATACTAGCTGTGCTAACAAGCACAATGAGTGTGTAGTTTAGCATACGAGGCATACTCATCAGCATGCTAGTTAGCATACTGAGTATACTCATCAGCATGCTAGTTAGCATGCTGAGTATGCTAACTAGCATGCTGAGTTAGCATACTAGCTGTGCTAACTAGCATACTCATCAGCATACTAGTTAGCATACTAGTTGTGCTAACTAGCATACTCATCAGCATGCTAGTTAGCATGGTGAGTATGCTAACTAGCATGTTGAGTATGCTAACTAGAATACTGGCTGTGCTAACAAGCACAATCAGTGTGTAGTTTAGCATACGAGGCATACTCATCAACATGCTAGTTAGCATGATGAGTATACTCATTAGCATGCTAGTTACCATGTTGAGTATGCTAGCTATCATGCTGAGTTAGCATACTAGCTATGCTAACTAGCATATTAGCTGTTCTAACCAGCATACTCATCAGCATACTAGTTAGCATACTAGCTGTGCTAACTAGCATACTCATCAGCATGCTAGTTAGAATGCTAAGTATGCTAGTTAGCATAGCTAAATATGCTAACTAGCATACTAGCTGTGCTAACAAGCATAATCAGTGTGTAATTTAGCATATGAGTCATTGTTAACCACATGAATGTGTACTAAGAAGAATAGAAGGTATGCTAACTAGCATACATATTGTGTTAACCAGCACACTTATTATGTTGAACAGCATAGCCAGCACACTATGAATGCTAACTAGCATAAATCAGCTTACCCGTTATGCTACTTAGCATTCTCAGCTATGCTAACTAGCATACTCATGAGCATGCTAGTTAGCATGTTGAGTATGCTAGTTAGCATAGATGAATATGCTAACTAGCATACTAGCATAAACCAGCTTACCCGTTATGCTGAAGCGGTCCGGGGCGGGCAACAAGAAGAGCAACCTCTAGACACCCTTCAAGGCTCCCATGCTGCTCAATTGGGTTGGGGTTGGAAAAAAACAACAAACACACACACAAACCCGCAACCTAACCCTACACAAATTTGGGGCACCACCTAGTTTTGGATGCGAACTAGGACGCGTAAAGAGAGACAGAGAGAGACAGAGAGAGAGAGAGAGAGAGAGAGAGAGAGAGAGAGAGAGAGAGAGAGAGAGAGAGAGAGAGAGATAGATAGAGAGAGAGAGAGAGAGATAGTGCTCGGGCTGCTTTGAAACGTATCGGCAATGATCAAGCAAACACAATTATATATGTAAGAAAGAGAGAGAAGGGGGAAGGGGGTGCTTGTTGCACTAATGCCTTCTTACAAATCTGTCATGACCAATCAAAGTGAGATTAGTATTTGTTCAACATAGCCTGAGTAAATTACACCACAACACATCACAAGAAAAAAGCCACCCCAATCACTGTCTTAAGGCCAGGGGAGTCCTCTCCACCCTGTCGCCCTCTTACAGCATGTGGGATTTATGGCTAAATTGATAACAATACCCGGAGACAAGCTATCAAGAACTTAAATAAAACACCAAGACACTTACACATCATTATTGTCCATGACTTCACGTTGGAAGGGAGACAAGGTATCCATGCTTAGTCCAAATTCACCCTCCTTGATTCACCAAATATTGGGCTTACTCTAGTAGGAGAAATGATAGATTTCCTACTCTCAATTTAATGATCACTCTCTCTTACAATGGCATAGAGTTCCCTTGCTAATCACCCCTAATACAACACATACATATGCCTAATGCCAATGAGATTCCACTCAAGAGCTCCTTTTCAAGAGGTTGAGCTTGGCTTCTCAAGCTATAGCATAGTGCTCTTTCTTCTCCCCCCTTTTTGTGCTAGCTACACCCTCCTTTTATAGCAATTTTGAAGGCTAGGGTTACTCCTCTAACCATGGTTGGGTTAGATTTTCAGCAATTTATCTAATTTCTTTTGCTTGGAATTATCAAGAAGTTGGTGGGGAAAGAGAGAGGAGAGAAATGGAGGTGATAGGACTTTTCATAGTGGGTTAGTGTTAGTAGAGTTAGTATTAATTTACAAATGGAATTGGATATCTACAATGGGAGTATCCATGTAGGATACAAATAAGGAAGAAAAACTCTTAAGAGGTAAGGAAAGGTGGATTTCTTACAAGGTTGATGCTCCAAGTGTCTTGAGTAGGGCCAATTTTGACGCTTGTTGACGGTCCACTAGCTTTGACGGTACATTTTTTTTCCACTCTTGACCTTCCTTGAGAGACAAGGTAATTGAAGCTGAGTAATCAACCACCATGATGCTGTCTTTTAAGAGAAGAGGCTGAATTTTGCGCTTTTTTTGATAGATATGGGTAATTTGGAGGAGGAAAAATGAGACTAGGTGGTCAATTTTGGAATGGAATTGTGTGTGGGAGGTATGAGTTCACCATGGTTTCTCTTATTCTTCAAGGTTGAGGAGAAGGTGAGTAGGGTGCAGAGAGGAGTGGTGAGAGAGGTGGGGATGATGAGTGGAGAAGTGTGTGTGAAAGAGGAAAATGATAAAGTGGAAGAGAGAGTGTGGCTGCATAGCATGGGAAAACTGGGGTCCACTAATAAAATCATAGCTCACAGCTCGTAGCTCAAAAAAATATGAAAACATTTGAGGCAAAAGTTCAGCCCACGAGCTACAATTTTTGTTTGAATCACCTTTTCAAATTCGGAGAGCAAGTGAACTTTAAAAATTCAGCAAAACCGGCCGTTTTTTTCCACTGCACAAGGTCCTTGTGGGGTCCTTCTTTGGATGATTCTTTTGAATACCTCCAAGAGTGAGCCCTCCATAGTGCATGTATGCATGCCACCTACCCTTGACCTTATTTGGTAGGTCTATAATTGAAGATATTGTTGAGATCATGATATAAGTGAATAGTACAACTAAGAAAATCAAATATTGAGGGGTCTAAAAAATATGTACATGTCAAATATAAATAATATAAGTGGAAAAAATGTAAAGGGGTCAAAAGAAATCTCTCTCACTATGAGGCTACCATAAAAAGATAAATATTTTTGGTGTTCTAATTTTTTAGAAAAAAAACAAAATAGATGTAGGAAGGGAAAAATCACAATAGTGAAAAAATATACACATAAATAAAACTAGTTTTTTTGGATTTTTGTTGAGGTGGAGTTACACCAAATATAAGAGAAGCTTACATGAAAATCTTTCTATATGGAATAAAGAGTATGAAAAATGGTAAGAAAAATTGTGATAATGGTGAGGCAATGTACAAAGCATAAATAACACACCTAGGTAGAAATATTTAAATAAATACCAAAATAATTATGAAAAAATCTTTTATTTAGGCCCTATATACAAAGAAATATTTACATACGCATGGGCCATAATATACTTATATTTTTTATATTTTTTTTTTTTTGGCTCAACTAGCCCAATGACTAGCTAATTGAGGGTTTTTTATTTCAGTAAGGAGATATGGGAAAAGTCCCCTAACTCACATGCACCTATGTACAGTGAAATGGTAGGGATAGCCACAGTGTTTGGGTGATTTTGGTAGGGTGAGATAACTCACTGTGGCAATTACAAAGAGCCGAAAAACGGCTATCATTAGCCCTCCCCCTGGATGATGGTATATTCATGTACCATCATAAAGAATCTTTTCCAAAGAGAGTGCTTCAGAGTCCTTGACAAGATCTTCATTGTTTGGCCCCTTGGAATTTTGGTTTGTGTTACACTCATGCTTCATGGAACAATACTTACATGGGATAGTTGCCTTTTGCTCTGGTAGATCCTTTGGTAGAAGGCGACTCAAGTAAGGCTTCAAGCGATAGCCGTTTATCTTCCTGGAGTGCTCTTTCCCATTCAAGTCCATAAGTTGATAGTAACTTGAATTGAAAGCCTTCTTGACTATGTATGGCCCTTGCCATCTTCTTTCAAATTTGGCATCAAAACGATTATCGAGTCGATTGTCATACCTTAGCACAAGATCTCCTTCATTCATGCCTTTGTCCTTCAGTTTCTTGTCAAGCTTCTCCTTTGTCTGTGTGGCTTTCCTCTTATAGCACTCGTATGCTGCTTCTCTTTTCCACTCAAGCTCAGCTAAGGTAAGAAGTCGATCCATCCATGCTTCTTGATCATCTTGTGCTAATTTGCCATGAAGTCGCATTGTTGGAATGTTTAGTTCAATTGGCTGTAAAGCCTCTTGACCATAGACCAAGTGAAATGGTGTGAACTCTGTGGCTTCCCTATATGTGGTTCGATACGCCCACAAGGCACCATCCAAGAAGTCATCCCACAACTTTGTCTTGTTTTTCACCATCTTTCTATTGATGCCTGCAATGACACCATTAGCTTTTTCTACCAAACCATTTGCTTGGGGATAGTAGGGTGTACTGTGACGATGTAGAATGCGAAGTTCTTCACAGACTTCTGTGAGCAATCCCTTTCTAAACCCTGGACCATTATCAGAAACAATCTCCAAAGGTGTGCCAAATCTACAACAAATGTGAGTGTAGACGAATTTGCTCACTGCCCTCTCACTTACCTTTGCCACACTTTGCGCTTCCACCCACCTAGTCATATAGTCTATAGCCACTAGAATGTAGAGTTTACCATTTTTTGTCCTAGGCAGAGGACCCATAGCATCAATGCCCCACTTTTCAAAGGGTCCATTTGCAAGCACGATTTGCCTTGGACCATAAACCAATCTTCTATTCCCATTTACCTGACAATTGTGACAGCTTTTACACCAATGTTGGACATCCACATGCAGACTTGGCCAAACATACCCCGCAAGCAAAATCTTATTCACAGTTAATTCTTGGGCAAAATGACCACCACATGCTTCTTCATGCAAACCTTTTAGAATGGCTGGAATTTCCTCAATAGTTGGTACTCTTCTGCATACTTGATCCATCCCTCTTTGATAGAGGGGGCCTTCTAGGAAGAGATATGCACTTGACTTCTTCATGAGTCTCCTCTTCTGAGCCTTCGTGAAGTCTTGTGGAAACTCGCCCTCCAAAATGTAGGTAATAATGGGAGTCAATGACTTCAATCCCTGGTATCTCGGTTGCTTGACAGTTGCTGCCACCATGATGACCTGCACTTCTTTCTCAACACATGTAACTACTTGCTGTGCAAGTAAATCGGCATCTTCATTCTGTTTCCTAGGAATATGATATAGTTGCACTTCTTCAAATTGATTAAACAATCTACGAATGGCATGAACTTTTGTCCGTAAGCTTTCATTCTTGCATGCCCAAATGCCTAAAATCTGTTTAACAATGAGAAGTGCATCTCCCTTTACCATGAGGCGTTGTATCCCTTGGCCAATTCACATCTTCAAACCATGAATTAGTGTGTCGTATTCTGCTTCATTGTTGCTAGCTGAACTTGGTAGATTGAACTTCTCTTTCATGACCACCTCTCCACTTGGTTTGAGCAACACTAGCCCTCCCCCTGCTTTTCCTGTGGCTTGACGAAAAGCTCCATCAAAGAACAAGGTAAAAGCATTAGGAATACTTTTTGGTGGTGGCAATGGTAGGGTCTTTACTTCAAGCACCTTAATCTCCTTTTCATGCACCCTATAAGTGAGAATCCCTGCCAATTGTGCACGCACACTATCTTCTACCTTGAAAGAGTATTGAAACTCTTGCAACTCCATAATCCACTTTGAGATTCTAGTACTAAGATTCATTTGAGATGACACCCAAGGGAACAAATTTTCTGCAGTGAGAATTACAAAAGGTTTTGGTAGCAGGTAGGATCTAAACTTTATCACCACAAACATGAGAGAAGCATCATGAGTTCTGCTTCTGTGTAGTCTCTCTCCAAAGCATTCATGACCCTACTAGCAAAGTAGATGGGTCGCATCCTTGTACAGTGGGGATCTTGTTGTAGCAACACAACACCAATTGTTTCCCTTCCAACACTAGATCTAACAAAGAATGTGTACTACCAACAAGGAGGCATGAGTGTTGGTAGCTCTGACAAAATGACTTTAATGTTACAAAAATACTCTTCAAGCTCATCAGACCATGCAAATTCTACTTGTTGTGTCAACTTTTGCAAAGGATGAAGCAACTCCGAGGCTAAGTGACTGAAGCGTGACATATACTTCACCTTTTGAATGAAAGAGATGACCTCCTTAAGACTCTTCGGTGATGGGAGCTCAATAAGAGCCTTTGCATTTGAAGGATCTACCTCAATGCCTTTATAGGAAACCTTGTGACCGAGCAAGATCACTTCATCCTCACCTATGTGGCACTTGTCGGGGTTGAGTTGACCTCCCATGTCGTAGAGCTTCTTTAAACCTTCTTCTACCCTTTGTAGATGCAATGATTTTGAGCTATAAATGCAGAAATCATCAATGAACACCCTAATTGACTTTCCAAAGAATGCTTGAAACACCATGTTCATGAAACGTTGGAATGTTGCAGGAGCATTTGTCAGACCAAATGGCATGACTCTAAAAGCATAACAACCCCAAGGAGTGATAAAGGTTGTTTTCAATTGATCTTCCAATGCGATACCTATTTGAAAGTAGCCTGAGTAGCCATCACACACAGTGTACTTCTCATGACCAGCTACCTCATTTAGTATCTCATCCTGAAATGGGAGGGGAAAGTGATCTCTTTTTGTTGCCTCATTGAGTGGACGGTAATCCACACACACCCTTCACTTTCCGTTTTTCTTAGGAGTGACAACAACGGGAGAGACCCACTCTGAATTCTCCACTGGATAAATGAAACCTGCTGCTAGAAGCTTTCTTATCTCCTTGAGTAAAGCCTGCTCCTTGATGACTCCTAGCCTTCGTAGCTTCTGATCCTTAGGTGTGGCCTCTAGCTTCAACTCAATTTTGTGTTGAACAACATCTACTCCACGCACATCGGTGTAGTCTTTAGCAAAAAGCCTAGGAAATTTCCTTAGCACACATTTGAACTCCTCTCTTTCATCCTTTGTAAGTGTTGTAGATAGCATACCTTCTAGCATTCCTTCATCTTGAACACCTTCGTTCTCTTGAGGACCTACCTCCTCCAAGCCTTGACAAGAGGTCTCTTGGTTGCTTGGCTTAAACCTTACCCCCATGACTTCGATGGAAGACTCCTCTTCAGTAATGCTACCTCTACTTTCTTCTTCTGAAGTGCTATCGGTCCAACCTTCTTCCGTCTCACTTTGAGATGATTCTTCATGGAGCTCCTCTTGGCGTTGCTCCTTCATGTCAAAGACAGCCTTCTTATGATTGTCGTTCCTGCAAATTAGCTTTCCACTCTCCCAATCCTACAAAGCTCGCATTTTCATTAGCCATGGTCTCCATAGGATAAATGGGTAACCATTTCCTTTGGTAGACATTACATAGAAATCCATTGCCTTCTTAATGCCAAAGGCCTCCACAAAAACATTTTTACAAATGCCTACGCACCTAGCCTTGCTATTGTTTGCCATCTTGACCTTAATTTCCGGTGTCTCATGGATATGCATGCCTAGTTTTTGCATGAGTCCCTCTGTCATGATGCAAATTTGTGCACCCCCATCCACTAGACCTTTCCTAACCAATCTTCCTTTGATGTAACAGTCTAGCACCGGTGTAATGTCCTCATTCATTTCAGCTTGTGCAATTTTTACAACATGCACACTCTCTTTTACCTTTCTCCTAGTGCTAACTGCCCTTGTTAAATCCCTCCTAACTTGTGGACATAATGCAAGAAATTGAGGCCATGAAATATCAGGACCCTTACCTCTCATGTCTTCCAACAAGTTGCACGGAGCCATACCATGTCCAAGAGGGAAGTCTTGGAGGTTGATACGACGTCGAGTCCTCTTGGTTTCCTTGGTCTCCTTTGCCTTTTTGCCTTGTCCATGGTCACTCCGTGATGTGACTCCTTCTTTCTCTTTACCTTTCCCTCGGCCACGCTTAATGCCATTGGCTTCCATGTCAACCTCATTTGAATTTGTCACCTCTACCACATGCACATTTGGATCTGGCAAAGGTGGAACTCCTTCTACCCCTTGTGGAGGTGGTCTTGGTCCATTTGGCCTTTGTAGAAGCCTTGGTTGTTGACCAGCTCCTTCTCCTGCATTCATCACTGGGTAATTCAAGTTAGGTCTCCGTGGCTCTCCACGGGGCCAAGGACAATTATACATCCCATGTCCAGACTCTCCGCAATTCCAACATTGCAAGACTCTCCTAGTTTGTGGCTCTCTCTCTTCTGACTTCTTTGCTTGTTCCTTTGGACCTACAGCTTGTGCAAGGTGAATTGACAGGCTGCTTAAAGATTCATTTAACTTCTCAATCACTTCAGCCGTTACCTCAGGAAGCTCCCTAGATGTTGATGCTTGTGACTTACCTTTGGGTCTAAGACCTTCTATTGGAACCTCTCCCCTTAAGCACTTGAGTTTCCTATACTTCTCAGCAGCCCCAGTTTTCGCTGCATCAAAAGTAGCAGGTGCACCCACCTCAACTTTTACCTTAAGGTCAGGAAAGAGTCCGGCTATGAACCTCTCCTTCTTTAAAAATTCTGCACCATCACCAGGGTTAGCAACATTTCGTATCCATAGAGCCCAAAGACGTAGAAACTCTTGCTTGTACAAGTAGTAGTCATCTAAGTCTTTTTGCTTATGAGAAACAATGTCTTGCCATAATTTTTGAGTGTTTTGGGGATCAAAGAAGTATTTCTTGAAACTATTCAAAACTTCTGTGTAATTCCCCTTAACTTCCTCAGGCAAAGAGTCAAACCAAGTGCTAGCATCTTTCCTAAGGACCACCTCAAACATTTCTACACGTTCTTGATCAGTTATTATCCTCTTGATACGGCAAGACATCTTGAAATTCGCTAAAAATAATTCTGCATCCTCTCCAGGCTCTCCAAAGAAAAGAGGATACCCAGACATTTGGCGTTGGCTTTCCATTGAATTGATTTCAAAGTGACACCCGTTTTTGTTTTTCTTTCTTAAAAAGATTTACACAATAATGTTTTCTAGCTTGAAATCTATTCTACAACAAAATAAAGATATTCACATCAAACGACCTATGATAATCAATAAGAGGTAGGATGACAGGGTTTGGTGATGCGAGAATTTCTCCTACTCTTTGAGCACCAAACATGAACACCATACGTTGTTGAAAATGGATTTTTCTACTAATTGCAATGTTTATTCTAATGTGTGGAGTGAAATGGAAGGGGAAAACCTCTATTCCTGGGCCATTATCCATGGTCTATGCATGACCTAATGCTTTAAAAAAAACAAAAATATAGACGTCCAAACTAAGGTCGTACCTAATGAGAGGCAAAATAAAAGGATTTACTGAAGCATATATCTCGGCCAACCTAAGAGGACCTAAAATTCTACGAATGACACGTTGAAATTGCAACTTAGTACTAACAATTATGTGTACCTTTTACCTTGCAATGGGAATGAAGGGATCATACAAATTTTCGTGATTCATGCAAACTACTTGACTATGCTAAAGGTTGATTCTACACAAAAATACACAAGCTGTCCTCAGTGGGGGCACCAATTTGAAGCGGTCCGGGGTGGGCAACGAGAAGAGCAACCTCTAGAAACCCTTCAAGGCTCCCGTGCTGCTCAATTGGGTTGGGGTTGGAAAAAAACAACAAACACACACACAAACCCGCAACCTAACCCTACACAAATTTGGGGCACCACCTAGTTTTGGATGCGAACTAGGACGCGTAAAGAGAGAGAGAGAGAGAGAGAGAGAGAGAGAGAGAGAGAGAGAGAGAGAGAGAGAGAGAGAGAGAGAGATAGTGCTCGGGCTGCTTTGAAACGTATCGGCAATGATCAAGCAAACACAATTATATATGTAAGAAAGAGAGAGAAGGGGGAAGGGGGTGCTTGTTGCACTAATGCCTTCTTACAAATCTGTCATGACCAATCAAAGTGAGATTAGTATTTGTTCAACATAGCCTGAGTAAATTACACCACAACACATCACAAGAAAAAAGCCACCCCAATCACTGTCTTAAGGCCAGGGGAGTCCTCTCCACCCTGTCGCCCTCTTACAGCATGTGGGATTTATGGCTAAATTGATAACAATACCTGGAGACAAGCTATCAAGAACTTAAATAAAACACCAAGACACTTACACATCATTATTGTCCATGACTTCACGTTGGAAGGGAGACAAGGTATCCATGCTTAGTCCAAATTCACCCTCCTTTATTCAGCAAATGTTGGGCTTACTCTAGTAGGAGGAATGATAGATTTCCTACTCTCAATTTAATGATCACTCTCTCTTACAATGGCATAGAGTTCCCTTGCTAATCACCCCTAATACAACACATACATATGCCTAATGCCAATGAGATTCCACTCAAGAGCTCCTTCTCAAGAGGTTGAGCTTGGCTTCTCAAGCTGTAGCATAGTGCTCTTTCTTCTCCCCCCTTTTTGTGCTAGCTACACCCTCCTTTTATAGCAATTTTGAAGGCTAGGGTTACTCCTCTAACCATGGTTGGGTTAGATTTTCAGCAATTTATCTAATTTCTTTTGCTTGGAATTATCAAGAAGTTGGTGGGGAAAGAGAGAGGAGAGAAATGGAGGTGATATGACTTTTCATAGTGGGTTAGTGTTAGTAGAGTTAGTATTAATTTACAAATGGAATTGGATATTTACAATGGGAGTATCCATGTAGGATACAAATAAGGAAGAAAAACTCTTAAGAGGTAAGAAAAGGTGGATTTCTTACAAGGTTGATGCTCCAAGTGTCTGAGTAGGGCCAATTTTGACGCTTGTTGACGGTCCACTAGCTTTGACGGTACATTTTTTCTCCACTCTTGACCTTCCTTGAGAGACAAGGTAATTGAAGCTGAGTAATCAACCACCATGATGCTGTCTTTTAAGAGAAGAGGCTGAATTTTGCGCTTTTTTTGATAGATATGGGTAATTTGGAGGAGGAAAAATGAGACTAGGTGGTCAATTTTGGAATGGAATTGTGTGTGGGAGGTATGAGTTCACCATGGTTTCTCTTATTCTTCAAGGTTGAGGAGAAGGTGAGTAGGGTGCAGAGAGGAGTGGTGAGAGAGGTGGGGATGATGAGTGGAGAAGTGTGTGTGAAAGAGGAAAATGATAAAGTGGAAGAGAGAGTGTGGCTGCATAGCATGGGAAAACTGGGGTCCACTAATAAAATCATAGCTCACAGCTCGTAGCTCAAAAAAATATGAAAAATTTGAGGCAAAAGTTCAGCCCACGAGCTACAACTTTTGTTTGTATCACCTTTTCAAATTCGGAGAGCAAGTGAACTTTAAAAATTCAGCAAAACCGATCGTTTTTTTCCACTGCACAAGGTCCTTGTGGGGTCCTTCTTTGGATGATTCTTTTGAATACCTCCAAGAGTGAGCCCTCCATAGTGCATGTATGCATGCCACCTACCCTTGACCTTATTTGGTAGGTCTATAATTGAAGATATTGTTGAGATCATGATATACGTGAATAGTACAACTAAGAAAATCAAATATTGAGGGGTCTAAAAAATATGTACATGTCAAATATAAATAATATAAGTGGAAAAAATGTAAAGGGGTCAAAAGAAATCTGTCTCATTATGAGGCTACCATAAAAAGATAAATATTTTTGGTGTTCTAATTTTTTTGAAAAAAAACAAAATAGATGTAGGAAGGGAAAAATCACAATAGTGAAAAAATATACACATAAATAAAACTAGTTTTTTTGGATTTTTGTTGGGGTGGAGTTACACCAAATATAAGAGAAGCTTACATGAAAATCTTTCTATATGGAATAAAGAGTATGAAAAATGGTAAGAAAAATTGTGGTAATGGTGAGGCAATGTACAAAGCATAAATAACACACACCTAGGTAGAAATATTTAAATAAATACCAAAATAATTATGAAAAAATCTTTTATTTAGGCCCTATATACAAAGAAATATTTACATACGCATGGGCCATAATATACTTATATTTTTTATATTTTTTATTTTTTGGCTCAACTAGCCCAATGACTAGCTAATTGAGGGTTTTTTATTTCAGTAAGGAGATATGGGAAAAGTCCCCTAACTCACACGCACCTATGTACAGTGAAATGGTAGGGATAGCCACAGTGTTTGGGTGATTTTGGTAGGGTGAGATAACTCACTGTGGCAATTACAAAGAGCCGAAAAACGGCTATCATTACCCCTCCCCCTGGATGATGGTATATTCATGTACCATCATAAAGAATCTTTTCCAAAGAGAGTGCTTCAGAGTCCTTGACAAGATCTTCATTGTTTGGCCCCTTGGAATTTTGGTTTGTGTTACACTCATGCTTCATGGAACAATACTTACATGGGATAGTTGCCTTTTGCTCTGGTATATCCTTTGGTAGAAGGCGACTCAAGTAAGGCTTCAAGCGATAGCCGTTTACCTTCCTGGAGTGCTCTTTCCCATTCAAGTCCATAAGTTGATAGTAACTTGAATTGAAAGCCTTCTTGACTATGTATGGCCCCTGCCATCTTGTTTCAAATTTGGCATCAGAACGATTATCGATTCGATTGTCATACCTTAGCACAAGATCTCCTTCATTGATGCCTTTGTCCTTCAGTTTCTTGTCAAGCTTCTCCTTTGTTTGTGTGGCTTTCCTGTTATAGCAGTCGTATGCTGCTTCTGTTTTCCACTCAAGCTCAGCTAAGGTAAGAAGTCGATCCATCCATGCTTCTTGATCATCTTGTGCTAATTTGCCATGAAGTCGCATTGTTGGAATGTTTAGTTCAATTGGCTGTAAAGCCTCTTGATCATAGACCAAGTGAAATGGTGTGAACTCTGTGGCTTCCCTATATGTGGTTCGATACGCCCACAAGGCACCATCCAAGAAGTCATCCCACAACTTTGTCTTGTTTTTCACCATCTTTCTAATGATGCCTGCAATGACACCATTAGCTTTTTCTACCAAACCATTTGATTGGGGATAGTAGGGTGTACTGTGACGATGTAGAATGCGAATTTCTTCACAGACTTCTGTGAGCAATCCCTTTCTAAACCCTGGACCATTATCAGAAACAATCTCCAAAGGTGTGCCAAATCTACAACAAATGTGAGTGTAGACGAATTTGCTCACTGCCCTCTCACTTACCTTTGCCACACTTTGTGCTTCCACCCACCTAGTCATATAGTCTATAGCCACTAGAATGTAGAGTTTACCATTTTTTGTCCTAGGCAGAGGACCCATAGCATCAATGCCCCACTTTTCAAAGGGTCCATTTGCAAGCACGATTTGCCTTGGACCATAAACCAATCTTCTATTCCCATTTACCTGACAATTGTGACAGCTTTTACACCAATGTTGGACATCCACATGCAGACTTGGCCAAACATACCCCGCAAGAAAAATCTTATTCACACTTAATTCTTGGGCAAAATGACCACCACATGCTTCTTCATGCAAACCTTTTAGAATGGCTGGAATTTCCTCAATAGTTGGTACTCTTCTACATACTTGATCCCTCCCTCTTTGATAGAGGGGGCCTTCTAGGAAGAGATATGCACTTGCCTTCTTCATGAGTCTCCTCTTCTGAGCCTTCGTGAAGTCTTGTGGAAACTCGCCCTCCAAAATGTAGGTAATAATGGGAGTCAATGACTCCAATCCCTAGTATCTCGGTTGCTTGACAGTTGCTGCCACCATGATGACCTGCACTTCTTTCTCAACACATGTAACTACTTGCTGTGCAAGTAAATCGGCATCTTCATTCTGTTTCCTAGGAATATGATATAGTTGCACTTCTTCAAATTGATTAAACAATCTACGAATGGCATGAACTTTTGTTCGTAAGCTTTCATTCTTGCATGCCCAAATGCCTAAAATCTGTTTAACAATGAGAAGTGCATCTCCCTTTACCATGAGGCGTTGTATCCCTTGGCCAATGCACATCTTCAAACCATGAATTAGTGTGTCGTATTCTGCTTCATTGTTGCTAGCTGAACTTGGTAGATTGAACTTCTCTTTCATGACCACCTCTCCACTTGGTTTGAGCAACACTAGCCCTGCCCCTGCTTTTCCTGTGACAGGGTTTGGTGATGCGAGAATTTCTCCTACTCTTTGAGCACCAAACATGAACACCATACGTTGTTGAAAATGGATTTTCCTACTAATTGCAATGTTTATTCTAATGTGTGGAGTGAAATGGAAGGGGAAAACCTCTATTCCTGGGCCATTATCCATGGTCTATGCATGACTTAATGCTTAAAACAAAACAAAAATATAGATGTCCAAACTAAGGTCGTACCTAATGAGAGGCAAAATAAAAGGATTTACTAAAGTGTTTATCTCGGCCAACCTAAGAGGACCTAAAATTCTACGAATGACACGTTGAAATTGCAACTTAGTACTAACAATTATGTGTACCTTTTGCCTTGCAGTGGGAATGAAGGGATCATACAAATTTTCGTGATTCATGCAAACTACTTGACTATGCTAAAGGTTGATTCTACACAAAAATACACAAGCCGTCCTCAGTGGGGGCACCAATTTGAAGCCGTCTGGGGCGGGCAACAAGAAGAGCAACCTCTAGACACCCTTCAAGGCTCCCGTGCTGCTCAATTGGGTTGGGGTTGGAAAAAAACAACAAACACACACACAAACCGGCAACCTAACCCTACACAAATTTGGGGCACCACCTAGTTTTGGATGCGAACTAGGACGCGTAAAGATAGACAGAGAGAGAGAGAGAGAGAGAGAGAGAGAGAGAGAGAGAGAGAGAGAGAGAGAGAGAGAGAGAGAGAGAGAGAGAGAGAGAGAGTGCTCGGGCGGCTTTGAAACGTATCGGCAATGATCAAGCAAACACAATTATATATGTAAGAAAGAGAGAGAAGGGGGAAGGGGGTGCTTGTTGCACTAATGCCTTCTTACAAATCTGTCATGACCAATCAAAGTGAGATTAGTATTTGTTCAACATAGCATGAGTAAATTACACCACAACACATCACAAGAAAAAAGCCACCCCAATCACTGTCTTAAGGCCAGGGGAGTCCTCTCCACCCTGTCGCCCTCTTACAGCATGTGGGATTTATGGCTAAATTGATAACAATACCTGGAGACAAGCTATCAAGAACTTAAATAAAACACCAAGACACTTACACATCATTATTGTCCATGAATTCACGTTGGAAGGGAGACAAGGTATCCATGCTTAGTCCAAATTCACCCTCCTTGATTCACCAAATATTGGGCTTACTCTAGTAGGAGAAATGATAGATTTCCTACTCTCAATTTAATGATCACTCTCTCTTACAATGGCATAGAGTTCCCTTGCTAATCACCCCTAATACAACACATACATATGCCTAATGCCAATGAGATTCCACTCAAGAGCTCCTTCTCAAGAGGTTGAGCTTGGCTTCTCAAGCTATAGCATAGTGCTCTTTCTTCTCCCCCCTTTTTGTGCTAGCTACACCCTCCTTTTATAGCAATTTTGAAGGCTAGGGTTACTCCTCTAACCATGGTTGGGTTAGATTTTCAGCAATTTATCTAATTTCTTTTGCTTGGAATTATCAAGAAGTTGGTGGGGAAAGAGAGAGGAGAGAAATGGAGGTGATAGGACTTTTCATAGTGGGTTAGTGTTAGTAGAGTTAGTATTAATTTACAAATGGAATTGGATATTTACAATGGGAGTATCCATGTAGGATACAAATAAGGAAGAAAAACTCTTAAGAGGTAAGAAAAGGTGGATTTCTTACAAGGTTGATGCTCCAAGTGTCCTGAGTAGGGCCAATTTTGACGCTTGTTGACGGTCCACTAGCTTTGACGGTACATTTTTTCTCCACTCTTGACCTTCCTTGAGAGACAAGGTAATTGAAGCTGAGTAATCAACCACCATGATGCTGTCTTTTAAGAGAAGAGGCTGAATTTTGCGCTTTTTTTGATAGATATGGGTAATTTGGAGGAGGAAAAATGAGACTAGGTGGTCAATTTTGGAATGGAATTGTGTGTGGGAGGTATGAGTTCACCATGGTTTCTCTTATTCTTCAAGGTTGAGGAGAAGGTGAGTAGGGTGCAGAGAGGAGTGGTGAGAGAGGTGGGGATGATGAGTGGAGAAGTGTGTGTGAAAGAGGAAAATGATAAAGTGGAAGAGAGAGTGTGGCTGCATAGCATGGGAAAACTGGGGTCCACTAATAAAATCATAGCTCACAGCTCGTAGCTCAAAAAAATATGAAAAATTTGAGGCAAAAGTTCAGCCCACGAGCTACAACTTTTGTTTGTATCACCTTTTCAAATTCGGAGAGCAAGTGAACTTTAAAAATTCAGCAAAACCGATCGTTTTTTTCCACTGCACAAGGTCCTTGTGGGGTCCTTCTTTGGATGATTCTTTTGAATACCTCCAAGAGTGAGCCCTCCATAGTGCATGTATGCATGCCACCTACCCTTGACCTTATTTGGTAGGTCTATAATTGAAGATATTGTTGAGATCATGATATACGTGAATAGTACAACTAAGAAAATCAAATATTGAGGGGTCTAAAAAATATGTACATGTCAAATATAAATAATATAAGTGGAAAAAATGTAAAGGGGTCAAAAGAAATCTGTCTCATTATGAGGCTACCATAAAAAGATAAATATTTTTGGTGTTCTAATTTTTTTGAAAAAAAACAAAATAGATGTAGGAAGGGAAAAATCACAATAGTGAAAAAATATACACATAAATAAAACTAGTTTTTTTGGATTTTTGTTGGGGTGGAGTTACACCAAATATAAGAGAAGCTTACATGAAAATCTTTCTATATGGAATAAAGAGTATGAAAAATGGTAAGAAAAATTGTGGTAATGGTGAGGCAATGTACAAAGCATAAATAACACACACCTAGGTAGAAATATTTAAATAAATACCAAAATAATTGTGAAAAAATCTTTTATTTAGGCCCTATATACAAAGAAATATTTACATACGCATGAGCCATAATATACTTATATTTTTTATATTTTTTATTTTTTTGGCTCAACTAGCCCAATGACTAGCTAATTGAGGGTTTTTTATTTCACTAAGGAGATATGGGAAAAGTCCCCTAACTCACACGCACCTATGTACAGTGAAATGGTAGGGATAGCCACAGTGTTTGGGTGATTTTAGTAGGGTGAGATAACTCACTGTGGCAATTACAAAGAGCCGAAAAACGGCTATCAATGCTACTTAGCATTCTTAGCTATGCTAACTAGCATACTCAACATGCTAGTTAGCTAGCTGAGTATGCTTACTAACATGCTATATTGCTAGTTAGCACAGCTAAGTATGCTAACTAGCATACTGGCTGTGCTAACAAGAAAAATCAGTGTCTAGTTTAACATATGAGTCATGGTTAACCACACAAAGTGTGCTAAGAAGAATAGAAGGTATGCTAACTAGCATACATATTGTGTTAACCAACACACTTGTTATGTAGAATAGCATAGCCAACACGCTAGCATAAAAGGTGTTAAAGTAGCATACATATTGTGCTAACCAGCGTAGTCCTAAAGATCACTAGGCATGCTAACTAGCAGAATATTTATGCTGAACACCATACCCACTATATAGGAATGCTAACTAGCATATACCATAAACCAGCTTACCCATTATGCTAGTTAGCATACTACAAAAGGTAGCTAGCATACTCATTGTGTCAAATAACATTCCTAGCATGCTAGTTAGCATAATAGGTATGCTAACTATCATAAAGGGTGCTATAGTAGCTTACATATTGTGCTAGACAACATACTTATCATACTAAACAGCATACCCAACATACTAGGAGTGAGACTATGCTAACTAGCACACATGCTAGGTGGCAGACATAGCATAACATATTGTGATAACTAGCATGCTCTGTATGCTAGGTAGATTACTAGCATGCTAGAATGCATAAGTTATGGCGCAAGTATGTCATTGATCATCTGAGACTCATTTAGGAGGTGCACAGGGTGTTTTATGTAGCTTTTCCTTCCCACTCTCTTTCGACAAACATCCTTCTTGTTGGGTGAAACACGAGTCTCCTCTGTCCAAAATGTGTAGACCAATTCCTTAATTTCATTTGTGATAGGGCTATGACGGTGTTGCTTGTGACATCCAGCCAATGAAAACAGTCGAGCATTGACACGAGACTTCACCTGCCGTGATTTTGCTTTGAACAAGCTGTGACGGTCAACTTTTAGGACCCTAGAGAATTTTGCAATAGGCATGTTTTCCTTTGAATTTATCATCATCTGCAATGCTGCATTCTTCAAAAATAGCTCCTCATTAGAAGCTAGCTGCTTGATGATAGCTAGTGTGTTGCGGACATTGGAGACAATTGCACTTTGCACAGCAGCCTCCTCCTCTAAAGACTGATCACGGATTTCCCGAACAAGCGGATGTTGAGCAACAAGATTCCAGATTTCACACTTTGCTTCTTTGTTGAGACCTTCAGTCTTGCTCTTGAAAGCTTTCACTCTCGAAGGAGATTTTCCTTTTCTCCTCATCGTCGACGGCATGATGTCCTTGTTTAGTTGTCATCTGTCGGGACTCCCACTGTTTACGCTTTCTTTCTGTCTCATATTTCCTGATAATAGAAAGAGTTGGATTCTGGTAGTTGTGATTCATTTCCTGTAATGGCTCCCTTCTATAATGGCTCCCTTCTACCTCCATTTCTAGTGGAAATAATGTTGTCTGCTAGTTTTCCATATCTGCAAGTCTTCTAAGCTTTGACAACTCAACTTCGAGGCAAGAAGCAATGCGAGAGAGAGAGAGAGAGAAAGAGAGAGAGAGAGAGAGAGAGAGAGAGAGAGAGAGAGAGAGAGAGAGAGAGAGAGAGAGAGAGAGAGAGAGGGAGAGGGAGGGAGGGAGTAGGAATAGGGAAAACTGTAAACTGGTCTGAGAGTGAGATAGAGAGGGAGTCTGCGCCGCACGCGCGCACACACACAGGGAGGGAGGGAGGGAGGGAGTAGGAACAGGAAAAATTGTAAACTGGTCTGAGAGTGAGACAGAGAGGGAGTTTGCGCCACAGAGAGAGAGAGAGAGAGAGAGAGAGAGAGAGAGAGAGAGAGAGAGAGAGAGAGAGAGAGAACAGAGGCCACACCCCACGTCGTCGTCGTAACTAAAAACAGAGGCCACACCCCATATGGGAGGGAAAAAATAATACATCTTATGGTTATTAAAATTTCAAACTTCACTTGCTCTTTGGTTTTGAATAGATGCTAACAAGCACCTCTTACTAGCATTGTCCGCGACACCAAAAAGCATGACAAGTTAACATGCTTATACCCAACTAGCCCTAGAACACTCTAGAGCATCTCATGAGAGCCTACATAAGAAGGCACCCTCCACAAGCTCTAGACATCACTTGTAGTTTACAAACTTTGCTTATGCACTAGTTATTTTGTTCATTTCAATGGTGTAAGTTCTCCTCTTGCATAGGCATTTTATTTCTCTCTCATCTCTCCTCATTTTGTGTCTACAACATGAATGCTACATGTGTGTATCCACCCTAAAAACCCAACAACTAGTATCAGAGCATTAAAGACCCTCATGGGCTCACTAGCACACACTAGCATTCACTTTTAGGTGGTTTTCTCACATTCTCTCTCTAAAACGTTTTTGGAAGAGCTAAAAGAGGAGAAAGTCAAGACTCACAAGTGGGCATGTAAGTGGACAAGTGGACTTAAAATGTGGAAAGTGCTCTTCACTTGATTCTTGCTCATTCAACCACCTACTTTCTCTCTCCTCTAGGAGGTTCTCCTTCTTCCCACCAAGATTTCATGGAAAGCTTCAGCTCTCCATCAGCCCCAATCTTGATCTCAATGCTCCTTACTCTCACTTCCTTCATTCTTGCAAGACTAGGCTTCTACTAGCTCCTATCTTGGTCTATCTTATTCTCTACTTCACAAATAAGCTCTCAAAGTTTCCATGACTGTGTTTTCTTCAAAAACAGTCCATTTACTTGCTCGAATCAGCCCCATTTCATTCTCCTTTGATGCCTAAAGCTCCGTACATTAATAGTACAAGACTAGCTAACTAGTCACTAGCTACTAGTCACGTTTTCATGAGTTTTAAGCTTCATTAATATATCAAAGAATTATAAGTGGAAAACGGGCCTTTAAATCTAATTTTTATGCTCTACTAAGCACTCTTAAGGCTTGGACAACACTCTACGACACTTGTCGACAAAGACTACATCAATCGGGAGCATCTACATCACTAGTTCGAGGCCGATTCTACTTCAACAAAGGGGGACATTTCAAATCAGAAAAAACAGCAAGCAATAGGTTGAATTCTCATCATTCCACACTCTTCAACAAAGGGGGAAAAGGACGCTTCAACTCTACTTTGAAGTGGCAATACATTGCCGCACTACGGTAACCCAAAACAAGCATTTTGTAACTCTATATGCTACATTTGACTTGCTTCATTTGTATGCTATTGTAACCGTCCAAGACACCATCAAGAGAGTCTCTTGATAGGACTGCTCTTTCCATTGCATATTCACCTACCATCATACACTATGGGTAATGATAATCTATCTATCTTTAATGGGGTAGGATTCCACACTTGGCAAGTTAAGGTAAAGGGATATCTAATGAAGAAAGGGTTATGGAACATAATCACATCTAATATTGATGAAGAGAGCCCACCTTCACGTGCACAACAACGTGAACTTCAAATTAAGGATGAAAAAGCATTGGGCATTCTTCTCATAAGTGTAGCGGATGAGATAGTTCACTATTTAGACCAATCCACTACCGCTAAACATGCAAGGGAGATACTTGAGAGGAATTTTGGGGCAAAATCAAAACACTCTAAGATTTCTCTTAAAATGCAACTCTATAGCTTAGTTATGCAAGAGGGTGAAAGCTTATCTAGCTTAGTCAATAGACTAAAAATCATTTGCACGCAACTAAGTTACATAGAATGCAACATTGAAGAAGAAGACAAAATTGCGTATTACTTAAGTCTCTTCCATTGCAATATGATAATATCATGACGGTCTTAAAAGAGAAGGAACCAATTCCTTCACTTGAGAGTATTGTCAACTCTTTACAAGAATAAGAGAAGAAACACACACATAAAGAAGAGAACACCTCACAAGCTTTGTATGTTTCATCTTCTTCTAAAAAGAACTTCAAAGCATGTAAGCATTGTGGAAAGACAAATCATATGTCTTTCAATTGCTACAAAATCAAGAAGTGTGTGAAGTGTGGCAAAGTGGGGCATGCACTTCAATTTTGTAACCACAATGGGCTCTACCCCCGACATTCAACGAGGTAAAAGGTCTTCCAACAAGGTTCACTATATGCATAGTGATGATGATGACAACGGAGATGACGACAACGAGGATGCCGAGAGCATCAACTACATCCATTGAGCCATCTCTTCTCCTTCCTCTAGTTTTTCTAATAAAAAGCATGTGGAGGGTAACCCCAAATATGGCTCAAAATACAAATCCAATTATGAGTATGATGATATTTACTAAATGTTCATTTTCAGCCCATTATCTTTAGTTACCCACTCCTTAAGTTGTATCCTAAGGGTGATGATGCTTAGTATCTCTTTGAGCACTATTTTATGTTGTATCAATGTAGGGCATAATGTTGTATCCATATGAGAACCATTATGTACCACATTAGACCCAAAAATGATGTATCCAAAATGTATGAACCTTCTACATACCTTTGTGCAACCTTAGGAGTTCCAAGCATGAGTTAAAGGGGGAGTTTGTAAGGATTAAGCACATGCCTTCACTCCATCTCTTAGCCATGTGGGAACTAGCCCCAGAACACTCTAGAACATCTCATGAGAGCCTACATAAGAAGGCACACTCCACAAGCTCTAGACATCACTTGTAGTTTACAAGCTTTGCTTATGCACTAGTTGTTTTGTTCATTTGAATGGTGTAAGTTCTCCTCTTGCATAGGCATTTTATTTCTCTCTCATCTCTCCTCATTTTGTGTCTACAACATGAATGCTACATGTGTGTATCCACCCTAAAAACCCAACATGCAGGCAGTCTTCACAGCTACAATTGAGTGTGTATGGCTCAGAAACCTCATGGCTAATTTGGGTGTTGGACAGGGTCACTGCCAACACTATCTACACTGATGGTTAGAGCGCATTGGAAGTTGCGAGGAACCCAATTTTTGCATGCTCGCACAAAGCACATTGATGTGCATTACCACTATGTCAGGGAGAGGCTCTCAGCAGGGAGATCAGCTTGGCTTATGTGCCAACACAAGAAAACCTTGCAGATCATTTCACTAAGGCATTGTCTTGTGAGAATCTCAAAGCTTTCCAAAAAGCTTTGGCCTTACTCCCCTTTGTGGACTGATCATGTCCTCAAGGCATGGCACTTCCCTTTACTCATGTTCCAGCTCTCATTCACCACATCACTCCAGGGGGGATTAGTTACCATATACACATATGTGGTAGTGATGTGTGTGAAGACACTAGGACCACCGGGGCATTTTTTCCCTCTTTATGAGGTTTTTTCCCGCGTGCATTGTATATATGCTCATCACTCTAGGGCTATCTATCCTCCATTGCACACTAAGTAACACACTCTCTATCGTGTGACTTGAGCTTCCTTTGTCTTCTCCAAGCTATGTGTGTTTCTCTACAACCCTAATTTCAACAATTGTGCCACAGAAGAAGGCTGTGGGCACGGAATCTTGAGCTCTCTTTCTGTTGATCTAAGCAAAGGAGCATCAATGTTTAAGCTCTAATGGCTGGCATACAATGTGGATAACCTTTTAAGGTGTAATAAAGGTTTATTTTTGCTCTCTTGGGCGGATTTTTTGGGAGGATCAAGCTCTCACAAGCTCAAGACTTTCTCTAGCAATGTTGTTAATGGCCAATGGTTGTAATCAGATTTCACTTTAGCTTAAGAATTTCAAGGTGTCAATTTTAAGTAATCTAAGTATCATTGGAGATTTTTCTTGGTGTTGTGCATCTTGTCTCTCTCGTTTCCCACAATGAGCAGCCCAGTGCTGACCTGGCTCACTTTGTGAACCCATATCCCCCGACATCTTTGGTGAACTAGACGTGAAACTGAGCTAAGGTGGGAAAAGTTTGCAGAGAAATATGACTACACCGCAAGAGGTGGCAATGCAACAAATGATGCAACAATTTTCTACTTACATGCAACAACAACAGATTGCATAACAACAATTTAATTTACATGAGTGGATACAAAAAGCTCAACAATCAGTTACTAAGAAATTGTAGCGGTTTAAAGGTTGAGATGTTTCTAAATTTTGTCAGGTTTATGAACAATCTATGGAGGATAATGGGATTGAGTGATTGTGAAGCAGTTGAAGTTTCTGTTGATTGTCGTGGCTAAGCTTAGGTCTCAAATTGGGGAGATATATATTGCACAAGGAGAAAATTGCAAGGGCTTTAAACAGGTTACAAAGGCATTACAAGAGAAGTATTTCCTCGAGGATTCTCAGAGGGTAAACAAAGTTTTATGAAATGGATCCAACAAAAAAACAAGAACTTATCTTCACAATAACTGCTACAAGAATCACTACAAGAGGTTTTGTGCACTTGTGATGCTATTACGAAAATACAACAAAAAAACAAGGAATTATCTGCACAATAACTGCTACAAGAATCACTACAAGAGGTTGTGTGCACTTGTGACGTTGTTAGCGACGACGAAAATACTTTGGGTTTTTCTACTCCCCGACGTCGCTAACAGCGTCAATACAGGAACATCGCTATGAGCGTTGCTATAACCGTCGTTATAGCCATCGCTATATAGCGATGTCTATAGGACGATCATAGCGACATTTACAAGCCACCTAGAATGACGTTTATAGCGACGCTGCAGAGCCTTATATAGCGACTCTCATAGCGACGCCCAAGAGAAAAAAAAATTGGTGGCAGGGCATTGAATGCCCCGCCACCCATCAACCATATTGAATGTTTCAATAATTGAGTAAACCTAAATGAATCCAAGATAAGCCCAGATTCACCTTTGAAAGAAAGTGCAAGCTTAGATATAGACCCAAAGTAATCACCCACAAGACAATATAACCATTAACTCCATCATCCATAGTATTGTTTGCAGAATAAAGATACAAAACTGACAAAAGTAAATTGATGAAAGTAAATCAATGACAATTGTACACATCATAGGCAAAATCACTTGATTGTTAAACTTTGCAAATATAATAGTTACAACACCATTGTCATTATTGAAAAAGTATACATGGTTTTCCAATAGTTACAAAAAGACGTATAAACGTCATCTCATGATACATATGCTATGACGACAGGAAACTATTGCTATCTAGCTACGGCTAGACTCACGTCCTCTAATCAGACGTCTCATCCGTCCAAGTGGCGTATCTGTCGAATTATGCAAAAAAAAGAAAGACAGCTTTCTGTAAGTATAGACATATAATTTTTAAAACAATACAACAAATAGAAAAGAGTAAACCCTAATACTAACCATGCCACCGCGAGAACTCAGAATGTCCATCAAGGCGTTTAAGCCCTTCCTACCTGCATACTCGTGCTCGTACGGTGTGGGGTCACGTCCTGTCATTGACCACTGTCAAAACATACAGAGAATCCATTATGTTAGAATTTAAAACTATCAAACCTAAAGAGCAATGAAAAAACACTTACAAAATTGGCCTCAAATGATGCCCACCCGCCGCTCTCCAAGTGGTGCGAGCTCCCTGCCTCTACTCGCGCTTTGGCTGCCTCCTTTTGTTGCTTCCACTTGTCGGGATTCTCGCGCGCTGCTTTCTTCGCATTCTTCCAATCTTCTTTGGCCAGCCAATCTGGTCTGTTCCACCCATGCTTAATTGCTTTTTGCACTTCGGAACACTTATGCTTGCAGTATTTGCGCATTCGAACCTTCATCAGGTCTTCATTGAAGCGGTCATCCCGTGTTGAAATGGGAAACTCGTCATGTAGCATGCTGATGACTCCGTCTTTTAAATCACTTGGTACTTCACTCCAGGTGTTTAGTATGTAGTTTCTAAACACCTGAGAGCAAAGACCGTGCATGCGTGAGATCACCTTCTTGCCTTCATCATCCAAGATGATGCCGTCACTGAAGTCGACGGAGTACGGCAAGCCCTCTCGCCGATGACGCGTGAACCTAGGTGTCCCGACAGGGGTCTCTAGTGGCGTGTCCATGGGGGTACGGACGCCAGGTGTCTCGACTCGAGTCTGGGCCCCGAAGCGAGGAGTGTCGACCGGAGTGACTTTTGGAGGAGTAGCTAGTGGTGTGTGGCTACTAGGAACAGCCGTCGATCAGCCATGCAAAACCTAGTGTAGATGGTGATTCCGTGGCTAGTGTGGGGGCGGGCAAAGGAGGGGAGGTTAAAGAGCCTCGTGAAACATGAGGTGGTGTCTAGGCATTGGCAGCAGCAACCCCACAACAACCGCCGCCGCCACCACTAGAGCACCGATGCCTAGACGCGTGTAAAGATCTTCGCGTTGACACCGAAGCTTTGGAGCACGTTGAATGCTCCGAAACAAAGGGAGATGCTAAAGGAGTAAGAACGTGTGATGGTGCTCCACAGCGATGACGCTCCACGTATCACTATCTTTATTGGGGTGACAAAGAAGAAAGAAACTCATCATCATTCATACCTGCATTAAACACACGAACATTTAATCTTAATATTGAATGAATGGAGAAGAAAACATGTACAAGTAGAGAGAGAGAGAGAGGACTCATAAAGGGGGAGGGATTCCTATGTAGAGAGATTTCGTTGAATTTCTGTGAATTTGTAAAGGCACTACGCTCCGGGTGCGATGGATACTGAAGTTACATCACGAAGGTCTGCTCATAGAAGTTGCTTGCCCCACCACTAAATCTAACTGATCGGGTGAAAGATATGCTGAGAAGCAGTAGTAGTGCTTCTTAGTGCTTCTTTCACCCGATCAACTAGATCTAGCGGTGGGATGAGCAGCATCTATATTGATCAGACCTTCACGATTGCAGCTTCAGTCTCCATCGCACTTGGAGCGCAGTGCTTGTCGTCCTTGCTTGTGAGAATATACCTAGAGCATATGTACCTGGAGTGGACCCAAAGACCATTAAATGCAATGACGTAATGATGCATATAGATAGAAGCGGATAAAAAGCCACGTGAATACAATATATATTATAAAACGGAGCAAAATTGTTCAAATACAATATTTATGGCTTTAAGAGGTCTCTCTCTCATCCTCGCAAAGCTCAGCATAACTTTCTATATCTATATACGATCATTTAAATTTGGCAGCTTAGGAGTAGCATCAAGTTTTTGCTTCCCTTTTCTTGCTAAATTTGATTATCTAGTAGGACTCCTTCTATCATCATGCAACCTACCACTCCATGGATTCTCATCATAACCTGCACTAGGTGACCCTTGCAGCCCACTCAAAACCTATGATGATGCACCTATATTTTCTACTACCACATTTCATCTTACATTAGCCCCTTAATCATTTTTCACATCAGCATGTCAACTCGCCATATCATAAAAAACAATATCTTTGTTGACCCTAACTTTAGTTGTGACATGATTGTAACATTTATACCGTTTCTACTCAAGGGAATACCTTAGTACATTTTTCTGCTTTTGGATTAAGCCGACTTCTTAACTCATATGGAGCGTGCACATAAGCAATACATCCAAACACTTTAGAATCTGATGCATCTGGATTTTCACCACAAAATATCTCTTTCGGTGTCATATCATGCCCTTCGACTTGAAGAAAAGTTACTAAGACATGGTAAGATTATCTGACGGTATCTTATTAAGTTCAAAAATTATCCTTTTAAGGATGCTAGATGGATGCAAGGAACACAACTTAAGGATAGTATGAACCTTGTCAATGCTTACAATGCTACACTAGAGTAATCAAATGAATTTATTTTTTCTAATGAACAATGTTTTTGTCTTATAGTTCTCTTTTTATCGTGCACAAATTTAAGTAGTATGCATGCTTAGAATCTTGTTTCTGATAGCGACGTCTACTAAACACCAACTAGAATTTTTCACTCTACATTTTGGGAGTATGATATGGACTAAAGAGCAGACATGCTTGGGTAGTTAAGTCTCCCAAGTACTAAATGGACTAGTCATCCATTTTGGAATGATGTTGTAGGGTAAAATGGATCTTCTACACCCTAAGAAACATAGATTAATGACTAAGGCTTTATCTTCTCTACCTCATAGTCAAGGATGATTATGGTTTCAAGAGAGAGACTAATGACTAAGGCTTTATCTTTTCTACCTAATAGCCGAGGACGAAGATGGTTTCAAGAGAGAGGTAATGTTATAAAATCTAATATCTAATTATCCCAAACTGTTTTATCATATTTAATTGATCGTTTAATGTGGAAAAATAATTGGGAACAAGAGTTCGAATATAGATATGTGCTTTTAGATCGATCTCAGCATGTGACCAAACGGAGAGAAGGCTACATCTCATGAAGGGTCCAAAAGGGAGATGGTCTACCAAAGAGCAATGACGACGTAATGGATCATAAAAGACCTTAGGGTTAGCTTCATTAAAGAACACCAAAGGTTAGTGTTAAAAGTCCTTAGATCTAGGACTTTAGGTACTTTAGAACTTAGACGAGCTAGGACTGTGCTTGAGGTGCTTGACGTGCTTGAGCTGACTAAGGTGCTTGAGGTGCTTGTCGTGCTTCATGACTAAGTTTCTTGAGGTGCTTGAGCTGACTAAGGTGCTTGAGGTGCTTGTCGTGCTTCATGACTAAGTTTCTTGAGGTGCTTGATGACTAATATGCTTGAGGTGCTTGATGAGCAAGGAGCTTGATGTTCTTGAAGTCAACATGTTGCCTAACAAAGGAGGGGGCGATCCCCAAGAGTAGGGGATGATAGAGAACACACTACTACTCACCCAAGGGGCACCCTTCCCACAAGAGGCATATAGGAAACATGTCAAACCCCTAGCAAGTTTTCCTTTATAGTGTGCCTAAGGCCTATTGGATGGCCTTTAAGGAGGTCCAATGAGAATTTAAATTAATTAATTAATTATTCAAGAATTATTCAAGCCCTCTCTCTCAAAGGGGAAAGGAGGACACTTGTTCAAATTCTACTACTATTACTAGTTATGACTAAATCATGCAATTGGCTAAGATTGGCAAGGTCCAATTAAGTGAAAGGATGATCTAGAAGGAGGGGTCGACCAAGGCAAGTAGGGGGTTTGCTTTTTGCATACACTCCACCACACATACACACACACACATTCTCTCATTGTGTTGAGCAAGAATTCCATCTCCTTCTCCAAGCTTGAGAAGTAGAGAGCCTACACCAAAACCTCTTGGCTATGGAATGAAAATCCAGCCAAGATTCATGCTTCAAAGTAATGCTTATCATCTTCTTCATCTTCATTTCTATGATATGCTATGCTCTATGAGTAATGATATGAGAGGAGAGTACTTCTTTCTTGTATGCTACATCTTCTTCTCTTTCCTTCCCTCACTCTCTGCTAGATCTCTCCACCTTTGAAGGTATTTGAGGTTCTTATGGGATTGAGGCCGGGGACAAGTTAATGTTTTTGCAAGGTACTTACAAGAATAACTTTGGTGCATGATGTTTACCATCTTCACTGCATCAACAAGGTCTCCAGGAATACAAATTAAGTATTTTACCAAGTCTCTCTTCATGGGAGAATTTATAATACAAAAGCCTTTTGGAGGGGGGAACGGCTCCACGTAAATCCGGTCCTCAACTGTCGTCAATTTCTATAAATCTCTCTCTTTTACACGTATTGTTAATGCCAAGCTAATTGGGTATAATGTTCAATTTGTTGCCTTCAATCAAGTGCTCTCCTTATGATCTTTAAGATTTATCTTAAAGAAATTCTCACTATTATTACTTTAATTCCACTACAATCAATGTTATATCCATATTCCATTACATGGCTTGAGGTAGGCCCTACCTTACCCAATGCCACATGTCTGACTATGTGAGTTATGTAGCCAAAATAGCAGCATACTGAAGATCCCTCCATCATGATCTTTTGGTCCTCAATTGCACCATAACATGCTCTCTTCCCATAGAATTCATTGTTGTCAGATCCAAGTCCTCCACCCTCATAGCTATCTTTCTTAATCATACTCTCTTATTGATCAATTTACTCTTTTTTATTTTCTACAAAAGCTTAGGCTTCCCATGGCATTCACAAAGAAAACAACAAGGAAGGAGTACTTGCAATCTAGGAAACCTTTATCCTCACATGTTGCTTGAAAAAGCCTTCCCAATTTACATGCTACTATGATAAGTAGAATATATGAATAGAACCAAAGTGTTCTTTATAGATTCACAAACTCCAAAGGTACAAATCTATGAAAATCTATAACCACCCTTTTCAAAGAGTTATGCACAAAATTTGCAAGAGGGCTGCTCTCAATTTTTGGGGTGGGCAAGAAGTGCAATGGGTTCCCTACAGGAGGCTTTGAAGACTTTCTCATTGAACTTTTTTAGGATAGCTATGTCCTCATAGCACATGCCCACAAAGTTACTATGATGCCCCACAACATCAATATCTATGGCTTTTGTGATTCAAGTACAACCAAGCACTTGTGCCAGTATCCATTTTTTATAGAAAAATGAACAATATTTTGAACATTTTTTATAGAAAAATGAACAATAGTAAAGTGAAGGTGATGGTATCTACCACCCATCCTGACTATGGCAAACACCTACACATGGAACAAAGACACAAGTAAATAAATGAGGAGTCTCATACTCAATCAAAATCTCAAAGGAAACCCCTTGTCTTCTTTGGTCCCCATGTTTATGTTGCCCTTTCTATATGGGGACACACTTTTTACTTTCCCTTTGGACCATAGGAGGTTATCATTTTGGGAGCCGTTATGAGAGGTTTCATACCAAATAATAAATTTCGGTCTATGGTATGTGAAATTGTTTTTCCATTACTATCTATGATTCAATGATATTTTGTCTTTTAAATGAAATGTTTTCTTCTCGTAGCCTATTGGTTGAATTTGCGGTAGGTTCTAAAGATCTTCTCCATTAAACAATTGAACATGGCTGGTGCATTATTCAAGCCAAAAGGCATGACTAGATATTCATAAAGACCAAACATTGTATGAAACGCGATCTTTAATATATCTTCATTCACTATCCTTATTTAATGATAGCCACTTTTAAGGTCAATCCTCCTAAAGTAGGTAGAGCCTTGTAGCTTATCAAACATATCTTTAACCCTTGGTATGGGAAAACTCTTTTTGATAGTGATATGGTTTAGTGCTCGATAGTCCACACAAATGCAGTATGTACCATCTTTCTTTTGCACTAGAAGGACTCGAGAACGAAAGGGAGAGGAGCTAGGCCTCACCATCCCTTTGTCTACCAATTTTTGTACTTGCCTCATGATCTCTTTTTGTTGAGCTTCCAAAACTCAATAAAGAGGCTTGTTAGGCGGTGAGCTTCCGGGTAGGAGCTCAATTTGATGGTCATCATCCCCTTGTTTTGGAGGTAAATCCATAGAAATATCATCAATGAACACATCTTGGAATCCATTTAGAAAATTAAACAACTCTAACTCTTCTTGATTACATTTATATTTGATGAAACATTAGGACCTTTCAGGGACTCTTTGACAAAAATCATGTAGGCAAAAATTGAGCTTTTCATTGATTTATCAAAAGCAGGAGGATTTACAAGTGGTATACTACAACCAAACTCATTAGCATCTATCTACATGCTCTTTTCCTTGTAGGTGAAGTAGATTCTCCATTCATGGAACTTCATGTTGGCAACCATGTGATTGAGCCATGGTGCCCCTAGGATAACATCCTCATGTTGGAGAGGAGAGATGAAAAAGTCTTCTTTGTCAACATAGCTTTGGACATGAAGCCTCAACTTCTCAAACAAGGGAGTAATGGAGGCTTGCTATCCCTTGAAAATTGTATTGACAGTTACAGTATCTCCCATCTCAAAATCTTGAATGCCCAACTTGGTGGCCAACTCCCTTGATATGAAGTTGTGAGTAGAGCTAGGGTCAAACAAGATGAAGACATTATGCTCCCTTAGCTTTCCCCAAGCATAGGAGAGTGGTGATCCTTTGCAATGAGCATCTCTTTTGGGGCTTCAATAGTGGAATCTCTAGGAGTCAAGGGCAAGAACGATAGCCATCTCCTTTCTCCCACCTACTTAAAACATTTGTGGTCCTTACGAAAAGCTTCAAGCTTTTCAAGAGAGAGTTTATTTTTACCTCTGTAAAATCCCTTCTTCTTGAACCGATTGTTGTTGTCGTTGTTATTGGAATCACCTTGGGAAGAGTTTTGGGCATTGGTTTTTTCCTTTGCATCACTTTTGCCTTTGCTTTCCATGGGCTTGATGTTCCTTCTAGCCCCTTGTTGGAAATTGATGCGTGAAGCAACCATAGTGTGGAGGATTACTTCGGTGATAAAACCAGGCCATTGGGAGTTCACATACTTTGCCATCTTTCAAGTAATCCCGCACAAAATTGTTGCTTTCTCTTGGTGAAGTCTATCTTTTGAAATACAATAGCCTTGAGATGTAGATCCAAAATCTTCTCTAAATATTTATGGATAGACTCATGGGAGCAAAGCTTCAAATTGCACCATTTGGTAGGCACTTTGTCCTTTGCATCGCTTGCAAGGAATTGCTTCATGATGGAAAATCGTAGAGTTTTCCATGTCTTTGGGGCTTCGTTGTTGCCACTAAGGCTATCCCACCATTGAGGAGCATATTTTTGGAAGTGCATAGCTACATGGTAGAGCTTGGAGGACTCTGTGAATCCATCCTCTCCAAAGACCGCATCAAATTGTTGGATGAGGGCCAATACTTTGTCGATAGAACCAAAGGTGCCATCATGGGTGAGATAAGACATACTCTTTCCTCCCTCTTTGAACTTCTTTAGCTTTTGAGACCTTCGCCATCATGCAGGGTAATATTTGTGATGTTATCCCCTCTTGTATTCTCTAGGAGAATAGCTGTAGATTTTGTCGGAAGAGGAGGAAGGTGAAGAAGAAGGAGAAGAGGATGACCTCTTTCTTACCCTTTTTTTCCTTTGTTTCCTCTCCTCCTTTTTGTAGTGATGAGGAGAAAGAATTTGGGTTGACCGTTTCCTCTTGGGAGGAGTTGACGATCATCTAGACCGTCATCTTCGTGGAGCCACATCTTCAGAGGAACTTACGGATTTTCTTCTTTCTTATTCTTTCGATTCCTCCTCTCTTATGGGAGAGAGTCTTCTTTTGGGGGTCTCATCAAGAGGCCTCCTAAGCTCTATCTTCCTCTTGGAGAGGAAGGGAACTCCCATAAGCAGAAAGTTGTTATGAGTAATTTTGGTTTGCAAAGCAGGGTTACCCATAGCTTGTTGCAGCCTAGTAACTAGGTAGTTAACAAACATGGGGGCATCATCATTAGCACCTTCATGTGAAAAATCAAAGTTATCAATGTTCATTCTACTCTCTTGGTTATTATCAGCCATGCTAATTAAACTTATGTATAGATTACTTTGTGCTTTGGTACCCTCAAAAACCTTAGTTGCTACTCTTATTTACCTTTGAAAATCAGTCCTCAAGTACCACACCCGTTGTTTAGACACTATTGATTGCAAAGACTAGTGGATAGGGTCTAGCGTTGCTTGGTTGATTATGGTTCCTATTGAGCTTGCTTGTAGCTCAATAATGGTTAATCCAAAGGCAAGCCTCGAGAGGCTCCATTATCAAGACTAGTTTCCAACAGTGTACCTCAAACTAAGTCCTTCTTAACCAAGATAATAGATCCCTATCCCACTTACCCTATTGCAATAAATAGGCCCGACCTTTCATGGACAGCTTAAGGACCTCTCTTCTTAAGCAAGAAAAGAGAAACCAATAGCGTTGATATTAATGTAATGGAAATGGCCTATGAACTTTGAGAATAGCGGAGTTGGGAGAATTAGAGTGAGCATTTTTGTGACTACTTTGAAAACATAGAGGGTGAACTTAAGTAGTAATAGAGACATAACCATAGTACTTAATTAACTTGGCATGAACAATACTTTTTCAAGAAAGAGAGTTTAAAGAACTTGACAACATTTGAGGACCGGATTTATGTGGATCCGGTTCCCCCTCCAATAGGCTTTTGTATTATAGATTCTCTCATCAAGAGAGACTTGGTACAATACAATCTTTGTGTTCCTTGTAAACTAGGTGATGCAATTAAGATGGAAAGATCCAAGAATCACTAGCATAAAATAGACTTTGTAAAAAGCATTAACCATCCCCAGCCTCAGTCCCAAGGCCTCAAACACCTTCGAAGGTGGAGAGAGCTAGCAGGGAATGAGGATAGGGAAGAGGAAGAAGAAAAATTCATAGGAGAAACAATAGTTCTTCACTTATCATCACTCTTCTTGCTTAGCATACATAATAGCATAGTAATGGAAGATGGAGAAGATGGCAAGCTTAAGCATTGGAGCATGGCTCTTGGTTGGGTTTGCATTCCATAGCCAAGAGTGTTGGTGTAGGCTCTCAACTTCTCTATTAGCTTGGAGAAGGAGATGGAGATCTTGCACTTTGCACCTCACACAATGAGTGTGTGTGTGTGTGTGTGTGTGTGTGGAAGAGTATACCCCACAAGCTAGCCCCCTTCTTGCTTTGGTTGACCCCCTCTTCTAGCTCAGCATGGAATCTCATTGGACCCTGTAATCCTGGCCAATCACATGATGAGTGCATATCAAGCAAGCATGCTAGCCTTGGGACAAGTGTCCCCATTTTCCCTTTGAGAGAGAGGACTTGATAAATCCATAAACAATTAACTAAATTATCTAAATTATCATTGGATCCCTTAGGAGGCCAACCAATAGGCTTAAGGCACACTATGAGGGCAACATGAAGAGGAGCTTGACATGTGTCCTTGTTGCCTCCTTGGTCTAGTCTTGCCTTGTGTGAGGGTGTTTGTGTTCTCTCTCATGCCCCTACTTGTAGGGCTCGCCCCCTCCTTGTAGGTATTCTTGTTGACATTTTGACACATCAAGCCCCTCAACCTTGGGCCCGGTTCACACCGCAAGCTTGGCCCTTAAGCCCCTCAAGCTTGGGGCTACCTGTTCCCACATCAAGTACAACCCTAGCATCTCAAGCACATCAAGAATCTCAATCATCAAGCACCTCAATCACCTCAAGCATCTCAATCATCAAGCATCTCAGTCATCAAGCACGACAAGCACTTTAAGCTTGGGCCGGGTTCCCACCTCAAGCACAACCCTAGCTTACCTAAGGTCCAAGGCTTTTCTCACTAACTATTGGAGGTCTTTAATGAAGCTAACCCTAAGGTCTTTTAAGCTCCATTAGTATCGCTCTTTGAGAGACCATCTCCCATTTGGACCCATTATCTTTGGTTCCATACTGAGATGCATCTAAAGCACATATCTATATTCTAACTCTTGTTCTTGTTTATTCTCTCACATCAAGTGATCAGTTAAATATGAGAAAATCATTTTGGTATAGTTAGATATTAGATTTTATGACATGTAGACTAGATTATCGAGCTGCCATATTGTCTTGCAAACCAAGGCATGTGATTACATATAATGTGTCATACAAAAGCAAGCACAGACATATCAAGGAAACACATTGTCATATCAACAAAACAGTTACATTACCATGTATTGAGTATGTTGAATTTTCCACGCACTGATGAATTCTTGTGAAAGTTATAGATGGCTAGACCAATCCCCTATAGGATGATGCTTTACATCTGCAGGTTGAGGATTTTTGGAATTACTAGGTTAAGACAACTCTGACATATGTAGGCAATAGTTCTAGACTGCCAAACTATTTTGACCAGTCAAAACCTAGTGCTAGTACTTATAAAAAGAGACCATTAATCTCATTTTTCACTCTCTTACTCTTAAGTCTTATGTTTCTTGTCTATTTACATTCTTGTAACACTTACATTTGAGAGCTTAGGGGAGCTTAGGAACATTTGTACATTTTAGTCAATCATTACAAAGTTTTGAATCTTAACTAGTTGTACTTTCAATTATATTTTAAATATGAATACATTCTTAGTTGTCTCATTTAGAGTCTCATAATTTGAAGCATTTTAGTCCAAATCTTTATTTAAAATCGTGGATTGAGTTATTTGAAAACTGATTATGTTTGTTTGACCTGATCTAATGTTCGACATTTGACTTCGAGCCTATTTACAATCATGGTTGTGAGCTAAAGATCTTGACATGAACCACTCTCCTAGGTTAGGATTCAGTATTATTCAATTATTCACCATGCCTATCATACACCAAGCACAAGGAAGGAGAGCCACCAAAATGGCTGCTTAGGACCAAGATCGCATCAACACAATTACAAAGGAATCAGAATAGAAATATGACCTACATTATCAAGGACAAGAGATTGAACCAATCACAAGAATTGGAGACACTAATGGAAATCAAATCTTTGAACAATTTGAGCATTCACAAAGGGGATATTTGTAGAGAGCTGAAAGAAGCTCTAATTCACATGGTTATCGTCTTTTTACTTAGAAGGATAAAGCAAAGGTCCCATTAGGAAAAGTTTGGACTCAAATTTGGGCCTTGTAAGAAATGTCATGTTACTGTAGAGAGATATAATTTGTGTTTTCTAAAAAATTGAATATCTTTCTCATTACAAGGTATGTTTATTAAAAAAGTCAAAAAGTAATCTAGTCATGATAACACTTGTTTGTGGCCACTAAGATTGACTACCGAATATCTCAATGTTCTGCATTTTTTAAAACTAAACGCTGCTATCTCAATGCATTCTCCCCACCATTACCCCCAACGTGCTCTCACGTGCAAATAATAAAATTTCTTTCCTCCATTTTCCTCCCTCCTTTTGTATACTTTCCCAATTAATCGTGTCTCAATCCACTCTTATAGCTTCTCCACAAAGAACTTCTACAAGACATAATTGGAGAGACGTATATCATATGGAGTGTATTTTATTTGCGAGCTTCTAATTTTGTGCTTTTTTAATTGTTTCACTTTTTTGAGCTTTTTGCCATCATTCTGGTGCAAAATAGTATCCCAATATGTTATAATGGCTCTATCTCACCTTTTCTACATCTTGCAACTCAATTTAAGTCTCTAGATTGTCTAGACCTTTTGCAACATCACAATATCAAGTCAAGACCAAAACATTATTTTTAAGGAAAAAACATAACACATAGCCTAACTTCACAATAATGTAATCAATTTGAATGCGATAGTGAAGGTGGGTAATGTGTGTATCATCATAAAGTTAGGTTCATCTAACATGTTTATCCTAAAATGAACAAAATATCTTGGGAGACAAGGTAGGCTATGGATTTTCATGTGTCATTCATAAAAACTAATATCTAACTTTCCCAAATGATTTTCTCATGTTAAACTCATCATTTAATATGGGAAGTTAAAAGGGGAACGAGAGCTAGATTATTGGTATGTGCTGCTAGACATATCTCAGCTGGGGATCTCACAAGAGAAAATAGGGTTCCAAATGGAGATGGCCTGCCAAAGAGCAATGTGCACCTAGTGGAGCAAAGATACCTTAGGTTAAGCTTCATTAAATCCTCCAAAGGTTTGTGTCCAATTCCCTAGGCCTAGGAGTAGTGGGTGGGAGTCATGCCCAACCTTGTGTGTGTAAGGTGTTGTCCCAAAAGTCAAACTACTTGCCCACTTGTATGGGGCGAGCCCTCCTTGTAGGGGGATAAGAGAACACCCAGACACACACACACACACAATACTTGCTCAAGACACTAGAGGCATAAAGGACAGATGTCAAGCATCTAGCTGAGTTATCCCCATTTAAGTTTAATTCCTATTGGATGGCCTATGGAATGGACCACTGAGAATTAAGCTAGAGTAAATTTAAATTAAACATTTTTAAAAATCTTGTTAAAAGAACCAATGAGAAATGAGACCCCCTAATTCGTATTGGATAGTCTACCAAGGGATCTAATGAGAATTAAGCAGTCCATAAGCTAGCTTAATTCTTATTGGCCAGTTGATTTAGAGGTCTAATAGGAATTTAGCTTCATCTAAATAATTATCTAATCTCTCTCTAAAGAGGAAAGAAGGACACTTGTCACAAGGCTACATACCTTGCTTGTTATCTCTCATTGGCTAAGCCTTGGCATGGACCACTAGGATGCAAGCATGAGTGATTGCAAGAGGGGGGTCAAGCAAAGCAAGAAAAAGGTCTCATTTTTCATCCTCAAGCACACACACTCACAAAACTCATGTGTTGAGCAAGAACTCCATCTCCTTCTCCAAGCATTGAGAAGTAGAGAGCCTACATCAACAGCTCTTGGCTCTCGAATGCAAATCCAAGAAAGAGTCAAGCGTTAATGGCATACTTAGCTTCTCTATCATCTACATACTATGCTAACATAAGCTCTAAGAGTAATCTATGGTAAGGATAATACTTCTTTCTTGTATGTTACATCTTCTTCCTTTTCACTTTCCTCAATCCCTGCTAGCTTTCTTCACCTTTGAAGGTGTTTGAGGTCTTGGGATTGAGTCCATGGACAATTTTATGCTATTGCAAGTAAGTTTAATTGTTGTTTTGGACATAATATTGATGCATGAATCTTTCCATCTTCATGGCATCAACAAGGTATCAAAGAACACAAAGAGTGTATTGTACCAAGTCTCTCTTTATGGGAGAACATATAGTACAAAAGCCTTTTGGAGGAGGGACCGGCTCCAAGTAAATTTGGTCCTCAAATGTTGTCAACTTCTCTAAATCTCTCTCTTTTACATGTATTGTTCATGCCAAGCTCACTAGGTGTTATTTTATATTACTATCTTTAATTAGGCACTTCGAAGCTCGCTATCTTCATTAGGAATTCTCTTAATAAAATGCTCACTACTGTCATTTTAATTTAGCTACAATCAATGTTGTTAGCTTAATTTTGTTACATTGGTATCAGAGCTATTGGTTTCTCTTTTCTTGTTTAAGAGGTGAGGTCCTAAAAGCTTTTTACAATAGCTTTTTAAGCTACCATAGATTAAGTTAGCATACACCTAAATTTTGTTAGCATGACTAAAAATAATAAAGAGAGTAGAATGAATATTGATGACTTTGATATTGCACATGAAGGTGCTACTAATGATGCCCCTATGCTTGTGAATTATCTTTTCACCAGGCTACAAAAATCCATGGGAAACCCCGCTCTACAAGATGAACTTGTTCGCCCCTATGAAATTCTCCAAACTCCCCAAGAAGAGAGAGTACTTGTAATAGAATTGATATTTTATTATCTAGTGTAGGTGAAAGGTGGAAAAGGCTAAGGGTTATGCAGAAGGATAGCATCTTTATGGAAATTTCATTATTTAAATTCTCTTTATGAGAGCTAAATCCATTTAAATCCGTTCGGTCAATGTCACTACAAGAGGCTCTTCACATTAGCGACGCTCACACAGCGACGCTCCAAAAAAAAATTCCCGGCGTCGCTATGAGCGTCGCTATAAGCGTCGCTATGAGCGTCGCAAATTTCTTTGTAAATTTGCGACGCTCATAGCGACGCTCATAGCGACGCCATCTGGGGTAAAAAAAATAACCGAGCGCGCCCAAAAACTCAGATCTCAGATCTGAGTTTTTCGGCGCCCTCAAGCAAAGAGCAGGTAACGCTCTCCCTCACTCTCTCTCTCTCTCTCTCTCTCTTTTTCTTTTACACACACACACACACACACACGCACGAGGAGAGGAAGGAGAGACAGGTATGCTCCTTCCCTCTCCTCTTTCTCATGTTCCCTTCCTTTCTTTCTCTCTCCCTCGCTCTCTCTCTCACACACACACACATACACACACACATATAGTGTTTTTGAGAGAGAGAGAGAGAGAGAGAGAGAGAGAGAGAGAGAGAGAGAGTGCAAAAACGCACACACATACATAAACAAAGAATGCACACACACATTGAGAGAGAAAAAGAGAGAGAGAGCATGCATAAACAAAAAACGCACGCATTGAGAGAGGAAAAGAGAGAGAGAACATGCATAAACAAAAAACGCACACATTGAGAGAGGAAAAGAGAAAGAAAACATGCATACGATCCAAAAAAACGCACACACATTGAAAGAGAAAGAAAGAGAAACTAAGGGAGCGTCGTAGGAAACTAATTAAAATTAAAAGACCTAAAGATCTAGCCGACGAGGAGTTGAACTGAAGACCTATTATTCAAGAGAGAAATGGCATAATCAATCTATCATACTTGGCATGGGTGATAGAAAGGTTATACCATTTATCTCTTTTTATTGGCACACACATCCACACACGCGCACACACACAGGAAGAAGAGAGTTATAACGTCGTAGGAAACTATTTTAAAAGACGTTAAAGATTAGGTTATATGTAGACTTACATTAAATTAGATTTAGGTTTATTTTTAACTAGATTTACATTTATTTAAGCTAGATTTAGATTTATGTTATATTAGATTAGATGCGGGTCTCCATAGACTGCGATGCCTGCATGAAGCGGGTGAAGAAAGCCCTCAATGGAATATAGGGTATTGCTGCCTTCTCTCATAGTGGGCTCCGTCGATCCAAAAGTACTGGTGAAATGTCTTCAGAAGATAGGGAAGAAGGTGGATCTTCAGGGCGGCAAGAGTCACTACATCCCCGACACAATGACCATCTAAACAACCTCTAGTCATTAGACTTACGTTAAATTAGATTTAGCTTTATTTTTAGTTAGATTTACGTTTATTTAGATTTACGCTTATTTACGTTAGATCGAGTCCACGCAAAAATTACTTACGGTTTAGGGTTTAGAGTTAGACGAACAGTGAAAAGATCTACTGTGAAAAGATGTTAAGATGAAGTGAAGTGCTACAGCTAGAGAAGAGGCAAAGGGATTTTGTCCACTACATGCAGTATCATGTAGACGTGGGTGTTTAGATTTCTTGTACCCACAAATATAGGTATTGACCAATAAAGACGAGATTATAACCCGGTGGTTCTGATCTCCGTGCACCTCTAGACCGAGGTGTGCGGGGATTGGACATGACTAGAGAATGTGAGGTAAAGAGAGAGAGAGAGAGAGAGAGAGAGAGAGAGAGAGAGAGAGATAAGACGAAGAATGCCAATAGAATATTAAATTTGTTGTCTAGGTTATAAGTTTTTTATCCTCATTATGAGTAGCGACGAAGATGTGGGACCGTCCAACCGAAACACCTATCTCTCAACGAGGGTCTTATGTCCTTGTAATCAATGCAAGCATGCTGTGCGACGGACAAGACGTGTTTCTTTGCAGCACGTTCGTGAATTTGGCGAGTTCGATCCATCTATTATAGATCGAGTTGTTGCCAATTATAACTCGTCGGACTCTGACGCTGGCCAACAAGCAGCAATCTTGCAACCCAATAGACGTATTCGCAGGCGCTTTGGTCAAGCAGCATATGTGAGGCCACAAGATGTAGCCTCTGACAGCTCGGGGGATGATCATGCAGAGCACATTCCCAACGAGGCAATGTTTGAGCCCGAGATTGATGAAATGATCGAGACGATCATGGATTCAGAAAGGCTTATCTATGATGATATGAAAAGTGAAGCCGATACATCATTGTATAATGGAGCACGTATGTCTAGATTGAAAGCACTCCTGGTTCTTCTCAACATGCAGGCAAAGTTTGGATGGAGTGACACTAGCGTCACAGCGCTTTTCAGGTGATCTATTACAATTAGTTTACTTTAATAGAACTCATGGTGTATAATGATCTGATAGATTTTTACACGACTGTATCATATTTTTATGTTGTGTAGATTGCTGAAAGAGCACATTCTACCAGCTGACAATGTGATGCCAGATTCCCGAGATGAAGCAAGAAAGATTTTGCGAAACTTGGGGATGGATTACAATTCTATCCACGCTTGTCCTAATGACTGCATTCTTTTCAGAGGGGAATACACAGACATGGAGAAGTGTCCGAAATGTGATTCCGAAAGATATCGAGTAGATCTCCACGGGACAAAAATTCCACAAAAGGTTTTGCGACATTTTCCTTTGCTTCCTCGCATCAAGCATTTCTTCGAATGTAAGTCCATGGCCGCCCTAGCATCATGGCATGAGGAGAATAAATCTTCGGATGGTGTGCTACGAATTCCTGCAGATTGCGCAGCCTGGAAACATATAGATGGAACATGGTCGGATTTTGCCAGGGAAGCTCGAAATTTGCGCTTAGGCCTGGCTATGGATGGCGTAAATCCATTTGGTCAAAGATCAACATCTTACAGTGTATGGCCCGTTGTCATCGTCAACTACAACATTCCCCCGTGGTTGACTACGAAGAAGGAGCACCTATGGCTAAGCTTGATTGTGCCAGGGCGATATAAAGTGGGGAATATGGATGTGTATCTTCGTCCACTATTGGAAGAGCTACAACAATTGTGGATTGGCATAGAGGTGGTGGATATGAGCCGACACACAGGACGACGGAATGCTTTGATCAGAGGTATTCTAATGTGGACCATGCATGACTATCCCGGGCTAACAGAATGCTCAGGTGATCTATTGACACTCCTCTCTCAGACACTGTAAATCTGGTTTTTCCCCATAGTTGATCTATTATCATGTGTATACATGCAGGGCTTCAAACAAGCGGATACAGAGCATGTGTCACATGTGGACCTAGACTGAATGCACGTAGGGCACCCTCACTGAAGAAGCAAATCTACGAAGGTCATCAAGCGTATCTTCCGGAGAATCATGTGTTACGCGACGGCTTTTTGGGAAGAGAGCCACCAAGGATGTCTGCACAAGCATGGTTAGAGCAGAAGGAGATGTGCGATGACGGATTGCCTCCAGGGATGAAGAGACTATCTCTATGGTACGAGTTACCATACTGGCCTCGACTCGTGATCAATCACTTGCTCGATCCAATGCACATATTCAAGAATGTGGGTAATCTACTATGGGACCATTTGACCGGCAAGAAAGATACTTTGGGAGCCAGAGTTGACCTTAGAAATGTGGATCGTATGGAGCAATATTGGCCGCAAACAGCGTCTGATGGATCGATAAAACTTCCTAAAGCACCATGGATTTTCACAGGAGCCCAAGAACGCAAAGTAAAAGAGGCCATTCGATCTTTGCGGACCCCCACTGGCGTAATGCACTCGCTCCGAACGTGTTTTACTAAAGAAGGAAAGCTTACCGGTTTGAAGTCACACGATTGGCATAAAATGTGTCAGGTACGTTCATAGTGGACTTTAATATCATTGCATAAAATGTGGACTTTAATATCATTGCTGCACATACTTTACAGTTTATTTTACCGGTTGCCATTGAGGGATGTTTGTCTCTCGACATCCGTAACACAATCTACAAACTTGCAAAGCTGGTGCAATGGATCTCACAAAAGGAGATCGACGTAGACTCCATACCATTCGCCAAACTAAATGCTGCGGAGCTTGTGTGCATGTTTGAGAAACATTTTCCTACTACAATGCTAACCATTCAGGTGCATCTTCTTATTCACATAGTTGATGAGGTGGAAATAGCTGGCACAGTTCATTCCAGATGGATGTTCTTCTTAGAGCGTTTCATGAAAACGCTTAAGGGATATGTGCGTCAAAAGGCACGTCCGGAGGGTAGCATGGCAGAAGGTTGGTTGGTATCAGAGTCCCTAGTGTACATTGGAGAGTGGCTAGACGGATTTGATAAATCCCGGGACACGCTATGGCGAACCATAGATGATGAGCGCATATCTGGGATTGTCATGTGCAATCTCGGTGTTGAGAAGAAGATGACGGAAGATCTAGAGGCTAAAATCAACCGATTTTGCATGCTTCACAATCCAGTGATGCAAAAGTGGATTTCACAATATGAGGATGCAAAGCAAGAGCGACAAAGGGCACGAATCGAGTGGAGACGGGGAAGACGACCACCGATGCACTATCCAGCGGTTCTGGAGAGCCTACCAACCTTCATGAGCTTAAGATGGTTGCACAACCAATTGAAAAGCGCACAACAATGCGGTGACGAAGTGACTGAAGAAGAGTGGGAGTACTCTCGGGGTTGCGCGACCAAGGTAAGTTTGCAATGTACGACTAGCAAGTGACTTTATTTATAAACGTTTGAACGGCCACTCATAATCTTTGTTCGTTGTAGTATAAGTCATACACAGCAGCATGGTGTAAAGGTCGACATTTTAGGGTGGAACGAATCGACAAAAAGCGTTTTACTCAAGATTGTGGAATCATGGCAAAATTTGAACAGTCTAGTCGACGACGTTCCTCTGATGCAGATCCCGTGGTGGCGGAACTCACTTACTTCGGCACGCTGCAAGAGATTTTGAGGATCGATTACAGAGGATTTTTTGTCGACTTGTTCGACGTGCAATGGTTCAAGATAATCATGGAGGGTCGAAACGCTACTGTGCGTAGAGGAGAGTCTGGTTTTCTTGAGGTGGATTCTACTAAGAAATGGACTGACCTAAGAGACACTTTCGTACTACCCGAGCATTGTGAACAAGTAAGTATATATATAAATAGTTAACATCCCCCTTTTACAAGTTATGTGCTTGAAAGCTCTCATGTAAGTTATGTGGCTTTGGCAGGTAGTATTTCATCCTACAAAGTCTACATCAAACTGGTGGTACGTCATAGAGTTAGCCCCTCGTAGTGCAAGGACGTATGAAGGCTACCATGTGCCAATCACAACGACATCAATGGAGGAGATCAGAGAAGATGCTCAATCAGAAGCCGCTGCGGTGGTGCCAGACGAGCATCAAGATGCTACTGCTCTATATGGGGTGCATGCAGAGGAGCTACAAAATGAAACAGAGGATATGTGTTTAAACGGAGAGCTCTATATAGATATAGGAAGTTATGCTGAGTTATGCGAGGATGAGAGAGAGATCTCTTAAAGCCACAAATATTGTATTTGAACAATTTTGCTCCGTGCTGTAAAAGCTCTAGCTCTCTAAGTAGCTTCCATGGTGTGTAACGCTCTTTTCTACTCGCGCTCACATCTTTTGATTGAAAATTCTGAGTTTTCGACTTGCCTCTTCTACCACTCGATTCATTGCGTCATTGTATTTATATGCGTCATTACGTCATTGTATTTAATGGTCTTTGCGTCATTGTCTACTCTATTCATTCAATATTAAGTTTAAATATTCGTGTGTTTAATGCAGGTATGGATGATGAGGAGTTTCTTTCTTCTTTGTCACCGCAGCAGAGACAGTGGTACGTGGAGCGTCATCGCTCTGGCGCATCATCGCGCGTTCCTACACCATCCGCATCTCCCTCTCTTTCGGAGCATTCGGCGCGCTCCGAAGCTTCGGCGTCGACGAGACGAGCGTCACACTCTTCTAGACACCGGCGCTCTAGTGGTGGCGGTGGCGGTTGTTGTGGGGATTCCGCCACCGATGCCTCCACACCGCCTCGTGTTCGACGAGGCTCTTTACCCTCCCCTTCTTTGCCCGCCCCCACACCAGCCACAGCATCGCCGTCTACGCCAGGTTTTGCACGGCTGACTGTTCCTAGAAGCTACACACCTCTACCTACTCCGCCAGGAGCCACCCCACTCGACACTCCTCGCTTCGGGGCCCAGACGCCGGTGGAGACACCTGACGTCCGTACCCCCATCGACACGCCGCTAGAGACCCCTGCCGGGACACCCAGGTTCACGCGTCACCGGCCAGAGGGCTTGCCTTACTCCGTCGACATCAGCGGCGGCATCATCATGGATGATGACGGCAAGAAGGTGATCTCGCGCATGCGTGGTCTTTGCTCTCAGCTGTTTAGACACTATATACTAAACAAATGGAGTGAAGTACCAAGTGATTTAAAAAACAGAGTCATCAGCATACTTCATGATGAGTTTCCCGTTCCAACACGGGATCAGCGCTTCAATGAAGACCTGATGAAGATTCGAATGCGCGAATACTGCAAACACAAGCGTTCCGAAGTGCAAAAAGCAATCAAGAATGGGTGGAATAGGCCAGATTGGCTGGCCAAAGAAGATTGGAAGAATGCGAAGAAAGCAGCGCGCGAGAATCCCGACAAGTGGAAGCAACAAAAGGATGCAGCCAGAGCGCGAGTAGAGGCAGGGAGCTCGCACCACTTGGGGAGCGGTGGATGGGCATCATTTGAGGCCGATTTTGTAAGTCTTTTCACATTGCTCTTTATGCATGTTCGATAGTTTAGGGTTTATGAGTTTTTTAGTTCTAACATAATGAAATCTTTGTATGTTTTGACAGTGGTCGATGACAGGACGTGATCCCACACCGTACGAGCGCGAGTACGCAGGCAGGAAGGGCTTAAACGCCCTGATGGACATTCTCAGTTCTCGCAGCGGCATGGTTAGTATTAGGGTTTACTCTTTTTTATTTTTTGTATTGTTTTATAAATGTCGTTATATGTTTATACTTACTGAAAACTGTCTTATTGTCTTTTTTTGCAGAATCCGACAGATACGCCGCTTGGACGCGATGAGACGTCTGATTAGACGACGTCAGTTTAGCCGTATCTAGATAGCATTAGTTTAGGGTTTCTCATAGCTTATGTATCATGAGACGGATTTTATACGTCTTTTTGAACCATGTATATTATTACATTTGTCACCGCAATTCCTTTTGCCAATCAATTCTTTATGCCTACGATGTTGTACAATTGTCATTATTACATTTGCCAATCAATTCAGTTTGTCTATGATGTGTACAATTGTCAATTTTGTAAACAATGCGTCTTGTGGGTGACTATTTTGGGTCTATTATTTACCTTTGCACTTTTTTTAAAAAGTGAATCAAGTACAATATGGTTGATGGGTGGCAGGCATTCAATGTCCTGCCACCAAAAAAATATTCTCTCAGGCGTCGCTATATGCGTCGCTATTTATGGCTCTGTAACGTCGCTATATGCGTCGCTATACTCTTCTGTGAGAGCGTCGCTATAAGCGTCGCTATAGGCGTCGCTATAAGCGTCGCTATATAGCGACGTCTATAGCGACGCCTATAGCGACGCCTATAGCGACGCTCTCGTAGCGACGCTTTTAGCGACGCTTATAGCGACGCCGGGGGTTATAAAAACCCAGTGTATTTCCGTCGCTAAGAGCGTCACAAGAACACATAACCTCTTGTAGTGGTGTGTATTCATTTTTTAGCATTGAAAAATCTATAAATAAGTACGTGCAAGAGGGAAATACTCACTCTTGCATGCGGGAGATTGCACCCAGCATCTGTGTGTTTCTTCTCTCCTCTCCTCTCTTCTCTCTTGTCATGCTGGCGTAGCACTCCGCTCTAGGCAAGGACTTCATTCACGTCTTCACGTGAAGTGTGAAGTGGTAATAACTCATGTTATTAACACTCCATGAGAGTGTTAATAGCATCAAATTCACAAGAACTTGCTAGATCTGGCTGTTCTTGTTAGCCCCCGGCGGTCCTTTGGTCTAGCCCGACGAGCGAGTTTTCATACCCGACGGGCTCGGCTATATCCTCCTCTTGCCCCCCATTTTTGGAGGTGGCTATATAAACAATGTCTCATACTTGTATCCATCTATTTTGGCACACTTGTTGGATTATTTGAGGTCTTGGTTTTCATTCAGGTAGCTTTGATTCCTATATTTTTTAACATCACGAATAGTTACAAAACTGACTTTCCCTTGGGTATCTATCCGCTTGGAAACAGGTTTGGTTAGGGACCATCCTTGTGGAGGGTATAGGTGGTGCAAGTGCTTGGGGCTCATTTCTATGGTTGGAATGGAACGCTCCTTATCACTACACCTACCTAGTGTTTGTTACATATAGTTATCTCCCTTGGGTGTCCATCCGCCTGGAAACAGGTTTGGGTAGGGAGTATCCTTGTGAGGGTTATAGGTGGTGAAAGTGCTTGGGGCTCATTTCTATGTCTATAATGGAATGCTCCTTATCACTACACATACGTATTGTTTGTTACGTATAGTTACCTCCCTTGGGTGTCTATCCATCTGGAAACAGTTTTGGGTAGGGAGCATCCTTGCGGAAGGTATAGGTGCTGCAAGTGCTTGGGGCTCATTCCTATGGTTGGAATGGAGCACTCCTTATCACTACACCTATGTATTGTTTGTCACGTTTAGTTACCTTTGCATGGGTGTCTATCCGTCTTGAAACAAGTTTGGATAGGGAGCATCCTAGTGAATGGTTAGATGGTGCAAGTGTGTGGGGCTCATTTCTATGGTTGGAATGGAGTGCTCTTAATCACTACATCAGCATACTTGTCTGCCCATTTCTATTGCTGAAATCAAATTTTCACTTCTTTTTGCTTTATGTTTATATGTATATTATTTTACTTTATTATACAATTGCTCAATTAAATATTTTTTTTAAAAACCTAATATTTTTACGATTGTATGAATGTATAGGTGGATCGTAAACTTGTCATGGATGCCAATGCTTGCTCTCAAAACATCAATGCAGCTACTTCTAGCCACCCATCGACTGGTGGTGAAGTATCAAACAATGGAGCTTCTAGTAAAGGGAAGCGCAAGGCCGTCGGTGGTAAGGTGCTAGGGCCTGAGTGGAAATTTGCTGAGAATGTAATATCATTTATAGATTGGCATTGCTAATTATGCGGCAAAGAAAAATCAGGAGGTGCACCTCGTATTAGGGAACACTTCCTTGGATCACGGAATGGAACAACTAATAGGCGTAATGGAGCCAGATGTAATGGTGTAGGTCATGAGAGTGCTACGAAACGCTTGAGGGAGTTGTTAGGAAGTGTAGCCAATGCAAAGAAACCTAAGTCATTATGCTTCAGAGCACCAAGGTAGTGCTACCTCAACACAAGGCGGACAAAAATAGTGGTGCACCCTCCATTCCGACCAACACACACACACACACACACACACACAAAGAGCTAGCACTCAACATGGATCGCCCGAGTACCAATTTGAAATGCATAGAATAAGACAAGTAAGTCTAGAGAAAATCTTTCGATCAACTGCTCTTGAAGAGGCACAATCTGCTGTTGCATATTAAGCTATCTATTTTACAAGTGGTTCTATGTTGATGGTCACACGAGAGTCATGGAAGCATGCATGGAAGAAGATCAGTGAGTATGGGGCTGGTTTTTTCCCTCCATCATATCATCAAATGCAGACATCATTCTTAGATAAATGCTTTGTAGACACCCAAAAAGAGGTTGATAGATTGATCTTGGAATCCCTCCATCATATCATCAAATGCAGACATCATTCTTAGATAAATGCTTTGTAGACACCCAAAAAGAGGTTGATAGATTGATCTTGGAATCAATTGATCAAATAGGATGCACTATAGTCAGTGATGGATGGTCAAATGTCCAATGCAAGCCGTTGATTAATGTGATGATATTCAATCCTCGAGGGGAGTGCTTTATTAAACCAGTTGACAGCTTGGGTGAATAAAGTCAGGGAGCTATATAGCCCATATGATCACAGAAGCAATTCATACAGTTGGCGTCCAAAACATAGTACAGGTGATAATGGACAACGCCTAAAATTGCAGAGCAGAGGGTCTTCTCTTGGAAGAGCACTTTCTCAGCTTGTACATGTTTGGTTGCAATGCACATAGCTTGAATCTTGTGTTGCAAGATTGGTATAAAAAAGACAACATTGATTGGTTCAAAATCATTATATGGATAATGCAAGGAAAGTGGTGAAGTTTATTTTGAAGAGACAACATGTGCTAGACATGTATCGACAACGTATGTCCACAATATTGAAGTTTCCATGTGAAACCAAATTTTTCATCAACTTCTACACTTCGGAGAGTCTTTTGCAATATAAAATGTTGTTTTGGAGACATTTTTTGTGCAAGATTCTATGAGTGGGGAAGTAGAGCAGCCAGTATGAGTAAAAACAAAGGTTCAATCCATGAAAGTACTTATTGATGATATACACTTTTGGTCTGATGTTGGGGACACATACTTGGTGATGAGGCCTATGATGTTATCTTTGTGTCAGTTTGATCTTAAGTTACCCAGTATAGAGAAGGTGCACATGGGTTGGTATAATGTTCAAAGAGCTTGAACTCTCCTTCAGAGCCAAAAAAAAAATTGATCAAACCCTGGAGAGCACCTTTTAATAAGGCTAAAAGGGATATTTTAAATAAGTATGTACATGCTCAATGGGTTAGTGCAGATAGCCCACTACATTTAGATGAGGAGGTGATTGAAGACTTGTATGATGTGGTGAGTAATTTCTACAGTAATCTAGATGATCAAACCCAAGTAGTCACCGACCTGACAAAGTAGAGGGTAAAGGATGGCCTTTTCAATTCGGAGTTTTTGCAAAACCTTGCATCGAAACAACCAGCATGGAGATGGGTGGCTCATGAATGGTGCTTTGGTGCCTACATTGCGTCAATTGGCCGTTAGGGTTCTTGCACAATGTGCTGCCAATTCAAGTTCCGAGAGAAACTAGAGTACGTACAAATATGTACACTTGATAATTTGTAATTGGCTTCTCAGTGACCAAGCCAAGAAATTGGTTTACCTATATTGCAATCACATGCTACTTAGCAATATTCAATCAGAAAGGTATGAAGAAGATAGACCACGGTGGACTATGTATATGAATGAAGATCACCAGGAGCAAGGGGAAGAGGTGACAGTCAAAAAACTTGAGTTCTATGAGCTTGGTGGATGTACTTTGCTTGAATTGAATGCAAACCTTGAGGTGGATGATTTTCCTCGTACTTGGCAACAAAGGGCATTGTGGAGCAACGATGTAAACACAGATAGCATTGTAGGTTAACACTTCATTGGGGTGTAGAACAATTGAATGTAATGCAAACCCTTTTTTGTGGCTTGTGGCTAGTGGACCAAGTGACATACCACAACTTTTATTTTATTGTCATTTAACACGGTAGTCTGAGCATTGTCATATAGAATTTAAAAAGTATCATAAATTTTGTTTGCAACTCCAATAGAAAAATTTATACACTTTGAATTAATAACATTACTTTATGCACCAAAGAAAACTATGAAGCCTTCACAGATCAATTTACCAACATTCAAAAAGTCACAACAAGTTTAACAAGGCTTCAATGTTCATTGCAAGGGATATACAAGGATCATAAGAGTCACTGCAATCCACTCCAGGCTAAGATGTTTACAATTTACAAAGATAAATTCAAATTATCCAAAATAGAGTCTCTCTCCCTTGTAGTTGCTGCCAATAAGTGTTGATAAGATTTCTCCATTTTGAACATGGAATACATAAGCTCATCAATTGGAGCCTTGCAAATGTGGCACGCTTTTTTATTTACCATGTTTTGCATGAGACATGGAAAATGACACATGTGGCCACAATCTATTCTATAGTGTCCACTCCAACTATGGAAAAGTGTCCGCAAACTGGGCAAGGGCCCACTTCATCCCAAGTGTGAGGTGGAGGTGGCCGTAATGTGTTAGGATGTTTGATCATTGTCATGATTGATTGTTGTTGAACCTGTTCCTCCATTTCACGGAGTTCACGCCTGAGCAGCTTGATATCTCTTTGTAACTCTTTGCTATTGGTTGAGTCCCCTTCCCCTGTACTCTGTGTGGAGGTACAAAGCTGTGTTTGCAATTCCTCCACAATGTCATGTGTTTGCATAGCGGATCCAACCAATGCATATCTTAGCTCCTCTCGTGATATTGTGATTGTCTCACTTCGGATATCCACTATGCTCTTATTGGGGGCTCTGCTGCTAAAATCCACTAGCTCATTTTGAAAAAATTGGATGTATAGAATCTTTGCAAACCATAAGGGACAATCTGTGTGTTCTAGTGCACTCCCTGTGCATGCAAGGTATATAACTTCGTCTGTTAAGAAATAAGACATAGCTAAATAGATATTTGAGTAGATTACTTAATGGAGAGAGATACATTTCACACACAAGAGATTATAGAGTAGAGAGAGAGAGTACACACGATATACGTGGCTCACCCAATGTGGGCTACGTCCACGGGAAAGCAGCCACTCAATGGCTTTAGCACTTCAAAAGAACTAGTAGTTTACAAAGGGATTAAACCCTTAATAGAGCTCCCGCCTTGCTTCACTCTCACCACCTCACACTCACCTTGTTGCATCAACTTCACACTATGAAATGTGTGTAGAAATGGCCTCCTTTTATAGGCCAAAAGGGCTACCCTCTCTTATGAGAGACAGCCATGTGTAGCCGCCCTTGTGCGAATAAGTCCAAATCGGACCCTCCAATCCGCCCATGTGTGGCCGCCCTTGAGAAGACAAGTCCGCTTTTGAATTCGTCCACCGGCCACCGGCCATTGACTTCCAACCACTGGCCATCGGCCATTGACTACCGGCCAACCGACCGGTTGTTTTCCGACCACTTTCCGGCCGCCGGCCGGCCATAATATTCCGGCGAAAAAAAAAGTCTCGGGGCCTCCGCCCCCGAGGCCTCTAAAGTTGCCCCTGATTCTTGTCCGTGAAAATTTTGGTTTCCGGTGAGTGATTTTTCTTCACGCACGATGGCTTCTCCTCATAATGGGGGCCTTACAAATGTGCGCTTTTACCACAAAAAATTACAAGGGTAAATCAGGCTCCATACTTAACATCGGCATGTGGGCGTATGTTTGGCACAATACACTTATCGAGCTTCCATCTTCCCTTACGGATAGAGAAGTCAGACACATTTGGCCATGCTTCCTTGACCATGTCTGTGGTGACGTCCTTGTTGATGTCTTTCCATTGCTTGCCATTTTTCGACACCCACTCACTGGTCCTTGCGGCAACTCTTGCCTCGTTATTTGGGTCAGTTGCATTTGCAAGTGTGCGCAAGCAATCGTATGCCTTTTTTAGATTTCTCACGCTCGTCCATACCTATCACAAGCACATTTACACTATCTCAATGTGGGATAGAAGTTAAGTTTGCATCACAATCTACAGATACAATTGCAAATCGACTAGTACAACTTTGTTTAAGTTATCACAACACACCACATTCTTTATTTATCACTTTGCACCATGAGTCCAACATTCCCAAAATACTTTATTTGAGATTAATACAGTGTCCAAATTTCAACTAAAACTATAACAACACACCACATTCCACAATGATCACTTTGCAATAGAAAATATACAATACACCACATTATATATTAATAGCTTTGCTCCATCATTATAAAAAGACCACTTTTGAAGACAGATTCACAAATTCAACAAAAAATATCATGACACACCACATTATGTATTAACCAATTTTCCCCATGACTTCATCATTATAAAATGGTAAAATTTAACTCAATGATCCATGAATATACAAAAAGTTCATTTACATATGTCAGATAATTTGAAAGAGACCACTGTTTACAAACGTGACCAAAGTAAACTAAAATCTAGGCATCATCTCACTAAGCGGATGCAAACACATCTCCGAGTTGAGCTCCACATATCTAAATTCTCACTCATATTCTACAATGTCTTTCTCTCCCTAGCATTAGTCTGATAATCTAACAGGACATAAAAGTGTCCTTTTAGGGTTTTGGGAAAATTTTCCAAAACCATAGTAGATCCACTCATTTTGAAAAATCCTTTCATGAGCTTATAGTACAAGGACTATTACATATGGCCAAAATGAGAAACTTGTAAATTTCTCATAACTTGGTCACAACAAGCCTCCAAAGTTGATGGACCAATGCATTTTGCCCAAAACAGTCATTTCTTACGGCTGATTGCATATAAATAAGAGTGGGGATTTTTGTAGGACATGAGATAAAATGCTCCATTAACTTCAATGGGTTGGTGATCAAAACATATGGTTTCTTTTTCCTCACTATTTTTTTGGGGCAAAAAAAAGGTACAAAAAGTTGCATTTTTGCCATTCTGCGGACCTATCATCAAAGTTTCTATAGTTACGCTCAATACTGATACTTTATACATGTTTTCTTAGTTTCCTTTGGGCCATTGGATTCAAAAGAAGCCATGGAGCATGTCAAAAAAGTAATGGATCTCTTACGAAGTGGAACCTTGGGGACAATGATGAAGTGCTAAATAATGCGAACATGAAAAAACTGGGTTTAGCATTATGACCTCTAGAATCCCAAAGAAACTAATAAATATCTAGCCAAATTTTTAGTTTATGATTAGATTTGGTTACTACTTACAAAATACACACAATTGGCCTAAGAAACTAGCAATATTGAGAAAGTTATACTTGCTACACTAAAATGTCTTGTATTCTTCAGCAATCAAAAAACTCAACCATCATCATATTCTATGCTATATAGCATATTAGGTCCTGCAAAACTCAAGGAAGATTATCTTTACGTTATACATGCCACTCACAGAATCAAAATTGCATTTGGATATTAAGAAAGCCACCAAAAAAATCATAAAAGTGCTAATTTTGGCCAAAAAACAGGATTATGCAATTCTTGTAAGTTGGTCATACTTTCAATTTTAACACGTAGTTCTCCCTAGAAGCATCAAAACATGTTGAGAAATATGAATTATTATCCTTTTGCAATCTAAACCTCACAAGCATGAAGTTTAAAGTGGTATAGCTGCAAAAATTGGAGAAAAAGTAAAAAAACAGGACCCGTTTTTTCACACAGCTCAGGTTCAAAAATGTTGTACAAGAGTAAGGTTAATGGTGAGATCAATATTCCAAAAAAAAAATCAAGTTTTTTTCAGCTCACAAGACATCTTTGTGGATATATAGCACCTAGAAATTCATTTTCATAGTCTTCAGATAATTCAAGCAAAATGGTCACTTAACATGACATAAAAGTGTCCATGGACATAAAAGTGTCGTGTTACCATTCTAGTACTAGGTGGTCGTTGTTGTAAGTAGTTTCTCCACATTATAGAGGCTATCATGCCGCAATTAGTTTGCTTTCACTTTTTTCATGGCACATTGTAATGCTTTGAAAAATCTTTGCACCAATCACATAGTTGCTCAATGCAGAAAGCAACTGCATAGGTGTTAGTGGCTTTCGAATTATATAGACAAGCAGCTTTTGGCATGCAAAGCTTGGGGGCCCTCCAAGGATGTAGGGCATGCTCTGTGGGGTCTTTGATGTTGGTTTCTCACTTCTCAATGCCCACTTACAATGCCAACCGCCAATCAATGACACCCACATGTGGCACACCCTCCTTAGTGAAGTCATTCATGATGTTCCATGGGTGCAAGTCACAGTGTATAATTCCTTTGCTGTGTGCATGTGCCATAGTCTTCACCAGAGCATCCATAAAAGAAGGCACCCAATTGAGCATATGCTTGCACATCTCTAATTCTTGGTCTGTGGCAGGGCATCTAGGATCTTCTTTTTGAGCCGTCAGTATGTTAGAAAATTTTCCTTTGGGTGGTGGAACACGTGCACTCTAATTAACATGTCACCCAAATCCATTCCATTGAAGCAAGGAAAAACAAGGGACCATGGCTCTTGGTGTGTTTGTGAAATGCATCTAACAATGCCACTGTGGAACAATTGCACGCTTGTCTCTAGAGGAAAAGATTAGCGGCTCTTTGTTTCATCTCCTTTGAAGTCTTTGACCACATACTGCACTTCTGGTGGCAACCAAGTGACTCCATCAATTGTGCTCTCCGACATAACTCTATAGCATCCTTTCCCAAGCTTTCGACCACGTTTGATAGCTTTGGGTGTGAGGTAAACACCAATGGCACACTGAGACATAAAGCGGGTGCGTAATAAATGCTCCATCCCAGCTTTTGTATCTGATCTTTCTACTACATCATCTTGAGAGGACGCTGCTGAATAAAAGATGGTTCTAGCTTTGTGGCTATGGACATCTTGAGAATAAATATTGTGCGCTCTTTTTTATTTTGACCTCTCTATACGCCATATATTAGTCCAATGTTGTAGCTTAGCTAGATCTGCATCTGTTGGTGCATCAACACCCAAGTCTCTTAAGCATTGTGCCATATTTCCCACAATACTATCTATTATCCTACGGATAGCCTTTGCTTCTACACCTAAGAAGTGTCCCTGAACTGCTTTAATTATCGTATCAAAGAAACGATCTCTCCGCATCTCTCTATTATGTGGATTCAATTTTGCAGGTTATGGGCGCCCTATTGGGTGCCATGGGACATGGGCCACCCAAGGGTTACGTCACACTACCAGGTGGCAATGCCATGCCATACAAAGCCACATGGCCATGTCAAAATGCCGATTGGCAGTAGAAAGCTGCAAAGGGAAGCTACAACAATACCAAACAACACACGAGACATATAATTTTTGGTGGTGGATCATTGACTTCTTTAGGTAAACCCAACGCAAATAATCTTGGCCACGACGATGGTCATAGACTTGAATTCCTGCAAGGCATGGATGGGGTCCCCGAGAACATGGACCGGCAAAGGTTATTGATCCGTGGCTTTCAACCCAATAGTGGATTCCAAGGAAGCACAGCTTTCGGTTATCCACCCTAGCTATCGACGTGAAGCCATGAACTTCACGACAATCCCTTCATATTTGACGGAGTTTTGTGATATAGTTGTTTTTTATGGAAGTAAAAGCATGCTTCAAGACCATGTCTGAAGGGGAGATGGTTCCACGGGATGTTTGTGAAGGTGTGCGTATAGCCAACAACAAGTGAAGACACAAGTGTTTAGCAGTCATCTGACATCACGGGACTATCATAAGCAAGCAAATACTTTGACGTACGGTTGATGACAAGTACGGGATTTTCGTAGAATCCATGCACGGCATGGTGGTGGAGAAGCAAGGTTGTATTGAGCTTGAATTTCTCCTCGGTACCACATTCGATTTTTGGGTTAGCAAGACTTGTCGGTAGGTGTACTTAATAAGGTACGCAGTTCATTTTTGTTTATGGAGCATCTGCTTGATAGCTATGATATGCAATAGACGTGCATACACTTTAGGCATGCACAGCACAAGCATGGCTTGTGAAAATTACTGTAAGCACCAAAATTTGGCATCAAGCATGTCTTGAGTACCAACCACCTTGCTCTTCCGCACAACTTTTTAGTGATTCAATTTGATGATATAGCATAGAAAATTTGCAAATTTTTTTAGTATCTCAAGGAGACATGCACAGCCTCTTTTTGGACTTGTTAAAGGCAACAAGTTGCTCGGCATGGCCGACTCCTTCTTACTATTTCTTGCAACTGACAGAGGATGCATCCCGCACACACTATTGAGTCACATCCGTTGGGTCGCACTACTCTCACATTAAGCTGTTTCCCATTTGGCATATGCTATGAGCATACACAATGGCAAAGGAATAGGCAAGGTGTTTGCAGGTGGATTCAATTTTGCAGGTTATGGCCTTATGTACCAGACAGGTGTATAAGACATACGAGGGCGTCTGTGTAGATATGGCTATGGGCCATTTTGCAATGATTTTTCCTCCCAACTTTCATGACAATTGGTTGCAGCAACAACGACCAGGTTAGCCAAGTTTAAGTTTTTTTTGTTTTTTCCTGTTTACACTTTACTTGGCAATTACTATCATTGTGCAAAGCAAAGTGCTTTGGAAATTTTATATGCAGCAAGGCTTCGGAGAACTAGCAAAATAGGGAATATCAACTCACCGAATCCCTACCAATCTAACTATGCAAGGCACTTATGGTTTTGGTTCTCATGGTGGCGGTTGAGGAAATCACTCTCTTCAAGGGCTTACCAGACGGGATGCAAGGCATGCTACTTAGGTGGATTCAATTCTACCGCCTCGTGAGTTACGCTTCCGCTATTACACTTGCAACTTTGTCACGGACAGACTAAAAAAGGGATTGTTTACAACAACACTAAACAGAACCTAAAATTTTGACTTATTTCACAGGCGAAGTGCCATATTAAGTCATTTTTGTAAAGTCACGACCTCATACATGGTAAGTGGGGCAAGCTGTGGCTTGTTTTTTCTCTTTCCTCTCTCGATGACAGCATTATACAGGAAGATTGTTGCATGGTTATAGGATAAGCTGCCAGTCAGGCATAAGATGTCTAAGAGCACACATTTTGGGCACACACACACTAGAAATTCAAGGAAAGTTCCTCAGCCCAGCATGCTCTTCTTTTCGTTCTCTATCTCTCTCTCTAAGAAAAAAATGAAACTCTTCTAAGAAGCTTTTGATACATGTTTTGCTCGTGAGTCAGCTTGAGCCAAGGTGCTCTAACTCACAACTAGCACGTGGCTAAGATGCTACTCAAATTAGTCTTCATCGGTTCGTCAATTGAACACTATTTTGCATAAGGCCTATGAGCCAAACAGGCTAAGAGCCGTTGTCAGGCCAAGGGTAAGACCCAACTATTGGCATTCTTTGGGTGATTGTTTTCAAGATCTTCCCAAAGAAGTACACATCGACGTTAATGGACAAGCAAGAGTCTGGTCATTACAGATGTTTAGGGTGTCATTTTTGCACTACATGTTTTCAGTGCGACATTCAAGTTGAGTTTTTGATAATCTTCAACTCACAGCAGCTGCTCTTTGCAAAAAAAGTATAGATGCAGCAATCAGTTGCGACAGCATGGCTGTCCATAAGAGCTCGACAGTTCCCTTGTGTGGGTCTCCTGCTCTCTCCATAGCACTACGGAGTGTCTATGAACATACTGTTTTGGGGTAAAACCCGGCGGGTAATTGCTACATCACCCCATAGGCATTAAGGATCACAGTTGATCTCTCCTAGTTATACTTTCAAGGAAATAATTCCGTAATCTACCACACGCGATAGCGGACGGATGCTCTTTTTAAGATTGATTCCAATCATTCTGTAAACGGTTGACTATGTTGGTTACCGTTATCTGCTAGTTGAGCAGTTTCTACAAAGAGTCTTACCAAGGGGTTTGCCAACATAGATTCTAATCCAAGGGCTTGGATTGCAAAGGCAAAACCTAGGGTTCCCAATGCAATGCTGTTTGTTTTTCAGGTAGGGGACGTGCTCCTCTCCATTTGAATACAGGTAAGTGTACATTACGTTCAAATCTCCAGGTACGCATCTATTGATTTGGTGTTATTCCATTTTTAGTATGCTTTGCTTGGTTTTTCAAGACGTCTAAGTACGTTGAATGTTGCAGGGCCATGCCAAGGGCATGTCGGCACAAAGTATTTTGGGCCAAGTGTCCAATCTATCTTTCTGTCTTATGTTGTTACGAACGTACTTGTAGGGTTCAATTTGGCACATGTTGTCACATGGGATCAAGGAGTTCGGTTTAGCTAGTGTGGAGCAAGCTAATGAGGGTCCCTCTCACTCTCGTCGCGGAGTGTTTTGCAGTTCCTCCACACACAAGTACATCTTGTACTTGATGGATGTCGCTTTTTCGGCCATCCTTATTTGAGACATATTCCACATGTGGTGAATATGAGTCTCTGGGACTGACACTGGCACCTAATTCTCAATGATGTGTCGCGACGAAGTCCCTACGTGTTGGTTGCATCCGTTTATGAGACCATTTGGAGCACACTGTATTGGGAACAATTTCAGTGGCCAGAAATTGTCGGGTACTCAGTACAGATTTGTTGCGATGACAAGTGCTGTGAAACCACTGTAACGGAGGGTCGTTTCTACATATAGCCAAGTAGGCTAAGTTACTGAGAATGTCTCATGATTGGTACCTAGGTGTGACTGATCTTTCACATTCTGTTATGGTCCAACTCTTGTTGAACGGCTTTCACTTACGTACCATGGAAAGTCTCGTCATGGAATTGCGGTTTGGATAAATTTGTGTTAAATGCATGCACACTAGGTGTTATGGGCCCTAGTGTTTAACACTGATTTATTTAGAGCGGCATGCCAATTCATGGACTTTTATTCTCTCTGCACCTTTTTGCACTGCATGTGCAATCTCTCCTGCAGATTTATTATGAGTTTACACCCTGCCATACAAGGCACGGGCTCAGGATGGTGTCTATGGTTGGATGGTCTAAAATCTAGGAGCTTACTCTAGTCCACCCGCTTTCAACCTAGTTGGTTGTCTTCACTCCATATAAAATATATGGTTGGATACTCAATGATTGAGTCCTAGTTTATCGACAGTCAGGGACGACTGCCTGTAAGTGGTTGGGGAACAACACCTCACTCGTACTGCTGCTATTCATCTCGTGTTGGATGGGCAACTTACAAATATTTCTTTTGCTAAAGGATCTGCTAAGATCATACGTTAGCACAACGCATTTCTGAATAGATGATTTTCTCCCTATTCTAGAATTTGCTTAAGTACGGTTTTCAACTTTGAACACCTGTTGTGGTGGGGTTGGAGATTGTTTCAATAGTTTCATACGTCAAGGACTTACCAGGTGTGCTGACAAAGTATGTTGGCAAGTAACCTTCATTAGGGATGAACATGTAGTTCTTTGTGTTCCAAACTATTCAGAATTCTAACAAGAGGACACTCCCTATCCATGAACTTTTTCAAGATACTCACGCGAGTAGGAAATCTGGCTCACAACTGCATGGAAAGTTACGCCAAGGTTTCCTTGCATTATTCCAGTACCTTCAGAAGATCTCAAAACTGGTTATGCCTTTGGACAACTCTTAGTTGTGGTTACTCCTTTACAGTACTCAAGTGAGTTATAAATGGAGTTACCATTTAGACCCAAGTGGTTGCAAAAGGACAACAATGTTGAAAATCAAGATGTTGCTCTTGGTTTCATTGAACCTCCTCATTGCACCAATTATCGGTTATCAGTATTCTTAAAAAGATAATACTACTGGTGTTTTCGAGGATCTTAAGGGGAGAGTAATGTCAGGACAAGGGTCCTACGGGGCAAGGCCCAACCTAGGGGGTCAGGGACCCAGGCTAAGGGCCTGGACTGGACTAGTGTGGACTTGGATCCGCTTAGGGCAAGAGCTCGGAGCTAGGCCTATATAAAGGGCGGTAGGGAGGAGGATCCTACGTCTTAGTCTCCTAGGTCTTACAAAATCAAGGGTATCACTTGATGAATCTAACAACACCTCCAGTCCAGTAGTAGGACTGATGCCGAAAGAAACATCGAACTAGCCTATCAGCAAGTATATCACTCATAAAACATAGAAAGCAGTCTACTAGCTTGTACAACGACACTTCCAATCCAATAATAGAACTGATGCCAAAAACAAGGTTAATAGAACTACCTATAAATTGAACGTAACCAACCATGTTCAACAACGACACTTCTGGTCCAAAATAGAACCAATGGTGAAGTGAACACAATCGACACGTTATAAAACAGTTCTGGCTGATTTAACGTTTCACAATGACAATTCTGGTCCAATATTAAGACCAATGCCAACGTGAAAAGTAAGATGAGCTTCCTTTTAAAACTACAAAAAATAATTTTTAAGAAAAGTATACCAACTTAAACACAAAATAGTAAAACAGCTTATGAAATTAAGATAAATTTATATAGTAGTTTTCTTTGTTCCTTGTGTGAGGACTCTTTGGTTGGATACTTGTGCAAGTCAGGACTCAAAAGTTAGAATTGTGAAGAAAATGGGGCCCCTAGGGGGCCTATTTATAGGTACCCTACGAGCTTGCTGGGCACGAAGCGGGACCGTCGGGGCCGCAGCCCTCCTGGTATTCTTTGTATCTCGCCAGGTCCCGACAGGCAACAGAGCTATCTCGACGGGCAAATCTCATCGAGCCTCCTGGTCCCTAGGTTTTGTGAATGTGAAGACTTGTGAATTCAAAATTTTGTTAATTTTAACAGTGTGATCACAAAAAAAAAACATGTTACCGCATGAATTTGAAATCCTTGGCTCTAGGAGGTGCGCCTGCACGTGCTATCTAGCTCTCTCACTCTATTTTTCTCTATGTTTCTGTCTATTCGTGCTGCGAGTCGTTAGGTATCTAGATTTGTTCATTTCATGGCTTGCAGTATATTGCTTTTGGTATTTTGTAGGGACGCCGCGCATCCATCTGCAGTAGTGGTGTCAGAGTAGTGGTGGCGCTCCAAAAAACTAAATATTTTGTTTACAGGCAGCTAAGTTTTTTTTAAAAAAATGCTTATAGGTGTTGTTATCTGCTTCAACTTGTAGTAATTAGTGTTGATTGCAAAAGTTAAAGAGAGTCCCTTCGTTTCTATAATAATATAGTGATTATCAGTATAATTATGTTAATTAATTATATTAATTGAATAGATTAAACTTAAGCTTATGGTGATACTCAATAACGATAAAGGAATAGCATGTGTTGCTAGATATGATGTCATGACAATCTAATCCCTTTCATGAAACATAGAATAAAAGTTGAGAGAAGTTCAAAAAATGAGTGAACGAGATCTTAATTAGAGGGATTTTGGTATAGTATTGTTAACACTAGGTTGGTAACCTAACAGGACATAAAACTGTCCTTTGCAAGGTCCAAGAAAAACTTAACAACTCCTAGAAGAGGTGTTTATTCACAAAACCCTTCATTGAGAGTATTCACAAGACCCATGTGCTTTAGGAAAAATTATAAGAATGTTGAAATGTGTAATCCAATGGAAGAACTAAGCCCTCACAAAGTAAGTGATTTTTTACAAACAACAAAAAACGGGAAGTCCATTAGTGCGTAGCTTAGTGCTCCTAAAAAAAAAAATTCTAGTCATTCGAACAATTTTACATGAATCTATAATAGTATAGATTTCAATTGGAAGAGTACCTATGACCTCAAAAAATCTATTAGAAGTCTCACATTTTACTTGAAATTAGCATGTTTTTAGACAGTTTGAGGTGTAAGTGCATTTACGGTTACACATGGCTAATTGATCATTCAATTTAGTATACGAAGCACTTTATGAGCACTATGACTCTTGCTAGGTATCACTGACACAAAAAAGTCACTTCTTTTCATCCTCCATTGATAATGACAAGGAGATTATGAATGAGAAGTTCTTCCCAGCTATAGAACACTGTAATACTAGTAAGTTATATTGTAGAGGAACAAATTTTCAAGCTTGAATCAAGGTCCTCCATGATAATTTTCCATGTGCACCATGAATAGGGATGACCAAAAAACATTATGCACATTAGAAATTAGAAACCATTTTATAACAATGTATTTTTTTCTAAAAATATAAAGCTTATTAGAGCCATTCTAGAAGGACAAAAGATAACATGTCAAAGCACTAACTTTACAACAAGAACAAATTCTTTCAACCTAATATGCATACCACATTGGTCATCATCACCACATTTGAAAAGACTTGCATATACTACTGCTCAATGAATATAAGTTACAATGACCATAGCCTCCCACAATGATAGATAGACCTAATGAGAAAAACCATACAACCATGTGAAAGAGATCCATATGTACATTGGCCAAAAGGATAGCCATAAACTATAAGCATTTGGACGTCTTTAAAATCACAAGTGCTATTCTAGCATAGTTATAACCATAACAAGGCAATAATGCCATCATAATCATATCATGGAACATGTTGCTATTCCATGTTTCAAGAGAAACATATTCGAAAACCCATTAGTGATACCATAAGATTCATGAGACAGGAGCTACCACATGTTCACAAGACCATAAGCCATCCACAACATCATGTCAAAAATACTTGGCAAGATGTAAAATGCTTGGCGCGATTAAAAACACCAAGAAGACTGAGAAGGATCACAAAATTTTGGTAAGATAGAGAAGACTAAGCAAACAGACTTGGTACCTAATAAAACCACTTTAGTGCGTACATAAATCATAAGACCACAAACCCTAGAAAGCATTTGGCAAAGGGCTCATGCACACCCTTCCGTACATAAACCACATCAAGTCCCTCCAGTGGAGTATTATCAACAAGCAGCACAAACCCTAACAAAGTTGGGCATGAACATTAACTTCATCAACTCGCTCCACCTAACCATCATACACAAGATCACAAACCTTGGCATACATAAACCACAAATACTTGCTCCAAATGAACATTACACACTCATGAACTTTGCGACGATGAGAGGAGGACAAGAAAAGAAAGAGCAAGCCATCTACAATGGGAGAGCAAGCATCTATTGTCGCCATATGTTTCCTTACCAAAACATAATCTTCCAAAATTTGTTCCTATAGTTGTTACCATAAACAAGTGTAAAAACACTCCGAGTGAACCCTGGCAAGAGAGAAGTGGACAACAAACCAACAAGATAAATCATGAGACCCTGGCGAGATAAATCATAAAACCTTGGCAAGAACTCATAAAACCCCTGGCGAGAAAGGAAAATCATAATTTCAAGAGGGAAACACTGGATCAGATGTAGGCTATTTTAGAACCGCTATTATAAGTGACAAAACGCAGACACAACCCATAACCTGGCAATTCACAACCCATAACCTGGAGACAAAAACCCTGGCGAGATTGAACCCTGGCGAGATTTCAAACCCTGGCCTGGCGAGACAACAAACCTTGGCTAGCCAAAACCCTGGCAAGATTGCAAATTGTAACAAGACAAAACCCTGGCGAGACACTACCATGAAGTATAAAACCATAACCATCAAAAAACAAGAATGGCCAAAACCCTGGCGAGACACTACCATGAAGTATAAAACCATAACCATCAAAAAACCATAACCTCACAACTTGTGCAATTGCCATAATCATAATTGGGCCCTTGCCATAACCATAAGCAACAAATAAAACCATAAACATAACCTAGCAAAAACCATAAACATAACTTGGCACAAGAACATCTCTATCCATAATTGCTACAAACACATATGCCATAAAAAGACCAAGATATAAAGATTTCCATATCCATAATTGAGCACTTGCCATAACCATAAAGTGGCCCATGACCAAAAAAACCACTTAAACTTGTCCTTGCCACAAGGCACGTCACCAAAACCATAACAAAAGGCACATTGTCTTCACCCAATCCCCAATCCCTGGAAACAACACAATCGGCTAGGTGGCAACCATATAGAAGTTCTTGACATAACCAAAGGCATCTGTCATAACCGAAACCATAGACAACCATAATGCCGCAACAAAAGATCGTGCCAAAATATCACATGAAACCATATTACCTGCCATAAGACCACAACCAAAGAAACAGACCATAAGCTCAAAATAAGGGCAGCCCATGTCAGACCAACAGCAAAGGGAAAAACCAACAGCAAATGTAAAAACCTACCATCATCAAAGGGAAAAACCAGTAGCCAGAAGGACCAGCAAAAGGGACCAGCCATCAGCAAAGAAAAACCAGAAAAACCAGCAGCCATCTGTCACCAGCAAAAAACCAGTAAACCAGCAAAAAGAACCAGCCATCGGGTAGAATCCATCAACCAAACCCTGCATGTCCTGCAAAAACAGAAGTTAGAGAGTATGAGAAACTAGGCCTAAGCCATGCAAGCATGACAACAGTCACTAGACCATGAAGAATGCTAAAAGACTTACATAAGATGGAGTCTCGTCGTCTAGTGACTCTCGAGCGACCATCAAAGAGAAAATCAACAACTACCCTTGCATGGTAGTCCTTGAAGCAAGGATCAGCACACATTACCTTCTTACACTTACCACATCCCCAAATAGTGCGGGACGGTTTCGAGCCCTGCACTTCTTTGTGCTCAGACAAAAGCTTCTTCCGTTTTGCTGAGCATACCACACAATACCTACTTGTTGTATCATGCAAACGAATGGGAAAATGGCCATTGTATGCATCCTCTATCACCGGTCGCTTACACACATACGGCCTAAAAGTATTATTTACCAGCTGCTCATGCATATGTAGCATAAACTCAAACCTGAATACATCCCTCTTGCCATAGAGGTCTTTCCAAATGATCCAACAATTTGTGAAGACGGAATCCATGAGACCCCAAAAACCTGCATGCCACCACTTAAAACCATGCATTGTACTTTGCAAGCTATAACCACTCCCAAGAACCATACTATCAAATGTGTCACAGCCAGCCTTACATGCATTGTATTGCACCGCAACATCAGGACATACAACCTCCCTCCTCTTTCCATCACTCATCAAGCGCTTTACCTCACCTTTATGCATTCCATAACAATTAGAAGCAAACAAAATTTCTTTCTTGTCCATCCATGTGCAAGCAAGGACACCTTGCTTCTTGCAATATGCAAACCGGCAAGCACCTCGTGCTTGCTTACCCAAATGTAGCATCTTTGCATGTGGGAAGTACTTTCTATTTGCTACATAAGTACCTGTATCACCTTGGCCTTCATGAAGAAAGTGCTCAAGAAGCTTAACGGAGGTAAAAAACCTGTCAAAAAACACATGATGACCCTTCCTTGGAAGGGATTTTACCAAATTTGCAACTGCATGAAAAGACAATTCTGGGCATGGCAATTTATCATAGATTTGAAATGCATGATTATACCCCGTTGATGAATCACATAGGTTCCATACCTGTATGCCAAACTTATGAGGCTTCTTTGGATTGTAAACCCTACATGGGTTCAATTTGCATTTAGAGGGAATTATGCGCTCATAAACAGTGACACACTTGCCTACATTGTAATGCTTTTGAAAAGTGTAATTCAGCCTCTCCTCCAAATCAATTAATTGCCACAACTTGTGCCCTCTACATCCACGAGGTGGACTTTGTGCATTGTCTCGTAAGTGGAGGAACCGTTTAATTTGCTGAAATGTGGTTTGGCTCATCTTCTCACCAAAGTTAGGAAACAAGAGTGAGCCTACCACATCATCCTTCCAATAGTGTTTCTTGGAAGGCATGTAGTGAAGTGCCATGCCCAATGCTATGCCCATGAAACGCATAAAAGAATGACGATCAATAGGAACCCACCTACGCATGGAGTCATGCAAGCTCCCACACCTTCTCCTCTCTTTTTCCGCATACGTGTTTGTTTCACTTACAATGTGATCAATGAGATCTAGTGGAAACAACATCAAAAACAAATGAAATTCACAAAACTCACGAGGTAAATGACCCAAATCGGGTCCATGGACTCCATTGAAGGGAGGGAGAGTCCTAAATGTTCCATGGGGCTCTTGCTCAAGGCCATCACCACTATGCCATTCCGGAGGAATAACATCAACAAAGTCATTATCCGCTTCGGGAGAGTCATCAAGTACCGGCCCTTCTGCCTCCAAGGCCTCATCATCACCACATTCAACCCCCTCACCCTCCGATGCATGCTCATCATTGCTTTCCTCGTCATCAACTACATCAAATGGGCTAGGTGAGGGACTAGCTCTACCTCCTGCATGTGGTAGTTTATGTCTACGAGGTCGGCCACCATTTCGGCCACTATATTTGCTAAATTCGGGTGATGGTCCTGAGGCATCATCACTTGTAAGCGTGCTACAGCCCTTGGGTCTACCTCGGTTTTGTGGTTTGGGTGGCCTTCCACGCTGCTTTGCAATCGGTGTGGCCTCCACCGGAGTGCTTTCAAAATCAGGACTGCTAAGAGGAGTATCCTCTTCAAGATGGTAGGAATGGCTTCCCTCCCTCAATGCATCCTCAGCAAGCTTCCTCCACATTTCAACCATAGGTGCATGACTAGATTGACCAATTTCATATGTGGAAGAAACAGGGGTACTTGCATGGCTTAGCTTGCTTATTTTCTGAGGAGAAGTGAGATTCAGGGAGCTTTGAACAAGGTACTCGCAGATGCCATTCCAATTTGCAGCATAGGACTTTGGATCCCCCTCAAACTGACATGCAAATTTTTGAGTTTTTGCATGGTACTTGTGTATCACCCCAAAGAAGAACACCTCAGCATGATTATCCCCAAATTCTTGTTGTGCCCAAGAAGCCCCAAACCAAGCCGTGGGTACTTGTAGCAGGGCACCTTCTTGGGCAGCGAGAAACTCGGAGGAGCGTCCAGCACGGTTGCAACCTACCTCTGCAGGTGAGTAGCGCCTTCGATTGAGCTCCATGGGCGCAGAAAAATTTGATCCCTGCACCCGTTCCTCGGCCTCTGGTTCTCGGATTTTTGGCTCTTCTCACGCTGCCCTACCCCAATTGCTTGAGTTGGGGCTTTCATTTGGAGCCCTTGGATCTAGGCAAGATCCTATGGGCCTCAATTCTCCCCGATATGGAGCCCCCATGCATGAATTTGAGCTTTTGGGGAGGCACGACACTCAATTGGAAGGTGGCTGTTGCATGCAATTTTCCATATTTGGATTTGATAGTTGCTTAATTACTCAAATTAGAAGGCATGCAACAATGTTGAAAAAAATTCCAAGTTTTTTTCAAGTTTGTCCTCACCTACCCCAATTGGTCAATCTATGTTATCCAACTTGAATTTCTAGAATTAATTTGTCGAACTTCTCCAGTTAAAAGGACATACAACTGTCCTAGGACATAAAACTGTCCGGTTACCAACCTAGTGTTAAGCTTCCATTACTTGTTACCTAATAATTAACCCACCAAAGAAGCAAAGGGGGATTAAGGAGGGGAAGAAGTTTTCTTCAAGGTGATAGCAGTTTTGTTTACACAAGAATGGGCCCATAACGACCTTTAAATAAATATATATATTGATAGATAAATAGGTACATTCAAACACCCTAATGACTGAATTTTTGACAAGCTTCGACCCAAGCAACTAGGAATTGTTGTCACGAACCAAGACGATAGCGCTTGTACCGGATGGCAGTAGTGTCGCCCCTCAGCTACAACCAAGCAACCACTAACAACCAGTTGCCTTGCCAACGAAAATAGATTTAGTAGCAACATGCAACAATAAGGGCCATGCAGTGAATTAGGGGCAACTTTTTGCATGCACCTTACGTTAATGCGCATTGCATGCATCAACACACCTACCCATTCCCATCATCTCACATCCTTATCGGTTGTTCACAGGCATCAACTAACGATTTCTGTCAACTCTAGCATGCATGGTGGACGTCAGCTTCAATAGTCATTAGTAACTAGCCAGTGTAGTACTCTCGACAGCGCCGTTATTTCTTTTCTTTTTTTCAAAATCCCCACTGAAAGCAAGCTGTCTACGTGTGTGCACCCAGCACGTCATATCTCTCTTCCTCCCTCACTTCATATTGATGCCATGCAGCGGCTATAGAGACCATGCCGCACCAACCCAACTTAGATATTGCCTGACATCCACACATTTTCTCTCTCCCTCTTGACCCTCTCTCTCTCACCAACCACCGGTTGGTCCTCGGTGGATGACTCGCCTTTGCTTTTGCGTGTGCTGCTCTGTGAAAAACGTCTGAGTTGCTCACACTTATAATTAATCACGATTAGTGTTTCAATTAGAACATGTTTAAGATCATTGACTTGCTCAAAGACACAGTTACCAATACTCGCAATTGTCTTGCTTCATTAGTTTGTTGGATGAAGTGTTACTTTGTTGGCATGAAGCCTATCATTATATAGAACATGAAGAGGCACATCATAAAGGTAATAAACCTTTCACATTTTAATTAGAACCTTAGTCTAAGACCTAAGTTAGTCTTATACTAGATTCCTACATGCTCCCTTAAGACAGCTAAGGTCTTAAAGTAACTTCTTGTAAAATGTCATAGATAATTTTAATCAAATATAACCTATCCTGGATCATAAGGTATATGTAAGATATGTATATTGCAAAATCTTCAATTTTCATTTTGAATTTCGGTTTGCTTGATTTAATAATTTTGATATGTTTGATTTTTGAAGTTATGGATTCTTTGATTTGATATTTAAATTGTTTAGGTTTAGTATTGACACGTGTGTGCCCTTGTAACTCACTATTCCCCATCAAGGGGATATATACTAGTGTCAAGCATATAATTAAATCTTAGTTGCTGGAATAGATGTCCTGCAGGACTTATGTTGAAAATGATGATAATGAAAAATGGAAGTATGTGTTGATGATATGGTAGGTGTATGAGATTTAGAGTAAGGTGATGCAACGTTAGCATATGGATATGATGCACTTAACTCAGGTGTATGTGTTTTGATTGATATGTTAACTCTGGTGTGAGTGGCAACAATGAAAGTCATGTGAAATGATGCATAATTATGTTTGTTATGTGTCATTATGTGTGTTAAGGAGATGCAAACACACAAACGTAGTCGGAACGAGAAGACATCACATATGTATGGGATACATCACATATGGGTGGTGTGATGGAGTGTATGTGGGGTATATTGAGTGAAGATGGGGTGTTATGTGAGATGAGCGGCAAATATGAACACATAGAAGTGGCTTCAGCATTGTCGGCACAATATGCGGCATCATCCTCAAAGTGAGGAACTTCGACACCGACGAGGCTCCAAGGTTCATCTGACTTGAGCAAGCCTTCCATGCATGCTCGTGGTGGTGAGGTAAAGAGGTCATTGAGAGGAGGTTCAGAAAATGGATTTGTTGAATGGATGGGTGTTTGATGGGGTTGTTTATAGGTATCGCATGACTGTAAATTATGGCCATCAACGCCTATGCATACGGTGGAATCATCTGCATAAGGAGCATGGGGTGATTTCACTCAGCACAAAAAAAGACAACAGCACCATGCGTAGAGGCAATAGTAGATAGGGCAGGCACCTATACAATGTGGCATAAATGAACTGCCAGAGGATAAGGGTTGTAGATGGAGTGGTGCGCCCTCAAGTGCCGAAAGAGAAGAGGTGGAGGAGGATGGCGTTAGAGCAGGTATCACAGAGAAGGAGCTGTTGATGGCGATGGATGAAAGGGTATGGATGAGGAAGCCGAGAGGCATGACGATGGAGTGGAAAGAGGTGAAATGGGATCTGCCATGGTGATGGGTGATGGCGTTGTATGCCCATTAATTGAGGTAGAATGAGGGTGTGAAGGGGCATGTTTAGAGAAGGGGTAGGTCTCGTGACCCTTGGAACCCGAAGCTTGCCCCGTCACATTTGGGTTAGAGGCTTCGTCCATGCATGCATTTTGCGCATGCAATAGTGCATTTTGCACTTGAGTAGTGCCGGTTATGTCGGCTATCGCATCATGTGCAAAATTTTGAGCGCCTCTATGATGGCCTCCACGTCTTGCGCGATTTTATCATTGCCGGTTATTTTTGCATGCACATTTTGTGCAAATTTGTTAACTTTTGTGGCCTTCGCGTCTTCTACAGTATCAAAATTATCGGTTTTTTCGAATTTCGAGGTGGTCGTATCACCTCGTCTTGCTTCACTAGATCGTATCCGCTCCAATAAAACTTTCTTCGCTCGTAGCCTGAAATAAAGCATCATTCTTGATGGGCGTCACCCACAGGGGTTCGTCCCGCTCTAATACCATGTGGAAAACATTAGAGTTGTTCACACTTATAATTAATCACAATTAGTGTTTCAATTAGAACATGTTTAAGATCATTGACTTGCTCAAAGACACAGTTACCAATACTCAATATTCGCAATTGTCTTGCTTCATTAGTTTGTTGGATGAAGTGTTACATTGTTGGCAATAAGCCTATCATTATATAGAACATGAAGAGACATAAGAGCTGTTGATAAGTTGGGACATAAGTTGGGGACACAAGAGTTGTTGATAAGTTAGGACTCTTCATAAAGGTAATAACCTCTCACATTTTAATTACAATCTTAGTCTAAGACCTTAGTTAGTCTTATACTAGATTCCTACACGCTCCTGCAACTAGGACTTCCCACCTCGTGCAACTCTCCCCACCCAGCTGATCCTCAGTGGTCGAACTCCTCACATTCGCTTTTGCACGCAGTTTGCTTTTCTCTCTTTTCTCTCTCTCTCTCTCTCTCTCTCTCTCTCCACACAGCCACCACAGCTTGTTCTTTATCAAACCCTCATCGTGTCTCTCGCGCATGTAGCTGCTGGCAGTTATCATCACTGTCCTCCTTCTGTAGCTAACCTTGCGGCCTTGTTTTTCACCATCGAAAAACTCCTGTAGATGCCACCTGCTCACAAACCCCACCCAATATCATGTAAATGCATTCCTTGCAGCTAGCGGCTCTCCTTAGTCCACCAAGGCCCTGCCTTCAAGATGCCAAAGAGCACACCCCACCCAGCCCCCCCTGACGGCCTTCCTCAGCCCATAACTTGGGCTTGCCTTCAAGCACCCAAAGGGCAAAGCGCAGTGACCCCCCCTTTGTGCAGCTCTTGTTCGTTGCTCCTTTCTCTAGTGAGCTCTCAGCCTTTGAGCACCTTACAGCCTGCATGCTCTCTCTCTCTCCCCCCCCCCCCCCCCCCCCCCGACTACATACAAGGCGGACATTGATGAATTAGCTCTTGAGCAACGTGTGCAATAGTACTGTCTCCGACAACGCACGCTGCCCATCATCCTCCGGTATTGACGACAGTGCTGATGATGATTTTAGACTTTTAGGTTTAGTTTCACACTATTATTTAACTATGTACGTCAGCCCCATATTCAATACATCGCTACTTGTCTCTCTGTCATATCTTTAGCGACCTCACAACTTGCTTTTTATTCATCTTGGACCATCAACGTACAAAAACCATGCATGATTATCTATGTAATCGCCAATTGAACCATCAACCAAGTCTACAATCTCAGAAATATGATGTGGCAATTGTTACTGCCTCAAAATCTTAATGCTTGATCATATTATACATTTTTTGCATAAGTAAAAAGATCATACTTGTCTTTGTGCTTTTGTCCACAACACCACCCATGTCTATGAGACCAAGACGCGTGATCAACATTATGGAAATAAATAGTGCTTATCGTACTCTAGTGCTTTGTTTTAACACTCATGTATGCAAGAGACCATATGGCACAATATCATGCTCCACTAGCCCCAACCTTCTCCAATCACAACACAAGCTTTCAGGCCCATCTATGTGAGAGACCATATAGAACAACATCAGGCTCCACTAGCATCAACCTTCTTGAATTGCAACACAAGCTTTCATACGCACAAATAGGATGTTCAAATTTGGAATGCACACACATTAAAGATGTTCAAAGCCAGCTGACCTTGCACAATTTTAGCACATCCAACATTCAATGGACTCCATGCACACCTGGTGAAGAGCATCGCCATTGCATACTTATCCATAGGAGCATCACTTATTACAATGTATATTATGCTACAACAACCCTCGTTATAAATCCTCCTCATGGTCCTTTTTTTTGTTTGTCAAATATGTATCAAAAAGTTCTAGGATGCACATATTGATCACACACTGCATTTGGTCAATATACTCCAAAACATGTTGGCCCTCACCACCAAATTTGCATATCTTGCAATCTCTGAAGAGTCTCTCAGCCTTCTTATGAGCATATCCTGCATCCAAAGCAAAAAGGAGAGGACATCACCAAATTAAAGGAGCTTGTCTAGGACACTTTGCATCTCACTATACTCGGCACAGCAACCCAAGAGAGAAGAATTTTTTTTTTTTGTGTCAAAGGCTCCAAGAGGCCCTCAACGAGTTTAAAGCAAATGGAGCAGAGTACAATAGGTTCAGGTTAGGGGTTGCGGAGCATGAGTTTGTACTAGGAGATGTTGTAGGCATGTTTGGCCATTGTGATGTGCTAGATGGGCTCCTTAGTTGCAGGCTTTTGAATAGATAAGTATGCCCTTGATAAATGTTGATGTAGGGGGTTCTTGGAGCATTATATTAAACTACTTTGTTCCTCGACACCACATAAATTTCACATGAGCAACTGCATCCTCACATTCATCCCATGTTTTGAAATGCTCTACAATGTTTTGATGTTGGCATGCTGACATTTGAGCACCATACATGTTTACTAGAGCACAAAACAACCCCATCATGGACTTCCTATGCTCCAATAGCCCCAGGGTCGAAACCTCAACGTGAGGTTTATCCCCCCTATGAGTAGCTCCAATCTCAGCACCTGCTTTGAGGATGTGAGATCGGCTTTCTCTCATCATTAAATTTCCCCCAGTCAGCCCACTCATTGCCTATCATGGCAACGACATCAATTAATAGATGATATAGGGGATTTCCTTGTTGCATCATATGGTCCAAGATTTTTCTATAGAATCCTCTTTGTGGTCAACCAGCTCTGCATTGTATACATATCTATTGATAGGAATCATGGTAGACAAAATCAACAACAACAAAGATAACAAAGAAGAAGAGACCTTGAATGCTTCAAGCCTTAATATTCTAGCAATGATGAGCATATGCAAACTCTGACCAATACACTTGTAGCAACTTACACCCAAATCAACCCTGCTTTTGACCTATCCTCATATTTATATATCACTTTATCGCAAGACCTCTGTCAATTTGTTATACCAATCGTACAAACCACCCTGCAAATTTAGATAACACCCCTATTATCTGCTCCTCTATACTTCAAGTTGTCTACTTTCATCAATTTTGTCCTTCATGGCTTTTAAAATGTTAATGCATTTGATGTATGGTCAAACTACTCTTAAATTTAACAAGAAACTGTTCTTAAATACTCTTTATGAGCAAGGCCATTTAAGTCCGATCGTCATCATCTGGACCTTTGCTCTGCTTCTTGGATTATTGATTTAAAAAGAATATAGAGTAGATTCTTTTCCATCTTCATCACCTTCTTCTTCGAAAAGAAAGAGGTCACCCTCTTCTTCATCCTCATCACCTTCCTCTTCTTTCGATGAAAGTAGCGGCTTATCCCCTAAAGAACCTAGAAGGAGACGGCATCAAAAGTCTTATGCCTCTTGGAAATGGTCTAGCAAGCTCAAGAATTTCAAGGAGGGAGGAAAGAACATCTTCTTTCTCACCTATGATGGCATGGTTGGTGCTACGGACAAAGTCTTCGCCTTCATACAACAATTTGATGCGTTCTTTGGAGATGAGGGCTTCAGGGATTCCTCTAAGATACAACATGTAGCTATGCATTTTTGAAAGTCCACCACACAATGGTGGGCTAGTCTACGAGCTAATGGAAAAGCTCCAAGGACGTGGAAAGCCCTAATAGATTTCATAATGAAGTAGTTCCTTGCAAGCGACACCAAAGTTAAAGTTCTTACAGAATGGCAAAGTTTGAAGATGTATCCCTACATGTTTTGGGATATGCATCTCAAAGCCACTATCTACAAAAAGATAGACTTTGGAGAACAAAAACAATAGTTTTGTGTTGGGCTATCCACAGACATGGCCAAATATGTTAATTATCAAAGGCCTAGGACCATCTTTGCGGTCATACATCATACTATGGTTGCTTCATGAGTTAATTTCCAACAAGCGGATAAGAGGAATTCTAAGCCCATGGAAACTAAAGACCAAATTGAGCCTAAAGATAAGAACAATGCTCCAAATTCTTCTACAGACAACTCTAGCAACAACAATAAAACAAGCTAAGGAGAAAGGAGTCTACAAAGGTAAGAATAGACTATCCCCTAAAGAGCTAGAGCATTGTCACAAAGACAACAAGTGCTTCAAGTGTGGTGTGCAAGGACATGGGTATCGCACTTGCCCTCAAAGAAATGCACGCAATGAGCCACCTAGAGCTTCTATGATTGAAACTTCAAAAGGGGATGCTCATTGCAAATGATCTCCCCTTTCCTATACTTGGGCAAAGGTGAGAGAGCATGATGCCTTTATCCTTTTTGACCTTGGCTCAACTCACAAATTTATATCAATGAATTCATCTACCAAGTTAGGCATACAAGCTTTTGAGATGGGAGACACTATCACTATCGATGGGGCTTTCAAGGAACAAAACGCCTCCCTTACTGCCTTGATTGGAAAATTGTCCAAAGCTACATCAACAAAGAGGACTTTTTCATCTCCCCTCTCCAGCATAAGGATGTTAACCTAGGCACACCATGGTGCCATCACATGGCTACCAGTATGAATTTCCCTAAAAGGATAATATACTTCATGTACAGGAAAAAGAACATGTACATAGATGCTAATGAGTCGAGTAATACCACACCCCTTGTAAATATGCCTACTTTTGATAAGACAATAAAAAACTCAATTTCCATGTACATGATTTTTGTTAAGGAAGCTCTAAATGATCCTAATGTTTTACTAGATAAAAATGGTCGCAATCAAGAGAATTTAGAGTTATCTAATTTCCTAAGTAAACTCCAAGATTTTTTTGTTGATGATATCCCTAGAGAGTTACCTCGAAAAAAATGGGATGATCATGGAATAGAGCTTCTACCAGGAAGCTCACCACCTAATAAGCCTCCTTGTTGAGCTTCACAAGCTCAACAAGAGGAGATCATGAGGCAAGTCCATGAACTGGTAGAGAAAGGGATGGTGAGGCCTAGCTCTTCACCATTTTGTTCACCAGTTCTCTTAGTCCAAAAGAAAGACGACCCATATCATATGTGTGTCGACTATAGAGCACTAGATAGAGTCACTATCAAAAATTATATTTCCCGTACCACGGGTAGAAGATCTATTTGATAAACTACAAGGGTCTACCTACTTCAGTAGGATTCACCTTAAAAGTGGATATCATTACAATACTCTCTAGGAAACCTAACCAAATCATTTAAAAAAGTAGATGTTATAGTCTCAACCACCTCCAACCTTTCTCAGCATCTCTCTGTAAAGACACAAGATACCACATGAGAAAATTCTTTAGTTTAAGGTGTGCCTCATAACATCTCTCTATAAGGAAACAAGATACCACATGCTTTTGAGGAAACTTAACCAATTCATTTAGAAAAGTAGATGTCATAGTCTCAACCACCTCCAACCTTTCTGAGCATCCCTAAAAACTCTATGCCCCTCCATCATGCACCTTGTTTTGCTTTCACCATCCATTTCACTCATAGTGGTAGTATTTAAAGGTTCCAACTTTTAGTATAGTATTAGATTTAAATTGAAAGTTATATGGTAAAAGAATGGTCAAATCCTCTTGTGTGACATAATCAGGTGGCATAGATGACTTCTTTATATTGGTTCTATGTGAAACAACATGATTGTAGAGCCACAACTAGTGTACAACTATCTTGTCATTGTAAAGTCTTTTGACCAAAAACATAAAGCAACCAATCCAACATAGCAACTTTGTAATTTATCCTACTCTACCACTTCCCCTTTTCTAAAAACAGGGGTCAAAACCAAATTCCAACTTCATATAAAGCTAGGGAAAACTCCAAAGAATGTTACACCCATGCTACAATATTATATTTCTCATATTCAATAGCACACTCAAAGGTCAAATTTTCAAGCTCCACATTTCTCCATTCTTGACAAGAACCTATAAAAACCGACCAAATTAGAGGATATTTAGATGATGTCATCGATCTGACTACTCTCAAATCTTTGTCAAAATGCCTTGACCGCTCAAAAAGGTTAACTAAGAAAGTGTAGTGCTCTTTGGCTAATATAATGCTAAAATTTCTCCTCATTCTATCAAAAATTATTTGGCTCTTATCCAGTAGCCCTTAGTATCTACAGGCATTGTGCACACTAAGAAAAGTAATTGCAATTGGGGAGGTGCCCTACTGTTGCATCCAACAAAAACAAATCATGGATTCCTCGGCAACCCCTTTGCTGGGCATATCCTCCTCCTACAAGAGGACTCCAAGAGAGGTTATCAAGAAGAAAACTTCACTTTGCCTCTGGTTAAAACAATCGAGAGATTCCTTACAACACAGGCAAACCCTGGACTCCACGCATTTCAAAAGGCAACATTTTGCATACAAAGTTCATCAAGAACTTCTTTTTCTTTCATAAGGGAAACACATTTGTAATACATATAGACGGAAGCATTACCAGCACAACATGTTTCTCAAACAGCCTCTAACTAGAAATCTCATTGTGAATTCTTTATCTGCATGAAGGTCTTGCATAAATCCATAGGCTTTCAAGGTGCAAGAATAGGTGTTTGTATTTGGACAAAGTTCTTCATTTGGTGCTTGATTAAAATAGCCCAAATTTTTGTTGCCACAACAATGTTGATCATATCCTTCAATCAACACATTAAATCCTCCTTGGTATGTCGTCGTTTACAACCAACGTGTTGGTTACAAGATACATGTCCATTAAGGACTTTTTGTGCTTTATGAGGACACCACATTAGGCATACGTACATATCAGCAAAAGCACGGCCAAAACCAAAATCTTTCTTCAATAGCCCTTAACAAGAAATCTAATAGAGAATTCTCTCATCCATGTCAATATTGGTATTGTATAAGAACAGAGACCTATAAGGTACAAGCATAGGTGATTGCATCTAGAGAGAGGGTAATGCCCTATAATCAATGTGTTCCAAGCTCGTTCCAAGAGATAACATTGCGGACAAAAAGCTCTTCAAGAACTTTTTTCACTTTCATAAGGACACTACATTTGATATATATATCGACCAAGCACAGCATGTTTCTCCAATAGTCCCTACCTAACATTCTCATTGTGAATTCTTTCACCCATATGAAGGTCTTTCATAAGGCCACACGCCTTTATGGTGTAAATTTATGCGATTGCATTTGGAGAAAGGCTCTCTCTTCACATCTAGATAAGATAGCCCATAGCTTTATTCCCACAACCAAAGCATTGCTACACTCAACGAGTTTCTCCAACAATCCCTCAAGGTGCTAGTGTTGGTGATTGCATCTGGAGAAATGATTTCTTTCCATCTGGTTAAAACAACCCAAAGCTTCTCTACCATAGCCATGTTCAGCATATCCGGCCATCATTGTGGCCCAAGAGGCAACATTTTGGATAGAAATCTTATCAAGAACCTTATGTGCCTTTGTAAAGGTACTACATTTGATATACATATCAACCAAAGCACTACCAAGCACAACATGTTCCTCCAACATGCCACAACCATATTGAGCATATTTTGCAATAAACGTGCTCCAAGAGAGATGACATCCTAGAGTGGATGTCACCAAGGACTTTTTATGCTTTTGTAAGGGCATCAAATTTGGCATTAATATTGATCAAAGAATCATCAAGCACAACATCTTGATGTGATAGACCCAGACATCTGGGACCCATGTGATGGTCTTGCATAAAGCCATAGCTCCTCAAGGTGCAAGAAAAGGTGGATACACTTGGAGAAAGGCCTTCCCTTTTCATCTAGTTATAGTAGCCTAGAGCTTTCTAGACCTTCATCCTTGCAAGAGACAACATCTTGGAGAGGATGCTTTTGGGAGGGCACCACATTTGGAATACATATTGCGCAAAGAATCACTGAGAAACTGCCTTTCATAATGCTCCTTTTTTAGTATAACTTAGCTACAATCAATAGCAAGTGTGTATATCCAGCAATTAGCGCATTCAATGTGTTGCCACTTTGCAAAGGAAACCCATCAAGAACTACGTCTGGTGCTTTCATGAGGGTACCATACACTGCAAAGAAATCCCATCAAGAACCACTGCATAATGTCCTTAAAAAATACACTGAAGGCCGGTTTTCTGTGAACCCTGTTGTGAACACTGTCAAGAACCTCTTGTGTTTTCATAAGGCTCCCTAAATATTTGTCTTCTTGAAGTAGCCAACTACCATGAAGATCACCCACTATTGTGGATCTCTCTAGCCGTCCACGTGCATGCGGACGACCACGTTGCTCTTGAGGGCAATATAGTGGAAGATTGTTTTCAAAGCATAGATAACCACAAATAGAAACTTGCAGTTTTTAAATCCAAACGCAACTAGGCAAATCTCTCTAAGAAAGCATTTAATACTCATATGAGCACCACATTTGATATACAAAGTGATCTCCTTTTTGAAGTAACCCGAGCTGCTGTGGAGGTATTTGATCATCCATGCGTGTGCAAGCAATATGTTGTTCTTACGAGCAAGCTGAATGAGTCTCAACATAAGTATATAGTAACTAACTGTAGTGGAGCTGATTGATCATCTGTGTGCGCGTGGACAATCAAGTTGCTCATGAGCGTACCGAAAAAAAAAAATTTGTTCATATGTAATTTGCATCATTGCTCGACACAAATATTTTTGGTGAGTTTTCTTTTTAGATCAAGCAAATACTTGTTTGAACAAAATTCCAAGGCACATTTCAGACTTTCTCAAACAACAAGGTGCCTATGTGCATTCTATAAAGGTGGGAAACTTTGATTCGCTAAAAAGAATGAGGGCAAGTTTCAAACCTACAACAAGTTTAAGCGGCCTCCTACCCCCAAAACATGAGACATTCATGCACTTTTTTAGCGCAGGTCATGTTGATGAATCGAACATTAACCCCACAGTTGCCAAGTCAATGAGGTAAGCAGAATACTCTTGGTGCTTTCATATAAGCATAAGCTTTGAGATCATGGTGATGGGTGTGGAAAGTATCTTGAAGGAAAGCATGCTTATAGAAACTGAGGGTGACGCCCTTTGCTACTCTCTCTTGGAGCTTGTTTGCAAGACACACCCAGCATGCTATGTGAATGAAGCTTAGGGTGACGCCCTTTGCTACTCTCTCTTGGAGCTTGTTTGCAAGACACACCCAGCATGCTATGTGAATGAAGCTTTGTGATGTTTTGAAAAGAGAATCTAGTCTATGCTAATTTGACTAGTTGTGACAAAAACAAAAGGGTGGGGGTAGGATCTCCCTGCTCACATGGAAGGAATCCCATATGCAAAATTAAAAAGGGGAGGGTAGGAGCTTGCACATCGTCCGTGTGCACGATAGAAAGGCTCCCGCCCCTCCCCCCTTTTTAAAAAAATTTGTTGCCAACATAATGGCCATCAGTGAGGACCACTGAAAATCTTGACTCAAATCCCAAACATGTGAAAAAAAATGGGACATGATGTAGTAAGGTTCCCGTTTCCTAAACCTTAAAGATTGTACAAAGCCTAATCAAACTGATATGATTATTGAAAAAGCAAATGTAGAATTGTTTTACCATGGCAAATATTGGTATTTTTGAAACCATAATCATGACTTTACTATGGTTAGAAATTTTCAAAACTGAATTTCGATAAAAACTGATACAGTTATGGCCACTGGAAGTTTATATTGTTAACTAAATTAACTAAATAAATTTTAAAGTCTTGGTAATCATTGATGCAAAAGAATTTTATCATAGAACTCTCTAGATATTTATAGATATTTACATATATTTTATAAACTAAGCCTGTAATAGGTCAAAAAATTAGCAAGATCAATTTGGTGTATCTGGGGGCTATGTGGAGCAGTAATACGCCTGCCAAGGCTGTATTTAGAAGTAGGTGGCACTAGGGGGAGGTTGGGGGCTACCTTGAAGTGCAAGGAACTGCCAAACAGAGCCTATGAGCCCTAAAAATTTATAAAAAGGTCCCCCTCTTCACAATTGAACTCAGACTCGGAGTCCTAGGAGATTTCTCTTGTGTATAAGAGAATACCTCTCAAATATTACTTAGAGAGAAAAAACTCTTTGTAATTAATCTAGGTAATTAGTTTAATTTTGGTTAATTAAGAAAAGAGCTTAAGTTTTGACTAATTTTTCTTAATTAAGCTATTGATTAAAAAGATTAAGTATTCTCTATTATTAACTACTCTCTAAATTATTGTTAGGCTGCTGATTGCTAATTTCTTAAGTTTGATCAGTAATCTAATTAATTAATTACTACATATTAAGCTAAAATTAATTAATTTTAGGTTGAATTATAAAGAAAAAAAAATTTAGCCTAAATAATTATAGTACAATTTTCAAAGCTTGGTTATGTTGTATAGAAGCCACGGAAATTTAGATCTTGATTTTTTGAGTAATCTACCTAATTAATTAGGTAGAAATTAATTGTTTTAATAGTAAAATGAAAGGAAGATTAGTTAACACACTTAGATAATTACACAATAGTTTATTAGAGCTAAGAAACCTTGTTAGGAAGCCAAGGTGATTAGGCCATGCACAAAAAATTAGTTTATCTAATTAATTAGGCTAAAATTGTTTGTTTTTAACCATAGATTGAAGGGAAAATTAGCTAAATCACTTAGAAAATTATATAGTAATTATAAGAGCTAGAAATCAATGTTAGAAAGTCGAGATAATTAGACCATGCATAGGAAATTACTTTATCTAGTTAATTAGGCTAAAATTATCTATTTTTAAGAATAAATCAAAGGGAAAATTAGCTAAATCACTTGATAATTATATAGTGATTATCAGAGCTAGAAATCACTATTAGGAGATTGGGAGATTAGACCATGCAGAAAAAATTAGTTTATGTAATTAATTATGCTAAAAGTGTCTGTTTTAAAGGATAAATTAAAGGAGGAAATTAGCTAGACTTACATAATTATATAGTGATTATCAAAGGTAGAAATCACTGTTAGAAACCCGAGATAGTTAGTTCATGCACAAAAATTTAGTTTAGCTAATTAATTAGGCTGATATTCTCTGATTTTGACTATAAATTGAGAAGGAAAATTAGCAAATTAATTTATATAGTTACATAGTAACTAGCAGAGATAGAAAATAGCATTAAAAGTCAAGATAATTATCTTACACAAAGATAATTATTTTACCTAATTACCTTAGCTAATATTGTTTGATTTTGACTATAAATTGAGAAGGGAAATTAGCAAATGAATGTATATAATTACATACAAATTATCAGAGATGAAAGACAACAATTAAAGTTGAGATAATTGACTGATTTTGACTATAAATTGAGAAGAGAAATTAACAAATTAATTTATGTAATTACATATTAATTACCAAAATACCATTACAAAGTTGGGATAATTATCTTAAGCACAAATAATTAGTTTAGTTAATTACCTTAGCTAATATTGTTTGATTTTGACTATAAATTGAGAAGGAAAATTAGCAAATTATCTATATAATTACACAATAATTACCAGAGATAGAAATTACAATAATTATCTTAAGTACAAATAATCAATTTTAGCTAATTACTTTAGTTAATATTATCAAAATCTAACTATAAATTGAGAAGCGAAATTAGCAAACCAATTTATAAGCTAGCAAGATAATTATCAGGGTTATAATACATCAAAATCCACCCAAGATGAATAGCCCACGAGCATATAAGTAATTCATAAATTACTAAAGCTAAATTAGGTTATTTTTGAAGAGAAATCAAATAAGAAAAAAAAAAGGTAGCTCCAATAATTATAAGATAATTATGGGAGCACAATAATACTACCAAGAAGTTAAGGAAAAATTATCTTAACCAGGTATTCATCAAAGATACTTTCTAAGTCCAAAAATCCCTATTTTTGGGTAAAAGAAAATAAGAGAGATTATTCAATTAATTCTCTAATTGATTAAGTATTCTTTTAGAAGGCTATCACTATGGCTCCGAAGAGGATCCGAAGAAATCCTCACTCCGATGAGGATGATACAACTCACAAGAGGACTAGGATGTCCCATGATCATGAGGTTGGGCCTAGGCATAGGCCTACGGTTGAGAGTCTTCAGGCGCCAGCGCATCAGTATATGGCCAATCTGTCCCAGGTGGTTTTTTCATTATTCAATTATATCTTTAAATAGTTTTTCTTTTATAATTGAACATTGCAGACGTAAAGAGGGAGTAAGGAATTAGGAAAAGTAAAACTCGCTTAAATGGAAGACATCTTCCAAGAAACCCACTTGCATTTGTTTGTAAATTAGGAAAGAATTATTTGGGTTAAAGCTGGTTAAATTAAGAAAGAATGATTGATCATCCTTAAGAAAGTTTGTCTCAAGACACCTCTGACTCCTTGGTATATTTTGATGAATAATGATGGCTTTTCAGCCACAGATAAGTCGGTTACCCCCATGAATGATGAGTTTCTACTCTGTGTCATGTCTTGATGTGTCTACATAGGTTAGGATAGCATTTTTATGCTAGGGGAGTCGCCTGGTTGTATGGGCAAGAGGTTAGTGTATGGGCACCCCGAACCTTGGGTGGGGGTTTATCCACCCCGGATTGTGAATAAGCAATGCGTGCCCTTTTTCCACCCTTAGGTGGTCTTGAGACAAGAAGAGTAACGGTCATGGTTATTATGGTCAATGTTTTGATTGACAGTACCCTGTCTTAAGTTTAAAGATGTATGTTTGCTAAAAGAATGGTTTCCAATGTTGTGTTTAATACTAGATTGAAGGAATCACTGTGATGAAAAGTTAAAAGAAACCATTATTTTAAATGTTAAAACAATGTCGTAGTAATTAGAAAAACAAAAGAATCATGTGTGAGTGTGGGGTGGTAAGTGGGGATTGAATAAGGTTGTCAATCATGGACGGGTGGACCTGATTAGTCGAGTAACTATCCATCCCTGCGTACTTGAAACGTTTAGAAAACTGCTACACTTGGAAAAGGAGTCCACCAGTGGTGGTTGTGCCCTCACATATGTTAGGGGGGGAAAAGTGTTGGTTGAGGATACCTTAGCCCAACTTGTGGAAGTTATAGGACCAAAATAATTTTTTGAATTTTAAAAAGGTCGTCTCGTTTCCGCTGCGAGACAGGACTAGGCCTTCTTCTAGGGCTATAGACCCAAGCCATTGTTAACGATAAAGGTCTATTCCTTGGATTTTTCCTAAGTTAGAGACTCTGGTTTCTATTAGGCCTAGAGACCTATCAAGGACCCCATCCCACTTTGGTGTCAGCGGGTTGGGGATCACACAAGTGATATCAGAGTGTGTGTTAATAAAAGTCTTGGAACTAGGAAAAAGTTTAAGGTGTTCGGTTGAAATAAGTGATCTTTGACAAATTCAATCAAAGGCACATTTAATGGAAAAGAGGGAGAGAAAGAAAGAAAGAGAATTATCCCCATCTTTGTAGGAAGATTTCCATCATGCCTACCGCAAATCCATGGATTTCAACATTAGGTTTATGAGAGCTTGCCTATCCCTACATTATTCAATGCTAAAAAACGTGATTAAATGGCTAGATAGGAGGTTTTCTCATCCCACTTGGAGGATTGGGTGGTCAGGATCAGGTGGAATTTTCTTCATTGATGCGAGAGAGTTAGAAGGTTTAGAACTAAATATGAAGAGACTCAAATGGGTCGAAGATCTTCAAGTGATTGAAGTATACTTTCTCATTGGGACGGAGAATCTAGAGGAAACCCTTGTAATAGATGATATCCAAGTATCACAAAATCAGTGGATGTTTGATCAAGTGTCTAAAGTAATCTACCCAGGTAGAATTAGGCCCATAGGTGTAGGCCCTAGTTTTAGTGAACCAAAAGATGTTGTATATTTTGATCCTATATCTGATCCACCCAAAGTCCACAAGATTCTAGTATAAGATTGTTGTCACCCTTGTACATAGTAGTATCTTCATGGATTGTATTAACTCTTGTACATACTATGGTTCTCATGATATGCTATAAGCAGTTTTGTTTATGGTTTGGCAATTGTCTTCATCCTATGTGAAAAAATTTTGAGTATGAGATAAGTTAAAAGCATAAGTAAGGGAGATTTCATCTGGTACTGAATTCCACTAATTCAATCTCAGGGAAATACTTGTGTAAATAGCCTTTACACTGTTCAAGAGAAAAAATTACTACTAAATCAAGTCCAAGTCCCTACCTTTAAGAAAGAGGGACCGAATTTAGAGTGAGATGCTGAAGCGTGGTTAGATGCTATAGACGACCATTTTAAAGCTGCAGGAATTGCTCACCAAATTTTTGTTTTAAAATTTTTGTACGTAACTTTTGAAGATGTAGGAAGTTAATTAATGAAAATTTATTAGGACTAGATTGCATCAATTCCTAGTTGATGTCCAGTCAAGGGAGTCCATTTCTACGAGAAGTTGACCACCACTTGAATTTGAACCAAGGGTAAAAGTTTTCAATAAAATTAGGGAAGTCTATCCATATAGGCACCTTTGAGGTCTTATCTCCACTTGGATTTGAGTTTAGAATTCCATTTGAAGAAGGAGAGAGGAGTATTTTTTATGAGACAATGGCCATGATTGATAACTTCAAGAGAGCATTGTTATCTACCTCAAAGAAAAAGAGGTAGTAAGTATCAAGGGTACTTAACCAGATGGGGGAGTGTCTTGTCTAGACTCATGAACCTGAGTATCATTGTCTAATTTGGAACTCCCAGTATCCTTATCTAAACTTTTCTTTACATTGTTGCAAAATTTTGGAAGTTACAAAGTCAGAGAGATTATTGTGACTTGAGACAATGGGAAATGTTTTCACATTTGAAACTATTGAAGGGTAATGAAGAGGAGGTTGACTAGTCACCGTAAGAAAGTTAAGGTGGGGGGGGGGGGGGGGGGGGGGGATTAGAGTTGTTGTGGTGGTGAGCATGTTGAGAAATTTTGAACTAAACCCTCAGTTAAACCTTGAATCATGGATGCTTGTGTCCGTTTCAAAACCCTCTAGCAAATTTAGCACAAAAAGGGATCCTTTTAAACAATTTTAAATACCTCTTTTGTAGCAATATTATCATTAATCAAAGTTGACAATGCTCACCCCAATATGCTGAAATTTTGGAGGTCGTTTTAAACGGTATGGCTCAATATCATTACTCCTAGTATTGTGTGGGCAGCATACCTTTCTCTAAACAATGATACATCTTATATGCATGGTGGGTTTCCATTTTAGTTATATCAAGTGCTATTGCTTTTTATGCACAATGGATTTATGTTTTAGACATCGCTACCAATTGCCTTAAAATACCTGTGGAAACCCATGCTAGTTTGGTTGGTTTATGTGAAAACTATACCATTGATCAAAGGGGAATTTGGCAGAAAACATTTGAATATGTCTTATGTAATGTGGTTATTTTTTGCTATGCAAATGAGGAATCTATGGTAAAGCTTTGTTTGGACAATACCTTAAAACTTTAAATTATGAGTATTGCATGGTGGCTACTTATTTTAGACATTGCTAAGAATTATTTAAAATACCATGTGGAAGCCCATGCTAGGGTGGCTGGTTTAGGGATTGAACAAAAATTTATTGGACAAAGGGGAATCTAGCAAAGAAATTTGGATGTGCCTAATGTACCTTTGGTAAGCTCTTGATATGTAGAGTAGTATTTTGCGGTATGACTTGGTTTGGAGACTATGCCTTCAAACTCTCAATCTATTTTCTGGTCTAGTCTCATTCAATAACTTAATATGGATAGCTTAACCATGTTGGAATACCAACCAAGAAACTATATAAAAAATCTCGAAAACCACAAAATGATTGCAAAATCACAACAAAAAGCTTGTAAAAAAATTCCCTATCCTATGCACATAGAGCTCTCACGAGAGTATGAGCCACTTTGCAAAAAAACAAACAAAACACAATTTCAAACGCTTCAAAGGAGAACTTAAAATCATAGGGCATGAAAAATGTGGACCTTTGGCTGGAGGACAGAATGTATCCCTAGCATCCCGTCACAAAATCCTCTCCATCTTTAAAAGGATATAACTTCATTGGTGAACCATGTCGGAGATAGACCCAATGGCTTGTATGGCTACACCAAGTAGCTGGCTGCAAGAAATGATGTTTTGTAACAACGATAGAGAGAGAGAGAGAGAGAGAGAGAGATTACATGCAAGAAAAATGTGCACTTACACCAAAAAGTCGTGCAATGTGTGCAGAAGGTTGAAGGCAGCAAGGAGACCATGAAGGATCTTACTTCCGGGGCATCCCAGTAGGAAACATGTAAGATAGCACAAGCAGACAAAATAAAAAATTTATAACTAGGTACATTTTCAAAGGGTTAATTCAAGAAGTGAAAATTTTCATACATAAGGGTTTTTTTTTTTCAAAAATGCATACATAAGGGGTACATATAATACTTGAAAATATACTGGTAAGGGATTATTGAAATACCTCTTGTTTGCACGTGTTATATGTAACTTTTACATAAAGGACTTAGAGAAAAAAAAAACATTGCTAGGTCTTTGCCAAAGATAAAGAAGACTACAAGATATTGAGGACTTTAAGGCTTGGCTTGAGAGGAATCAAGAAAAGAGTGCAAGACATCAAGTAATTGCATCCATCCTTACCAGTTTTATATTCCTTAAAACATATCTATTACATTTGATATGTTGGCCCAAATATTTGTTTCACCCTGACAAGGAAGTGGAGCACAACAAAACAACCTCCTTGGAGCCCTATGGTCTCGTACTAAGTTGCAAAAATGTTGTTGGCTTCTTGGATGACAAGCTCTATGGTAAGATTGTTGCCAAGCAGTTTAACAGTCTTTTGAAGGAGAACCAACTGCATGTATGGGATGTTCAAATCAATTTTGGATGAAGCTAGAATGTCCAATAAGGGATATGTTGTAGTTTACAAGTATGTAGCAACATTTGTAGCTTTCATTTTATTTGGAAAGGTTTTAGCATCTTATCTCCTCGTACTCAAGTCTGTGTAGAGATAGGTTAAAAATATTCGTATCAAGCACGCCCTACTTCCAACCACTATTGCCAATGGTGATTCGCTGAAAGCTCCTCCTCAATCACCACATCTGGTAATATTGGCAAGGTCTAAGAAGTCGCCTTGGCTTTTTGTGCAAAGCTTCTTTTCACCATGGCTTATGGCTCTTCCACCTTCAAGGAAGTTACTACAGAGTCCCCTACCTCAATCGCAGAGCTTGAGACAACACAAACACAGAGCTTGAGAAATAGCATGCGCAAAGCTTAAGACATTACAAATGCATGTGTGTGGTCGATGAGAGGTTTAGGATGTGGGGTATAGTTAAACCCACTTCTAATTCCAAATTTGAAACTTTTCCATGTGAATTTTCTCCACTTATGGCATAAACCTCTCCCAAAGATCCTCCTAAAGTTATCCTTCTTGTCTCACCCTCCTTGAAATGAGAGTTTCCACTAACATAAGGCTTCAAGAAAAATTTGTTAATAGCTTTGGGGAAAATACTTTCCTGAAGATCAGCTAGCAAATAGGTTGAAGGCGCAATTTCTTCAACAATCTAAAAAGAACCCAAATACTTGAGCTTCAACTTTCATGGCCTCTTTCTACCTATTGTTGTACATTAATACCCAATCTCCCTCTGTAAATGTTTTTTGTTTCAAATTTATATCCATCCATGCTTGCCTCCTCCTTTGGATTGCTTCATTAATGTAGGCAGCTTGAATTTTGAACTCTTCCAATTTTAGGAGTTATTACTGCCTAAAAAGTGAAGAATCATCCCCTGAAAATTTATATTGTAGTGCAACCCTTAACCTTGGCACAACAAACTCCATTGGCACAATGGATTCCAGTCCATACACCATCTTAAATGGTGTCATTCCTATACTAATCTTGACTGTTGTCTTGAATGTCCATAGTACAAAATCTAGTTGGGTGTCTTAGTCCTTCTTGTCTTATGAAACCATTCTTCTCAAAATTTTGATGAAGTTCTTCTTTGTGGACTCTGCTTGACCAGTTGTCATCTTCTCTGACTCTAGAACTCTTGGACATTTGTTCTTCAAACATATTCTCTACATGCCTAATGGCTTCAGATGCTTCGTTCTCCTCCTCTAATCTCTACACCTTGGTTATTTTTAGTGCTTTCTTTCAAGTTCAATTCATGTGAATGTTGTTTATTTTCTATTGTTTCTGCAATCTTTTGCACATCTACTTCAAAAATGGGGAGCATTGTTTCATTTCTCTGAAGAAAGTTCTCCTCATATTCATCAATAGATTCTATAATATTGATACCTTCTTCATACAAATGTCTGAATCCAAGTGGGATGGTCTTCTTTGTAACCATCTGTACCCTTACATTCTTTTTCCTCTGTGTAATCACAATGGTATGTGCACCCCATAATTGTTTCACCCTTGGTTGCCCTTAGACATCGTCTACCCAAAATCATTGGGTTAGAACATGTTGACTCTTCCATTCTCAAAATAACAAAATTCACCACAAAAGTTAATCATGCTACACTCGTTGTCTGATTTTTTAGAATCCCTAAAGGTTTCTCTCTTCTTTGGTTAGCCATTTGACCTGAAAAGGTGTTGGCTCCCATTTCATGAGATTTGGCTTCTTACAGAGTGATTCAAGGATAATATAATTGACTGCTAAATCTCCATTCACCCCAAGCCATCTGAAAGCTAAACCTTCCCAATGGAAATATTTATTGCAGATACTTTGTAAACCGCATCCACTGGAGCTACATCTCCACAATCAATACGAGCCAAATCATTTAGATTGCTTTCCCCCCTTTTTGTCCTTCCTTATCTTTAATATGGCTTGTCAATTTTTTTTAAAAAAAAGGCTAAAATTTGGGACTAATTTCAGTAGCTGGCCCACCTTTACTAAAATGGGTTCTTCCAACAATGCTTCAAAGAGATCATCTGATAGTCCTTTTCCAGGTTTCTCCTTGGAACTATTTTCCTTCTCTAAGGAGCTTGATTTCCCAGTTTTTGAAGGTCTCTTGCCTAGATTATTCCACATTGCCTACATTGTATCTATTGCCCATGGACTTACAGGTTCTTCAATATGCTGGTTTAACTGAATTTCTCTCAGTATCCCCATTCTGATCCTATCCTAGGCTTCCCAATCAATGGGTCCTTTACAAATATTCCCTTGCACTTCCTATTTTTTCTTTAGTTTCCTCTTTGATCTAGTAATGGCTAGGCTCTCCACCTCCGGAGAACCTTGCAAATTTGAACTGCAAAAAATAATAATAAATCTACAAACAGCACAACAAAAAACCAACCACATTCTATGAGCAAATGTCCCTTTTACATAAGACTCCAAGTGACAAACACAACTTCAAGGAATATGGTCAGTATTAAGAAAATCAGATTCTGAAACACAGTTCTAGCGCCCCTATTCGCTTGGTACTAACCTTGCAAATTTGAACTGCAAAAAAGAATGATAGGATATCTTTGCACTATGTAGAGATCTGCGTCGACAAAGCGAGGTAGAAGAGGACTTGGAAAGCGGGTAGGAGTCCTTGTCCTTTTACCGTTTGCCCACTTTGTGAAGGCTCGGTTGGGGCGGGAAAGCTTCAATATGGAATGGTGATCCAAGTTTCTCAAACACCTCATCGTTTACGTGTCGACGTGCTACCTTTACATGTGATGGCTTTGGAAACAATGATACTCTTTGTAATTTATTTTGAGACTTTTTTAGCTAATGCTTTTAAGAGATCCCTATATCTCATCTGCAAGATGCCACTCTCATCAAGTATTGCTTGCACTTCCATTGACTCCAGCTGATTCTCCTCTATGAAGGAGGTAAGGAGCCTCCCTTTCAATTTATCAAATTTTTCCCAAGTTATCATCTCTTCAACTGCATGTTTTGAAACTAGACGACTGTAATGCACATCAACATTGGAACCTACTCCAGCATTGGAACCTGCTCCGTTTGAGTTTGGATGTACCAAAGACCTGCAAAGAAAGCACCATGCGTCATGATCAGTAATAAGAAAGTGTAAAGCATATATTCATACAAAAGCAGAACCAAACTTTGAGTTACCTTAAAGCTCGTATTCGTTTTTTCAGGTCGCCACTACCAATCTTCATATTCTCTATATTGTTACATAGATCTTGTTTTCTTTTCCAACTCTCAACCACGGTGTCTTTCACACGCAAACTTGTGATCTTCTTCTCAAGGCTTTGAATTGTCTCTCTATTTGATGAAATCTTCTGAGCGCATGCTTCATTAAGTTTCTTCAGTTTCATGTTCTCTATTGCTAGGAGGTTTATTTGCTTTTCCATATTCAATCCTTGCATTTCCAAATGTTCAATGTATCCTAGTAGCATATCCTTGCCATCACCTATGAATGTAAAAGGTTAGTAATATCAACAAAGGGAGGTGGCACATTTTTTATAGGATCCTTTGGGTAAATAAACCCATCGGTACACAAATCCAAATGATATTCCTTGTTTGTTCTTCTAAGTTCTTTCTCCCGTGGGCCGTTGGGATAAGAAAGAATCCTTTCTACGTTTCTGCAATTGTGCATACTCTTGCAATACATCAACGTGAAGATGATGTGTGTTCTTTCTTTGGGTAAGTGTTGAAGATGAAGGGGTTGAGAAATGCAAGTTCAAATTAATGTTTTCATCAGAAAAGAAGTGTTGACCATTCCTATGACTAACAAAATATCTCAAGTTTGGGCATCAAAGGTTTGGAAGCTCACATTTGAAATCATTGTAGCCCCATGTTTAGAGTTGATAGAGTTTTTATAGCTTATGTTTTTGGAGGGAATGGCTATAAATTGGGGCTTTGAATCAATAGACATTTTGTTATTTAGATTCTGACAAGAGAATGAAGGACAAGAAAAGAAGATGGAAGCTACCTAACAATGCATGTCATTTTGGCTATTTGTTGGTGCAAAAAATCATCACCTAAAATATATAGTATATAACACATTTTCATTTTCTCTCTCTAAGATTATGTGGAACTTCCTACAGGGCCCAAAAATGATTCCAAAGTTCTCCCAATGGCTATATGCAAAGCATCATGGAAAATTGGCTTATGTTATTCTAATTGTGCAAGGCAAGTTGGAACACGCAAAGTTGCAAAACGTCTAGAAGGAGGAAATCTACACTACAGTAAACAAGACCTATCAACATTTTTTGCAAGGCCCGAGCCAAAGGGACTTCAGGGTGAGCCCTTGTCAAAAAAATGTGAGACCATCATACTATGTTTATGATAAGATATTTCAAATCTCTGGATGGACAAAGGAAACATCATAGCCAAAGCTCTCTCAATTTTAGTACAAGGGCTTGGCAAATGTCCTCCAAGTGTGCTTCATCTAGAGGGAGTGTATCATGACACACAACCATCACATGGCATTAAATTCCATCCAACACAGCTTTGCACATGACATACTTCACAAGCGTGTCAATTGGGACAATCATCCATCAAACATACCTTTTCACGGGACATACTTCACAAGCATCTCAATTGGGGCAATCGTCCACATAATGTAAAGGTGGGTTTGGGTGATGCTATAAATAAGAGGCCCAAGCACGCCGTGCAAAACACAACCACCTGCTAAAAAGAGGCCCACCGTGCTTCTGCCGAGGGAGCATGGAAAACAAGTTGTGATGGCCTCCCAAGGAGATACTTTGGCATGCCAAGGGCAAATCATGGAATCCTTGCAAGAGCACCCTATCTGGAGTCAAGCAAGAGTTGCATATCTTGAGGTAGTGATGATGTCTAGATACAACGCCAAGTACTACCCCCCTTTCCCCGGGGTTGTTGATGCATTGTTGAGATAGGTTCTATCAGAGGAATCCCAATATCCGAGCGAGTGCTTCCGAGCAAAGAAGAAACCGAGCGAATGAAAACTACTAGATCAATGGAGCACATTGTAATGTAGGTGCCCAAATCAACTCTAGTCTGAAATTCTTTCGTCAGTTTTAATGGGCACTTTATAATCTTTCCATCTCTATATTTATGCAAAAGGCACTAGGAACTCTATTTGGTGCTCTAATGTCCCGATTCAAATTTTCACCTCCATGTCATGAATCTTCCACGTATGCATGTTGCTTGTGTTCTATCTCCTCTTGTATATCCTTTGTTAGTTTAAAGTGACCAGCCAAAGGTGTAGAAACTCGTTTTGCATTTTGCATTGCAAACCTTTCTAGTACCTTCTTGATGTAGTCTTCTTGAGATAGCTTTATTGTCTTCTTCTTCCTGTCCCTTGATATTTTCATACCAAGTATCCTCTTTGCAGCACCTAAATCTTTCATCGAAAAAGATTTAGACAGCTCCTCTTTTAGGTCTTTGATGTCCTGCATGTTAGCACTTGCAATCAACATGTCCTGCATGTTAGCACTTGCAATCAACATGTCATCAGCATACAACATTAGAATGATGAATTTCCCATCTCCCAAATTCTTCGTGTAGACGCAGTGATCCGAGTTGCATCTTGTGAATCCATGATCCAACATCCATTGATCAAACTTCAAGTACCATTGTCTTGATGCTTGCTTTAAACCATACAAGCTCTTCTTTAATCTGCAAAACATTTTCTCCTTACCCTTTACTTCATACCCCTTTGGTTGAAGCATGTAGATTTCCTCCTCTAAGTCACCGTGAGGGAATGCCGTATTTACATCCATTTGCTCGAGATTTAGATCATGAGCAGCCACAAGGCCTAAGACAAGCCTAATTGAGTTCATTTTTACAACAGGAGAAAATATTTCATTGAAGTCAATACCTTTCTTTTGAGAAAAACCTTTTACCACAAGCCTAAACTTGTACCTTTTCTTCCCACCTTCTTCTTCCTTCACCTTGTACACCCATTTGTTTTGAAGTGCCCGCTTACCTTGAGGCAAATCAACCAATTCCCATGTTTGGTTGCGATGTAGTGAGTCCATCTCCACTTGCATGCTCTTCGTCCATTCTTCTTTGGATTCATGTTGCATTGCTTCTTCGTATGATTCCGGCTCTCCAGAATCTGAGATCAAGAGATGGTTGAAGGAAGGAACAAACCTTTCTGGAGGTCTACTTTCTCTTGTAGATCTTCGGGGAATAGGTTGAGGCTCCTCATTTGGTTGACGTTGTTGCACATTGTCACCGTTTGCAGTCCTTGAGCCTTCACCGTCCTCAAGCTCCATGTACTCATCACCTGTTTCTTTTGTTTGATTTCTTTCCAAGTAATCTTTGTACATATTTTGTTTGTTAAAAATTACATCCCTACTCCTTAAGATTTTACCGTCTTCAGGATTCCATAGGCGATACCCAAAGTCACCTTCTCCATAGCCAATGAAGAAACACTTTTTGTACTTTGCATATAGCTTTGATCTTAGGCTTCTATCTATGTGCATGAAAGACTCACACCCAAACAATTTGAGAAATGCATAATTCACCGGTTTACCTGTCCATGCCTATTCTGGAACTCCCCCATCCAATGCCGTTGAGGGTGACCGATTGATTAAGTACACAGACGTACTTACAGCTTTCGCCCAAAGCTCAAGCGGTAGGCCTGCATGTAGCCGCATGCTTCGTGCTCGCTCCATGATTGTCATGTTCATCCTTTCCGAAATCCCATTTTGTTGAGGTGTCCTTGGGGTTTTCCTTTGCCTCCGAATGCCATTGCTAGCACAAACGCTTTCAAAAGCTTGGCTGCAATATTCGCCTCTATTGTCGGATCTGAGGTATTTAACCTTGGTACCTGTTTCATTCTCCACAAAGGATTTCCACCTTTGAAATATTGAAAATACATCGGATTTATTCTTCATGACATAAACCCATGTTTTTCTAGTCGCATCGTCTATGAATGTTACATAGCACAATCAGCCACCAAGTGATGGTGTACTTGCAGGACCCCAAACATCAGAATGAACCAACTCAAGTTTTTTATTTTTTCTTTCATTTCCTAATTTTTGAAATTTTACCCTCTTTTGTTTACCATAAACACAATCTTCACAGAACTCTAAGTCCACTTCTTTCAACCCTGGTAGAAGCTTCTTTGTTTGAAGGATTTGCATTCCTTTGGCACTCATATGCCCAAGTCGGTAGTGCCACACCACACTGTCAACTTCTGTAGTTGCTGCACAAGCTGAAGGTTGCGTGCTAACAGTACACAAGTAAAGTGTACTGACTTTTTCTCCCTTGGCAACCACCAAAGATCCCTTTGAGATCTTCCACCGTTTGTTTCCGAATGCAATGTTGTGACCTTCATCGTCCAATTGTCCTGTAGAGATCAAATTTTTGCGAAGAGAAGGAACATGCCTAACATCTTTAAGATTTCATTCATTTCCGTTAGTAGTTTTGACAGAAACTGTACCTTTGCCGAAAATCTCACAAGCTTCATCATCTCCCAAGTATACATACCCACAATTACCTTTGGTGTAGTCTTGCATATGTTGCTTGTGTGGTGTCGCATGGAATGAAGCCCCGGAATCTACTATCAAGGAATTAGACACATTGTCTAATGAGAGAATTAGAGCATCGTGCTCTACTTTACCTGCCACATTGGCCTCCGATGTTGGCTTGTTGTCTTGAGACTTTGTCTCCTTCTTCTTCTTGGACCAGCAATCCTTCTTGACGTGGCCCTTCTTGCCGCAGTTCCAACATTCAAGAACTGACTTTGTGCGTGACTTGCTCCGCCTTGAGCGATCACGACCCTTTTGGTTTTTGAACCTTTCCTTAGGCCTTCCTCTTGTTTCCACTAACAGTGCAGCACTTGATGATTCTTTTGTGCTTCTCCTTCGTATTTCCTCACTTAGGAGAACACCCACAACATCATCAAACTTAAGAGTATTTGTACCAGAGATAGAATTACTTACAGCCATCACAAGGCTGTCCCAACTATCCAGTAGAGATGATAGTATAAGGAGAGCTCGCACTTCATCATCAAAATTGATGTTCACGGATCGAAGTTGACTTATGTTTGTGTTAAAGTCATTTAGGTATTCTGCAACTGAACCATTCTCTGCCATCTTTAGATTGAATAAGCGCTTCATAAGAAATACCTTATTGGATGCCGATGGTTTCTCGTAGAAGTCGTCAAGTGACTTCATTAAGCCCTCCGCGGTCTTTATCTCCAAAACATTGAAGGCCACCGTTGACACTAAGGTTAACCGGATTGTTCCCAGTGCCTTTCGATCAAGGACAATCCATGCTTCATCTGCCATCATTGCGGGCTTCTTTGCAAGATCGCTTAGTGGCAAATAGAGGTCCTTCTGGTAGAGATAGTCTTCAATCTGCATCTTCCAATGTTGGTGGTTTTTGCCGTTCAACTTCTCAATCTTGAGCTTCCCTTCCTCCGCCATAACTCCCACTCAATTCAAGGAATCCTTTCCTTGGGATAACTTAGCTACGAGCAAACCTTGCTCTGATACCAGTTGTTAGGAAATAAGACGTAGCTAAATAGATAATTGAGTAGATTACTTAATGGAGAGAGGCAAATTTACATACATGAGATTATAGAGTGAAGAGAGAGAGAGAGAGAGAGAGAGAGAGAGTACACACGATATACGTGGTTCACCCAATGTAGGCTACGTCCACGGGAAAGCAGCCACTCAATGGTTTTAGTACTTCAAAACAAGAAGTAGTTTACAAAGGGATTATACCCTTAATGGAGCTCCCACCTTGCTTCACTCTCACCACCTCACACTCACCTTGTTGCATCAACTTCACACTATATGAAATGTGTGTAGAAATGGCCTCCTTTTATAGGCCAAAAGGGCTGCCCTCTCTCATGAGAGGCAGCCATGTGTAGTTGTCCTTGTGTAGATAAGTTCAAATTGGACCCTCCAATCCGCCCATGTGTGGCCGTCCTTGAGAAGACAAGTCCGCTTTTGAATTCGACCACCGGCCACCGGCCAACCGACGGTTGTTTTCCGACCACTTTCCGGCCGACGTCCGGCCATAATATTCCGGCGAGGGAAAAAAAAGTCTCGGGGGCGGAAGCCCCCGAGGCCCCTAAAGTTGCCCCTGATTTTTTGCCGTGAAAATTTTGGTTTCCAGCAAGTGATTTTCCTGCACGCACGATGGCTTCTCCTCATAATGGGGGCCTTACAAATGTGCACTTTTACCACAGAAAATTACAAGGGTAAATCAGGATCCATACTTAACAACATGTGAGAATATACCAACTTTTAAAGGGAGCGGTGGTATTGTTTTCTCCAAAAAAGAAAGTGGAGAATCAACGAAAATTCTCTCTCTCTCTCTCTCTCTCTCTCTCTCTCTCTCTCTCTCTCTCTCTCTCTCTCTAATGGAAGGCTTTGCTGTAACAGCATCTAAGAACTGAAACTTTTTGTTTTTGTTGCCGACTTGAAGGCAATGTCATACAAAACTTGCAAGGGTGGAAAACCCACACTCGCCATGGAGAATGATGCAAAATCTCCAAGGAATTTTGATGCTAATCCAACCACATCGTCTACAACAACAGAAGCAATGATCATGGCTTACTTGATCTCATTACAAGAAACCGTCAACAAGCAAGGTGAAGAGTTGCGCGCACTTGCAATGGAGAATGACACTTTAAGAGTTCTCATTGTGGAGAATGAGCACCTCAAGAAGGTTCTTGAAATGCAAACAACACGCTTGAGCATATTGAGAATGAAGTTCAAGAATCTAAACGCTCTCTTGTTGACATGAATGTATTGAAAGAGTGCTTGCACAAAGTTGAGAGTGATCGTGTATTGAAAGAGGAAATGATAGATACAATACAACATTATGTATATGAGATGAGAAATTCATCCAAATCATGGGCTTATATATGTAATGATAATGTGGTTTCTACATCTCCTATCACCCAAGCCATTGTCCAAGCAAAGAATGTAGATAATGTTGACACTCAAGAATTGCAAGAACGACAAAAACGCTCAAAGAACATCGTCATTCATGGAATCAAGGAGGAAAGCATGGAAACACCCCAATCTCTTGCGATTGCTATTGAAGAGTTTTTGGCTACACACTTTGGAATGTCAGGAATGATGGCTTATGGTGCACATCAAGTTGGAAAACAAGAAGTCCCTTGCTCGGGAGAAAGACCTATTGTATGTACCATGGCTGATAAGGTAAAGAGAAAGAGCATCCTTGACAATAGTTGGATCTACCTCAAAGGAACGGGTTGTAATGTATATGAGGATCACACTCTTATGCAGCAAAATGTACATCGCAAATCATATGAGGAAAGAAGCAAGAAGGTTCTCAAGAAGAAAATCCACTTGGGGAAGATACAAGTCCACCCAACAAATAGGGACACATGACTATGAGACCAACTCACGCTTGCAAATAAGCTTTTGGAATTGTAACAGATATCCATGGAATGTGAGAATTGGCATTGATGAGTTTATCAATGACTTCGATGTGATACTTCTTGTCAAAACATGGGAGCATGATGCACAACAAATTCTTGGATTTGACAAATACGATGTGCATTCTTTGATGTGGGCCAAAAATGAAAAGCAACAAAGAGGCCAAGGAGGCGTAGCATGTATGACCAAAAAGGGTTTGACAAATACGATGTGCATTCTTTGATGTGGGCCAAAAATGAAAAGAAACAAAGAGGCCAAGGAGGCGTAGCATGTATGACCAAAAAGGGTTTGAAAGATGTTTCCATTGTCAAAGAAGATAAGTATAAATGCTACTTATGGCTGAAAATCAGCCCACCAAATGGTCAAGTCATGTTTGTGGTTTGTTGCTACATTCCTCACTATGACTCCAACTTTTATGCTCGTTTGGATATGGATAGAGATCAGCCCTTTGTTGAACTAGAGGAAGACATTGCTCATTACAAGGATCAAGGTGAAGTCATTGTTTTTGGAGACATGAATGCTCGCACAATTACGTTACAGCACATGCCGCATGTCTCAAGAATAATGGATGACTCATACATGTATAATCAAAGTTCTAATGATGCAAAATAACTGGATCACTATGGAAAGTCACTTCTACATATGTGCAATAGTACTGGAATGCTCATTGCAAATGGTGTATCTCTATGGTAAGGCACCAATGACTTTACATGTAGAATGCACAATGGTGATAGCATGATTGACTATATGTTGTTCTCGGAAGCCACTCTACAATGCATACAAAGATTTACACTTGGTGAATGGAATCCGGAATCGAATCATCATTGAGTGAAATTTGGACTCACAAAGGGGCCCTTTAAGGAGTTTGAATTTACCTCTCTCTACCAAAACGGACGCATGGATACATTTTCTCAAACAAACTCCAAAGTTGGCGGAGGTTTGACAGTTAGAATGTCCTCTTCAAGCTCTATCTACTGATATATAGCACGCCATGATATTCCTTATATTTTACAAGATTCTTCTTTTGATTCACCTATGATATGCCAACTTTGTCGAAATCTAAGCGACTCAAAAAAAGAATCTTTTAAAATACGAGGAATCTAATGGCATGCTATATATCAGTAGATAGAGCTTGAAGAGGACATTCTAACTGTCAAACCTCCGCCAACTTTGGAGTTTGTTTGTAAAATGAATCCATGCACCCATTTTGGTAGAGAGAGGTAAAGTCAAAATCCTTAAAGAGTCCCTTTGTGAGTCCAAATTTCAGCTAATGAGGATGTTATGTATTGACCTCAAGTGTGGTAAACAGCCCGAGCATATAGCCTCCAATCATGATGTGAATTATTTCTACCTACGTCTAGACTTCAAACGAGCACTTATATATGCTGATATGGTGGACCAAATGTTAAGCATGATAGAGCATAAAGAGAGCCCAACATTAGAATGCAAGTGGAAAGTTTTCAAAGAAGTAATTTTCTCTTGCGTGAAGGAATGCTTTTCGGTGAAACACATATCTTGCAAAAGGTCTAAGAAGGTTAGCACCAAGAAGAAATGGTTTGACATGGAATGTAGTCAAGCCCAAAAACACTTGCTAAGATTGGATGCAAGCAAAGACAAGGAATTTTACTTGGAACGTTCACACACATATAAAGCACTTGTTCAAAAGAAGAGCAGAAGGTGGCCGGGAAGGCAAAAAACAACTTCTTTTAGGGCAAGAGAAAGCACATGTATGTGGCAAGTTTTGGCAAAATCTAAAAGGCAAGCACGTTGAGAGCTGTGATGACTTGACTCTTGAGGATATGTATATGCATTGCAAGAACCTCTATGAGCAACAAAATGTTGATAAGATGGAATGTTCTAGCTCCCTTCCGTTTAAGTCTCCCTTCTTTACCATTGAAGATGTATGCCACTCGCTTGAGAAACTTGCTACTCGCAAGGCAGGGGACCTTCAAGGTGTCAAGGCTAAAATGATTAAAAGGACAAGCAAGAAAACACGATATTGGAAATGTGATATGTTACTAGCCGTTTTTCGACTCACCGTAATTGCCATAGTGAGTTAACCCACCCTACCAAAATCATCCAAACAATGTGGCTATCCCTACCATTTCACTGTATATAGGTGTGTGTAAGTTAGGGGACTTTCCCCATATCTTCTTAAAAACCCTCAATTAGCTAGTCACTGGGCTAGTTGAGCCAAAAAAATAAAACAATAAAAAAATAAAAATTATAAGTATATTATGGCCCATTTGTGTGTAAATATTTCATTGTATATAGGGCCTAAATAAAAGGGATTTTCATAATTATTTTGGTATTTATTTAAATATTTCTACCTATGGTGTATTATTTATGCTACGTACATTGACTCACCATTACCATATTTTTTCTTACCATTTTGCATACTCTTTATTCCATATAAAAATAATTTCATGCAAGCTTCTCTTATTTTTGGTGTAACTCCATCCCAACAAAAATCCAAAGAAACTAGTTCTATATTTTTTTCACTATTGTGATTTTTTCCTTCCTACATCTATTCTCTATTACTCTCATAAATTAGACCACCAAAAATATTCATCTTTTTATGGTAGACTTATAATGAGAGAGATTTATTTTGACCCCTTTATATTTTTTCCACCTATATTATTTATATTTGACATGTACATATTTTTTTAGACCCCTCAATATTTGATTTTCTTAGTTGTACTATTCACTTATATCATGATCTCAACAATATCTTCAATTATAGACCTACCAAATAAGGTCAAAGGTATGTGGCATGCATGCATGCACTATGGGGGGCTCACTCTTGGAGGTATTCAAAAGAATTATCCAAAGAAGGACCTCACAAGGACTTTGTGCAGTGGAAAAAAAATGTCGGTTTTGCTAATTTTTTAAAGATCACATGCTCCCCGACTTTGAAAAGGTGATACAAACAAAAGTTATAGCTTGTGGACTGAACTTTTACCTCAAATTTTTTCATATTTTTTTGAGCTACAAGCTGTGAGCTATGATTTTATTGGTGGACCCCAGTTTGCCCATGCTATGCAGCCACACTCCCTCTTCCACTTTATCATTTTCCTCTTTCACACACAGTTCTCCACTCATCATCCCCACCTCTCTCACCACTCCTCTCTGCACCCTACTCACCTCCTTCTCAACCTTGAAGAATAAGAGAAACTATGGTGAACTCATGTCTCCTACACACACTTCCATTCCAAAATTGACCACCTAGTGTCATTTTTCCTCATCCATATTATCCATATCTATCAAAAAACCACAAAATTCAGCCTCTTCTCTTGAAAGACAGCATCATGGTGATTGATTACTCATGTTCACTTACCTTGGCTCCCAAGGAAGGTCAAGAGTGGAGAAAAAACGTACCATCAAAGCTAGTGGACCATCAACAAGCATCAAAATTGACCCTACTCAAGACACTTGGAGCATCAACATTGTAAGAAATCCATAATTTCTTACCTATTGAGAGTTTTTTCTTCCTTATTTGTACCCTACATGGATACTCCCATTGTAAATATCCAATTCCATTTGTAAATCAATAAAAATACTAACTCTGCTAGTTTACTAACACTAACCTACTATGAAAAGTCCTATAACCTCCACTTCTCTCCTCTCTCTCTTCTTCATCTATCCCCACCAACTTCTTGATAATTCCAAGCAAAAGAAATTAGATAAGTGATGAAAATCTAACCCAACCATGGTTAGAGGAGTAACCCTAGCCCTCAAAATTGCTATAAAAAGAGGGTGTAGCTAGCACAAAAGGGGGGAGCCATAAGCAAGAGCACTATGCTATAGCTTGAGAAGCCAAACTCAACCTCTCCAGAAGGAGCTCTTGAGTGGAAGCTCATTGTCTTATGCATATGCATGTGTGTGTTTGTTGTTTTTTCCAACCCCAACCCAATTGAGCAGCACGGGAGCCTAGAAGGATGCATTTAGGCCACTCTTCTTGATGCCCGCCCCAGACCGCCTCAAATTGGTGCCCCCACTGAGGATGGCTTGTGTATTTTTGTGTAGGATCAACCTTTAGCATAGTCAAGTAGTTTGCATGAATCACGAAAATTTGTATGAAACTTTCATTTAGTATTGCAAGGCAAAAGTTACACATAATTGTTAGTACTAAGTTGCAATTTCAGCGAGTAATTCGTAGAATTTTGGGCCCTCTTAGGTTGGCCGAGATAAACGCTTCAGTAAATCCTTTTATTTTACCTCTCATTAGATACGACCTTAGTTTGGATGTCTATATTTTTGTTTTATTTTAAGCATTAGGTCATTCATAGACAATGGATAATGGCCTAGGAATAGAGGTTTTTCCCTTCCATTTCACTCCACACATTAGAATAAACATTGCAAATAGTAGAAAAATCCATTTTCAACAACGTATGGCCCGTTCATGTTTGGTGCCCAAAGAGTAGGAGAAATTCTCGCGTCACCAAACCCTATCATCCTGCCTCTTATTGATTATCATAGGTCATTTGATGTGAATATTTTTATTTTGTTGTAGAATAGATTGCAATTTAGAAAATATTATTGTGTAAATCTTTTTAAGAAAGAAAAACAAAAACATGTTGTCACTTTGAAACTAATTCAATGGAGAGCCAACGCCAAATGTCCGGATACCCTCTTTTCTTTGGAGAGCCTGGAGAGGATGCAAAATTATTTTTAGCAAATTTCAAGATGTCTTGTCGTATCAAGAGGATAGTAACTGATCAAAAACGTGTAGAGATGTTTGAGGTGGTCCTTAGGAAAGATGCTAGCACTTGGTTTGACTCGTTGCCTGAGGAAGTTAAAGGGAATTACATGGAAGTTGTGAATCATTTCAAGAGATACTTCTTTGATCCCCAAAACACTCAAAAACTATGGCAAGACATTGTTTCTCATAAGCAAAAAGACCTAGATGACTACTACTTGTACAAGCAAGAGTTTCTATGTCTTTGGGCTGTATGGGTGAGAAATGTTGCTAACCCTGGTGATGGTGCAGAGTTCCTAAAGAAGGAGAGGTTCATAGCCGGACTCTTTCCTGACCTTAAGATAAAAGTTGAGGCGGGTGCACCTGCTACCTTTGATGCAGCTGAAACTAGGGCTGCTGAGAAATATAGAAAACTCAAGTGCCTAAGGGGAGAGATTCCAATAGAAGGTCTTAGACTCAAAGGTAAGTCACAAGCATCAACATCTAGAGAGATTCCTGAGGTAACGGCAGAAGTGATTGAGAAGTTAAATGAATCTTTAAGCAGCTTGTCAATTCACCTTGCACAAGCTGTAGGTCCAAAGGGACAAGCAAAGAAGTCTGAAGAGCGAGATCCACGACCTAGGAGAGTCTTGCAATGCTGGGATTGCAGAGAGTCTGGACATGGGATGTATAATTGTCCTTGGCCCCATGGGGAGCCAGGGAGACCTAACTTGAATACCCAGTAATGAATGCAAGTGAAGGAACTGGTCAACAACCAAGGCTTCTACAAAGACCAAATGGACCAAGACCACCTCCACAAGGAGTGGAAGGAGTTCCACCTTTGCCAGACACAAATGTGCATGTGGTAGAGGTGAAAAATTCAAAAGAGGTTGGCATGGAAGAAAATGGCATTAAGCGTGGCCGTGAAAAAGGCAAGGAGAAAGAAGGAGTCACGTCACAAAGTGATCATGGACAAGAAAAGAAGGCAAAGGACACCAAGGAAACCAAGAGGACTCGACGTCGTATCAACCTCCAAGACTTCCCTCTTGGATATGGTATGGCCCCATACAACTTGTTGGAAGACATGAGAGGTAAGGGTCCTAATATCTCATGGCCTCAGTTTCTTGCATTATGCCCACAAGTTAGGAGGGATTTAACAAAGGCAGTTAGCACTAGGAGAAAGGTAAAAGAGAGAGTGCCTGTTGTAAAAATTTCACAAGCTGAAATGAATGAGGATATTACACCGGTGCTAGATTGTTACATCAAAGGAAGATTGGTTAGGAAAGGTCTAGTGGATGGGGGTGCACAAATTTGCATCATGACAGAGGGACTTATGCAAAGACTAGGCATGCACATCCATGAGACACCTAAAGTCAAAGTGAAAATGGCAAACAATAGCAAGGCTAGGTGCGTAGGCATTTGTAAAAATGTTTTTGTGGAGTCCTTTGGCATTAAGAAGGCAGTGGATTTCTATGGCATGTCTACCAAAGGAAATGGTTACCCATTTATCCTAGGGAGACCATGGCTAATGAAAATGCGAGCTTTACAGGATTGGGAGAGTGGAGAGCTAATTTGCAGGAATGACAATCATAAGAAGGTTGTCTTTGACATGAAGGAGCAACGCCAAGAGGAGTCCATGAAGAATCATCTCAAAGTGAGATGGAGGAAGGTTGGACCGATAGCACTTCAGAAGGAGAAAGTAGCGACAGCATTACTGAAGAGGAGTCTTCCATCAAAGTCATGGGGGTAAGGTTTAATCCAAACAACCAAGAGACCTCTTGCCCAGGTTTGGAAGAGGTAGGTTCCCAAGAGAACCAAAATGTGCAACATGAAGGAATGTTCGAAGGTATGTTGTTTACAACACTTACAAAGAACAAAAGAGAGGAGTTCAAATGTGTGATAAGGAAATTTCCTAGGCTTTTTGCGAAAGACTACACCAATGTGCGTGGAGTAGATGCTGTTCAACACAAAATTGAGTTGAAGCCAGAGGCCACACCTAAGGCTCAGAAGCTACGAAGGCTAGGAGTCATCAAGGAGCAGGCTTTACTCAAGGAGGTAAGAAAGCTTCTAGCAGCAGCAGGTTTCATTTATCCAGTGGAGAATTCATAGTGGGTCTCTCCCGTTGTTGTCACTCCTAAGAAAAACGACAAGTGGAGGGTGTGTGTGGATTACCATCCACTCAATGAGGCAACAAAAAGAGATCACTTTCCCCTCCCATTTCAGGATGAGATACTGAATGAGGTAGCTGGTCATGAGAAGTACAATGTGTGTGATGGCTACTCAGGTTACTTTCAGTTGTTATGCTTTTAGAGTTATGCCATTTGGCCTGACAAATGCTCCTGCAACTTTCCAACGTTTCATGAACATGGTGTTTCAAGCATTCTTTGGAAAGTCAATCAGGGTGTTCATTGATGATTTCTGCATTTATAGCTCAAAATCATTGCATCTACAAAGGGTAGAAGAAGGTTTAAAGAAGCTCTACGACATGGGAGGCCAACTCAACCCCGACAAGTGTCACATAGGTGAGGATGAAGTGATCTTGCTTGGTCACAAGGTTTCCTATAAAGGAATTGAGGTGGATCCTTCAAAGGCAAAGGCTCTTATTGAGCTCCCATCACCCAAGAATCTCAAAGAGGTCATCTCATTCATTCAAAAGGTGAAGTATATGTCACGCTTCATTCACTTAGCCTCGGAGTTACTTCACCCTTTGCAAAAGTTGACACAACAAGTAGAATTTGCATGGTCTGATGATCTTGAAGAGTATTTTTGTAATATTAAAGTCATTTTGTCAGAGGTACCAACACTCATGCCTCCTTGTTGGGAGTACACATTCTTTGTTAGCTCTAGTGTTGGAAAGGAAACGATTGGTGCAGTTTTATTACAACAAGATCCCCATAGTACCAGGATGCGACCCATCTACTTTGCTAATAGGGTCATGAATGCTTTAGAGAGAGGCTTCACGTAGGCAGAACTCATGATGCTTTCTCTCATGTTTACAATGAGAAAGTTTAGATCCTACTTGCTACCAAAACCTTTTGTAATTCTCACTGCAGAAAATTTGTTCCCTTGGGTGTCATCTCAAATGAATCTTAGTACTAGGATCTCGAAGTGGATTATGGAGTTTCAAGAGTTCCAATACTCTTTCAAGGTATAACATAGTGTGCGTGCACAATTGGCAAGGATTCTCACTTATAAGGTACATGAGAAGGAAATTAAGGTGCCTAAGGTAAAGACCCTACCATTGCCACCACCTAAAAGTATTCCTAATGCTTTTACCTTGTTCTTTGATGGAGCTTTTCGACGAGCCACAGGAAAAGCAAGGAGAGGGCTAGTGTTGCTCAACCCAAGTGGGGAGGTGGTCATGAAAGAGAAGGTCAATCTACCAGGTTCAACTAGCAACAATGAAGCACAATACGACACACTACTTCATGGTTTAAAGATATGCATTAGCCAAGGTATACAACGTCTCATGGTAAAAGGGGATGCACTTCTCAATGTGAAGCAAATTTTAGGCATTTAGGCATACAAGAATGAAAGCCTAAGGACAAAAGTTCATGCCATTCATAGATTGTTTAATCAATTTGAAGAAGTGCAACTATATCATATTCCTAGGAAACAGAATGAAGATGCTGATTTACTTGCACAGCAAGTAGTTACATGTGTTGAGAAAGAAGTGCAGGTCATCATGGTGGCAGCAACTGTCAAGCAACCGAGATACCAGGGATTGGAGTCATTGACTCCCATTGTTAGCTACATTTTGGAGGGTGAGTTTCCACAAGACTTCACGAAGGCTCAGAAGAGGAGAATCATGAAGAAGGCAAGCACATATCTCTTCCTAGAAGGATCCCTCTACCAAAGAGGGAAGGATCAAGTGTGCAGAAGAGTACCAACTATTGAGGAAATCCCAGCCATTCTAAAAGGTTTGCATGAGGAAGCGTGTGGTGGTCATTTTGCACAGAAACTCACTGCAAAAAAGATTTTGCTTGCCGGATATGTTTGGCCAAGCTTGCACATTGATGTTCAACATTGGTGTAAAAGCTGTCACAACTATCAGATTAATGGAAACAAGCATCTGTTACATGGTCCACGTCAGTTAGTCCTTGCAAATGGTCCATTTGAAAAATGGGACATTGATGCTATGGGTCCATTGCCTAGGACTAAAAATGGGAAATCGTATATCTTGGTGATCATAGACTACATGACGAGATGGGTAGAAGCTCAAAGTGTGGCAAGAGTAAATGAGAGGACAGTGAGAAAATTTGTCTACACTCACATTTGTTGTAGATTTGGCACACCTTTGGAGATTGTTTCTGATAATGGTCCAGGGTTTAGAAAAGGATTTCTCACAGAAGTCTGTGAAGAACTTCACATTCTACATCGTCATAGTACACCCTACTATCCCCAATCAAATGGTTTGGTAGAAAAAGCTAATGGTGTCATTTGTAGGAATCATTAGAAAGATGGTGAAAAACAAGACAAAGTTGTGGGATGACTTCTTGGATGGTGCCTTGTGGGCGTATCAAACCACATATAGGGAAGCCACGGAGTTCACACCATTTCACTTGGTCTATGATCAAGAGTCTTTACAACCAATTGAGCTCAACATTCCAACAATGCAACTTCATGGCAAAGCAGCACAAGATGATCAAGAAGCATGGATGGATCGACTTCTTACCTTAGCTGAGCTTGAGTAAAAAAGAAAAGCAGCATACGAGTACTACAAGAGAAAATCTACGCAGGCAAAGGAGAAGCTCGACAAGAAACTAAAGGAACAAGGCATCAATGAAGGAGATCTTGTGCTAAGGTATGACAATCGACTCGATAATCGTTTTGATGCCAAATTTGAAACTAGATGGCAGGGGCCATACATAGTTAAGAAGGCTTTCAATTAAAGTTACTATCAACTTATGGACTTGAATGGGAAAGAGCACTCTAGGAAGGTAAATGGTTATCGCTTGAAGCCCTATTGGAGTCGCCTTCTACCAAAGGATCTACCAAAGATCTGTCAAAGGGCAGCTGTCTCATGTAAGTATTGTTACATGAAGCATGAGTGTAACTCCAGCCAAAATTCTGAGGGGCCAAACAATGAAGATCTCGTCAAGGACTCTGAAGCACTTTCTTTGGAAAAGATGCTCTATGATGGTACATGAATATACCATCATCCTGGGGGAGGGCTAATGATAGTCGTTTTTCGACTCACCGTAATTGCCATAGTGAGTTAACCCACCCTACCAAAATCATCCAAACAATGTGGCTATCCCTACCATTTCACTGTATATAGGTGTGTGTGAGTGAGGGGACATTCCCCAAGAAGAAATGGTTTGACATGGAATGTAGTCAAGCCCAAAAACACTTGCTAAGATTGGATGCAAGCAAAGACAAGGAATTTTACTTGGAACGTTCACACACATATAAAGCACTTGTTCAAAAGAAGAGCAGAAGGTGTGAAGGCAAAAAACAACTTCTTTTAGCGCAAGAGAAAGCACATGTATGTGGTAAGTTTTGGCAAAATCTAAAATGCAAGCGCGTTGAGAGCTGTGATGACTTGACTCTTGAGGATATGTATATGCATTGCAAGAACCTCTATGAGCAACAAAATGTTGATAAGATGGAGTGTTCTAGCTCCCTTCCGTTTATGTCTCCCTTCTTTACCATTGAAGATGTATGCCACTCACTTGAGAAACTTGTTACTCGCAAGGCAGGGGACCTTCAAGGTGTCAAGGCTGAAATGATTAAATGGACAAGCAAGAAAACACGATATTGGAAATGTGATATGTTACTAGTCGTTTTTCGACTCACCGTAATTGCCATAGTGAGTTAACCCACCCTACCAAAATCATCCAAACAATGTGGCTATCCCTACCATTTCACTGTATATAGGTGTGTGTGAGTTAGGAGACTTTCCCCATATCTTCTTAAAAACCCTCAATTAGCTAGTCATTGGGCTAGTTGAGCCAAAAAAATAAAAATTATAAGTATATTATGGCCCATTTGTGTGTAAATATTTCATTGTATATAGGGCCTAAATAAAAGGATTTTTCATAATTATTTTGGTATTTATTTAAATATTTCTACCTATGGTGTGTTAGTTATGCTATGTACATTGACTCACCATTACCATATTTTTTCTTATCATTTTGCATACTCTTTATTCCATATAAAAATAATTTCATGCAAGATTCTCTTATTTTTGGTGTAACTCCATCCCAACAAAAATCCAAAAAAACTAGTTCTATAATTTTTTTACTATTGTGATTTTTTCCTTCCTACATCTATTCTCTATTACTCTCATAAATTAGACCACCAAAAATATTCATCTTTTTATGGTAGACTTATAATGAGAGAGATTTATGTTGACTCCTTTATATTTTTTCCACCTATATTATTTATATTTGACATGTACATATTTTTTTAGACCCCTCAATATTTGATTTTCTTAGTTGTACTATTCACTTATATCATGATCTCACAATATCTTCAATTATAGACCTACCAAATAAGGTCAAGGGTATGTGGCATGCATGCATGCACTATGGGGGGCTCACTCTTGGAGGTATTCAAAAGAATCATCCAAAGAAGGACCTCACAAGGACTTTGTCCAGTGGAAAAAAAAAGTCGGTTTTGCTAACTTTTTAAAGATCACATGCTCCCCGACTTTGAAAAGCTGATACAAAAAAAAGTGATAGCTCGTGGGTTGAACTTTCACCTCAAATTTTTTCATATTTTTTTGAGCTACGAGCTGTGAGCTATGATTTTATTGGTGGACCCCAGTTTACCCATGCTATGTAGCCACACTCCCTCTTCCACTTTATCATTTTCCTCTTTCACACACACTTCTCCACTCATCATCCCCACCTCTCTCACCACTCCTCTCTGCACCCTACTCACCTCCTTCTCAACCTTGAAGAATAAGAGAAACTATGGTGAACTCGTGTCTCCTACACACACTTCCATTCCAAAATTGATCACCTAGTCTCATTTTTCCTCATCCATATTACCCATATCTATCAAAAAACCACAAAATTCAGCCTCTTCTCTTGAAAGACATCATCATAGTGATTGATTACTCATGTTCACTTACCTTGGCTCCCAAGAAAGGTCAAGAGTGGAGAAAAAACGTATTGTCAAAGCTAGTGGACCGTCAACAAGCATCAAAATTGACCCTACTCAAGACACTTGGAGCATCAACATTGTAAGAAATCCATAATTTCTTACCTATTAAGATTTTTTTCTTCCTTATTTGTACCCTACATGGATACTCCCATTGTAAATATCCAATTCCATTTGTAAATCAATAAAAATACTAACTCTACTAGTTTACTAACACTAACCTACTATGAAAAGTCCTATCACCTCCACTTCTCTCCTCTCTCTCTTCTTCATCTATCCCCACCAACTTCTTGATAATTCCAAGCAAAAGAAAGTAGATAAGTGCTGAAAATCTAACCCAACCATGGTTAGAGGAGTAACCCTAGCCCTCAAAATCTCTATAAAAAGAGGGTGTAGCTAGCGCAAAAGGGGGGAGCCATAAGCAAGAGCACTATGCTATAGCTTGAGAAGCCAAGCTCAACCTCTCCAGAAGGAGCTCTTGAGTGGAAGCTCATTGTCTTATGCATATGCATGTGTTGTATTAGGGGTGATTAGCAAGGGAACTCTATGCCATTGTAAGAGAGAGTGATCATTCAATTGAGAGTAAGAAATCTATCATTTCTCCTACTACTGTAAGCCCAACATTTGCTGAATCAAGGAGGGTGGATTTGGACTAAGCTTGGATACTTTGTCTCTCTTCCAACGTAAAGTAATGGACAACAATGATGTGTAAGTGTCTTGGTGTTTTTTAAGTTCCTGATAGCTTGTCTCTGGGTGTTGTCATCAAGTCAGCCATAAATTCCACATACTGTAAGAAGGCAACAGGGTGGAGAGGACTCCCCTGGCCTTAAGACAGTGATTGGGGTGGCTTTTCTTGTGATGTGTTGTGGTGTAATTTACTCAAGCTATGTTTAACAAATACTAATCTCACTTTGATTGGTCGTGATAGATTTGTAAGAAGGTATTAATGCAACAAGCATCCCCTCCCCCTTGTCTCTCTTTCTTATATATATAATTGTGTTTGCTTGATCACGGCCGATACATTTCAAATCAAGCCGAGCACTCTCTCTCTCTCTCTCTCTCTCTCTCTCTCTCTCTCTCTCTCTCTCTCTCTCTCTCTCTCTCTCTCTCTCTCTACGTGTCCTAGTTCGCATCCAAAACTAGGTGGTGCCCCAAATTTGTGTAGGGTTAGGTTGCGGGTTTGTGTGTGTGTTTGTTGTTTTTTGCAACCCCAACCCAATTGAGCAGCACGGGAGCCTAGAAGGGTGCTTAGAGGCCACTCTTCTTGTTGCCCGTCCCGGACCGCCTCAATGTTTAAACTTGCACTTCAACATGGCATTCCTTTATGATGGGAGTGCAAATTGGATCAAACCTTTGCAGAAAGGAGGAGATATAAACAATGTGAACATGTATCGCACTATAATGGTTGGTTCTTTGATGGCAAAGTTATTTGGATGTATCATGGAGATGAAGATAAGTGAATGGGCTGAAATCAATGGCAAACGTGCGCTTGGCCAAGCAGATTTTTGAAAGCATCATAGCACTATTGATCACCTTGTCACTTTTCGAGTTCTTATGGAAGCACAATTGAAAGGAAAAAAGTTGTATTTTTGCTTTGTGGATTTCAAAAAAGCTTTTGACATGGTACCACGAGGAAATCTTTGGAGACGTATACAAAGCCTTCAAGTGCCGAGAGAATTTATGCATGCAGTCTTTCCCATCTACCAAAAAGTGATATGTCGATTACGTATGGAAGATGAAATTTCAGAATTTTTTGCAAGCACCATTGGTGTCAAACAAGGATGCCCACTTTCCCCAACCCTCTTTGGGCTACTCATTGATGAATTGGAATGCATGGTTCTTGATTTTATGAGCAAGAAGGCATAGAAGAGGTTAAGATCGGAAATGTGGTGATCATGCTTTTGCTTTATGCCGATGATGTAGTGCTCTTGGCACATACCTTAGAAGATGCACAAAAGCTTATGAGTGTCGTGGAAATGTAAAGACTAGTTCAGAGGTAAGCTTCTCTTTGAGCTTGTCAAAATCATTTTGTCCTTTAGAAGTCCATGAGTACTTAACGTTCTTCCTTGTTAAGTCATGCGATGTTCCTGCTATTTGAGAGAATTTTGCTATGAAGCGTCTATAGTATGACACATACCAATAAAGCTTCTTAGCTCATGTAGATTCCTTGGATTACACCATGCTTTTATTACCTCCAACTTTGAAGGATTCATAAATATACCATCTTGACAGATAATTTGACCTAAATATTGAATCTCTTGTAGGAAACATTCACTTTTGTTTTGATTAATGAAAAGCGTATTCTCTCTCACAACTTGAAAGATTACCTGGAGGTGTCACTTGTACTCCTCAAGAGAATTTGAGTGGCCTGAAGGTTTTTGTCCATCATAAGTTTGAATGTAGCTGGAGCATTTGTCAATGATCGTATTTAGTGCTCTAAAGTCGACACACGTGATATGTGTCATCTTTCTTTTGAACTAAAAGTACTGGTGAACAGAATAGAGTGGAGCTAGGCCTCACCATCCCTTTTTCCACCAATTCATGCAATTGCCTCATGATCTCCTTTTGTTGAGCTTGTGAAACTCAATAAGGAGGTTTATTAGGAGGTGAGCTTCCTAGTAGAAGCTCTATTGCATGTTCTCATCAGCCCTTCGTTTTGGAGATAGCTCATTAGGGATGTCATCATTGAAAACATCTTGGAATCCATTTAGGAAACTAGAAAATTCTTATTCCTCTGGATTCCCTTTATTGCTACTTCTAAAAACATTAGAATCATTTATAGATTCTCTAACAAAAATCATATATTTAAAAATAGAGCTTTTCATTGACTTATCAAAAGCAAGCATATTTACTAGGGATATGGTGTTCCTTGAGTCATTAGCATCTATCTACATGCTCTTTTCCCTGCAGGTGAAATAGATTCTCCTTTTAGGAAACTTCATGTTGGCAGCCGTGCGGTTGAACCATGGTGCCTCTGGGATAACATCCTCATGTTGGAGAGGAGAGATAAAAAAAAGTCTTCTTTGTCGACGTAGCTTTGGACATAAAGCCTCAACTTCCCAATCAAGGGAGCAACGGAGGGCGCTTGCTATCCCTTGAAAGCTGTATCGGCAGTTACAGTATCTCCCATTTCAAAAGCTTGAATACCCAACTTGGTGGCCAACTCCGTTGATATGAAGTTGTGAGTAGAGCCAGGGTCAAACAAGATGAAGGCGTCATGCTCCCTTAACTTTTCCCAAGCATAAAAGAGGAATGAGCCTTTGCAATGAGTATCCTCTTTTGTAGCTTCAACCATGGAAGCTCTAGGAGTGTCATGGCGTACATTTCTTTTGGGGCAAGAACAATAACCATGTCCTTGCTCCCCACACTTAAAGCATTTATGGGCTTTACAAAAATCCTCTAGATCTTCGGGAGAGAGCTTATTTTAACCTTTGTAAGCTCCTTTCTCCTTGGCCTTGTTGTTGTTGGTGTTGGTGTTGCCTTGAGAAGAGTTTTGAGCATTGCTCTTCCCTTTAGCTTCATTTTGATCCTTGTTTTCCATGGGCTTGAAATTTCTTCTCACCCCTTGTTGGAAATTGATCCTTGAAGCAACCATAGTGTGATGGATGGCTTCGATCATAGTGCTAGGCCGTTGTGAGTTGACATACTCGGCCATTTCTTCAGGTAATACCACACAAAATTGTTGCTTTTGTTTGACAAAGTCTATCCTTTGAAAGATTGTAGCTTTGAGATGTAAACCCCAAAACTTGTCTACATATTTGTGGATAGACTCATTGAAGAGTAGCTTCAAGCTCCGCCATTTGGTAAGCACTTTGTCCTTTGCATTGCTTGCAAGGAATTGCTTCATGATGGAAACTCGTAGAGTTTTCCATGTCTTTGGGGCCTCGCCATTGCCACGAAGGCTAGCCCACCGTTGACGAGTAGATTTTTGAAAGTGCATAGCTACATGGTGTAGCTTGGAGGACTCTGTGAATCCCTCATCTCCAAAGGCCGCATCAAATTGTTGGATGAAGGCCAATACTGTCTGTGGCACCAAAGGTGCCTTCATAGGTGAGAAAAGAGATCCTCTTTCCTCCCTCTTTGAATTTTTTGAGCTTTTGGGACCTTCGCCATCCAGAGTAAGTTTTGTGATGTCCTCTCCTCTTGTATTCTCAAGGAGAATAAGTATTTCTTTCATCGAAAGAGGAGGAAGGTGAAGAATAAGGATAAGAGGGTGACCTCTTTCTTGCATTTCTCTTCCTTTGTTTCCTCTCTTCCCTTTTGGAATGACGAGGAGAAGGACTATGGGTTGACCGTTTCCTCTTGCAAGGAGTTGGCGATAGTCTAGACCTCCGTCTTCATGGAGCCACATCTTTAGAGGAACTTAAGGATTCACTTCTTTCGCGTTCTTTGGATTCCTCCTCTCTTATGGGAGAGAGTCTTCTTTCGGGACTCTCATAAAGAGGCCTCCTGAACTCTCTCTCCTCTTGGAGAGAGGGGAAATCCCATAAGCACAAAGTTGTTGGGTAACTTCGGCTTGAAAGGTAGGGTTGCCCATTGCTTGATGCAACGTAGTAAAAAGATAATTGATAATATGAAATCCCAGTCCCATTACCCTAATATGATTAACAAAATCAACCATTAATAGGCTACTTAAGGACCTCTCTTCTTAAGCAAGAAAAGAGAAACCAAATGCTCTGATACCAATGTAATGGGAATGGCCTATGAACTTTGAGAGTAGCGGAATTAAGAGAATTAGAGTGAGCATTTTTGTGAGGTTACTTTGAGAATAGAGGGTGAACTTAATTGATGGTAGCAACATAAACATGGTACTTAATTAACTTGGCATGAGCAATACTTTTGCAAGAGAGAGAGTATTAGAACATGACATGAGGATCGGATTTACTTGCAGCCGGTCCCCCCTCCAAAAGGTGTTTGTATTATAGATTCTCCCATCAAGAGAGAGAGTTTGTTATAATACAATCTTTGTGTTCCTTGTGTGGGACGCGTGTCTAACCTCACTATCCTATCTTATTACAGTTTTAGCGAGAACCACAATTAAATTGTCAATCTATGGGACGAAGCTGATTCGACTAGTGCATAGAGGCTACAAGAGATTGTCAATCTCTCGGAAAACAACTAACAACTCACACCTAACTCAAGCTACAATCAAGTGAGTAAAATCACCAAAAGTCAATCGCTCATCTGCAAACAAATCACATCCGTTACATCATCAAATGACATCCAAACGTAAGGAAACTTCTAGGCATGTTTATAAGACCTAAGAACACATGCTTATGGTCTCAAACCCCACTTTAGGTCAAGTGCCAAAATTGCGATTATTAATAGCAGTGCATTTTTGACCTAATCGTTTTCGACCCAGAATGCATCTAAATGCTTAGCAATGCTGCCCCAATATCCCGCCTATGCTTAGTTTTTGATTTTGAAGTGTAAATTCCTACTTATGATGAAATTAGACCGCAGATCGACAACGTTAAACGCTATGAAATATTGTGATGTGTTTACATCAATTCGTAGATCGAGCTCTTACATGTGGTTGCAATGCAACAAACGCACCTGTATTGTGACAACCGGGGAGGGAGTAGGAAGCGCGAGAAGGAGAGAAGTGAGAGCCGTTAGCTCACGCTGTGTATTTCATTATCCAAAACCTACAAATAACTTACAAAAATTGGCTTTTATACCTTAGCCAAGGTCTTTGGTGGTCAAAACTAATAATCTAGTAGCTCTAACTAAAGATAGGCAATGACAAGTTGATACAATCTGGAAGCTTGTAGCCCTGGCTCATCAATTACAAGGTTTATCCAAAAAATAGGAGTTACAATATTCTCGATTTATCAAAATAATAAGTGTTTTTACAATGAGAGCTCCAAAAAATGGTATTCGTGGTGTCCGTGTTAGCTTGCTGCTAACATTCCTTCCCTCCTCGCCTATGTCGTCCCTTGACACAGCTTTATGGTCTGAAGTAGTCTTCGGGTTGACGGCTGGCGAGGTGGTCTTTTTTTTTTCCCGAGAAAAAGATCCTTCTATTAGTTAATGAAAACTGCCCATAGGGCTACATCCACCTCTGCGAGAGAGGGCTACAACAAGCATGATGGGGAGACGCTCCCAATGAAAAAACAGCATATATACAATGAGGTTGAATCAAGAGATGGGAGGAGGGAAGAGCCACACAGGTGGACAGTAGTGCCATCTGAGCACCCCCTGGACTATGGTGTAGAAAGACCCAGGGCGACAGAGTCGAAGAAAAGTCTCGCGGCGCTCCCGCATGCGGTCGGAGCTGCACTGTAGTCCCTCAAGATGTCCTCGGAGAGTATGGATCAGCTCTAGCCAAAAGTAACGAAGAGTCTCTGCTGGTGGCACAGGACGAGCCTCAAAGATGCAGAAACAGCGGGCCCACCAGATGAACCAGAGAGCTAGGCCGCTGATGAGCTCCCAACAATCCTCTCTCTCACTGCACCACTCCTGTGGAGTAATCTCTGTAGCAGGCTGGAGTGTAGGTCGCCCCCCCTGTATCACTATCATCCAACTAGTGGAAGATAGCTCAAACTGAAGTGCTGGGCCCGTGAGGGTGGACCAAGCCGCTGCCCCCCAAGTGTACTGTCGAGCCGTGGAGAGGGCAGGCATCAGCCGAAGAACACATAGCCACACCTGCTGGGCCAAGGGACAGTCCCAAAGACAGTGACGCTGACTCTCCACCAACTGGTCACAGGCTGGACATGCGGCCGAGAGACCACTATGCACAAGCCAGCTCCCTACTGTTGTGGCTCTGTGTGCAACCAGCCACTGGAACAAGGTGACTCGCCTCGGCTGTCTGGAGTCCCACAGCCTCTGCCAAAAAGCTACCAAGAACTCGACTATGAGGCCCTCCTCCTGCCAATGACGTGCTACAGCGGGGCGGGCCTCTCTCTGTGCTGCAAGTATATGACGTCCAAGCCAAACAGTGTACTGAAAGAAGGGGACTACTGGGCGGTCGGCAGAAGAGAAGGGGTCCCTCCATAGCCACTCACCAGGATCCCACTGTACTCGTGCCAATGGACAACACTCCCAAGCCCATAGCCTCCAGTGTCCAGTCTTAAGAGCTGCTGGGTCAGGGTCTATGACGCAAGTCCTCCCACAGATGCCCACAACTCGGATCCTCTGGAAACAGCACTCTGCTACCTGTGGGGCCTCTACTGCAACTCGCTGTAATCGTCCCCCACCCTGAAGCTCGAAGAACAAGGCTGGGACAGTCTCTGAGCAAGCCCTGACAGAAATGAGAACCTCCATTCGTGTGAAGGCTCCCATCCACCGGGGTGCTACAGGCTCGAGAGGCATGAGCCACTCAGCTGGAACTGACTCAAAGATGTCATGACACATGCTCTGCATCCCTCTCATGCCCTGTAGCAGGACAGCCTGCACCTCCTCTGACAAACCTGTGAACTCTAGCCAGTCACCTAGAGAACGCGCTGGACCTGCCGCCATGGGACCCCAAGAAACATGAGGCCAACTCCCAACCAAGTGGCCTCTCTGAGTGCTAACCATGGGGTTCTAGACGAGGGGCTGCCGTAGGCGCTCCTCCGTGCACGTCGGCTGTCTCTGCTCTAGGCCACGCCGTAAGAGCTCCCAAGATCAAAGCAAACTCACAGCGAATCTGTCCTCCAGTCTCCTGCTCAAACCAACTCGGTGCAGCTCTGAAAAGATTCATCTGGTCGAAGGTTGCCAAGGGCCTCCTGACTGAGGCACCCTGGCATGAAGCCTCTGCAACAAGAATTCCTTCCAGGGCTCCTCGCCTGGAAGAAGTCCTCTGACGACAAACTTCCCAAGAAGGGCTATGCTCTGCTGTGCAGGATCAATGATCCCAACCCTCCCTGAGAACAAGGAAGTGTGATGACCGACCAAGCCACCTTGGCTCGGGCAATCTGAGTATCGCGACCTGACCAAAGGAAGTTCCTGATCAGCCTCTCTACCTGGCTGATACAAGAACTCGAGAAGATCCAGCAAGAAGTGATGTACCACATAGTCGCCAACAACACATGGTTGGCAACTACTACTCTACCAGCCAGCGAAAGTCATGCTGAGCTCCAATGTAACAGCTTTCTCCTGATGGATAGGAGAAGAGGAGCAATCTGCTGCTCGGGGGACAAGTCCAGACCAACCTGACAACCCAAGTACCGAACTGCAGTCCTTGGAGGAATCCACCTGAAACCCTCTCCTGGCATCCAATCTGGCACAGGAGCACTGCCAACCGAGAAAGCCACTTTCTTTCTCCAGTTGATCAATGCGCCTAATGCACAGCAGATGTTCTCCAAAGCCTACTCACATCTGTGTAGATTGACCTCCTATCCCTCTAAGTACAAGGCTGAGTCGTCGGCAAACTCAGAGTCCAGAAGCTCATCTCCTCGTATAGGGAGTGCTAAGCCTCTCAAACCAACCTGCTGTGACACCAAAAATCTGCTCGTCGCCTCCGCATAGAACAGAAAGAGAAAAGGGGCAAGAGGACAACCCTGTCTAACCAAACGTGTGAGCATGAAGCGCTCACCTCTACCTCCTGCCAACAGCACCTGACTGTGAGCCTGTCTGTACAAAGCTGACACCCCTCTGATCCAAGCATCTGAGAAGCCCATCTTGCGTAGCGTGCCCTCTAGAAAGTCCCAGTCAACTCTGTCGTATGCATTCTCAAAATCGAGAAGAAGAATCACAAGGTCCTCCCCACGGAGCCGTGCAAGGGCAGAAGCCTCCCAAAAAGTGAAGATGTTGTCAAGGATACCGCGTTCCTTGACAAAACCTGTATGAGTCCCATGTATAAGGCTCTCCAAAAGTGGCTGAATCCTCAAACTCAAAGCCTTGGCAAGAATTTTGTAGGCTGAGTTGAGAATGGTGATGGGGCGCCATTGTCTAATCTCATCCAAGGAGCCACCCTCCTTTGGAATGAGGTAAATGAGGCCCTCACTCATGCTATCCGGCATCACTCATGTGTGCAAAATGTACTGAAAGGCACAACAAAGATCTGGGCCAAGCAGGTCCCAGTACTCCAAGAAGAAGCTGGGAGTCAGCCCATCCTCACCTGGATAGCTACCACGAGGGAGGGCCCTAAGAGCCGTGTGCAGCTTCTCAAGCTGAAGAGGTATCTCTAGCCTCTGGCGCATCTCCTCAGTCACAAGACAAGGCATCTGTCACAAGCTCCCTGCATGCATCCTGTCTCTCTGACTCAGGCTCAGCCGACAGTAACTCACGGTAAAAGTCAGTAGCAACTACACGCATATCCTCTGGCTCACAAACAACTGACCCATCGGGTCTCCTCAACTGATTGACCTTGGCATGCGAGTGCCGAGGTCCAACTGTCTCAAAAAAAGCACCTGTCACTCTGTCACCCACCTAAGTCCACTGAGATGCCTGTCGGTGAAAGTCAAACTCATGGCACCTCTCCTCTGTGCAAACAAGCTCCTGTCGAGCCTGCTGTAACTGCTCCTCCAACCATGGACTGTCTGGATGCTGCTCCTGCATCCTCTGTAGTGAAGCAATGCCTCGTCTGAGACGTTGCTCCTCCTCTCTCGCTGCAGCCCGTCGAGCGAGAGACTCCTGGAGAAAGAAGTGGCTAAGCTGAGCTAGGCCTGAGGCCACTCTGTCTACAGGTGGAGCCTGGCTGTCCATGCCCTCTATCCATAGAGCCTCGACCCTCTCTCTGAGTGCTGAGTCCAACAAGACCTGCTCTGGGATGTGAAGCATCGTGCTCCCACTCCTCTGTCTGTCTGCCACTGTGAGGATCACTGGTGCATGGTCCGAGAAGGATGTCCCTGCCAGGATGCCCACTGATCCCCCCAAGTCACTGAAGTGGTCACTAGTGTAGAAGCGATCTATGCGTGATAGATTCACTCCTCCCACTCTGCGGTCCGATCTAGAGAAGGCAAGACTCTGTGGAGGCCTCACAAAGCCAGAATGCTGCCATGTGTCCGAGACCTTCAAAGTCATACACAACCTCTTCCAAGCTGCTAACTCGACTTCATGCACAGTAGCATGGCTGCCTCCGATCCTGTCAGAAGGGTCCTCCAACATGTTGAAGTCCCCTCCTACACACCACTGGTCAACCTGTGGCAAAGACTCAACAATCTGCACGAGCACTTGCCACATTGGGCGCATAGATGTTCAGGAAACCCACAAGGCCACCCTGAACCTGCATAGTAATCCACTGAGCCCTGCCTGGCACAATAATCCCTCTGCCCACAATGGCCTGCTGCAATGAGTCCGCAATAGTCATACATACCCCACCCTGGATGCCTCCAGGTCCAAAAGCAGCTGACCAAAAGGTATCATAGCGTCCACGCAAAATCTGACCACATCGCCGAATGCGGCTCTCAGACAAATGGTGCTTCTGAAGCATAAGAAGATCAATCTCTCCTCCCACAAGGCAACGCTGAAGCTCCTGACGCAATCGGCCCCTCTGTCGTTGAAACTGAGGCCCACCTAGTCCCTGCATGTTCCACGAGACGATCCTCATGGGGAGCGAGAGAGAACAGATGCTGCCGCAGCAGCAAGACGGGCTATCTTCGAGGCTGTCTTGGATGGGGAGTAATCCACATCCGAGCGCCCTCTAGATAGGCGAGACTGCAGTGAGTGCCTAGTCCAAGCCCAAGCAGAGCGAGCCGTGCGTAAAGAAACCTCCTCTGTCCAGGAGTCCTCATGGATGTATACATAGCAAGGCAAACACTGCGTATCATCAAAAAAGTACACCACAATGTGTCTACATCCTGCTGAGTCTGGGGTGTCATCGCAAACTTGGCCAGTGGCCACAAAGTCTGCAGCAAATCTGTAACGCCAAGTTCTCCCATGTGGTGAGAGAACTCAAGAACCTGTGTATGCAACCATCCCACCACTGAGTCGAGGGACCACTCTGTCTCAGTCCTACCACAGAGGGGGAAGGAGAAACCAACTGCTGAGTCCAAGGCCTCTATCCCCCTAGCGGCAAGGAACAAAGCGTGGACCTTGAAGCAGGCTGCCTCGTGGTCTGCTGTGGAATCGCCGAGAAAGCGAGTGAACCCGTAATCGAAGAAATCCCAGCGGCGTCGGAGGTCAATGCTCGTCAGACCACGAGGGATAGCTGCAAGGGAAGATGTATGAATCTGCAGAGGGGGCCGCAAGAAGGGCTAACCCTCTCTCGCTAGGCGACTCGTGGCAAAGGCGCTGCCAAGAGATCTCCTAGCTGCCGGCAAGGGACTAGTCTCCTGAGTCGACTGTGGTACTGGAGCAGGAGGAGGGGGAGAAGGAGCTGGGGGGGGGCGGAGGAGAAGAGAAGCGGGGTGGGACGATAGATACAGGGGGGCGAGGTGGGGAGTGGGCGGGAGCAGAGGGCAGGGGAGGGGATGAGGAGGTGGAGGGAAAATCGGAAGGCGGAGCGGCTGGCGAGGGTGAGGCGGAGGTGGAGGCTGGTGTAGGGGGCTCCTCCTGCTCAAGAGGACCAAAGCGGTTCCCAGTGGGGACCCACTACTGCTGAGTAGGCACCTGAGGGCCACTCTGAGTGCCAGACTGTCTCTGTGGCCCCTGGCGTCGACGGCCATGGGCCTGCTGCCACTCCTCCTCCGCTGGAGCCCCAGGCTCGGAGGGTGGCTCTGAATCTGTGCGCTGTGTCGCTAGTTGTGGCTGCGGCCCAGCCTTGGCAGGCTGGGGCTGAGGCTGAGGTGCAGGTCGTGGTCTCCTCCGTGGACAGGCCTTCGCTAGGTGGCCCATCTGTCTGCAAATGAAGCACTCGTTCGGGAGACCCGAGTACTCCACACTCTGTCTAAACCAACCCCCACTCACCCGAGGCAGAAGGATGACCTTCGGGAGCGTGTGGGTATCTCTGACCAAAACTCGAACTGAAGGGATGCCAGCCGCCTTGGCAGCTACTGATGCTGCCGTACAAGGTGTCTCCAGGAATTTGGCACTTGCAAGAACTGCATGGTGACTTTGTTTTTCAGCTCGACTGCTGAGTAGCCTACAAACCTTGATTCCAGGTTGCTGATCACTGGCCCAAATATTTTTGCTGGCCAAGTGAAGAATCCCACGGTCTCAACCAGAGGCATGTATGGCCGAAGGGTGGATTGTTCAAGACGCATTTGTTTACATATCAGAGTATTCGGCACAAGTTGATCCTTCAATGCCTCGCATGTGGTCAGACAAGGAAGATTCAAGGATGACTTCACACTTGACAAGTGGAAAGGGGAAACTACTTAACATGGATATGAATCTATCCCAAGTGGTCGATAACTTTTGCATTCTCAATGCAAAGAACTTGACCAAGTGGGTGGACTTCTGGACAGTGGCAAAGTCCAGGCATTTGCAAGAGAGGGAAGCATGGAAACAAGCACATGGAGGAAGGAGGGCACCCCCAATGCCTAGACACCTTGCATGTTTCCCAGATCTCATTAGTGCAGAGTGGATTCATGAGAGAATGACCGAGGCAAAAGCGCGCGGAGAAGACATCACCAACAAAGAATGGGAGTATGCACGAGGTTGCGTACCAAAGGTAGAGTACTCATATACCTAAACCATATTGTCTCGCTATTTCTTGAAATTATCTTTAATATGTCTTTGATAAATTAATATATTTTTCTATTTTGTAGTGCCTTTCCTTTAACTCTATGTGGTCAAAGGGTTGTTACTTTCGTACGCACCACATTGACGAGCGTAGAATCACCATGGATTGTGCCATCACGGGCAACGTTCACATAGACGGTGATGAAGCCAGGTATTGCGGAACTATTGGAAGGATACTAAAGGTTAATTTTAGAACCTTTCATAGCTTCATCTTCGAGTGCAAGTGGTTTGCAAATGTGTCTAGACGACATGAGAATGGCCTCTACATGGTGGACTCTAGTGTGCATCACACAAGGAGGTATGACAATTTAGTTTTACCACACAATTGTGAGCAGGTGAGTGACATCTACCTTTTTTATTCTTATTTACTTGTTGTAGCGTTAGTTATACCAATGTTACTCACGTTGAGCTTCTATTCTATAGGTCATCTATATCCTAGCAATCCACCAACCAAAACTTTGGTTCTTAATTCCCGTAACACCTCGGGGGAGAACCATTTTTTCCACTAATGAAGTGGAGAGTACTATCTTCGACTCTCTTCCACCTCCGACTTTGGATGGGGTGCAAGAAACAGAGGAGAGGGAGGTCGATGAATCAAGTCCGACGGCAGCAAGTCTTAGCGAGGATGATTGTCATGATGATGAAGATGATGAGATAGAGGATGACGAACTCGAAGATGATGAAGCTGGAAATGCATCCACAAACGACAATTCAGTTTCTCTCTTTATTGATTTAGGAGCCATGGCCTTAGAATTGGATGATGCTTCATGTAGAGATCTTTTGGAAGATGATTCATAAACGTTTTGTAGTTATGAAGTTTTTTGATCGTGTAATCCATTCACCTCTCTCTCCCTCCTCTTCCTCTCTTTAGGTTTGAGAATATGCTCAATTATGTTAATCAATTGACAATGATTATTTTAGTTGTAAACAAGGGTAATCTTAGGCTGGGTTCAGACGAGGCTGGAGGAAGAAAGGCTTTCTGCAGGTCTACCGCCGCCTCGTCTAAACGGTGTTGGAGGAAGAAGAGCCAAAAACAGAGAGAGGTGGAGAGAGGCCAGCAACTCTTCTGAGGGGGGGTGCCGGAAGAAAAATGGCGGGCCCAGAGGAAGATGATATCTATTGTAGCAAATAGGCTTTTGCCACGCAACTTAGATGCCCCTGTCGGAATCATTTCCGGCGTAGCGTCTGAACCGGGTCTTATATGCCCCGCCTCCTTCTCCCCCCTCTTTCTCTTTCTCTTTCTCTCTCTCTCTCTCTCTCTCTCTCTCTCTCTCTCTCTCTCTCTCTCTCTCTCTTTCTTTCTCTTCTTTTTTATATTTGAAAATTATATAAAATACTCTTTAATTTTTATTGAGAGGAAGGAAACACCGAAATTTGATTGGGGGGGGGGGGGAGTTAATCTAGAATTTGAAGTTTAGGCGCTAAATTTGGGCAGCGGATATAACGACGGTAATGAGCGCGGTAATAACAGCCATAATAATAGCGATAATAACAGCGGATAAAGTCGCGGTAATACTTTAAACAAAAAAAAAACCCGCCCTCCTCTCTCTTGTTTCTCTCATTGAATTTACACCTTCTCTGTACAAAACGCGGTAAAACAGCGCGGTAAACACTTTGAGATTTTCATAGTGATACTCTCCAATGACTCACTGAATGTTGTGTCCGATCGAACTAGCTAGTCCATAGAGTTTTATTTGGTTGGCAGAGGATCCTTTACCAATGTTCCTTTTTTAATTCCTTTGGTTAAGCTGGTAGAAATGATCGTATAGGAAGCCTTCATTTAGAAGGCTCTTGCTACTTCTTCCCATATATTGTAAGATACCAATGTGAACATGGGTTATAGGGATGAGGTCTATAATGCATTCCACTATCTCCCATTCCTTGTATAGAGAAGGATAAACATCTTTAAGTATAAGAGCTAAATGTAAGAGAACAAAAGGAAGAATAAGCATCTATAAATGGAAGAGCTAAATGTAAAAATCTCCTTACAGTTGCATCATGGATGATGCACCATTGAGACATTACCCCCATGAGCAATCACATCAGAGTGTGTGAAAACATGTTGAACTAAAACCTCTTTTACATTCTTCTTACCAACCTCTACTTTAAAATCCAATAATCTTGCTTTCCATGCGGATTTACAAAAAAATGTTGTACATGATCTTTTTCTCCTTCTTCACTGCATGAGAACCCATGAATCTTTGTCTATCCTTTTCTTTTGCCACTTATTATCTGCAGTGATGGAGTTTGAGATGGAATTAGAGCTTATGCTACGGCTTAGCCTTCTTGGTAGACTCATGGTGAGGTTAGTTGGGGAAATAGATGAGAAACCCCTAGAGATTTTAGGGTGGAAAGAAGAAGAATCCATAGTTCTGAGTGTAAGAAGAAAGTTAGCTTCTAATGGAGGGAGGATGAGTTTTTAAAGCTTTCTTAATGAAGGGATAAATAGAACATTCTAGTGGATAGCTTTTAGTGGCGGGAAAATAATAGCCTTCCAGCGTATAGTTAAGTCACTATCTTTCAGTACCTTGAGGCTATCAGAGTCTCTTGGTAGAGGGTCCACATATTGAACCGCCAGCTCCAAAAAAAAGAAGATGTTTCCTTACAAAGAGTTTTAAATTTTCTTGAATTTAGAATGTTTTATCTTTTCTTGATTTATTTCATGTATTTCTACGTTACGTTGTGTTCCTTCTCATTGGATGCAAATTCTTTTCTCTCTTTTCAATATGACCCTCTAAAAGACCTTTGAAATCTCCTAATGGTGCTCAGACAGGCATCAGTAAGTAAGCGAGCAAGCTCAAAATATTTCATTGAGTTGAACTCCCACTTGAATAGATAAACTTGACCTCAAGAAAACATCCAAGGTGTAGAAAATATTGATGGGCAAAAAATCTATCATAAATGGGCATCACAAAACCTTGAGCTTAACTTTGCGTCAAACTCTAGTACCATATACAACACACAAACCATAAGCTGTATCAAAGACCCTTAATATGCACAAGCGCATCAACTCACACGTAACATGCGTCAACCGAAGATAATATATATTGCTTTTGCAAGGTGCATAAAAGACTGTCAATGAAAGCACAACAAACACGTTTACATTAGCCCCAAAATGGCTCAAAATCCATGTACAAATCGACCCAATATTTACTTAGCAATGTACATAATCAATGCATAATACAAACCATTACAAATCTTGAACTCAAAGAAAATCTTTTGGGATCAAGTGAATGCATCGGAAAACTCAATCAAGCATAGCCCAAAATCTATATGTACAAACAATATTAAGGATACATAACTTGCTTTTTCAACTGTACTTGCAGTTGTGAAAAGCTCTCATTATAGTGCCAACCTTCCATCAAAAAATCAATGCTCTTCAAAAGATAATAACTTAAATAAGAAGCTTGTCAAGTAGTTAAGTGCTTTTTGGAATCAAAAAATCAATGTCAACCTTGCATCAAAACATCAATGCTCTTCAAAAGACGTCTTAAATAAGAAGCTTGTCAAGTAGTTAAATATATCCACATGAGTGATTATATATCCACAAATGAATCACTCATGTCCACATCTACATCTCAGATCTTGCACCTGCAACTTCAAGCACATGTAGTGCTTTCAAAAGCATATTACACTCTCACAATAAGAGAAGCTAAAAACCTTTTAAAAAATGTATATTCAACCATCCTGTGGCAAACTGTGAAATACAATGAAACTTGCTGTTGTAAAGTTGTAGATCCCGCTAAAATGAGAGGGCATTCGAGGCCAATTTCTCAAATTTTCATTTTTCAAGGAGATATTTGATGTTTAAAATACTATTGCTATGCACGTGAAATTTTTACCTCACATACACTTGTAGACTCTCTATTGAGCTTCCACAAGTGCATACATCTCGCTGTTGACAATTCTATCCTATACTCTTAACTCTCAAGCTCTGAATCTCCAAGTATCTAATCTCGAAGATTGTCTCAGTGCCTAAGGTGGTAATCATGAATCTAATAACACTTGCCACAATCGCAATATGCTTTGTGTGTGCGTGCGTGCGTGTATGTGTGTGTGTGTGTGTGTGTGTGTGTGTGTGTGTGTGTGTGTGTGAGAGAGAGAGAGAGAGAGAGAGAGAGAGAGAGAGAGAGAGAGAGAGAGAGAGAGAGAGAGAGAGAGAGAGAGAGAGAGAGAGAGGCAAACATGGGTGCATGGGTGGAGTTCTCTACAATCACTTTAGCACCTTCAGCTCCCTTTTAAATATGTTGATAAGAATAGTAGAATGGTTAGTGAGATTAGTAACGAGTGAGCAATCAACCATGTCGGTCATGAGCACAATGGCCCTATATTCAATAGTAACCCACACCACTAAATGAACCCCTGCTTTAATAGGCCGGGATCAACAGCTTGAGATCATTAATGATTCTTGATGGTATGTTTTTTGCAGGAGAAGAAAGTAAGGCCTCACAAGATGTGAACCCACCATCTCCCCTTGACGCTGGTATATTGTTCTCATGTCATTTCCAAATGCTATAGAGTTCACATGGAGTTTACATACCATTCACACTCAGTATGTGCACATGCACTGCACATCTGAGGTCATAATAATTATTGAAAGGTAAAGATCATGCCCAATCTGAGAGGGTTGTTGTTGTGACCATTCATACCTCTTGAGAGTGGGGTCACAGATGGTATATAGTCATGAGGATCACCTTCCCATTTTGTCAATATAGCAAGACTTTGGCAACAAAATCCCCTCGATTTACCACCTTGACAAAACTAGGTTATGGGGGCAAATAATGGGACGACCCCCTGTAGAAAGACAGATAAGGGCTAAATTAAAGTGCATTATGACTCTAGAAACGGAACACAAAATGTCCTTTGTTGGGATGGCTTATGGGAGGAATTTGGAACCTCATTGGTTGAGCGAGGGTTCAAAACCTGGTGTCCGTAAATTGGCCCATGTTTGGCTCATTAATAGACCCACTTTTTTTACACGCAAAACTTTTCGCTGCTGTCACACGTTGTGTCTGGCTCGTTAATAGACCCCACTCTTTTTACACACAAAACTTTTCGTTGCTATCGCACAGGGTGCTAGAGGAGCCATCGCGGCTTAAAGTTTTATTGATGTGCGACCTTCACCCCACTTGTGTTCTGTATCTCTCAAACTAAAAGTCCGTGTAGAAATCGAAAAAGCCGCCCGATGTTTGCGTAAAGGTTGCTAAACGGCCCCTTTTACCCTAATGTATTTAGTGATTGCTATTTGATTGATTGAAAGCATGTAAGGCTCTTGTCACACTGGGGTGGGCAAGAGACACCCATGCTGAGATGATTGGTGTTTATTCACCATAGGGAAAAGCAAAACATGGCGACAAAACATTGTTAGAGGGCCAGCCTTGCATGCTCGCCCAACTTTTCAAAGTGATGACCAATTGCAAAAGCAAAAGCGAAAGGTGTCCAATTGGATTCGAATAGCTACACTCAGTGTGAGAGTCAGAGGCTCTACGAAGTGTCCACGGCCCGTTCATTGATGGAAGAGGCCAACTTTCGCATTATGTTAAAGTGAGACATGAATGTGCTTGAGACGTTTGTGAAAGAAAGCTAAGCGCCCGTCCCAGTGTGACAAGGGGCTAAGTCTTTAACACGTCAATGTGGACCTATTGCTGATGCTTTCACAGTGATGTTTCGAGGTCTTGACCCATATTTCAGATGAAAGCCAATGCATGCCTAAATCTTCGAGAACTAGGCTAGGATGGAACCAATCGAACGGTAGTCATGCTTAAGCTTCCTGAGAAGCTTCCAAACATGCAATGCATGTCTTTGCGATATGTTGTGTAACTCTACATGGCCAAATACCTCCCCACTATTTGAGAGTGAGCCGCAATGTCTTGCACATTCTACTTTTGTGTTAGGCAAGTGTGTAAGCACCCTAAGAGCCTGGTGAAGGGGAGGAAAGGTAATGTGATATGAGGGTACTGGTGTATAATGGCATATAAAGAAATGTGATAAAAAAATGGATGGAAATGGAAAAGGTTGAGTACGAGGCTACATAGAAAAGTGCCGTGGAGGTACTTCTACTTGGTGACAAGACCAGGAGCGAAGTCCCGCACGTCCCATTGACAAGCACAGGCCCCTCTCTCTCCCCCTCTCTCTCTGCCTGCTCGACGGGACGCTCCCCCACCCATCGCTAGATGTTTCATAGACAGGCCCCGCGCTTCCCATAGGCTCCCTAGAGAGAGGATGACCAGAAAGAGAGAACGCAGTTGCTTTAACGAACGTCTTTCTGAGAGAGAGAGAGGGGGGAGGGAAAATGCTGTGTGAATCAGTGTGATATAGTCGATGGCCAACCGTAGTAACGGAGAGAGAGCGACCGAGGCAGAGGCAGCTCTTTCTGGAGAGAAAGAGAGGGACAGAAGTTAGAACGACGTAGCGGGGCCTCGTGGGCTAATGTGACTTTTGCGTTTCGTTGTGGGAGAGTCGGGAGCCTGTATTCGTTAGAGAGAGAATGATGAGCGTCGTGGGTTGTGTCGGGAGAGGAGGACTCGTCGGAAGAGAGAGAGCCGGTAGCAGGTCCTGGTCGGAAACCTGCTGCAGCAGTAAACTCACGAGGGAAGGGATAGGCTAGGAGCCGCTAGGTCACCTGGTCACCGTCACCATTCACAAACAGCGCTCTCTCTCTCAGCTCTCTGCCGGGCTGCCATCTCTGCCTCACCCACAATGAGATAGCGCCAAGTGTTATATACTACAGTGGCACACACAAATTCTATAACGCAGCCGTACGGGCGCGCGCGCGCATGCACGCGCACACACACACACACGAATCACACGATCATTCAAGCTGCTCTCACGAGCCACCGATGCTCGTAACAAGTTCGAGTAGGTTCTATATATGGATCCAGGAATCATTTTTGGAAGGGAGAGAGAGAGAGAGAGAGAGAGAGAGAGAGTGTGTCGTCACACGGTCACTGTCCTGGGTGTGCATGTGTGTGTGAGAGATTGAATTTTGAGGAGATTGTAATTTGTGAGGAAGAGAGAGAGTGTATATGTGTGCCTCTCCTTCAAGGCGCACACACTTCGAAAGGAAGCTTTCGGCTGCGGGCCGTGTGCGCTATAACCCCCTTCCTTCCCGGGCCCTAATCCGAGGGAGAGGGCTGTCTGGCTGTGTCATGTGTGTGGTGATCCATCATCTCTGCTGCAAGACACACGGCTGGCGCTGCTGCCTCTGCTGCTGCCCCTCCTCTCATCGTCCTCGCTACTACGAGGTAAGCTGCATGCCTTGAGAGAGAGAGAGAGAGAGAGATTGTAGAGGGGCTCTTTTCTTTTCTTAGGTTTCATCATGTACCCACTACTTCTTGTGAGCGCAGACTTCGCTTACAACACCAGTCCTTTATCATCGTGTGTGTGTGTGAGAGAGAGAGAGAGATAGAGATATAGAGAGTCACACACAGAGAGCGGAAGAGAGAGAAGTTTCCAACAAAAGCAGGCAGGCAGCTCAGTCCCCGAGGGCTTTGGACTTTGAACAAGCTAAGCTTCATCTGATTCTCCATTATTGTGAAAGCATATGATTTGATAGCTCCCAAAATCGCCTTCTAGGTCTGGCCTCGAAAAGCCACTAGAAAATAAAAAAAATTACAAAAATCCCATCTTCATGATCATTAAATCAATAATCCCCTTGTTAAATCTTAGGGTTGAGGGCCTCAAAAACCAGAAAATCCCATTTTCATGAACATTAATTTATTACCTGTAGTACCTTAATAAACAGACAAAAAGAAACCTTAGTCTGACCTGCATATTTGGTCTACTTACTGTACAGATGCATCTCTACCTCCCTATCTCTATCACTGCCAATGGCAGCGAGCGGCATTGGGACAGACCGATCGACCGGTCGAGGTCTGGATTGAGATCAGTCATGACTTCAGTCATGACTTGCTACCTTAGTAGGTAGACAAGAAAACCTTAGTCTTTAGGGTAAAAGTCTCCTCCACAGTATCCTTCCCCTCAGGCAAAGCCTTAAAAGTAAGTACTATTGGCTTGTTAGGGACATGAATCACCTAGTTTAAAGTAAGTATTGAGTCCTTAATGCTTACTATGAACCACCTACTTATCTCATTGGTTTCTGAACATTGTTATGCTTGTACTAGGACACATGTTTCTTAGTCACCAATGAAAAGTGCCCACCTTCAAGATTGTGCCCTAATGTAGGCAACATACATGTAATTTTACATGTGTGTCAATGGTATGTTTGCCCTCATAAAGATATGGATGACAACAAAAAACCAAAAAAGGATTTCTCAACAGTTGCCCCATGAGTACCTGTCATAGAGATAGTGCTCTTGCTTGCTAAGCTTAAGTTTCAGTTAAACAAGCTTATCTTGTTGCAATTTGCTTGTGCAATGTAATATGTAATTTGCTAAGAGGCTGCTCTCATGACTTGATCACACTCCGCCTGCTGGGTTGCAATATAAACTTTGCAGATTTTGGTAGAGTTACAAAGCGCTCTCTCAAACCCATGCGAATGCAACAGGAAGGTCTGCATATTGCAACCTCGCAACAAAACAGCTGTCGTCAATTAAACGCTGCCCAGCTCCGTGCGAAACCCTTCTAAGCATGTGATTAAAAAGACCATAGCATGAATATAATATTGCACCAGGTGGAAAAAAATATCTTTAGGTAGAAGCACACTCAATTCTATAATAAAATAGGAAGTGCCTTTACTTTTGGCCATGTGCTTCCTAGCTAGCCTAGGGATTCCACTGGGTTTCAAATGTCCCATCCTCTGATAAATGAGAGGAACAAAGGCAAATCTAACAAGGTGGAAGATTAAGGTTCAAGACTATGAAGAGTTTACTCTCACTACTCTGTGAGTCAGTCCCTCTCACACACACATAACAACAGAATTATATAGGCTCTCTCTCTCTCTCTCTCTCTCTCTCTCTCTTTATAAAGAGCATACATACACAACCCTCAGCACTATACACAACCAACACTATGATGTACTATCATGTCTTTCTTTCCTCTCTCTCTAAAGCCAGCAAGTTATGATGGGTGTATCCCATATTGATCCTCCATGAAAAGGGGTTTGGGATGAGAGGCTCTTTCATGATAGAGACTGTTCCTAGGTTGTTGAGTGACAGCTTACATGGGCTGGGAAAGCATTGAGAGAGAGGAGTCCTTTCCCAAACAAGGTGGCCACAAACCCATGTGTGTATCATTTACTGAAGGATGAGAGTAGCATACATTTTGTGTAACTCTTCTCTTACCCATGTTTTTTTCTTTAAGACATAAGAGGGGATTCGGGCGAGGCAGAGTTTACCGCGCCCTTTGTTGTAACTCCGTCGATTTTGAGTTACCTCTACCCCCGCCCTTTTGCAAGCCTTCAGGACTAGACGTCGTGGAGCATCGAACTCTGCACACGCCTGTGCGAAATGCCTCTAGCCCTCTCTTCCTTTCAAAGTTTCACCTCACGAGACCATTCTTTTTGTCTTTGATCAGAGCCTTCCTTTTTCTTCCTTCCTTCCTCCTACTACCACTACTTGCATATTCCCTTCCTCATTAGAGCTACACACAAGCTTCCAAGTTCCATGCATCTCATGGCTAGCTTCTGCATCTCCTATCCTTTCCTTTGTCTCAAGACTGAAGTTTGAAGTGTATATATCAATCACCCAGAGTTAGCTTTTGCACACCATCCCAAGCTTTGGCTGATCATCATCGCCCTCCTTGGAAAGCTCCTAAAGTAAGCATAGGAGCTCTCTTCATCTGATCTTTCAATATTGAAAAGGAATGTCTGCCTCTTCAACTACATGTTGATGCTTGACCCTTAAAAGGGTTGATTGAGGAATCATATTTAGTTGTGTGGGTGTGTGTGTGTGTGTGAGAGAGAGAGAGAGAGAGAGAGAGAGAGAGAGAGAGGAGTGCAACTCTCTTAGTTGTGTGTGTGTGTGAGAGAGAGAGAGACTCTCTTGGGAGTTTGGAATAGGTGGATTGGAATGAGAGCTACACAAGCATTATTTGAGGTAAAGGAATGTGCTAAGATTCAAGCAATACTAGTTGTGTAAGCGACATGTGTGCGTGTGTGATTTTCTAATGCTGAGGAAGCAAATTCAAGTACCACTGTTGTCAAAGCTTCTTGAAAAACTCTAGCACAGCTCCTTTGTCTATGGAAAGCTTGGGAATTGGCTTTCTCTAGCATGGAGAGGTACCTCTTTTAATCTGCTGAAATTGTTAAAAGGGCCTTGGGAACCTTGAAAGCCTTCTTTTGTGCTTGGGAGCTGGAGCAAGGGAGTAGCCCTTGCAGCTAGCTTTGAGTCCCATCTCTTGGACATCTATGTTGTATGTTGGACAAGCAAGACACATGTAACTGTTTGCATGCTACTATAGTCCTTGAGGTTAGTGATGGGGGAAAAGGTAGCTTCCTGATGAAGCTCCTCCATTTGTCATGCAGGTTTTCGAAGTGGTGTCGACATATTGCGATGTTGGACTGCTGCGATGATACCGCAAGGACTCGGCGATATCAGAACAGTCCTTAATTCAGCCTTTTAATGATTAATTGTACTTGCTAATCCATTTCAAACAGTGCTTTGCTTCATTTAGCTCAGCCTTTGAATCACTACAAAGAGTGTTGGATAACCCTCAAGCCCTTGCTATAATGGAGCCTCAGCAGCTCCATTCAAACCCCCCTCATACCCTTGACATCTCATTCTATGATCACCACCACCGACATGAGGACATGGCGCGTGCGCGCGAAACCGATCTACTTAACACCATCATCAGCTTCCCATCCCCATCTTCACAGCAAGTCCTGCTCCATAGAAACTCCTTGCAAGATAGGAGAATGAGTCCCGGCAGCAGCAGCAGCTTCTTATTTCACAGTACGACCTCAACCACTCCTTCCCTTGAGGTTGGAGCAAGCAGAAATGAGCTTCTACAGCTCAGAGGCCGGCCAGACTTATGCGAGAGTACTGGCTTGACTGGCAGAGAGAAGCTTCGGCATACTCTTCCTGCTGCCATCACCTCAAGGTTTCAAGAAGAGAGTATTCTGTCCAGGCTAAACCCTAATTCTCAGCTTGGAGGTGCTGATGGGGTGGCATGGCAGACATATGCGGATGTAAACGATATTGCAGGCAGCACGTCTGCACCCTCTAATGATACTTTGCAGCTACCTGTAAACATGAATTTAGGGGTACATAGCATGCTATCAAACATGCTACCTATCAGCAGTGACCAAAGAAGCTATGGACATCGCCGCAACGCAATGTGGGCAGACGATCACGGTACCGAACTGTTACTCCTTCCTGGAATAAGCGCTGCAAGCGACGAGCATACTCATCAACAGCAACATATAATTCCGGCGCATAAACAACCTGGAAATGCCTCAGGTAAGCAAATGTCCAAAATCTTTTGTAAGCTAATATCCTGTATGATCTAAAAGCTCCTCTATGAACAAGTATATCCTGACACTTGTTCTTCAGATCAAGATAGGCAGCAGAGTTCTAGCTTCAGCGGTGTTTCGACGACATATGCGAGTACAAGTGGAGGAAGTTTGCGGGACCTTTCACTTTCCCTCTCGGCTAGGGAGAACTCTCAGCATGCTCTCTTTGGAGTTCGGGGTTTTCTTACTGGTGAGTCTAGAAAAGTGTTAATTATGCTGATGTTTACTAGGTAGTAGAAGCACTATCAATTATATGCAGTGATTCAGATAATCAACTTAATTAATTCAGTGCTGTCATATGTCTACACTGTAATATAGAAAGTACCCATCATATCCACAATTAATTTCTTTTATTATAATAATTGATTAATGTCATATGCATGTCTTTATCTTAATTAATTTTAGATTATCTGCATACTTAGGATGTGCTGATAATATTAAATTAATGCACTATCATGGTACATCAATACAGATGCAAATTCCTGTGGGTGCGTGCGTGCGTGCATGCTCGTGTGCTTGATCCAGGGTGTGTGCGGGCATGTGTATCCACGCATGCTCAAGAGAGACATGGAATGAAATGCAGCTGCAGGATCAACAGGCTGCAGCCAGAATCAAAGCTCTACCTATTTCAAAGCTGCCCAAAATGCTCTACGAGAGGAGTGCAGCAAAGCCATAGCAGCTGGAGCTGCAGCAGCTCGTGGAGGGAGCTTAGCTGCAAAATCCAATCCTATATGCAGCAATACAGCTGGAGTTGCAGCAAGTGCCATAGTCAGCAATGAGATAAGCTTTGCGAGTGGAGCCGGAGCAGCGGGTGCAATCAATATGAATGCACAACAGTCGGATATATTGAGAAGTTCGCATCAATATCATCATCCTCAGCAGCAGCAGCAGGTTCCCGCAGCGATGGCACATCTGCAGCTTCAAGATCACTATGGCCGTGTGCAGGCGTATTGCCACAATGGCGGTAATCAGCTGCTGCAGCCGGCAATGATGGTGGACCGGCCTCAGCAGCTGGAGCTCAAGCGCAGGAAGCTTTACATCATGCTTGAAGAGGTGCACTGTTTACCTCTCTCCTCTCATTAATTGAGCTAAACGTATATTTTTCTGTATTTGTATGCTATTTATAAAATCTAGGATATAGTCAAGGTTGATTTTTGATAGGCATCCTTGCTTGTTAAATTTCCAAGAATTTTACATATTTTTGGCAAATTTAGTGAACGAAAAACGTGTTGAATGTCTATCGTTAAAGGAGCCTGGATAGAGTTTTAAGGGCCACATTGACTTCTCTTGCATTTTGATCAAAAATGCCTACGTGAGGCTTCACCTTGTTCTAAGAGACGGGCATCAAGGGGTAGTGGGATTAGTAAGGGTTAATTGTAACGTAGGGTCGCACCCACTAGAGGAAAAAAGGATATCTTGAATGTAGGAGATCATGGGTTCAATATTCTACTTTTTTTATTGGTCTACCTTAAGTTTCTAGAAACAAGGGGAGCTTTTCCTCTACTTAATTTTCTAGAAACAAGGGGAGCTTTTCCTCTACGCAAACTTACCTTGATACACCCCTTTGTCAAAGTGGTACTGGGCTTCTTTTTCCCACTTTATAATGGTGGCTTGATTTTCTCATTTTTTGAAAATCGGTAATACTCTACCCCCACTACACCCGGGTGCGACCCAGCTCTCACACTATATCGAACATGATTTTAAGTGTTCTTTCCATGATTTTTGGCATGCTAAAACATGGCCTAAACAATTCGTGACAAGAGTCCTAGTGTTTGCAAACAACCATCTTTGCAAACAACCATCTTTGCAAAAAACCATGGGTTTAGTGTATTTTTATAAGTAGCCTAATTTTATAAAATCCTTGTTAGATTCCAAGCTTGCCTTGAAAACGTTTAGAAGTTTTATTGCAAATTCCGTCAATTGTTTCAAATTTTAAGCGCTTGTGTGTGTGTTATTCTCCGCAATAACCAAAGGTAGAGAAAGATCACATAGCAAAATGTCATGTAATCAGTTACTAATTGCTATCTATTATATCTATGTGTGTAGTTCTTCCGCTTTGCAAAAGATCCCCCTAATATATAATTTGCCATCTGAGTTTCTTTTGTTTTAGAATACCCTTGTGAGTCTTCACCTTGTTCTTAAAAATCATGCATTAAACTTAAACCTTGTTCTAGGGTATGATTTTCTTACGAGGAAGTAACTAGAAATTCACTGTATAAAAAAGAAGAAATTATATGGTTTGACACCCATATATATAGGCGATTATGATTTGAGCAGATAATTGTGCAATTGAGGGATCCTTTCCCCCAAGATTGTAGTAGGCTCTAGCTTTGGGCTAATTAGGTGGTTGTAAGTCGCATGAAATAATTCTTTCTCATCTTTGTGAGCCTTAAGACATTCGAGGTTAAAGTATTTCATATTGATCTCGTGAACCTTGGGTGCTTTCCTTATTTGGTCCTCCATGGCCTTTGTGCTAAAGAAGATTCAAAGTATCTGGCTATAGTAAACAAGATATTTGAACTTACATCATAGATATCCCTACTTTGAAAGCCAAGAGTTTGTGGATTATGCTATGAAAGCTCATGCATCTCATTTGTTTTCTTTTTTGGCACGTTGGGTCCTAGCTTCAAATTTTTCTACAACTACTTGTGCTTCATATCACAACCTAAAATACACAAAGATAACATTTTCTTTCAAGTTCTAAGATGGCCCCTCATATGCAATTTATGCCAACTACAGCCAAAAAGAGGAGGATTAGACAGTGTCATATATCCCTTAACACTATAGGATCAAGGAATCTTTAAGCTCATTCTTTAAGCTTTGCAAGAAAGATTGAACCTCGACTAGTTTGTGGGATTATATACATTCTAGAACATCATGAAGGAATTCTAGTTTCATTTCCTCTTCTGATAGCACATGCGCTTTAATTGTTCATATGTAGCTAATGATAAAGTGGTTTCGATCGATAAGAATACGCATCTGTTTTTGATGATTTTGAGATGTACCATTTGGAAACAAAAAGTATCAACAATTAAAACGATTTTTAGGCCTAGTTGTCTACCTTGAAAGATGGCACCTTTCATGTTTCAAGTTTCAAAGATGGCACCATTATGGTCTCTCAAATTGCCATATGAAATTTCCAGCTTGCCCAATTCCAAACTCAATAAGCAAAATGGTGTGACCTCATGGTGCCATGAATTTGGAGATTTGTGACCCAATCGTCGATTAACTAAGGGTAGAGAATATGTTAATTGGGTTGACAAAGCATAAGGAATGATACCATTGTGTGGGGTGTACTGTTGTGAAATGTCATACATGATGTCTACATGGGCTAATTTAGAAATTCCTACTATAACATGGCTTGAATTTTTTATTTTTCTTCATAAAATATTAAGTATATCCAAAATTGTGATTTTAAAAATCCCTCCTTTTACTCATTGTGATAATTTTTCTCAAAATGTCAAATGATATGGTCACTCCACTTGACTTTATGTGGTGCATTAACTTGATTAAAAATGATACCCAAGAGGATATCCTACAAAAAGAGTTGGAACACCTTGCTTAGATCCTGTCACAAAACCCAACCAAGGCAACTCTTTCCCTTGTCACATGTTTTGTCTTTGATTGTGTTGGTACCTCACTTTAAATAGACTCAAACCTTAATCTCTACTACTTTTAATATTGATATATTCCAAGCGATCCCCATTATTGTTTAGAGTGACATGTTGAGGAATTATCCCCCATTTGATCTTTAGAGAGACATGCAGCGAGCGAAGGAGAGAAAAGGTTATTTACCACTATTGTGGTAAGTGATCATGATAAATCTTAGGTGTACATTCCTGTATAATGAATAGGTCACACAATTTGGCTTCTCCTCATTGGAGCGGTGAAGAGTCTATCCAGAGGGACCATGTTGCTCTCATTTTCATATGTGGAGCTCCTACGACAAGAGTTGAAGCCTTGTCCCAAATGTGCAATTGATAACCATTCCTTATTATTTGGATCCTAGAATCGATCGGAGTGGGTGATGATTTTAATAAATACTCTTATAGTGGCAATTTGTCACAAATTCCCATGTGCAAAAATTTTAGCTTTATTTCTTTATCCAACTAATATCGATGTAGATCAAGAATCTTAGAAAATCAAATTGCACAAAGTGAAGGTGCCATAATTCACAATCATGATCTCCCCTAGAAGTGACAACATGAGAAAAAGCTCGGTTAAAGAAAGCTCCAATAGATTAGCATGGTGAAGAGTTGGCACAATAGTCTTACCATTTTTTTCAATTTGATACATGCTATAATCAAAACCAATACAGAGGCCAAGATTGTCTATTAGTGCAACAGAAAGTAGATTGCACTAGAGATTGGGGACATAAGCACATCTCTTAGTATTTTGGCAAAATAAAGAGTATCCAAATAAAGATCACAAATTATATCTTTTACGTTATGTTACAATTGTATCATCAACAAGCTAAACAAGCTTTTGAATGGGTAAAGAGCGATAGTTGTGTAGCCATTATGACTAATAAGTAATGTTGCACCATATTTGTCAAGAAGAACTCTATCCATAGAGATGAAAATAATTTCAGTTTACCTCATTTTGCAGATGTTGTTGAACAACATCATCTTGGTTGTTCTCTTTGTCATACTTCTTCTTGTAACACCAAGAAGAAGAATTATTGATCATACTTCCACAAATGTACACGGCAATCTTCATCATATTGTTGCACCCAACGGTTTGGTATGGTGTGGCCATCTTCATTGAAATAGGAATACTACTTGGATGATCTAAAACACCGCTTAAAACTTTCATCTTGAGAAAAACGGTCCCCACAATTTTCTCTCTGAAAAGGACACTCTTAGGTAAGAAAATCAACATTTAAATCTTCTATCAATATGGTTACACGACAAGTGTGACGTCAATAATTCATGCAAGCATTATTAAAGTCAAGACCATCCTTATTAGAGATAACTATAACAATTTTGTCGTATTTTTTATCCTTGATAGTATGAAACAGATGCACAATTAATTAATCTTGTGTAATAGTAGTAAGTTGAGTAATAATGATCTTAAAAGCTTCAAGATGTGAAACCGTAGAAGTAGATAACTTATACTCCAAATTGTGGTTGATTCTCGAGATGAATAATTTGCATTTCAGACGACTTCTCATCACTAGAAACAAGATATCCCCAGACATTATTAGAAGTGCAAAGACGAAACAAACTAGGATAATTGAATCTTGAAGAGTTGAAAGAAGATACAAACGAATAGTTATATCTTTACATGTCCAATCTGTATGAGTGGCTTGCTGTCGATTAAACAACGGACTAGCACGAATCAAATTATTATCATTATTTACATGAAGAGGTTGACGAGGATATAACAAACTACCAAAGACAATATCAGCAAGATCGTCAGCTTCAAGAATAAGAATGAATGTGGCCTTTCCATTCAAAAAACACAGATAGTTGAAAGAGGTATAGATCATTGTCCATAATAGAAAATAAGTTTCCATAAGTGCAAACATCACAAAAATCAAGACACTAAAAAGAAGCTTATGAAAGAATATTGATCTCTTTCACATAGTTTCACAACACACAACTACAAGCACCCCCAAATTAAGCATAACAACTTGCATAGCAAGTGCTTTTTGGGATGCAAAAAATAGAGAATTTTTGGATCGTTACTTTTAGAGATTGACTCCCAAAAGAGTCAACATGAAAACAAGTACGTTCAGTGCTTTTAGGTGCGCAAACCAGAAAAAGTGAAATAAATAAAGATATATTGGACCACATTGATAGAAACATAATCATGTGATTAAACTTGAAATTAAGTGCGAGAACATATTCTCTTCCAACAAGATGCTTTATAAAGGTAAGACATGAGAAGAGTGAGAAGGCTCCCAATGTGAGCTTATTTCTCAAAATTGCAAGGTACAGGTATGAGTGTGGAAGATAAGGTCTAGAGTTAGCATTTGCCATTATAAGAAAGTCTTTTCAAATATTCTTTCCCTAGTTGTTACTCCTTTTCTCCGTATTGTTCGTCAATATGAAAGGTCATATGAGCAAACTTTCTCTCGAAACTGATAGTGAATTGATGTTATTCTCAAACACAAGATCTCCACATCTAATTAGAGCAATATGAAGTCTAAGAACATGCAACTCCTTTTGTTCTCCTTGATATGTATTTAACATGAAGGAAAAGTGATGACTTCTAGATTCTCTTGGTAGACACGTGCGCTCATTCATTGTGTGGTTGATAAAAAACTACTTCAAATTTGGAAAAGTAAATTGAACAAAGATCCATGCTCCTAACCATTGTCAAAGCAATGGTATTATAATTTAGAACGTTCCATAATATTTTCATGCAAACAGCCGCAAAGTTTAGTAGTATAGTGTAGATTGTGATCATTTCCTAACAAAAATAATAATGAATATAGAATAAGAAAAGTTACATTTCTTAACTTTGATTCCCAAAAAGAGAAATCAAGAAAAAAGTATTGAGAAAGAGTAGTCCCTTGAGCGTGTAGGGAGCCTTTTAAAACGATTTTAGATCCCTTTGTATGCTAATGGCACTACCAAAAGTTTCATTTTCTTATTTGCCTCTTAGGGAGTTATAATGACAAGTGTAAACTCTTTTTTTTTGGGAGTTTGTGTCATTTTTGGACACATTTATGGGATCTAGAATACCAAATTTGCAATTTACAATGACAACGAATTTATTCAGGTATAATGAAACTTTTGAAGATATAAAACTATGTAAAAGCATTATGTTGTCTTCTATATTTTGAGTGATATTTATTGTATTACCCTTAGAAGGCCTTCCAAATGACCTCCAAGTTGGTTAAATGTGTGAAAAATTGTGTATTCTATCTTTAAACTCTTTCTACGTATGTGTGTGTGTGTGTGTGTGTGTGTGTGTGAGAGAGAGAGAGAGAGAGAGAGAGAGAGAGAGAGAGAGAGAGTTTAATGGAAACTAGAGTCTTAGCTTTGACCATTTTTCTTATCTGAATTCTAAGCTCAACCATATAATGCAAGTGTGGATGGCAATGTAAGGCTTTCCAAACTTGTCAAGTATTCTATATTTATATTAGATGATCTTTGTACTTTTCATGCACATATAAGTAGCCTAATGAAATTTTGACCTTAAAAAATATTTACATATTGTAATCATTTTAGTTTTAGAACAATTTCACAAAAACGTCTCTTGTTATTAAATCTCACATGAAAAAGACACTAGAAAGGACACAAGTATAAGTTTTCAAAGTGCTATTTCTTGAATAATCCTTCATGTATTGATTCTTGATTATGGAATTTTTGCCAAAAAAGAAAGTCTCACCTAAAGTTATTCAACAAACTTCTAAAGAGAGTACCTATCAAACGAAATCTTTACTTGTCAACTTTAGGCCTTAAAAGGCAAGTTTAGAGACCCTCCTAGCCCCCCCTTCTTTTTCTAATGGTACAATTTTTTTCCACCAAAAAATACAAACTTTGTTGAATTTGAAGCCACTTTTATATTATATATAGTGTCTTTAATTTTTGAAATTTACTACTATTTTTAAAACTAGATTTTAGTACACAATTGCAATTGCTATATACTCGTGCTATATTGGTTCACATTATAGGTCTAAACTTCTTCTACATTAGCTATTCTTTTTTTATAAAACAATATACGCACTGACTTCATTGGGATTGAATACTATTAATTTATGGAAAACTCATAGAGCATTTTCACCTTGATGCTCTACCTTACGCTCAACTCCTCGCTCTCATCTATATAAACCTCATGATATGTCACTCGTTAACTTTATAAACCCCTTATACATACTAGTATTGAATGCATTATGCCACATTTTTTTTCCTTGTATCTTTTGTCTTTAATGGCATGATTTATAATTATTAGGTGCGTTATAGTAATAAAAATGTTGAGATTAGGAGAGTAGTTATAGAAAAATGTGCTTTTTGGACTTATATTCACAAAAGGTTACCAAATGTTATTGATGTCAAAAGTAATCTAAAGAATATTTTAGTACCAAGGCTTTGAATTTTGCAAACACATTGCTATTTATGTGTTATGCTTCATTTAATAACAGAATGCTCAAGTTAAAAGTAGTAGAATTTCTATATATTATCTCTCACAAGATTTTTTTGTAAATTATGCTCAAGTATGGTGATGTTTTTTTAAAGCATAATGAATTGATTTCATATGAATGCATAGTGTATGGATTCTTTTTATATGAAATATCGTATCAATAAATCAATCATTATGTCAATCACTTTTATAATTCATGTGTGGAGTTAATATGCTTCTAAGACAATGAATAAACAATTTCATTTAAAAGATAATTATATTTTTATCCATGTATTATTTTCTAGTCATAAAATACTTTCAATGCCTACAATCACATCCAAATGCCTTTGTGAGAATATTAATAAGATTCATTTATTTCGCCACCCCCATGCATTGCATGAGTTTCACTTTAGATTTTTTTATGATATGCTTCTCCACGTTGGTATCTAAGTATTTTGATTGCCTCTCTTACCTTTTACTAGCATCTATATGAATATTTAGTTAATTATGATATTTCTTCTACGACATTAATTATCATATGTCTTTTTTTGCAAAAAGTAACACTGATGATTCATCATGGTAGGGGTATAAAAAAACCCATCTAGGACCAAGGTAATGGTAGATGATTTAGCTGAATATTACTCTTCAAAATTCTTTTCACTGGAGCACAATTGCATAATCTCTTCTTGGATAGGATTATCCTTATTATTGATTGTCGCTTCTAGAGTATAGCATACACCTCTTAAAACTTCAAAAGTTGGGAGTGACATCTTTCTCGTTAAAGGAGGTTGATTTGGTGTCATCTTTAACCTTAAGATTTTGAAATCTAGATGAAGGAACTTAATTTATCTTCTTGCTTATAAGCTTTCCTTACGAACCATATTTTTTTTATTAAAGTGGTTCCACGGAGCCTCTTTTGTACACATCTCTTATACATGGTGAATAATAATATCATCAAGATGAAATACATCAATTGATTGAGAACTCTTTTTATCTTGCAAACTCTCGGGTTTGAAAGAAAATAATTAATTTTCCTTGTACACGAATGATATATTAATAACTTTTTTCCATTATCTTAGATTTGAGTATGTTTTATAATGAAACCTCAAACCATTGGGACTTCCAATCTTGAACAACATGATGGCGTTTAAGGGTCAAAATGTCTCTCTCGAAATGTGGTGTTTCACCACGAAACGATTCAGTCATATGATATAGCACAATGAAATGTGGGATGGAAAAAAAATAAAAAATAAAATAAATAAATATATAAATATAAATATAAATATGTATGTATGTATATATGTGTGTACATATATATACACACAGACACACACAGACCTAAAAAAATAAAAATAAAATAAAAATAAATAAATATATATACGCACATACATATATACACACTCTGTGAAGAACACTCTTACTATGTGTGTTTATTCATAACTGAACTTAGATAAAAACTGAAAGGGAAGTAGAACTAGAGACAAAGACGCAAGGGATTGAATGTGTGTTGCTTGTTTGAAATGTGTTACAAGGGTGTTCTTATATATATAGAAACTGAAGTCACACGATGAAAAGACATGACCATAGGCCAAGAGACATGACTCTAGGTCAATAGTTGTATCTCTCTGCTGTAGAGTTGTGACCCTTCGGCGTAAAGTTGCAGCCATTCACTGAAGAGGCATGGCTATGCATTGAACATGTGCGACTCTTGCACGAAGAGACATATTTTTAAGAACAGGGGTCTCTAATCGGGTACCTCTTCGTATCTGCAAAAGAATCAAGTGAATGAGTTAATACAAAGACAAAGAATATGTCACAATCGTGATATTCCCTCCTATTTAAAATAAAACTGAGGGTAGTTATAGAAACTCCGTGAGAAGGAAATGTATTGTTGTAGTGCTTTTGCAGCCAAAGCTTTAGTTGTAAGTCCCATGTCATGGCACTATTACTGACCTTGCTTCTGCATCCAAAGCTCTAGTTGTTAAGTCCCATGTCATGGCACTATTAGTGACCTTGACGATCTTGTATATAACAAACTGAATATTGACTTGATCTCGAACTTGTCTCATCTTTGTCAAAAGTATGAGTATCACATCTGCAACTTGGTTAGTGCTTTTGTCAAAGTCATTTGTAACTTCGAGCTTTGTCGACGAAAAGATTGAATCTTTACCTGCTTCAAGTAAATCTATTGATAAACTGACTTGAGTTTTCTATTGAGTGATGACCATTGGTTGGAAATCTCCAAGGTATTCCATTGGTTTATTTGGAACAGCAAAGTAATCCTGAAGGGATGTCGTAGACTGAGACACAGTAGTATTTTGGAGGTATATCCACCTGTAAAGGTTTATCTTTGGAACAAGTTGTGTCCAAAGATTCAATTGCAGCGACTAAAGTCATGGTGCAAGAGTCTATATTTGTTTTATCCTTTGCACCGTTGAAGGTAAGGATTGGTATCTTCAAGTTTGAAAAATTATCATTCACTGTAGCATTTTTTATCTGTTTAGAGACAAAGACTTTATTCTACAAGGGCGGTGACAAGGCAAATTTTTCTGCCTGGAACATCGCCAAAGAAGGGGTTATGTCCTTGTTTTTTGTCACACAAGAATCAAAATCTTCTGAATCTTCAGCTGTTTCATCGAGTATTAAGACTTTTAATTGAGAAGGGGGAGGTTGAGGGAGTTGTTGCCTCTTAGACCTTTGAAGGATCCTCTTGCACAAGGAAAGGATCACTAAATCTTCAACTTTACCACCATCAGACAAGAAAGACTTAAATGTAGTGCATGTCTCGTGAGAGGGAACTTGTCCAGCATCGTGGCATTCACGATCGAGTACTTGACTAGGGTCGGATATATACGTGGCGTTCACGATCGAGTACTTGACTACGTTCGAATATATGTGCCACTAAGTACGCCCATCTTGATATGGCTAATTTCTTTTTAAGATGAGGTCCTTTGGAAGCTTTATGCTGTTGATGATTCCAATAAGAAGTAGGTTTCTTAGGACTATAGTATTTGCAAGAGTAGTCATGCTCAGACGTTTGTTGCTCACAGGAAGGTACTTTGTGTCTAGTTGTCTCTGAGAAACCATGCTTTGGGTGAGAAAATTTTGGATGAAAAACCTTTGGTTTGCATTGAGTGGTTCTTCTTGGTTGACCACTGAAGCTTTGGAAGAAGATGGTGGAGAAGCAGCATTTGTTATCCACGAAGTAGTAGGACGACTTCGAGAAATGTTTTGCGTCTGTGTCTGTATTTGATCCAAGTGAGTGTGAAGTGATGCGAGGCTCGTGGAAAGTGCTACAATCTGCTCTTGAGGATTGCTATCGAGTCCTCATGTATAATATTGTCGTTGCCTTCTTGTGATCCAATCATGCTGATTGCTTAGAGAAAGTAACTGGTAACTTGGATAAGCTCACAAATTGATACTTCGAGAGTAGGAACTCTTTTTGTGGAGTAGATTCCACCTTGGGAAGAGGCTCCAACTTTGGGCATCGGGAAGAGGTTCCAACTTTGGGGTAGAAGAATCTGGGATAATTATCGCTTTGCGTTCCGATAGAACCTCTTTGGGAATCTCGTCTATGTACACGAGAAATGAGATGGGTACGTTGAATTCTTTGTCGGCCATGTGGCTTGCGTGCAGAGATTCCCCAGAAATCCAGCGCTGAGAGGGAGAGCAACGTACAATTTTTGGTATCACTGGCTTGCAAGAATCTTTGTATAAGTTGAAGGGGTAAGTTCACATGACATTGAAAAAATTTGGGGTTGGGCAGCCAATTGGCATTAAAACTGAGGGCAATCAATTAATGTAAAAACTCTACGTTGCTGGTGTGGTTTTTATTTGACGTAATTTGCAAGCGAATCAATCCAGCGTTTGCATAATTTTTTCCAACAGACATCGCTTGGGAAAAGGTGTACTGCTGGGTAATCTGCTGCCCAAGGGGTGTGACCTGCCGCAGGGAAAGTATCTGATCGCGATGGCCTTCCACTAGAAAGGGTGCGAGCACTGAGGGCGAAGAGGTGCAACCCAAGGAAAGGGTGCACGGAATCCTCCTGGTACGCCACACACACATTGTTGTTGTGTTTGTTATATATAGAGTATTAAGCATAACAAATTCAAGTTACCTCAATATGCTCGTAGCAGTCATGTGTGTAACACACACACATACAAAAAAAAAAACCCTCAAATTGAGGGAGCTTATTGTTAGCAAAAGGGTATGTATTTCACTTCATTAGTGATATTTTTCAAGGCTCAAAACATTTCACATGTCCAGACTCGCCAAAACGTGTTTCTTGGTGACCATCTTATTAATAGAAAAGGCATGACCATTGTGTAGTAGCAGCTAATCTCTTTACTGATTTCTTAACACTAGCTTGTTATCAACAAGACATGCTAGTGCAACACATTAAATAATATACCAATTGGATGCTCCATCATTTTCTATACATATGTACGCCATTTAAGTAGTAAAAATAATAAATTTTAATATCTATATAGACAATGTGTAGGAGGTTTTACTAGATTACCAAAATTCTGCACTCTACCATTTTTTTTTATATAATTCAAAGATATTTTCTAGGAGGTTTTTCTTTTAATATCTATAAATTATAGCAATTTTTCTTTCAACGATGTCCCTAGAGTATATGAAACTTTACTTGCATGCTTATATGATGAGTTTTACATATTCTCGATAAATTATAGAAGAATTTTTTGCTAAATGATCTATCAAATTTATGCTAGATTGGAGCTCCGAAAAGATAAGCATCATCATGGTTCTAACCTATAAATTCAATTCAAACCATACCTTTGTATCAAAATATTACTTTTTCTTGCACTATATAGAAATAACCATACCTTTGCACCAAAATATTATTTTTTCTTACACTGCATAGAAATTTCAAAATTTACATTTAAGGTGTAGAAACTATTTGTGAGTTTTTTTTTTCCTTGTCAATGATAATGTCTACGATTAGAAATTTATAGATACATTCAAAAATTAAAGACACTATGTAACATATAGAAAGTAAACTTCAACTTTTATATATATTTGAATCTAAAGCTTATCATGGAACTCTCAATATGGTATTTATTGTGACAGTAAAAAACCTTGATATGTCGCTTATATTCTTATGATCAAGGCATGTGAGCTTACTTTTTAGTTCAAAGAAGTTATAAAAATAGCTGTTCATAAATTGGGCAAAACTTGTGACAATAAGCCATACAAAGATTTGAGTTATACTAAAATTTGATTTAGCTATATAAATCTAACTATGTCTCATCTATATATACATAACTTTTGATCAATATGATCTAGTCTTTGGGAGCGTACATGGTGTCTTGGTTGTCTCTATATGTTCTTTGTCTCTATGTCCCAACATGGTATCAAAGCTACCACAAATTCACTATGACAAACCGCTCAATGAAGTATGCAAGCATAGTGGTTGTCATGCTCATGATTTTTGTGATTTTGATATCTGTGTTTGATGTATTGTGCATGTTGTGTGTGTTTTCTGTATTACATCATGATTTTTAAGCTTTGAATAAGTCCAATTAGTAATCGTTATGATTAGATAATAATCATGTTGTATTGTCGTCGTGTGCATGCATGATGGTTTTTGGATAACCCTACCTTTTGATCAATTATAAGGGTCTTTTTATCAGTATTGACGAAGTGGTTGATGTCAATGGTACTCTTGTTACGTTAATCTCGTGTGCCAAAAAATATAGATCCGCTCACACTCTTCGATTTGAGTCCGGAGTCGCAAGAAATTGAGTTTGGAGTAGTAAGTTACGTTGTTTTTCATGCATACTACTTTGATGCAGGTTTTGTCACGATCATTCACTTTTGAGTTGTTTCGGGAAAGATCTAGCAAAGTCTTTGGCCGTACTTTTGGGTTGCTTTATTTTCTATGTTTACTTTTTGAATTTTTAGAGCCGTATGCTTCTCATTTGAGCTCAAGTATTCTATATTAAAGCATCGATATGTTGCTGGTACTCTTTCGGTGAGCGACTTGATTATGCTACCATCTCATCTCTTGTGTATGATGTACAAATTTACGATCTCATATTGTACGTATTCTTTCACCCGAGAAATCTTCTTTGCAATTGCAAATCTTGTTGATCTTGGCCTCTTTGTTGGATTTGATCATATAAAGTCACATGGAGAAAGACGATCATACTATAGTTATTTCTTCCCGGAATGGGTTATTTGAAGTATGTTTGAATGAAGATGTTGCAAATGTTGTTATAGCTCTAGAAGCTCTTGATTTTTTTGAATATGACATCATTGTTTTGATCACTCATATTTTTTTAATTAGTTGATCTTTATCTACGTGATCTTGTACGAGGCATGGAATTCAAAGGTCATTCTGATCATACGGGGTTATGTGAGTTTTGTACGCTTGGTAAACCTTCTCAAAAGGCTTTTTTGGTTTATTTTATAGTTTATCACAAATCTTTGCTTGACCTTGTTCATATGAACATTTGTGGACTCTTTCCTCTATCCAAATAACTGATGACTTTCATTGATGATTCACCAATGTTTTCCTCTTGTGACATAATCGGAGGTTTTATCATTTTTTAAGCAGTATCAAAAGACTGCAAAACTTTACATTGGTCATTGCATCAAGAAAATTTGTAGCAACAATGGTGGAGAATATGTTTCTAATAAGTGCGACGAATATTATATTGACCAAGGTATTCATTATGAGCATACGATTCCCTAGTCTCCTATGTAAAATAGAGTTGCAGAACGCAAGAATTGGACTATTCTTGATGTCATGCAATGTATACTCATTCACTTTGAATTGTCTTGATGTTTTTGGATTGAAGCAGTTTTGACAGTATTATTTGTGCAAAATCATCTTTTTACTTTTGCTCCTTTTGTTAAACTACCAATTATTGCTAAAACAATTGAAACTTTTGCTATTTTTCATTTTTGTACTTTGGGGTATATTGTTATGCCCATGTACCTAAAGAGACACGCATGAAGCTATAGCCTCTTGGTTTAAAAGTCATTTTTATTGGGTATTTGGATATTTCTAAAGGATATAAATTTTATGATCCATCTTCAAAGAAGTTAATAGTAAGTGGTGAGGCCATTTTCTATAAACAACTCATGAGGAACACATGGTCTGTAGAGAATGTTGAAAGGACATGGCGTATAGATGACATTCATGATATCATGTCATTACTTATTGCTTTTCCTTTTTGTCTAATGTTGATCTTCTTACGAAGCATTAGGGAAAATTTGGACTCTCAAAGGGGACTTATAAGGATGCTTGACTTTGTCTCTCTTGTTGAAAGTGGGTAACTCGGTGAAGTTCATGATCCCTTTGTCAAAACCCTATCAATCAACATATTAGTGAAAAGATCTTAGCAAGTAGGTTCTAAATCCCCAAACTCCAACAAATTTAGAGTTGATTTGTAGAAGTTATTGACAATTACTAAAGTTGAATTGTAGGGAGAGATTCCATTCACAAGACGGAGTTGTGACATCAAAAAATAGAATCTTCTAGAATATAAGGAATCTGATGGCCTGTTGTATAGATCTCAATGAGTACATTCTAATTTCAAAAGGTCCAATAAGTTTTGATTTCATTTGTAAAAAATTTACCATGCGCTTGTTTTGGACAAGAGAAAGAAAGTCAAAGTCCTTATACGGCGCCTTTGAGAGTCCAAATTTTTCTAATGATAATATTTATACTTCAAATGCTGGTATATAACAAACACCTATTATGGTCGAAGATGATGTACGTGTTGATAATTATGTTGATCTTCCAATTGATACCAAGCATGGTGCTTGTTATGCTTATGATGATGATCCTCTTGATTATGCTCTCACTACATGAAAGGACCCTATGAGTTACAATGATGCAACATTGTCTCCACCAAAGGATCAATGGCATGAGGCTTCAATTGAGGTTGTGGAAGCTGAATATGAGTCTCTTCTCTTCAAAGGTACTTGGGTTCATACGTAGCTACCACCGTTGTCGAAGGATAACGGGTTTGCGAGATGAGTTGGGTTTTAACAGGACGGGACAAGTGCTAGCGGAAAAGAACAGACTGAACACTTTTAGCACTTCAAATAACACTCAACTGAAAGAGGGGAAGAGAGTGCACAACACACGAGACGAAGAGTGAAGAAGTTCCACCCTAAGAGAGCATTGGTCTTAAACCTTGGCGGCGTCCCTTTCGGTATTTATTTATATTGCTTGAGCTCAGTACAATGTCGGTTCTCGCGCTCTGCACCTTCACCCTAAAGAGTGCCAGAGACTGAGCCCTCTGACATATTTAAAAAGCCTTAGCCTATGAAAAGAAATTACATGAAGAGCTTGAAACTCAAAAGCATCTGCCCCAAAAGATGGCGTTGAAAATCAACTAGCATAATCATGAAAATTTGTAGAAGCTACCACGTCAGCATAGTCAGCGCAAAATGCATAATTTTTTATTGGTCAGTCACATCATCAGGCTCCATGCAAGTCTTTGTATGCGTGTGTGTGTTTGTGTGGATCTCGCTTTACTCTAATGGATTTAGGTCCCCTAGGCCCCATCAAACGAGATCCTGTAAGTTGGTGGGAACTTGTCTTAAAAAATAGACACTTGGTAAGACTTTGCAAGTTGGTAAAACTCTTATTGTCTCTCAATCGGGATCTGCAGGTTGACTCTGTACTTCAGTGGCTTGACATGTCAACAGTTTGTGACATCCTCCCTTCTTGAAAGAAAGTAATTCTCCGCCACAATTGCAACATATGTGCAAAACAACTCAAATTAGCTTAAAAATTTCCAAGGGACAATCAATTTTCTCAATCCAGATTGGAGCTCTTGATATCCTGAGTCGTTGGTTTTCCAGAAGTATCTCATCCAATAAGGAGTCTCATTCTAGATCGGACCTCTTCATTTCTTGGGTCGTTGGCTTCCCAGAAGAATCTCATCCAATAAGGAGTCTCATTCCAGATTGGAGCTCTTGATATCCTGGGTCGTTGGTTTCCTAGAAAAATCTCATCGAATGAGGAATATTCAGTGGTTGACACATCACAATGCAACACAAAGGCTCACATATGCATGCTACAAGGCATAAAAACATAAAGCCGTAGATACCTCCCCCCCCCCCCACCCGCAAATAGACATCTTGGTCCGAGCCATGAGCCGTTCAACAATTTTCTCATCCCCCCCTCCCCCCCCCCCCCCCCACCACCACCACCACCACCCAAATAGCCATCTTGGTCCGGTCCATGAGCTGTTCAACAATTTTCTCATCACTCCTCCTAAAAAGGTCGAGGTCATGAGATAAAGAGGCCTTTTATAACCGAACGCCACTCAAGCCACAACTTGCATCATTTGGAGGTGGTGAGAGTAACCACTTCTTAGACGTCTTAATATTCTCCCCGTAAATAATCAGAAGGATCCGGGCCATGAGTAAAAACGACAATTTTCAAACATTCAATACTCTCCCCACAAATAATCACAATGGTCTGTGCCATGAGTATGGGAAAGCACTCCACCCATGAGTAAAATCACCAATCATTGAACCTAGTGTTAAAACCAGAGTGAAACAATTCAAATTGGCACCAAAACAGGTTTAAAATAGATACCATCCATTTCAAACAAATTTCAAATAGTACTTCCTCAAGCAAAGTTCAAAAGTATTAAAACAACTAGATAATTCATTCAAGCTTTTGTTCAGACAGCTGAACTTTGAGAATGACTGGCTTGTCCTTCTGGATCACAGTAATTGCACGGTTCCGAATTTGGAGTGTTGCATTATTCTTGTCATGCCAACGTATATCCAAGAGAACATCACAGTTGCCCAACTTCATAGTGTGAAAATTGATTTTTTTGTGATATCCTTGGATGGTCATTGGAAGAGCACCAATGAGAGGTACCACCTTCCGGGTTTGACCGGTGGCTAACTCGGCTTCGGTATTGCTACCCTGTGGATCATAATCAAAGTCCAACTGCTTCAAGAATTCTAGATGGATGAAGTTTTCGGTAGCTCCTAGGCCAAAGAAAATTAGGACTTTGAAGCCGTTGACTTTGCCATATGCTCGACACAATTCATTTGTACTTTCAAGGCGTATGCCATTGTACTTTCAAGGCATATGCCATCCCCCTTTCTAGGGTCTATGCCAAAAATATATAATTTATACTTTTGTACATTTGCAATATACATCAGAGTTGCAAAAGCGCTTGCATAGGGGAGGATTTCTCAACGCCTGACATAGCATGGAGTTTAGTCCATGAGTCACACTACATCCAAGGCACCTGCATATTGGAATCATCTAATTAGCTGTTAAGAGACATTTTTCTGTTGGTTTTTTATTTTTTGACAGTGCCTCCACCAACAAGTGGAGTCTAAAAGTAGATTGAAATTATCAAAAAGAACTACAAGATAACTTTGCTCCGCTCAAGCCAAGGTATCACCACAAGCCACAACAAAGCATAATAAAGACCATGAAACAAGTAACTGATCCTGGGCTTTGCAAGGAGCCCTTACCCATACAAAAAGAGAGGCTTGCCTAATCGTCCAATGGCTGCTTTAGCTCCTTTAATTGGAGATGGTCCTTGGGTTCTGTTGACCGTTGGAGTGGGCATCGGCTCCGCTGGTTTGTCAGTGCGTTGGGGACAACCAAAAAAGTTATGCCCTATTTAGAAGCATCCAAAATGTCGGCCTTCTTTTAATAAGGTGTCTCGTTGTTGAGGCGTCAAACAAGGCCTTTGCAATTGACTTCCACAAGAATCTCAAGAATTTGTTCTTGGTTGTCGGGAGTTATGGTTATTGTCGAGAGTTACTTCTATAGCGAACTCTAGCTTGCCTTTCATCAACTTGTAGCCGACTGCGGCTTGGTCCATAAGCTATTGCATAGTTGAGACTTGCTTGGACAGACAAGATTCCTGCAATGGTGATGGTAGTCCAATGGTGTATTGCTCGCATTGGTTCTCCAAGGAAATGAACTTAAAGAAGGACAGCGGGAGGTAGACGTCGAGAAACCTTTCGTTATGGTCGTACATGGTCTCTGTGGCAAGCATTTTCAAGTTGCCTCATTCTGTCAAGATCCGAAACTCAAAAAGAGAAGTCATATAGCTGCGCACAAATATTGTCTTGAAAGCTTAAGTCCTTGGAGCATGTGGTTGCGTAGCGATTGAACTCCATCAATACATGGCATTATCTTTAAGAAATCCCGGTGCTCGAGAGATCTTGGATTCTTTTGTGTAGTTCCCCAAAGCATAGATGTTGTCGAATTGATGTAGGATCTGCAATGCTTTCTTCCGATCTTTCATCCTAGAAAAGGTGAAAATTTTGACTGTCGTGCCACTATCCCTGAAATCATTTGGTTGGTTAGGCACGTATCGCTGGTACAGATAATAAGGGTATCCATCTGGGCTCCAACCATTGTAGCTTGGTGGCGGTGGTGGTGGGGGCAACGGCGGTGGCAAAGGCGATTGCACTGGATCAGGGTCAGATGGCTACACCATATTCCTGAAGAATCCCCTGATCGGAATAGACGGCTCGGAAGGTTGCCGATTGGAAGCTGTCATACTTTCTAGTGGTGGAGGAGGAGGAGGTATCACCTGGGGCATTAGAAGGGGTAACATGTAATTTAAAAACCGTTGAAAACTTTGCAGCATTGGGATATTTTTTTGTGGATGTCGCAAAGCTCGTCGAGGAGAAACTGCAAGTATTCTGTTGAATCCATGAATGCGATGTCTTGGGTTCTTTATGGCTTATGCCCTGTAAGACAGAGCGGTGAAGAGGGAGTGCGCTCGATGCGCAATGGAGTAAGAGTGGCAGTGACTAATAAGTCGGGGGTCGGGACACGAAGATGCTTTAGGGAAATTTTGGAAGGACCGGTTTCCTCTAATGGCTCTTTAATAGAACCGGTATGCTTTTAGAAAAGCACACGCTTGAAGCTATGATACCATTGTAATAGGATGGGCATCACGTGCCAATGAAAAAGAACAGACTGAGCACTTTTAACACTTCAAATAACACTGAACTAAAAGAGGGAGAGAGAGTGCACTACACACGAGACGCGGGGCTGCAGAGTTTCACCCTGAGAGAGCACTGGTCCCAAACCTTGGCGTCCCTTTCGATATTTCTTCATATTGCTTGAACTCGATACAATGCCGATACTTGCGCTGTGCACCTTCACCCGGAAGAGTGTCAGAGACTGAGCCCTTTGCACATATTTAAAGGCCCTTGGCCTATGAAAAGCATCTACATGAAAATCTTGAAACTCAAAATCATTTGGCCCAAAAGCTTGCGTTGAAAATCAGCCAACGTAAATCACAGAAATTCGTACAGGCTGCCACGTGAGCACAGTCAAAGTGTTTCCACAGGGGATTGCTATGTATGGTGGCAATCAGCCAAAGATGCCAAGATGGGGTGGCAGGGACTGCGGGCACTTGATTGCACTAGGAAAAATGTTGCTGCCATGAAAAAGCTATGGCCTATTGGCATACGTTTAGAAGTGTAGTGGGAGGGAAGCAACAAGATTAGTGTACAATGCCTATGCTTGGAAAGCATGAACATCGATGTGTGTCACTCAACACCAAATGTCGGTGCAGGTGTCATATGAATGAGCGGACAACAAGAAAATCATGTCATTCTCCAAGAGTGAAAACACCTTAACCTATGACCAGGTTTGTAAGGTGTGATTCATGTAAGTGAATCGTTAAACTCATTAGTTGTCCATCCATTTCCATTGCATGATGCTATTTATAAATTACAAATTTTCTTATGCCAACCAAATTTTCCTTCATTGTGTAGGTCTAGCATTTCAAATATTGACTTTTAAAAGTCATTCATGGATTTATTTGTAGCCGCGGCCCGCTTTTATTATATCTAATGATTAAGGTCCAATCATACATTACGGAGTGAATCAAGATGGACTTGTTAAGATCCAAAACAAACCAAACACTGACACTTCACTAGCACATGCACCTTATTTTCATCCCGACATATCATTTCCACTATCAGTAAAGGCTTCAGTATGGCTGAGTCTACCCTTGATCTCTGGAGTCATGATAGAAACTCAGTACATTGAGCTTTGGGCTGATGTATGCTCATGTGTGTGTGTGTGTGTGTGTGTCTTGTATTTGGGAGCATATGTTAGTACCCCTAGTTTTACACCCACTATTGGGCATTGACGATGTTAGTATGCATGATGAATATTTAGTCAATACTATGCATGATGAAGCTGATGGTTATATTGTCTTGTGTGTGACTACCATGATCTATACCTTGCACTTTCCTTTAAGGGTGAATCTAGGCTTATCTTGGATTCATCTAGGTATATGTAGTTGCATACACTGATTAACGTGTAAATTATTAATATACTTTTAAGTAATATTTCTTTTATGTACATAGTTTTAGCTTAAATAAATGTGAGTTCAAAATCGTGTTGTAATTTTTTTGAATGATAGGGTAATACTATATCTCATAATCATGTCATTTAAAATCCCAAAAAAGGATTGAGATGAGTTTACATAAAAACTTGACCAAGTCTCAAGAAAGTCTTATGGGAAAAAAGGAGAATTTTCACATTTAGGTAATTTCAATAATGAGATAATTAATACTAGTTCTTTAATTGGACACTCAAGTGCCTTGAGAGACTTTAGTGTCCCATTTCTCTTCCAAATGTTTGTATAACAATACTTTTAAGGCTTGTTTGTATGTTAGTTAGGTTATGAGATGAGTAAAAAAGAAGAATAGTTTCTACATAAGAACACATACTATATAAAGAAGTTTAAGATAACTTCAAGGTGAAAATTGTAGCAAGATTTGGATTTTTTTGGTTAAAAAATCTTCCTCAAATAAATTAGTGTCTTTATGTTTGTAAACTGTCAAGTAGTAAATAAAAAGAAAAGAAATGTAAAGAGCCAAGGTTCAAGTTTTAGGTGCCAATTTTGAGTTACCAACAAAAACTCGTTATCTACTTGAAAAGAGATAAACAACCTTTTGAAGGTCTTTTCAAACCAAAGACAATGTTTAGTGAAATTTTATGACCAAGAATGATCTTATGAGTCAAGATCAGTATAATACATATTTTTCGGGATTCAAGCTTGTAGAAATCTTGGAGATTAGATCCCCATTTTGTAATTATGTCTTGCAAAAATTCTAGAAAATCGAGAGTTCTTGTCAAGCTACCTTGAAAGAAAGATTATTGACTCTATACTAAAGATTTAAATCTATTTTGGAAGCATTTACAAGAAGAATTTAATGAAGACTTAGTTATGTCTATTCTATAGAGAATGTCGCAATGATGAAAAAAGGTGAATTTCCAATGTACATCATATAAAAATTCCAAGACAATCTTCCCATTCTACGTTGGAACAATATGGATATTATATCTTTCGCTAAAAATGATGTGTATATAGCTTTATTATAACTTTAGTATTTGGTATATATAATTCTATCTTTCCATCTAAAAATATATCGCAAAAAAAGTAACACAATTTTATTTCAATATAAAAATATGGATTAACCACAAACAAGCATTACAACAAAATTTTTATCCATCATATTTTAGGAGAAACTTAAATTGAAAGTCATTGTATGAGTTAAGATAATCACTTGATTTCACAAATATGGTGTCCAAATGTGATTCTCACAAGCTCTAGTGAAACAATAATAAAGATATTTCATTACCAATTAGTAAATATATCATATAAACTAGGCTATAACGGCGTTTTCAATGTGTGTCATCCCCAAAGTTTCTTTATACAATATTTTGAATTTATACAATATGCCAATAGTGAGCATACTATACAAATGACCCAATTATTTAAATGTATTATACATTGCCACATCCCATGTTTTAATATTTCTTGATATCTTGATTGAAAGTTTTTTTTATTATAACCTTTTTTTAAAATCCAAAAAGATTTCTTATCAAAAGCTAGTCTACGTAGTCGGTGTTCATGGACACAAACTATTGTGCTAGCTATCCATAGCCTTATAGTTGACGCACTTCAGAGTAGAATGTTATATATTCTATCTGGTCATTTTTCTTGAAACTAGAAGCATGACTCCACTGTGGAGGTATGTTGTAATAATTATGGGGTCTCTCTCTCTCTCTCTCTCTCTCTCTCTCTCTCTCTCTCTCTCCCCCCCCTCTCTACAACACAAATTTTCTAGCATCACGAACTTTCAAGTGACTGAGCAAACCATGGAGAATGGCTATGATTGCTCTATCTATGAGGAACAATTAACTTCACAAAGGGATTTTCTTGCTTTGGTTCTAGGGTAGTCAAGTCAACATGTAATGCTTCCAAGGAAATTACATCAGTTCAAACATTGCAAAAGGAGCATGTACCTCAGTTGGAGGGATGTTATTGCAATTAGGAAATATGAAGCATAGGCCAAGCATGAGTATTGACAAAGGTGCCACAAAAAATTGGAAATTGAGAGTAACATAGCTCAAGAGAAAGACAGAAACAAAGACGATTCTAGAAGAAAAGAGGAAGAGACAAACTATTGAGGGTGTTTTCCAGAATATATTGAGGGAATTGATTCACTATGGGAAGGATGACAAATTGGGCATGATACAAGGGATTATGAATGATGAGCGCTTCTTGCAATTGACAAAGAAATTACACCCTCTCCCTATGTCCCTTATTTGTGCGCTCAAAAGTTCCTTACAAGATATAAAGACTTCAAGATCTTTAGATGGGACTTTCTTGAGGCGTAGCGCATTGAACATGGTTGTGCATGGGTTGATGCTGATTACAAAGGCTCTTGGTAGTGATCTTACTGTAAATAAAGTGGCAAAGATTCTTAATATTCATCCAAGAGATTTGTATTCAGCATTAGGTAGAGCTGATAGCAATCCTATATCAAGCTATTTCATGTTCAAGTTGTGTAAAAGAAATTAGTATACTTATGGAGGTTTATCTAGAGGTGGAGCATCCAAGTTGACATGTTGGATTGCAAAAATTCATCTAGGTTTCTTGAAATATTGGGCTATATAGCTAGTATTAACATTTAATAAAATAAGCATGTGTTTTCTACTATATGTTACTCATGATTTCTATGGTTCTGGTTACAAACTTGGTTTGTGCGAAAGCTAAAAGAGCAAAATACATGTTGTGTATACCACATGCAACTGATATATTTGAAGGATGCTCTCAATCGTATGCACTCATTTGCTTTGATTTTCATGGCATAACATGTACTTGTGACTGTTAGATATAAAAATCTAATGTTTGTTCTCTTGGATTAAAAGGCTACGGGAATCATGCGTATGTAAAAAGTCTGAGGAGAATTTGTTTCACAAATACATTTGTTTGATGGGAGACTATGGTGAGTGTGACGTGATTAAGATTCAAATTTGTTCTTGAAAGCATGTGGAGAACACGAAGACTATTCCAATGTAGCTCTTTGGAAAAATCCAAGTCCAAACAAAGAATGGGAAAAGAAATTGAAAGGTTTTATCCCTAAAGAAGCTACATTTTCGTGAGATCATAGAGCAGATACACAACCACACTGAACACTTAATCAAGCACAGTTTCACCAAACAATGGTAGGTTGAACACCTGAGGGTTCACCTTTCAAAAATACCTATAGCACGTGCGTTCAAGAGATATTTATAAAACCCCTCTCACTTAACCATGGATTTAAAGACCTCTTTTCCTTCATAATGCTATAACTTATTTTGAGTTTTCTATTTTTAAACCCCTCTTGTACATGTAATTCTGTTAAAAATACTCTCCGCGTGAACTTGTGTGCTACACTTACATATTTTGAGGTGGATCTCTTGGGGCCGAACAATAGAGAGGTTGCTTGACAGGGATATCAATAGTAAATTTTGTTGAGAGCTTCTCATTCAAAGAGAAAAATGAGATACAATCCATGCATTGGAGTACAGATGAATGCACAATTCTGGTTCATATCACATATTAGCATTGCAAGGGTAATGAAATTATTGAGAAGGTCATGCATTTCTATATTTTTGATGATAGGACGCATGATACGCTCTTTGTTCAACATTATTTTTTTCATTGTGACAAGTGGCTTCAAGACCGAGGAGTAAAAGGCATTGTGTGGTTTTAGATGGTGAACATCTGAGTGTAAAGCTGCAAGGCCACTCTACTTTGTCGGTAAGTATCTCCAACTAGTATGTGTGGAGACTTTTGGTCAAGGCATGGTAAGGGTGAGCAGAAGGTGTCGATGTTGTAATGAAGAGGGAATTAACACACGAACAACTCAAGAGTGATGGTGTCATCCTTAGGCAAGATGTAGATGTTGACTAGAACTCTCTCAACTGATGCATCTAGCTCTTGTACATAGTCCACCAAGAAAGGCTCAAATATCTTTAAAAAAAACTTTTGGCTAGTAAAAGCTGGAGATGTGGACAGGTCCAATGCCTAGGGTTGTGAGATGATCCAAGGATCTGGATTACTTTGCAACATATCTAGGTTTTGCCATCCTGATCCTTCTCGGGTGAAGACAAGAAGTTTGTAATGTTTTGCTGATTGTATTAGAGGTCATTGGAGGATTTGCTACAACAGTCATTTTATATACGAAAATGGAAGTATATCTCTTTGAACACAATTTCAAATGTAGCAAAGGAAACTACTGGATGCAAGGGTGAAGATGATCTTGTAATGGTTGAGGGAGAACTAGACATGTTAGGGAATTTCTTATGTGAAGGTAAATATTGACTTTGCTATGAAGGCAGAGGCTAGAAATGAAGAGGGTGTGGATTTTTATCTTTTGCAATGTTTAAAGGCAAAGTAGCTGATAGAGAAATCCATTAAAGATCATTGTAAAAACATATGGACACAAGTTTAAAGAATTGGCCTACAAAATACAAAAATCGTTCAACTTTAGATCTTACAAGATATTCAAAACGTGCTTTGTTTCCGTGGCGTGTTGGACTCGGAAAATTGTGCCATTTATCGATGGCTTCTGCATTTACCTATCCCGGTTGTTGACCTTAATGAAAATTCATAGGATAGCAATACATAACCAGGCCATTGACTACTAGTAGCACTACACATGTAGCCCTCAATTCTCCCTCAGGGGCATGGTTGTGAGTGGGATCACCCTCTCTGGAGTGTTGTTTGCATCATCCTACTAGATTGGGTTCTGTTAAATCTTGTGGTCTTCATCCAAGGAGTCATCATCCTCCTTCACGTCCTTGTTAAACTCTTCCGCTTCCTCCCTTAAGGAGTCTCCCACCTTAGCCTCCTCTTGGCTTTGGCCTCCATCCGTAGGTTTACCCTCCCCCTGTCCCCCATATCCATTGTCATACTCCTGGTGGGCTCGTGGAAAATGGTAGAGGCCCACAACAACATTCTACAACTCCTCGGCCTCATCGGTGCTACAACATCCTTGCGCCATCCTCACTAGCAAGAGCCACTACATTGCATGTGACATGAGTAGCCTCCCAACAATTTTCTCACCATGCTCAAATGCTGCAACACCCACAATTTCATTTGCATTGGTAGCTGTAGCATTCAAAGTGGCCCCAACTTCCTTAGCAATAGGGATAATACACTGGTGAATCTGTTGCAAATGCACTTTCACTTGCGATACCACTTTCAACACTCAAACATCCATGATTTTTTGCCTTATTTTTTGCACATGTAAAATTAATACAAAGATTCATATACATACCATGCTTTGTTTAACAACATCGACATCAAAGAAAGAGACACTTGAGTGAAGATATGCAAAATAAAGTAATCACATTCTCAAAATGATTGCTTTAGATGTGAGCAAATGGGCATTACAATCATTGGGATAGAAGTCAAAGCAAAAAGGTAATAAAGCATTGGGGCTCTTGCTATTACGCTTACGCTTATAACTAGGGAGTGGATTCTTGACAAGGGGATTTCTTCTTCATAAAGAAAGCAAGAGGGGGGTCATCATCATCACTACTGTGGCTTCCCTTTCTAGTGGATGGTGTTCATCATGTCTGCCTCGGAGATGACTAACTTCTTCGGCAGATTGGAGTCCTTTGCACCCATTGGCTCCTCCTTGATTTCAACTTTTTCTTCAATGAGTTGGCCGCACTTGATCTACACCATGCAGGCAGCATCAAGGCCACCACTTTACTTAAGAATCAACAATCTTATATTGAGCACTAGCTTGGGATAATTTTTTTAAAGACATTCGAGGAAAATAAACTAAGTGGTGTCATTACATGATGACTAAAGACATTCCATTGTATCATTGGCATGAATATATCGTTTGCAATGGGGAAAGGCGTTGCCATCTTTGTCGACAAGATTATGGCAGCTGCAGGGAACTCAACCCCTAGCTCTTTCACAACATTCATGGTTTCTAGCATTGATGAATCTTCCATGTTGGACCTCCTATGTACAAGCGTCTCTGGATTAAATGTCTCAACAAACTTACCCTTATCAATAGAATTGTTGTGCAAGCTAACATACAAAAATTATTGGTATTATATGAAAATAAATGCAAGGATGATGTCCATGTTCTTGGACAATGATTACCAGTGAAAGTGGTGTCATAGGGGGATTTAATATTTGAGAGCTTTTATTTTTGAGCTTTTGCAATCGAAACATTATTTTTGAGTTTTCTAAAGCTCATGTTACAGTAACAATATCTTCAAATATTAGTGTGGCATGAGAAAAGTCTACATTAGATTGTGCAGTTTTCAATCACTAAACAATCAAATGTAGCATGCATGCATGACTTTGCTTGTGGGAGTGTATGCTCATGCACATCTCTTATTAGCCTAAAATGTAAGTTGTAAATTTAAAAAAAGCACCGTTTCTTATCAATTTTGATTGAACATCATATTATGAAGAATAACAAACAACATACCTGCCATAGTCCCAAAGTAACCTAGCAAATCAGCTCAAGAAACCTCAAAACCAAACTAGATTCCAAGTAGCAATATGATATGTATATCCCAATAACCCCTCACTAACAATAAAATCCTTTTTTTTTTAATACTAAATTAGCATCTTGTATAGTCCAACATGCCTTCAAAATGCTACCATAGGTGATTGCAACTAGAGAGATTCCATCTCTTTGAATGCATTGAAAGAAGCCCATACCTTCATGGTTGTACCATTGCTGGTCTTATCTTGCAATCAATATGTATCGGTAGATGGCATCCCAGAGACAAATATCATCAAGCAATTTTTGTGCTTTTTGATGTACACCACATTTGGCATTGAAGTAGTTCAAGGCATTGCTAAGCAATAGGTTTCTTTTGAAGAATCCGCAACTCAATCACTTATTTGTGTTTTCTAATGTACACCAAGTTTGGTATACAAGTCATCCATGGCATTGCCAAAGCACTAGGTTTCTTTCCAAAATCCCCTTAGTAAGTATGTCATTCTAAACTCTTATGCCCATGTCAAGATCTTGCGTAATCCCAAATGCATCGAGATGCAAGTATAGGTGATTGCATTTGGAGATACGCCCTTGCTTTGCATCCATTGAAAGCAGCCCATAGCTTCTTGGCAGTACCCTTGTTGGACATATTTCGCAATCATTGTGTGTCAAGAGATTGCATCCAGAGATGGACCTCCTCAAGTACTTTTTTCCCTAAGTAGCATCTAGTTATAAAAATCAGCACAAACGGCGAGTTGTGGGTGGGTGAGGTTTCTGTGAGTGCTTGAGGGCTTTTCTAATGAGGGATCAAATATGGCAGTGTCTGAAGCTTAAGGTACTGAATAGAGTGTAAAAGTGGTTTTTTTACTTTAGGGCACTCATGGCAACGTAAACAACACAAATCAAAGAATGAGATGAGAGATTAGAGAACTAGTAGCTAGTAGAATTTTTCAATGGTTCCAAGGAAAAACAAGTAAAATAAAATAAATAAAAATATGTAATACATATTCAAAGAAGCAATAGAAAAAATACACCTCGTGGTGACACACAACTACTTACAATGTGCCAACTAATGTGTTGAATGTTAACACCTACGAATGGTTTAGACACATCAATAACTAATCTCCTTATGTACATCCATCTCAGAGTAAGGATGCAAGTACTCCGGTGAAACTACTGGAAGGAAAAAAACTTGAGAGCACAACTAATGCAGAAGCTTGATTGCTTTGAGAGGAACACTCACGATAGACCTATCACAGTCTTGAAAGGAGGAGGACAAGAAGGTTTCTTTGATAGGGATGGGAGGAAGTCTCGAGAGGAGAGGAGAAGGTAGAATGGGGTGCAGGGGAGTTCCAACTCCAACTTTAGTAGGGGAGTCTCAGAGCGCATGAGCCAGAGTTACACACAAGCATGCAAAATTCCAGCATGCACTCAACAACTCAAAAAAAAAAGCGGGCCTGTTTAAAAATGATGATGACAACGTTCTTCTTAAAAGTCCCACTTTCTTAGATCATGGACTAGCTATTATAGTTGAATAGACTGCCTTTTTGTCCTTAAAAAGCAATCTCTTTTCCCCACTTCTTAGCTATGGCTATAAGCTTTTATAGCATTAACATGCTTTCATACAATATAAGAAGAGCTCTAGCCACCCAAGGAGACTCCTAAAGCTTAGACCCCTCTAGTCGTATTTCAGAAGGAGAAGGTCGAACAATATAATAATTTTTTTACAAATTGTGAAGCATTTTATGCATACTTATTATAAATAAATTACAAGCTTTGGAGTAGGGGCATTCCTACATCCAAATAACCTCACAATAATAAAAATAAATTGAAGCTTTGGTGTGGGGAGATACCCCTATCTGAAAAAGTCCTCAATAATAAACTATGCTTTGAGTAAAAGTCTTGACCTTTGAGGTAGCGACATTTCTACATCCAAATAAGCTCTCAATAAGCAAGAGAGCTCCTTACATTAAAATAAACATTCAATAAGTAAATTGGTTTTTCTAAGTGAGAATTGTGAGCTTTGGACTAGGGGAATACTCTTACTCCTTAGAGTAGGGAAATATCCCCAGAGTATCCAAATAAGCTCTCAACAAGTAGCTTACATTTTTTAAGTAAAAATTGTGTGTTTTGGAGTGGCGAGTTCACATCCTTATATTACAATAGGCTCACAACAAATAACTTATTTCTGAAGTCAGATTTTGAGCTTTGGGTACGCATTTTGATTCCCTATATCCAAAATTGATAAACTCACAACCAAGAGGATTATCTTCTTCTTAGTCACATTATGAAAGAAACGCGAATACTACATGAGAGTTTATAATCACATATCAAAATAAGCTCACAAGAAGTAGAAAACATCTTTTTAAAGTGAATTTTAAGCTTTCAAGTGGAGAGTCTACCTTGTAAAGATCGAAATAAGCTCATAATAGTTAGGAAAAATGTCACTTCTTTTTCAATCAAAACAACCACCTTTTGATCAAAGTCCAAAATTTTCAAATAATTTGATTATATGGATATTTTACTGTGTCATCGGTATAGATTTATTGTATCGATTGTATAATGCGACACAAGACATCCTAAAATTCTGAATTGTTTATTGAATATATTATTATTGGTTTTTCAATTAAATACTTCAAAGTTTAGAGTTCATTACCTAAAACTTTTATCCATCAGTTCAACTTGACAAAAATAAAAATATTTTATCATAATAAGACCAACTTCCAAAGGCATCAAAAAGTGACAATTTCAACATGAAGTACTACGATTGCATAAATGAGGGAACTAGCTTCCACAACGTAACCTTTACAGTCTTTAAAAATCTTTGACTACATAGTCAAACTAAAGATTTCATGACATTTTGTTTAAGCTATATAGATAGAATGCTTACTTATGGAATCACCAACTTTGAAGATATGAAAATCGTTTCTTAGAATGATTTCAATATTGATACAACAAAAAGAAAACCAATATCGCCTTGCTAGATATATTGGGTATTAGATGCCATGAAACTCAATGAATAATGGCTATATGATAGGGAATCCATGTGAACGATCAAAACTGCATTAGGCTAACAAATCGTGTAGATTTTGTTAATAGATTCTCATAATTAGACGATAACTTGAACACAAATATTCCTATCCCTTAGAAGAAGCATTAAAACATATTAAGAATTCATAGATCTAATCATAAAATACTCTAAACCTTTAAAGATTATTCTGTAAGTGGTTTTAATGCCAATAATAAGAAAAATGGTAAAAATAGCAGAAGTTTTTTGATACATTTTATTTTGAAAAAGCTTTTGAAATCACACAACGAAAGGTGGAATCCATATCCTAGAATATGCCAAGTTTTTGTCTATTTGTCAACTCATAAACAATCTGCATCTCTCATAATAATTAAAGAAACTTTCTTAATTAATAGGACATAAAAGTGTCCATTATCAACCTAGCGTTAACTCAAATTAGCATTGAAGTTCATTGCATTATGAAGTCTCCTAAATTTTGAACAAGTCAATAGCAAGTAGAAGGTAATATACAATGTATGTGTAAATAAAAAATTTGTAAGATTCCAAAAGTCCTTAGTTTTGAATGTGTCTGCATATATATTAGAAAGCATATTGTAGCTATAAAGGATTGAAAGAGAGAGAGAGAGAGAGAGAGAGAGAGAGAGAGAGAGCACTCGTTTTTTCCCAAAAAAAAATTGAGATTATGAAACTCAATAACTATACCAAAAAGCTTTTACTAAAATTTTAAATAGCTCTTTTTCCACCTTGTTTAGCATTACTTTTGGTGTCTTGAGCATTTTTTTCTTAGGTACCTTAAAGTATCTTTTTTTATGAACTTAAATAAAGTGGTACATGAAATCTAGAAAACATATCAAGGAATGATTTTGCAAACTAATAAATTGCTATCCAAAGTACCTATAAAAATTATAATGTATCACTTTTGTACACAGCCTCAATAGTAACTATGCTCATGAAAACCACCTACGCAAAATAGCAATCGATGTTTCACTAAAACTCATGCAATAATCCATGGTAAGCACTTATATACGTATTTGACAGTTTTGAGGTTGTCAAGTGTAAACAAATCCTTGTGACTGGAATTAAATATATATACTCATGGGGGTCAAATATGCATTGTTTACAAATTCAATTAATGACTACATTAAACACTCGATTCATCTAATTTTACGATGTGTAAATTGGGGAATTTATATACATACTTTCATTAGTTTTTCATAGCAATGTTTTTTTTGCATTATAATTTTCTTAAAATGAGCTAAAATTACAAGGTACATGTGAGTTTGAAACCTTGAAAAGTGCTTAGTTGATGCCTATTGGCTTATAGATATATTATAGATCTTAAGGTTTGCCCATAACCTCATCATGTTGATGAAAAAGTCCTTGAAAGACCAAAATTTTCCTCTTTGTTAGCGTTTTCTAAATTTGGGTTTTTTATTATAACAAAAATCTAGTCTCATAAATAAGTTATAAATCTCAACTTCTTGCTATAATAAGTTTTTTCCTGTCTATACTCCTTGAAATCCATGGAAAATCTTATTTTTTTCTATTGCACTCCAAAAATGAACCATCTACAAGTTCCACTTGAAAGGCCTCCAAACTGTGTTGGGTTGGTAAGTGAAGCTTGCTCACTAACGAAGTGCTCACGAAATTTGTAGAGCATCCACTATCCACAAACACATTGATTGGATGTTTACGAAATAAAACCAAGAAGACTGAGAACGTGGTTGGAAATATCAATAGGAGCTGAGGTGCGATTGTGAGCATTAAGCATCAAAGCGCTGACCACTTTGGAAATGCGAATTGCACGAACAGCCTGTTTGCCTTTGTCCATCACACGAGGAGGACATTGATGTGTACATGGCTCCATATTTGAACTTTACCGAATGTTGGAAGGATTGGGCCGCTTCGGGCAGTCGTACCACTTGTGTGAACCACCATAAATTGTGCATAACTCTGTGTGGTTGTGCTGAGAGGTGGAGGGAGCTGATGACGAGGCTGATTGCCCTGCTAGAATATCTTGTCAATTCACGACGGCCATTGCGGCAGCGATTTGGCCGTGGCTGTCCTCGATTTCGGTTAATGTTATTGGAAGAGGATCCAGTATGTGAAGCTGCTGCTTGTCCAGAGAAGCAGGGCCAAAAAGATTGTTGTCTAGAAAATTGTTGCCCAAAAGATTGAGGAGTCTGTGAGGAGCACTGAGGAGGGTTAAAGTTACTTTTGTGATCCCGCTGTGAGAAGAAACCACTGGTTGAAGACCGATCACCAGAAAACGAGATCCGTGTTGGACGTCAATTGTCTTCAAGCTAGACAATTATATCGTCAAAAATTGCATGAAATAAAGACTATCCGTGTTGGACGTCAATTAGCTAGACAATTATATCGTGTTGGACGTCAATTGTCTAGCCCACGGAAAACAAGGGTTCCAACGAGCCTAAGGGGAAGGACTATGTCCAAAAGTCTCCTAAGGGTAACTCCAACAAATCTAAAGAGAAGGGAGTTTACAAAGGTAAAAAAAAACTCTCTCCTGAAGATCTTGAGCGTTATCGCAAGGATAACCGGTGTTTCAAGTGCGGCGAACAAGGGCATACGTACCGCGCTTGTCCCCAAAAGAACAACCGCCAAGATCCTCCTAGAGCTACCTTGGTTGAAATCCAAGAGGAGGAGACTCACCAAATTCACCACAAAGGATCTCCTCTATGCCATGCTTGGGGAAAGGTAAGAGAACATGATGCTTTTATTCTCTTTGACCCTAGTTCTACTCACAATTTTATATCTATAGAGTTGGCCACCAAGCTAGGCATACAAGCCTAGGAGTTGGGAGATGTCCTACCCGCAGACAATGCTTTCAAGGGGCAAGAAGCTTCAGTCACTCCCTTAATCGGGAAATTGAGGCTTCATGTCCAAAGCTATGTGGACAAAGAGGATTTCTTTATCTCTCCTCTCGAGCATGAGGATGTAATCCTAGGGGCACCATGGTTTGATCGCTTAGTTGCCAATGTTAAATTCCCTGAAAGGAGAATCTCCTTTAAGTTCACGGAAAAAGACATGTATATAGATGCTAAGGAAATGGGTAACACTATCCCCATTGTACATACACCAGCTTTCAACAAGTCAATAAAGAGCTCTATTTCCGTGTACATGATTTTTGTTAAAGATTCTCAAAATGAACCTAATGCTTTAGCAAAAGAAAATAAAAGCAACCAAAAGGAATTAGAGTTATCCAATTTTCTCAAGGGGTTTCAAGATGTTTTTATTGACGACATCCCTTGTGAGCTACCTCCTAAACGAGGTAATGATGACCATGCAATTGAACTTCTTCCAGGAAGTTCACTGCCTAACAAACCTCCTTATAGAGTTTCTCAAGCTCAACAAGAGGAGATTATGCGGCAAGTGCATGAGTTAGTTGAGAAGGGCATGGTTAGGCCTAGCTTATCTCCATTTTGCTCACCTGTGCTTTTAATGCAAAAGAAAGACGGCACATATCGTATGTGTGTCGACTATAGAGCACTACATAGGATCACTATCAAGAATAGGTTTCCCGTTCCATGGGTAGAAGATGTTGGAATTAGGGTTGCAGAGAAACACACACAGCTTGGAGAAGACGAAGGAAGATCAAGGCACACAATAGAGAGTGTGTTACTTAGTGTGCAATGGAAAGATCGATAGCCCTAGAGTGATGGGCATATATACAATGCAGGGGGGAAAAAATGCCCCGGCGGTCCTAGTGTGTTCACACACATCACTACCACATGTATATGGTAACAAATCCCCCCTGGAGTGATGCGGTGAACGAGAGTTGGCACATGAGTAAAGGGAAGTGCCATGACTTGAGGACAGGATCAGTCCACAAAGGGGAGTAAGCCCAAAGCTTTGCGGAAAGCTTCAAGCTTCTCACGAAACAATGCCTTTGTGAAAAGATCTGCAAGGTTGTCCTATGTTGGCACATAAGCCAAGCTGATCTCTCCTGCTGAGAGCCTCTCCTTGACATAGTGGTAATGCACCTCAATGTGCTTTGTGCGAGCATGAAAAACTGGGTTCCTCGCAACTGCCAATGCGCTCTGACTGTCAGTGTAGATAGTGCTGGCAGTGTCCTGTCCAACACCCAAATCAGCCATAAGGCGTCTGAGCCATACACACTTAACCGTAGCTGTGAAGACTGCCCTGTACTCAGCCTCACAAATCAAAGTGGCCACATTAGGTTGCTTCTTGCTCAACCATGATATACATGAACTGCCAAGCATGAAACAAAAACCACTTGTGGACACTCTCGTGTCAAAACAACCAGCCCAATCTGAGTCCGAAAAAGCATGTAAGTCTGGCGGCAATGATCCCCCCTTGGGATAAAACAAGCCAAGATGTAAAGTGCCACTAAGGTAGCGGAAAATCCTCTTGACAGCCTGGCAATGCTTAGACCCTGGGCTATGCATAAATCTGCTGACCTGTGAGACTGCAAACTGAATATTCGGCCTCGTGTTGCATACATAAATGAGGCAACCAACAGCAGTTTGGTAAAGAGTGACATCAGCAGGATCACCAGCATCATGTAGACTCAACTTCAAACCTGTTTCCATGGGAGTGGCAATAGGTTTGCAATCCTCAAGTCCAAACTTATATAGCAATGTCTCTATGTAACTTTTCTCACACAAGTCAATATCACCATCACACTGCTTAAACTGTATACCCAAATAATGATGCAACAGCCCCAAATCTTTCATCTTGAAAGTAGCATTCAAATCAGCCTTAAATTCAGAAATATGTCTCTCATTTGGTCCAGTGATCAGCAAATCATCAACATAAAGAACCACGATGAGAAATACATCACCCTCACGCTTTACATACAATGTGCTTTCTGTTGGACTGTTACGAAAGCCTTGTTTGACCAAATGAGTGTCAGCTTTCTCATACCAAGCACGAGAAGATTGCTTCAACCCATACAAAGCCTTGTTACATTTGCACACTTTGTCCTCTTGTCCTTTTATGACAAAACCGCGAGGCTGCGTTACATAAACTTCCTCAAATATGTCACCATTCAAGAAAGCAGTAACAATGTCTGATTGATGTACATCCTAACCAAAATGAGATGCCAATGCACATAGAAAACGCACAGTAGTCATACGACAAGTGGGAGCAAAAGTCTCTTCATAATCTATGCCTTTTTGCTGTGCATAACCCTTTGCAACAAGTCGAGCCTTATGGCGATCAATCTCACCATCCGGCTTGCGTTTCAACTTGTAAACCCACTTCGTACCAATGGCCTTTTTGCCAGGAGGCAAATCACATAAAGTCCATGTGTCATTTTCTATAAGTGCATCATATTCTAATTGCATGGCAGCCATCCAATTTTCTGAATTCTGTGCTTCATCAAAAGGCAGAGGCTCCTCACCATCATGTAAACTAGACACAGCCAAAGCATAACAATCTGATGCATAAGATGCATGGCGAGAGCCTGGACGACTACGACTAGACAAAGGTGCATCCAATTTACTGTCACGCAAAGTGTGCACCAGCCATTTTGGCATACCTCTAGCCTGCTCATTTTCAGCCCTTTCCTCATCAAGTACATCATGTACATCTGCATCAGTAATAGGCTGATCTAAAACATTTTCAAAAACCCCCATAGGCTGTACATTTTCCTCATTGGAACTTACATTCGTATTTCCACCACTGAAAAGAGGCAACAAAGTGTCATAAATGTCCTGTGAGCTTACATTATTGTCTCTAGTACATGGCAGCAAGGGCTGAATAGAATCTTCCACAAACACTACATCCCAAGAAACCAGAATACGTTTTGTTTGTGGATGATACAATCTGTAACCTTTGCTTTCAGCACTATAACCAACAAAAATACATTTGACAGCCTTATCATCCAATTTTCTGCATTGCACTTGTGGCACCAAAGCATATGCCAAACACACAAAAACAAGCATGTGCTCAATAGAAGGCTTTCTATCATGCCATGCTTCATATGGAGTAATAGACTGCAAAGCTTTCGTAGGACACCTGTTAAGTACATAAGTGGCACACATGATGGACTCAAGCCAAAAAGAATGCGGCAAAGCTTGACTTTTGACCATACATCGTGCCATTTCCGTCGGTGACCTGTTTTTCCTCTCAGCAACACCATTTTGCTGAGGTGTATAAGGCACTGTAGATTGGTGTTTTATCCCACGACTAGCCAGAAATGCATTAAATTCATGAGACATATACTCCCCCCCTCGATCGGAACGGAGGGTGCCCATAGTACATTTCGAGACATTTTCAGCCATAGCCGGAAATTGTTTGAAGCACATAAAAACTTCGGACTTCGCTTTAAGCGGATACCCATGCATGCCTCGAGTAATCATCAATGAAAGTCACGATGTACAGGTATGTGCGCTCCTTGCTGCACTGTCGAAGCAAGGGACTTGCCAATACACCGTGTGCGAGCCACAAACGGCTCCAAGCACACAACAAGCCTAAACTAGCAAGCTCAAGAGAGCAAAGGGTGTGTCACTCACCGCTCTACGCTCGCCTTCGTGATGGATTCCTCGCCGCGATGAAGAAGAAGCTGCAGTCGTGCCGCGCTCAACCGCTTCGCCGCCGTTGTGCCTTCGTAATGCTCGATCGCACACACACTCTCCCTCTCTCTCTCTCTCACACACACACACACAAGAGGGGGTGAAGAAGAAGAAGATAGAGATGGAGATGGAGCAAGAGCACTCTTCTATTGCACAAATGAGAGAATGAGTAAAAATTAGGTTTAGTTGGCTTTTATAGGAGCTCACCCCATTCACACTTGGGCGCCCATGCTTAGCCAACTAACCCTAGCATGTTCGTGTTAGAGTGCGCCTCTCATCGGCGATCACTCTTACCCTTTTCCTATTGGTCCGACAAGCCCGGTACCTGACTCTAAATAATACATAATATGGTTACAGTGTCCGTCGTAGGCGATAGGGTGTCCGTGAGCCACGAGGGTTAACATGCCCCCCTTCCTGATGTAGATTCCGTCCTCGGAAGCTATTGAGCTGAAGCTTGGTATGTCCATGTTGTAGAGCATTTAGATTTGAATCTGCAAGGCAAAGTCACTGTTTTAGCAAGCGGAATTATATTGCCATAAATCATGAGGGGAATGTAAAGTACATGTGGAAATGAGTAATTGCAAGACTTATGAAATGTTAGACTGCCATTAAGGACAAATAAATTGCACTTTGAGTAGATTAATTAATCAAGAGTTTTGAGCTTATGGGTGAGTCTATCAATTAGTTAGCTATGACTAAGGTTAAAACAACTACTCTAGTACTAGCTAAGCTAAGAAGATTATCTAAATGCAAGATTCCCTAATTATGCTTTTCAGCTTTGATTAGCCAACTCGCTCTCACAACTGCAATCAAAAGCTTGAAATGTTAACTGTAAGCTCAATGGAAGTCTTTTAATTTTTCTTTATCTTTTTTTAATACTTTTTCACTTTGGGTCACAATCATGTGACGTGTGTGCTTATTTTGTATGTCCGGGGTTTTTTGCTTCTCAAGGAAAAGCGCCCACACTGGGAACCTCTAGGGCTCTAGTACCATAGACAATACATGTGAGTGAAATACCAATTCAAGCCAGGATTTCTCTTCCAGCATAAGATTTTTCATTTGTGGCACTTATGTTTTTTTTTTTTTTTTTTTTGCTTCCATTTCCTTGGTATTCGCACTAGTGTTTTTTGTTGTTTGAGTGAGCAAGCCTTTCTCTGCCTAAAACATTCCTAAGGTCTCAAATACTCGGATAATTTTATTAGCTAGGCCTAGTGGTCAAGTAAATGAGTTAACCTAAAGTCACGGTCTCCTAATCTCCAGGCTCATCCATAAGATTAAACTGGAGTTCAATCAACTTAAGCAAAGACAAATTTATACATCTATAATGGCAGATAACAATCATAACTATTGCACTCAAACAAAGAATGAAAAATCATTATTAGCAATTACACATATCCACCAACATGAATCATGGAAAGTAGTACACCTGGAGGTATGGTGTGGCTCATTTCGTGAAGCAGATGTCCTCAACCATGTGGATGGAGATCCATATAAGTCCTACCTAACACATCCAAAAACAGGCACTATACCTCTAGGAGGCATGTCAGTGTGAAAAATTAAAACTCCTAAAAAACAAACTCAAAACACAATCTAGACCCCTAACCTACCTATCTGTCACCCCTTTTACAATCAAGGAAAGAGGATATTATATAAACCGGGTGGCCACCCTAAGGCTAGGCCTCTATCCTCATCATCTAGATAAATAAAATCGTTGTCCGTGAGGCCATAGTCTTCCTCGGTCTCTATTAGTTCCTCTTCATCATCCTCTTGTGCAAGCATGCTAATCAAGAACCTCGTGATGCGTGGATACTCATCTTGTGCAAAAGAATAAGCATGTGCCATTGGAGACACATTCGCTACTGGGTAGGGATCACTAGTTAGCCATAGACGTATCAGCCATTCTAACTCCTCAAAATTTCTCTCACATGCAAGGCTCTCTATCAAATCCCATTCGCAAGAAAGTATAGGGTAGCATACGTAGAACACTTGAGGAAAAGACAAAGGGTACCTTTCATCAAAAATAGAAGTGCATGCCTCTGGTGAAGTAGCCATTTCTGACAAGACAGATAGATTTGGTTAGGCCTTTAAAACATAAGAGTTGTTTTTGTGTGTTGCTTGAATTGACACGGTGAATTTGGACTTATATGTAAGATCTGATAGGGTGCTCTCTCATTGCTAGGCGCTCTTGCTCTTTACTATTTTTGTTTTTTTGTGAGTATAAGGCTATATATATACATTCCCTAAGATCGGAGATTGAGAGGTCAGGGAAAAAGGTTGAGAGGGAAACAAATGAATGATGACTGTCAGCAAACACTCCCCCCTTCCTTGGGTAGATGATACCGTTTGAAATGAGCTTGTCACCCTTTGAAACCAATTGTTCCAGTTGGTAATAGGTGAGGATTTTAACCAATAGTTTTCGACCGCCCTATGCGTTTCATCTAGTTGCAAGGGTGGTAAGGTACTCTCCCATGATTTTATTTGCAACGTTGTTGTAGGTGGTGAACTTACCCCGGAAGGTGCAAACTCTTTCGTGCTTGTATGGATATGTACAGTGGTAGGTGGAGGTTGTGTCGAAGCTTCTATTTGCGTATAGGAACTACATGAAGAGCAAGAAGCTTCATTTGATTTCCCTGTTCCTGAGCTAGGTGGAACAAATCGTTCTTTCTTTGGTACCCAAACTAGCTCTAGAACGGGTGTGTAACATTCCATGATTTTTTCCTTTCCGCGATTTTCAATTTGTTTTGGAGCCACAGGATTGGGTTTACATGGGCCAGGTGACAGGTAAGAGTACACTTTACGTTTGGGCACCCAGATTTGATCATTTCCTTCATAGTATCCTTGGGCTTCCAATAGTCGTTTAGGAATCCAACGCAGCGTTTCTTTACATTTCTTGGAGTGAGTGGTACGGTTCTTACTAGGTTTTCGTTTTTTTGCATCAACCATGCTCACTACAGAGGTTTTAGGGACCCACTTGTATGTTTTCTCTGTTATATTAGGATGGTTCTTGTGTGTCTCAAGCTTTCTTTCAACAACATCAGTTGAAGCTCTAGAGAGTTGGGCTATGGGGACGTATGGTTCAACCTCCTGGACATGCAATGTCTTGGGTTTTATTTCCTTGGGCAATATCTCAGGGACTATGGCTTGAGTGGTAGGGCTAAGAGTTGGTTTTTGCGTTGTAACACCCCCAGTCCCCCAATCAATAGTGCATTTGGTGGCTATCATCCACGTGCGGCCTAGGTTTATATTACCCTCCATAGTTCCAGTAGGCATGACCAAAAAGTCTTGAGCTACAACCCCATTGTCATAACTGACAGAAGTGTGCCAGATTCCAAAAACCGTATTTTTTTTCTTGTTGGCACCCTTGACTTGGATAATACTCTCAGATAGAGGTGGCTTCCCTAACTGACACCACACCCCATAGGATAGCAGATTGTATTTAGCACCCGTGTCCAATAAGGTGTTATATAGCACTTTTCCATAGGCATTATTTAACTCAATGGGGTATCGTAGAGGTGTGTCAGAGTCGAACCCATCCTCTTCGATTTCCACGTGGAATGCATTTGTAACCCCAAGGTTAGCCTCTCGTTTTTGTCTTATACGTTGTTGTCGCTCCTTAGCCTCAGCTTGAGCTTGTATCTTGTTTAACTCGTTTTGTGCTTTGGCGGCCTTCTTTTGATGAATGGCCCGTAGTTCTTCTTGGCTTAAAGGATCATAATATCTTTTGAATTTACTCCCATTGAGGAATCCAATGGTTTCAACTCCATCAAGAGTTTCCACACGAAGGGTACCTTGTGGGGTAATTTCACATACTCTATATGGTCCTTTACCAGCATATTTCAACTTTTTCTTCTCTTTACGTACTCCATACATAAGGACTTTATCACCAACTTTGATGTCCTTGTCCTTCACATGGCGATCAAACCACTTCTTTCTCCTATCCTTTTCCACAAGAGCATTTTGCACAGCCAACTGTCTCTCTTCGTCTAGTTTTTTAAGATAAACAAACGCTCGGTTAAGGGGTTACCATTCCATCCTTCTTGCGAAGCTACCCTAAGACTAGGAATGACAAACTCCCAAGGCATAACTGCTTCTTGGCCGTATACCATTTTGAATGGCGTACAATTAATAGCCACTTTATAAGCAGTACGATAAGCCCATAGAGCAGATGTCAACTTCAAATCCCAATCAGTGCGATGAGCTTCTACCGTCTTGGTTAAAATAGAGATTAGAGTCTTGTTGGTGCTCTCGGCTTGTCCATTAGCTTGAGGGTAATAAGGTGTAGACTTATGGTGGGATATCATAAAGGTCGTGGTAAGCTCTCTTATTACCTCATTTATAAAATGGGTACCATTATCACTAACAATTTCAAAAGGGCAACCAAATCTTGTGATAATGTTCTCAAAAAGAAACTTAGCTGTTGTCCTCGCATCAGCTTTTTGTGAAGCCTTAGCTTCAGCCCACTTTGTTACATAGTCCGTAGCAACTAGAATATATCGAGATTGAGTGTTGAGAGCTACGGGACTAATTGGACCTACAAAGTCTAAGCCCCATTTTTCAAATGGTTGGGTTACTTTAATAGGATGTAAGGGCATTCTGTCCTTGCGCTGTGTGGTCTTGTAATGTTGGCACTCATCACACCCTTTTGTAAAAAGTGATGCATCCTTAAATAAAGTTGGCCACCAATAGCCTGATTGCAGCACCTTTCTAGCAGTCAGGTCCCCTGAAAAATGTCCTCCTGCTATGCCCATATGTGCTTCTTGCAAGATATACAAATATTCATCCTCGCGAGCACAACGCCTAAGAATATCGTCCTTGCCTAATCTATACAGGGTTCCGGCAATCAAACAATAGGGTTCACATTCTTTTACTAGCCTTCGAGCGATATCCTTACGAAGTTCCTTGGGTGGAAAACCATTAACTAAAAAGTTAACAATGTTCTCACTCCATTCAGGCAAGTCTCAACTATGAATAGGGAAGTATCGGGCAATTCATCATCAACTCCTGTAGGGGCTTCACCATTGGGTATGCGAGACAAATGATCAGCCATGACGTGCCTTTTACCGGGTCTCACTACAATCGTGAAATCAAACTCCAGAAGAATTAATAACCATCGTGTGATTCTTCCTATGGAGCATGGCTTGTTTACCAGATACAGCAACGCTTGATGATCCACATAAAATACAAACTTGTTTGCCAGAAGGTAGTAGCGAAATTTCTTTACTGCATAAACCATTGCCAAACCTTCTCGCTCTGTAGTGGTGTAGTTCCTTTCAGCATCGTTCAATTGACGGCTTGCAAAGCTAATGGGATAGTCCAATTTATGTTCTTCTGGTTGAGTGAGAACACACCCAATAGCAAAGTTTGATGCATCAATATGCACATGGAAAATGACATCCCAGTTAGGTGTCCTTAAAATCGGAGCACTTGCTAGTGTTTTCTTCAATTGTTCATAGGCCTGGTCACACTCTTCAGTCCATTTAAATTCAATGAGAAGCTTGTACAAAGGACGTGCTATCTCAGCGAAAAATAAAATAAACCGTCGATAATAACCCACGTGTCCCATGAACCTTTGAACTCCCTTGTAATTGGTTGGTGGTGGTAACTCTAGAATCACTTTAATTTTGCTCTCATCGGTTGAGATACCATTCTTGGATACTATATGCCCTAAAATAACTCCATGCTTGACCCAAAATTGGCATTTGAACGGGTTCAATGAGATACGATATAACCTACATTTTTCAAACACCTTCCGCAAACATGATAGATGTTCTTTCCAAGAAGAGTAAACACAAAGGTCGTCTGAGAAAGCTTCACAAAACTCTCTCAAATATTCTTTAAAAGCAGTGTTTATTAATCGTTGGAATGTAGCAGGGGCATTTGTTAAGCCAAAAGCCATCACACGAAATGCAAACACGCCAAATTCTGTGATGAAGGCAGTTTTAGCTTGGTCCTCTAGCGCTATCGTGATTTGGTTGTAGCCTGAGTACCCATCTAGAAAGCTATAAGCTTCCTTGCCTGCAACTCTTTCGAGTACATGTTCGGAATATGGTAGGGGGTAATGGTCTCTTCTAGTAGCTGCATTAACTTTTTTGAGGTCCACGCACACCCTGAGTTTCCCATTCTTTTTTGGCACGATAACTATTGGCGACACCCATTCAGAGTGTTCAATAGGATATATGAACCCACATTTGATAAGCTTTTCTAGTTCTTCTTGAATGATCTTTGCGTACTTAGGATTCATCGGGTAGGGTCTTTGTTGTACGGGCTTCGCAGTGCTAATCATAGGGATTGTATGTTGGACCACAGAAGGCGGAACACCTTTCATATCATGGTATGTCCAAGCGAATACGTCCTTGAATTCCTTGAGAAGCTCTTTGAGGACCGCCTCTTCAACTTCTGTGAGGTCTTGGGTAATAAAAACAGGTTTTGATTCTTCACCGGGGTCAGCTAATTCTATTTCTTTAACTATTGCCGGACCATCATAGATTCCATTATTCCCATCGATAGGTATTCTTTGGGCTTTTGTGTATACAACCTTTGCTTCCCCTGTGGTGTAAGATTTGAAATGTTCTGGTGCAGGATGCAAGTCTGTGGATTCTGGTTGTGCGTTGGTTTGTGCTTCCATTTCTGCTTTCTTGTGTTGTCGAGCTAACTCTTGGTTTTGACGCCTCCTTGCAGTGCGGCTCAACTTTGGCTTGTCTATGATCTCTAATTGGGCTATGTCATGGGGTCGTGGTCTACACCACATAACATTTTGGAGATATTCACCCCAATTGTCTACCAATTTTCGATGAGCATCACATGCTCCTATATAACTGAGCCATTCTGCTGAGGATCTCTTCTTGTTTATCCTAGCACGTACATTGGCTCGATATCGACGCCTCTTAAGGTTTTTCTTTTTCTTATTTGAGACCTGCTTTTGATTTGCATTTAGATCTGGCTCACTAAAGGAGTCCTCGTTGGTGTCCTCTTCACTCTCGGAGGAGCTATCATCGGTTGATGTGCTCGGTCCTTCCGAATGTTTTGACTCTGAACTTGCTCCACTCTCTAATTCATGAGATTCAGAATCCGTTTCACTCTGGGAGTCAGTGTCCAAGTCGTGTTGGTCAAAGTCTTCTATTGAGCTATCGGTGTCACTGTCAGATTGGTCCACAATTGCCTTGCCCTTAGAAGATGCATGTATGGCACTTATCATGTTCAGAGGTGCAATTTGTGGTACCTCTTCCCCCTCTGGTGTGACCCAAGTGGTTCCTCTATTTCCCCAGGTATCTATGGTTGCAGCTAGGTGTACCCAATCCACATTGTCCGACTCAGTCATCCCAGGTAGGATATCCATATAAGGAGAATCTTGGCCAATGTCTGTATCCTTCTTACAAGTGTAACAATATTGTAGTGGGGCCGAGTGAACTGTGGTGTCAGAGCGATGATCAATAATGGTTTTACTCCCTAAGGGGTGTACCTTACCAGTCACCAAATCCACTCTAAGGACAGAGTCTTGGAATTGCAAATAGACATGATTTTTAGACCAATCATGAACCATTTGTGCTTCCCTCATGAATGGTCGTCCTAAAATCATTTCATATGACATAAGGTGTTTAGAGAAATCCATTACAATGAACGTATGTCGTACCTTGTGTCCTAGAACTTTGATCTTAAGATCCTTGAGCATCCCCATAGGTTTGGCTATGGTACCATTTGCCATCTTTACCACAATGTTAGTAACACTGAGGCGGGGTATCCCATGGATTCCCAACAATCTTTTGTAACGATGCTAACTCCCGCACCACCATCAAGAATTCCCTTTATAGTTAATCCCTTGGTAGTGATGGGTAGGGTCGCATTAGACTCGTCGCCTTCAAAATACTGCCCTAATTCGTTAATGGGTACCTCAATCACAGACTCGTGTCCATCTAAGTCAAGTGATTGCACATGATTTTCCTCATCAATCATAATCGAGTCAGGCCTATTTGGTTGCGCAAAATGTGGTAATCCCGTTCGTAGCTCTCCGTTAAGGAATGCTCGAAGTGCAAGGAATAACTCAAGATCTCCATACAGCTTTGCTATGATCGTGGTTCGGACCTCAGAAGACATGAAGTCCACTAGTTTGGCAACATTCATTGGCGTTTTGCAGGGTGTAGGTCCTTGACTAGGAGCTGGTGAGGATGGAATCTCATATTCCTCAATGGGATCAGGTATTCCTTCGTTAAACATCCTTTCCAACAAGAAGGGTGTATGCTCACTTTCTGATGTCCCGTCCTCACTCCCTTCTTGGATGATACTAGATATGGCTAACGGTCTATGGTTCATGTGGGGTGGATGAACTTGCGTGGGAAACACTGTGTCATGAATTTTGACCTGCATGGGTTCTGGTTCTAGTTTCCTTTGAGTCTCCTCCACTAAACCTCTTAGATGTTTCACGTGCTCAATCTCGTCTACTGGGTTTGGGTACGTCCCAATCTTCTTTTTACGATTCTTCCCTTTTTGCCCCTGCGGTTTATCTTGGGGGTCTTGGATTGGATTTGGAAACACTTGTGGTGTTTTCAGAGGCTCCTTATGGTTTTCTCTTATTCGGTTTTCATTTGGTTCCATGTTACGGTTTTCTTTGTCGGTCTTTCTCTTTGTGGTATTGGTTCTAGTCTCCATTGTCTCGACTGAATCTGAATCATCCTCGAGGTCATTCATATACACGGGGTCATCTCCTGTTCCTATGTTTGTTTTGGAACTTGGCTTTGAATTTTCCGTATTCTGCGACTTCTTCCTTCGTGTCTTCTTTTTCTTTGCTTGGATAACTGACGCGGTATCTCTCTCTTCGAGGATATGGCCTGGCCCTTGAAGCATGGACCGTGTAATCGCATAAGCGGGTGCGACGGGTGGTATTGGCGATGTCACACTAGCAATTTCGACCAAATTCAGGGGTGTGATTTTAGGCGCATTTGGGTTATAGGGGCATTGGGCAATCAAGTGATCTATGCCACAACGATTACATGTGAGTATTGGCATTGCAGACGTGCTCCCTTGATTCATTTGCATCTGTGCAGCATTCTTTTGCAGCCTAATAGGGCACTCCGCTGCTCGATGTGGTCCACCACACTCGTAGCATTGAAGAGGTGGCCTCCTAGCCGGGGTGTTGATATTTTGACCTCTGGATGCGAGAGCAGCAGCTTGATAAACCGGCTTGACTTGCCCCCAACAATCTTCCATGTAGTATATAGGACACTCTTCCAATGTATCAAGTCCGTAGGCAATACTAGTGTCTATTTCCTCCTCACAGCCATCTGGATAAGCATTTGATGGCTCGCAACCCACTTGGTTCATAGGGGTGACTCTTGGATGCGGGGGCTGCGGTCCTAGCACAGGAGGTGGTAGTGGTGTAGCTTGTACAACATTTTGAGATCTAGGGACCATGTGTTGCGGTAGTTGCTCAACAGGTGGAGTAGGCATCAATACAGGAGCTCGAGGCGCATCCGTCCAGGCTACAGGTGGTCTATTTGCCATCATACGTTTGATCATTAAACAATCCTTAGCTTGGTGACCATACCTACCACATGCGTTGCAAGTTCCATTAAATTTTACTCTAAACGTAGGGCACTCACTAGTGCTATGTGGACCTAAGCAAATGGAACACCATTGTTGCTTCCTTCTTGGATACATGTGACTATTTTGAGGGGGTCGATTATCCTTAAGAGACTCTTGGATTGCCTTGGTGAGGTCTGTCAAGAATGTCTCAAATACCTTTGGCTCATTGGCAATGGGCTTTGCAGTCATGGGTTCATACTCAATGGCTTGTGAGCTAGTGGATCTCATGTCAGTAGACACCCTCATGCCTGCTATCATCAAGTTGTCCTCTAGTTGGATTGCATTGGCAGTGACATCTTCCCAGGTTGTGATACCTCTAATCACTAGTCCATTATAGATTCCTTCATTCCTCAACCCTCGAATGAATCGATCAAGCAGTTGGTTATTGTTGAAGCGCTCATTTACAGGGCAGCGAGAGTTTAAGTGCTTTAGACGACTAATGAAGTCCCTTACTGACTCTCCTTCCTTACGTTCGGCCTTCTGTAGCTGAGATGCTACACCCCAAAGCACACCTTCTCGTATGTACTCCTTTAGAAACAACCTTCGAAGGGTAGGGTAGATTGTTTTCTCGTCCACCCTTAGGGTCCTATACCAATCTCCAGCCTTCCCACTTAATGTCAAGCTTAAGGCATTGCACTTATGTAGTTCGTTGCGTTCCCCTAAGGAATCACATACTTGTTCAAACACTTCAATGTGTTTCCTAGCATCTTCGTCCCCATTGAATTTTTGCGTGAGTTTGGCAATTTGTACTGCCTTACTTCTAGGCTCTCTATCAGATGCATGACGCATATTTTCCGCGATAGATCGACCTATGGTTTGAGCAAACGCTGCCAAGTCACCTATGTGAGGAGGCAGGGCCGGTGGAGGTACTCTTGGAATCATATGTGGGAGAGGGACGGGTGCCGGTCTTGGCATATGTGTGGATGATGCAGGATATGGAACATAACCGGGCATAGGTCCACTCGGATAAGGGCTAGGGAGCGGCACTCGAGGAGCATAAGCAAGTGGTACAATTGGAGGTGTGGGGGCCATGTGTGCATAAGGGGCTAGAGACACATATGGTCGAGGCCCCATATTAGGTACTACGACACTAGGTAGTGGCACTGCGCTAACCGTAGATGTCATCGGTACATTCTCTGTCAGGCTTATCCCTGGAGTGAGCACTGTGTTTTCCTTGATAGAGGGTTGAGCCAAGTTAGGGAAGCTAAAGTTTTCGCTCGGAGGCTCAAATTGCATAGAGACCCCAGGTGAAATGACGTAAGATGGGTCCATGGGGCTCATTAGAGGAGTCTCCATTTGTGATAGAGTAGGCTGTTGAGCCTTGCTCGTATCCAGAAATCTCATGGGGCCAGTTGAGAGTATATTTACCCCTCGGTTTTGCCTTTCTGATTGAATAATGCCATGGATAACATTACAGATCATTTTCTGTTGATCTTCGATGCTCGTGGCACTAGAGGTGGATTGTACAATCTCTATCCATCCTACATGGTAGGCGTGGCCAGAGTGTAGATCCGTCAACACCTCAGTGTGGAGTTCGTATGTCCAATGATCATTAATGAACCATCCTTCTAGAGTCGACGTGTTAACGGTTTCTTGTGAGGTAGAAGCAATATTGCTCCCCGTGGTTTTACTTGTCACCAACGGTACTCTAGAGGGAACTTCTGAAGGAGGCAGCTCAACAGGGCCTTTTTGGTAAGAAGTTGGTAGGATATCCACATGGACACTCTTTGGGGGTGTGGGGTCCACGTGCGATGTGAAAGGAGAGTCCACTTCCCCACCCCCTTCGTGTGCTTCATTTGCATCAGGTTCCGAGCGAGTAGCTCTACCTAATGTTTCCATGAAACGGCTAAACATACTAGTACTAGGCTGTGGAGCTTCGGGAGGTGCATGGCCTTCTCTCTCAGTGTTTTGGGTAGGGTATGCTTCCATGATTTCTGAGTCGGAGGAGGAATCACTAGCGGCTATTTTAGGGTCTTGGGTGGTGTTACCTTGTGTCCCCGCTGAGGGTCTAGAGCTTATCGTGGATGGGTAATGGGTGTCCGTATGAACAGAGGCACCCTCAATATGCTTGTGTTCTAGCACCTGCCCAGAGCGTAAGTGCATGTGCTTCTGATACCCTAAGGTGTCAAAAAGCTGCTCTAGGAGGCCTTGTGACTAGTTTTTAGCGTGTTTTTTGTTTGTTTTTTTGCTAGATTTTTTAGAGCGTGTCGTGGAATGGGCCGTGTGATAGCTCGAAACGAGCGTATCGGTCAGAGGGTCGTGCCGAGCTTTACAGCCCTCCGTTTGGTCACTCTATGCCCTCGGAATCCCTAAAACTGTCAATTTCCAGTAGGGAACTAGGCCCAAACTAGAAAGTCTAAGGGTGCAAGTGGGAAGAGAAAGGAGGAGAGTGGAGGACTTATCCCACATGCTTTCATTCTCTCTTGAGGGAGTAGGGTATATATATAAGAGTGAGTCTAGTATATATCATAAAACAGAGGATTGAGGCCTGGGCCTGGGCGTGGGCTTGGGGAAATGATCCCGATCCCGATCCCGATCTATCTTTTATACCAACCAACCCGTCCGTTTTAAGAGTCACGTTTTTTATTTTCGAAAAATTTCACCGCCCGCTCACTCGCGTTTCTAATTTCCTTTTTTTTTTTTTTTCCAGAAATTTTTTTCCCCCAAAAAAATTAAAATTTTTTCTTTTTTTTAAAAAAAAATCACTTTTTTTTTCAGAATTTTTTTTTTGATGCAGAAAATACAGAAATTGAAAGCGCAGAAATTGAAAATGCAGAAATGCAGAAAATTGAAAAAACGCAGAAATGCAGAAAATTGCAGAAATTGAAAACGCCGAAATTGAAAATGCAGAAATTGCAAAAATTGAAAAAACGCAAGAAATGCAGAAAATTGAAAAAGCACAGACAATAGCAGAAATTGAAACTTGACAGAAAATGCAGAAAACGCAAAAAACAGAAATCTCCACACACTCCTTCCCTGCCTTTCCTATGATAGAAATTGCACCACAAGGAAGCGTAAAGTGCTAACCGAGCTTAGTGTAGGGCATATCCCCGGCAGCGGCGCCAAAAATGTGTGCTCCTTGCGCACTGTCGAAACAAGGGACTTGCCAATACACCGTGTGCGAGCCACAAACGGCTCCAAGCACACAACAAGCGTAAACTAGCAAGCTCAAGAGAGCAAAGGGTGTGTCACTCACCGCTCTACGCTCGCCTTCGTGGTGGATTCCTCGCCGCGATGAAGAAGAAGCTGCAGTCGTGCCGTGCTCAACCGCTTCGCCGCCGTTGTGCCTTCGTAATGCTCGATCGCACACACACTCTCCCTCTCTCTCTCTCTCTCTCACTCACACACACAAGAGGGGGTGAAGAAGAAGAAGATGGAGATGGAGATGGAGCAAGAGCACTCTTCTATTGCACAAATGAGAGAATGAGTAAAAATTAGGTTTAGTTGGCTTTTATAGGAGCTCACCCCATTCACACTTGGGCGCCCATGCTTAGCCAACTAACCCTAGCATGTTCGTGTTAGAGTGCGCCTCTCATCGGCGATCACTCTTACCCTTTTCCTATTGGTCCGACAAGCCTGGTACCTGACTCTAAATAATACATAATATGGTTACAGTGTCCGTCGTAGGCGATAGGGTGTCCGTGAGCCACGAGGGTTAACACCTGTTTTGCGTGCTAGACACAAGCCTCCACGAGCCCAAGATCTTCTCTCACTATATGCGCTGCCTGCAGGGTTCTCTCTCCACACATCGAATTATTAGACCCAAGCGTTGGCGGAATTTGCAACCCTCGCTCAATTTTTTTACGCTGGCAGCTTTTTAAGCCTTGCGCTGTTATAACACGCTGCCTTGTTTTTTTTTTTCTATTAAGTGGATCTTTTAATTTAAAGTGGCCAGGCCCTTTTAAGTTTGGACTTTTTTAATAATAAGTCTAAAACCTGAGTTTTATTAAAACTCACTTACAGAGACTTGTAAGTTACAGAGAACTTCATTTTTTAGGCTCTCCGGCTCCTCTCTCGAGTTTGCTCTCTCTCACCTGCTCGTGCTCTCGCGTTCCCGCCATCACTTGCTCACCTTTAGACGTTCACACCGACGCATAGAGCTCCTCGAACTTCAACTTTCCGTGACCGAAAAGTGCAGAAAAGTGCTCGATTTCGCGTGAAATTTTCAGTTTTTCACGCACTTTGCCATGGATTCCTTCAGCTTAGTTGTGCAGTGTGACGATGTGCCAAGTAATATCCAAATTTCATTCACGCATTCTCTACACATGGATTACAAGTACTTTCCAGAATTTTGACCAGCGTGTTATTGCTCTGGAAAACACGAATGTTCAGACGATCCTTCTCTTGGCCTCTTTCGAAGGGGTCGCAAGGGCTCGGTTCCCGACTCTCTACTCCTCTAGAAAACACGAATGTTCAGACGAGCCTTCACTTGGCCTCTTTTGAAGGGGTCGTGCAGGGGCTCAGTTCCTGACTCTCTACTCTCGAAAATATGGCTCAGTCCACGACTACGCGTATTTCTAAGGGCGAAACCCATCTCCAGCTATAACCGGCCTATACAACGTAGAGGGCGGTACTATTTCAATTACCTGTTACCTTTACACAGAGCACTGAGAAGGGAAGAGAACACAGTTGCGTCCAGCGACTAGAATGTCACTGCACACACGAGACCGACACCCTGTAGGCCCCAAAGATTGGCGCCCCTTTCGGTATTTCTTTATTCAAATTAAGGTAGACGATCCGACCACTTAGCACAAGCTTTCACAAAGCTGTCCAAACCTGGCGAGGGCTGAAAACGCAGGTTTTCGACCGGATTTCGACAGCATAATGGCGCAAAAACCCGTGTAGGTCAAAAACACCTGTCTAGGACGGATTCCCTCGATATCTGGAAGCTTTCTGGTGAGCTGTCACAGAAATTCAGCAGGCTGTAATTCTCTGTTTTTCACTGCCGGGAGCCCAAAAGCCTGCATACGCATCCCAAGGCTCTCACGAGGCTCCCCCGATGTTCCCTTGCAGTTTAGGTGCGAAACCCTAAACCTGCAGAAAAACACAGCAGGCTGTAATTCCCTGTTTCGGATCGTTTTTAGCGGAGCGAACACGCCTACGCGTGTCCCAAGGGCTCCCGCACGCAATGGGACAGTTCCCCTGTGAATTGGACGAGTTTTCACGCGAGAAAACTCTCCAAACTCGCAATCTTTCGTGATGGAACTGTGCGTACATGTGGGGGATTAGCAATTAGCTAATCCGGTTCCTGTTCAGAAGGCTCTTGCCTTGGCAAACGCGCATAAACCCCGAGAACTGTAGATAGGTCAAATGAGAAGCCCACTAGTGGGGCATAACATACTGTACGGAGGGGAAAAAGAGAGCAGTATGTAGCGTGCGGGGCATCACTCCCGTCACCATACTGTGCATAGAGGGCAAGGTAAGCATTCCGTAGCTTCTGTACCTGCTACAATCCACCTGAGGCTGAAAATGGCGCCCCCTTTGTTGATATGCAGCTCGTTTTTGCCTCCCAGAGTGGCAGAATCACTCACAGGCTGACACGTCGCCCAGTTTCCGAGTTTGGGCTTTCCCTGCTAAAAATATCTCAACTGGTGCGTCAGTTGACATGGCAGCAGAGAAACGTTCCCCTTGTCATTCCAGGGCTAATGACGCGAACACATTTTCCGGTCAAAAATAGCAGTTCCCTAAATTTTAGGAGATGCTTCCATGGCGTCCCTATCGGTCTCCTGACCATAATTGAAGACTACCATTTGACCAACATCTACAATGTGGGTTAATTTACTGGCCCCTTTCAACTTATAAAGTTGTAGTGACTTGACGTGTGGCCCAAATTCCAGTTTGGCGCACACGAGCTTCCATACTCATCAGAATTCAGTGCTAATTGGCCCGGGCAATCTCTGTCTGACCGACCTAGATCCCCGATGTGAGAAACCCATTTGGCTACAGCCGTTTTACACTGGCCATGCAATGTCCACTTGCATCTTTTCAAGGGTTCCGGGACAAACAAGTAAAAATAAAATAAATATATCTAATACTTATTTACGGAAGGCAACAAGAAAAATACACCTCCTGGTGACACACCCCACCCTTGAAATACTACAAGCGACCTCGCTTGCATGCCAATAATACATGCATATATCTCCTGATATCACATATATTCTATGATGGGAATCCAAGATATACATGCTTTCGGAAATGTAGCGTTGGACTATTAAACAATCCCACCAACCTGGCTACGACACATATATCAAGCATAGAAGTCTTCTAATGTACTCTTGAGCACAAACTTCTCTTGCTAAATTCTGTATGGAAAGAGTAGATACAATTGCTTAACTACTCTCTTGAGCATCATGAACCATGCTCTTGCCTTGCTCCAAAAGGTTGCATCAAGTCACTATGGGTTCCATTTGAAAGGCTTCAAGATACAATTGCAATAGCTGAGGTGAATCAAGCAATTCAGACTCTTCCATCCAATTGGCATCTAATGATGGATAGTTCTTGAACTTCACCAAATAGCGTCTTGCAACTTTTCCTCTAACCTTTCTTTCTTTATGTGCCAATATCTGTTCAGGAACAAGGATTTCATCCAATTCTTCCACTTTGGGTTGTTCCTCATCAAGCATATTCTCTGGCACATCACCAACAAAGGGCCTTAGAAGGCTGACATGAAAAGCATATTGTATTTTCCAACCTTCTGGTAGCTTTAATCTGTAAGCTACATCGCTGATCTTTTTCTGAAATCTGAAAAGGACCATAATATCGCATACTGAGCTTAGGAAACAAGCGTTCCTTGCCTTTACTTTTCCTTAACCTAGTCTTTTAAAAGCGCAAAAGTACCCAATCACCAAGTGAAAATACAAGTTCACGACGGTGATGATCAGCAGCTTTCTTTTGCTTAGCCCGAGTCTTCTCAAGAGCAATCTTTATCTTCCTGTATGTTTCATCCATATCTTGCACATACTTGTCTGCCTCAAATATCTTGTCCTTAGTCTGCAAAATGGGTGGGACTTTCTTTCCTCCTTCCACTATCTCAAATGGTGCCTTACCTGTTGATGTATGCACAGTGTTATTGTAAGCATATTCAACCAATGGGAGATGGTGTTCCCAAGTTGCCTTGTGCTCTGAGACATAAGATTTGAGTAGGTCCAAGACAATAGAATTTGCCTCTTCTGACTGTCCATCAGTTTGCGGATGAAACGAAGAAGAGAAATTTAGCGTAGTGCCCATGTTCTCAAACAATGCCTTCCAGAAAAGACTTGTCATACGTGGATCCCTGTCACTGACAATTGACTGAGGCATCCCATGATATTTAAAGATATTGCTCATGAATATCTTGACCATGTGTTCTGGCTTTATCTTCTTCCTAAAAGAAATGAAATGTGCCTGCTTACTGAACCTACAAATGATAGTCCAAATCCCATCATTTCCTGTTTGCGTCCTTGGAAGATCAAAGATAAAGTCCATTGCTATACTTTCCCACGGCCTATCAGGGATCGGCAATGGCTGCAACAATCCCGGTTGCTTTTGTCTGTCAAATTTGACTTTTTGGCATACTAAGCATGATCTTACAAATGTGTCAACATCTTGACGCAAAGCTGGCCAATAGAAGAATGCCTCAACCCCTTTCACTGTCGCATCAATTCCACGATGCCCAGCATAAGGTGGAGCATGACTTTCCATCAAAATCTTTGGCCGTAACTGTTTAGTAACGCATAACTTTCCATGCATCATGAGAAAGTCATTCTTAAGCATATAGTGCTCATGATGTTGCCCATCAACAAGCTGGTCATAGATCCTTGCAAAATCTGAATCTTCAGCATATTGTGTCTTCATTTCGTCTAGTTCACAATGGTACGGAATTGACACTACTGAAATTAGGGGCTTTCGTGACAACGCATCAGCCACCATGTTCTTTTTCCCTTGCACATGCACAATCTGAAAATGGAACATTGACAAGATGTTTGCCCATCGCATGTGCTTCTCAGACAACTTCGTTTGTGTGAGAAAATATCGCAAGGTTTGATGATCCGTTTGGACAACAAAATCAGCCCCTAGCAAATAGTGTTTCCAACTAGTGAGAGCATGAATTACTGCCAGCAATTCTTTCTCATAGACTTGCAAGTTCCTTTTTGTCTTCAAAAGAATTATGCTCTCATATGCGACTACTCGGCCATTCTGCATTAGAACTGCACCAAGACTATGGCCACACGCATCACATTGAACCACAAAAGGTTTAGAAAGATCTGGCAAAATAATTACCGGATCTGAAGTCAGGTTCTCTTTCAAGTGTTTGAACGCTAAAATTTCCTTGGCTGTCCACTTGAAAGTAACTCCTTTTCCTTGCAGTGCATGGAGTGGAGAAGCAATCTCAGCAAAATTTCGGATGAACCTCCTGTAATAGGAACATAAGCCTAGAAATCTTCGAATGTCATGTACGGACTTCAAGTCTGGCCATGACCTAATTGCTTCCACTTTAGCGGGATCCATGCGTACCCCATCCTTTGAAACAATGTGCCCAAGGAAGTGAATTTCTTGCAAAAAGAACTCACTTTTCTTCGCATTGATGAGTAGCCTATTCTTGCGTAGCTCATTGAAAACTGCGGTCAAGTGATCCCTATGCTCCTCTTCAGACTTTGAGTAGACAATCATGTCATCAAAGAAGGTACCCACGAAGTTTCTATGTGGTCTAAAAATTCTGTCCATCATTCTATTAAATGTGGCAGGAGCATTTGTGAGACCAAATGGCATGACAAGAAACTCATAGAGACCAAATGTTGTCCTGAACGAAGTCTTATGGACATCTTCTGGTCTAATGCGTATCTGATGATACCCGCTCTTTAGGTCTATTCTTGTAAACAATGACGCTCCCTCAAGCCGATCAAGAATGTCATCTATCCTCGGTATGGGGAACCTGTTCTTGCTAGTATTCTTATTCAAGGCGGGATAGTCAATGCACATGCCGCATGAACCATCCTTCTTCTGCACTAAGAGTACAGGCGAACAAAAAGGGGATGAACTGGGCTGAATCAGCCCCTTCTCTAAAAGCTCGTTGACCTGACCCATAATCTCTTTCTGCTGGGCTGCACTAACCCTGTATGGTGGTCTATTCGGTGGACTAGAACCTGGCACAAGATCTATAGTATGATCCTCAGGTCTCTCAGGAGGTAACTCCCCTGGCAAAGAGTCCGAAAAACAATCACTGAAACCACTCAAAAAAGTTGACCTGTCTTTATCTAAGGTAGATAAATTAGATACAACTTGAGGTACTTCTTTTGCAAAGATCAAGTACGCAGAAAGATGATTCTTTATTACAGATGAAATAGCAGAAGCAGAAACAACTGGAACAGACTCGCCTTTAAGCTTTACATCAAGGACATGAGTCTTTCCTCTATGTACAAGGGTAATCTTTTTGTTGTAAGTATCCACCATAGCATGCAACCTGTAACACCATGGGATACCCAATAACACATCACAGCCCTCAAGCGGCATAATATGAACTTCTTCCGCATCCACATAGCTCTGAATGTGCAGACGAAGCTTTCCCAGAATGGGAGTAACAGGCTCTGAATGTCTTGGGCATGCCAAACCTACTTCGCCTGTCATACCCATCTCCTCTGTACAAATGCCCAACTTTGATGCCAATTCTGGTGATATGAAATTTGCACGGGCTCCTGGATCAAAGAAAACCAGCACTGTCTGGTCTCTAACTTTGCCCCAAGCTCTACACAGCTCCGTGGCATCTGTGTTTGGCTGATCTCCAACCAAATCTAGAACAAGTCCTGCACTCGGCTTTGGCTTCTTCCCTTTATGGTCTGACTTGTCATCCTTATCCTGTGACTTCTTCTGTGGGCACTCATTTGCAAAGTGTCCTTCCTGTTCACAAATGTAGCACTTCTTGGCCTCCCTAAGAGCTTTCCTTTCTTGAAAAGTTTTTTCAGAAAAATGCCTTTTTTGTCCTTGTCCTCGTTCCGAAGAAGATTTAGACTGCTTCTTGGACGTATCAGCTTCTTGAATGGAGGGCTTCTTTACAGGAGACTCAGAAGGCTTTGCTGCAACATTGCCCTTGGCTGAAAACTGTTTGCCCTGGGCCCCTTTCTTGTGGCTATTAAATCCATCGGAATCTCCCTTCGATAGATTGTTGGCAACTCTTGCATTCTCTATCAATTGAAACATATTCATGACAGTAGTCTTTGTGCAGTAGTCCCTGATTTTCTTGGGCAATCCGCAACAGTACTTCTCAATTTGTTCTAACAAAGGCACAAACCTGTAAGAGGTGACTGGCAACAGTGCGGCCCAAAACTGTTTATTGTACTCTTCCATATCCGCACACTGTGTAGCATTCAACTCGTGCCATTCCGTCATTACATCCACTTCAAAAGTGTTTGTCAACCATGCAGGCGCAAAAAGATGTTTGAATTGGACCCACGTTGCTGGGGCTTGACCCTGGTTCAACAATGCGGTCCACCATTGGAGCGCATTCCCTTTCAAGAAAGTGGCAGCCTTGTGTATCTTTGAAGATTCCGTGAAGTTGCCTCCAGCATAAGCTGCATCGAACTGCTGTATGAAGGTCAAAGCCTTTAATTGGTCCTCAGTTCCTCTGAAAGTTTCAAACTTCACTCCCTGCCCACCTTCCTTGTAATCCTTAGGCTGACTCAAAGGAGCCACATTATCATAAACAGGTGCCTGTAGCAGTGGTGCTCCATGAGTGTTCATTCCAGCACTCGCATCAACTGTTTTCCCTGTCATATCTGCATTTTGTACGTATGGCTACGAAAAACCAGCCATACCAAATTGTGTTCCAGGCACTCGAAACTGGCCATAGGCACCCTGAAAACCTGGTTGGACACCCATGTTCGCATACATAGGGTTACCCATGCGTGTTTGCATTGTCCCGAACACATTCCCTGGCATATAACCTGTGGAAGGTCCAGCCATAGCTTGAAACACTGAACCACCTCCAAAATAACCAGGATAAGTATTAGGTAATGGAAGGGTTTGATGCATAGCCTGTTCATTGCTCCCTTGACCATTCACAAACGGTTCCTGTCCAGCTAAAGCAAGTTGCTTTGGATCATTGGACACCGCTAGTTGCTCAACCACATGGGCTTTCCCTCGAGCATCATGAGTCCTCTACGCATTGGAAATCTCCTTTTCCTGCAACGGCTCAGTCATGCCCTGTGTAGGAGGCTAAAAACCCTGTGTCGGAGCCTGTAAGAATTCCTGCATCCTTGGGTTGTTAGCCAACTGCTGAAACATGTCCATGCAACAACGCAGTTGAGTTCTAAACAACTTGTCCTCTTCTTGAAGAGTTGAAGGAATTTTCTCTGTGCCATGTGAGGAAGATCCCTCTTCAGGTACTTGGTCTCTCTTCTCTACCATATCGACAAGCTCTGTGTTGCTTTCACCCACAACAATCCACGCTGCACTTTTTGAAGAAAAAGTGACTATCCCGTCGATGGAACCATATAACCGGCCTATACAACGTAGAGGGCGATACTATTTCAATTACCTGTTAACTTTACACAGAGCACTGAGAAGGGAAGAGAACACAGTTGCGTCCAGCGACTAGAATGTCACTGCGCACACGAGACCGACACCCTGTAGGCCCCAAAGACTGGCGCCCCTTTCGGTATTTCTTTATTCAAATTAAGGTAGACGATCCGACCACTTAGCACAAGCTTTCACAAAGCTGTCCAAACCTGGCAAGGGCTGAAAACGCAGGTTTTCGACCGGATTTCGACAGCATAATGGCGCAAAAACCCCTGTAGGTCAAAAACACCTGTCTAGGACGGATTCCCTCGATATCTGGAAGCTTTCTGGTGAGCTGTCACAGAAATTCAGCGGGCTGTAATTCTCTGTTTTTCACTGCCAGGAGCCCAAAAGCCTGTATACGCATCCCAAGGCTCTCACGAGGCTCCCCCGATGTTCCCTTGCAGTTTAGGTGCGAAACCCTAAACCTGCAGAAAAACACAGCAGGCTGTAATTCCCAGTTTCGGATCGTTTTTAGCGGAGCGATCACGCCTACGCGTGTCCCAAGGGCTCCCGCACGCAATGGGACAGTTCCCCTGTGAATTGGACGAGTTTTCACGCGAGAAAACTCTCCAAACTCGCAATCTTTCGTGATGGAACTGTGCGTACATGTGGGGGATTAGCAATTAGCTAATCCGGTTCCTGTTCAGAAGGCTCTTGCCTTGGCAAACGCGCATAAACCCCGAGAACTGTAGATAGGTCAAATGAGAAGCCCACTAGTGGGGCATAACATACTGTACGGAGGGGAAAAAGAGAGCAGTATGTAGCGTGCGGGGCATCACTCCCGTCACCATACTGTGCATAGAGGGCAAGGTAAGCATTCCGTAGCTTCTGTACCTGCTACAATCCACCTGAGGCTGAAAATGGCGCCCCCTTTGTTGATATGCAGCTCGTTTTTGCCTCCCAGAGTGGCAGAATCACTCACAGGCTGACACGTCGCCCAGTTTCCGAGTTTGGGCTTTCCCTGCTAAAAATATCTCAACTAGTGCGTCAGTTGACTTGGCAGCAGAGAAACATTCCCCTTGTCATTCCAGAGCTAATGACGCGAACACATTTTCCGGTCAAAAATAGCAGTTCCCTAAATTTTAGGAGATGCTTCCATGGCGTCCCAATCGGTCTCCTGACCATCATTGAAGACTACCATTTGACCAACATCTACAATGTGGGTTAATTTACTGGCCCCTTTCAACTTATAAAGTTGCAGTGACTTGACGAGTGGCCCAAATTCCAGTTGGGCGCACACGAGCTTCCATACTCATCAGAATTCAGTGCTAGTTGGCCCAGGTAGTCCTTGTCTGACCGACATAGATCCCCGATGTGAGAAACCCATTTGGCTGCAGCCATTTCACACTGGCCATGCAATGTCCACTTGCACCTTTTCAAGGGTTCTGGGACAAACAAGTAAAAATAAAATAAATATATCTAATACTTATTTATGGAAGGCAACAAGAAAAATACACCTCCTGGTGACACCAGCAATTGCGGATGCAGATTGTTGCTTTTGGGCGTTCACAAGGTGGTCCGACTGCCACAATTCTGTACAAAACTACAAATTTCTCAGGTGAAGAGGAGTGTACGGAACAAGCCGTAAATAACTGGCTGCACCAATGGACCACATACTTTGATCTCCATGGGGAGCATGATGAACGTAGGATTCAGACGATTCCTCTCTATCTGCGCAGTAAGGCGCTTACCTGGTGGCACGACATGACAGAGAAGCCTACGACGTGGACTGACTTTTGTGTGAAATTCAAGAGGGATTTCGCCAAAATGGACCCTTTGAAAGCTTATGCCAAACTGCAGAGTCTTTCAATGAAAACTCTGTCTTTTGATAAATATACGACAGCTTTCAAAGAGGCGCTCACCTTTTGCAAGGTGGATTCTACGCACGCTGTGTACATGTATCTGCTGGGATTGCATGAGGACTACCATCGGGCCTTAATTAAGGACAAAGCCCCAATTGATGTCGAGGATGCAGTGGCAAAGGCTAGGACGTTCCATTTGATAAATGAAGCGAATTATGAGAAGAAAAGAACTGCAGACCATCAATCCGGAGAGGGTGCTTCGAGGAAGCGACCCCGATTCCAACATAAGTCCAAATCATCGCCGAGATCTTCTCAGGAGAAGAAGAAAGCCACAAATGCTTCAGTTGCTGATGCATTGAAGAAGGGAGCTTGCTTTGGATGTGGCCAGACAGGTCACCAAATCAAGGATTGCCCCAAAAAGAAGACAAAGAAACCGCAAGGCCGTCCTTCGGTTCAAATTCACGAGATCTCAGATAACTCTGATGTCATTCAAGTTGAAATCCATCATTTAGCGCACAGTTCATGCACTAACTGTACTTTTAGCACCAAAGTGTTTGATAAGCACGATCTTCTCCGTTTCCCCGGGAAGATCAATGGTCACGACGTGACCGTACTCCTTGATAATGGAAGCTCACACAATTTTGTGGATGCAAAATTGGTGCAGAAACTGAGCCTGCGGATGCGGGACAGTGACCATGAGTATCGCGTGAAGATGACTTGTGACGTGGATACGGATGTATGGAATCGGATGGTTCCAGACTTGTCGCTCGAGCTAGCTGATTACAAAGAGAACCTGGATTTCCACATCATGCGCCTGGACAGAGCAGATGTTATTTTAGGAAGTCCATGGTTTTATGATAAGCAAAACTCATTGTATATAGACTATGTATATCACTCTATTGTTTTTGTTAAGCATAACATGCCTCATGTATCTCTGTCGCTTTGTAATTAGAAGTCTGTAAATAATGGGTTTGCAATACCAGTTGTTACTAGTCTTTTGATGTTGACTTTTATCAATGTGTACCATCTGCTTGATTTGATTCATTAGTGCTTGGTACTTCTGTCATTGAATTTCGTAAAAATGTTTCATGTTCTTCTGTTGAACTTGGGGATTCTGACGAATCCAACCTTATCCAAGAAATCATGACTGATTTCGAGGATGTTTTTCTTGATGATCTACCTCCTGGCTTGCTGCCTTCGAGAGGAGTAGATCATGGCATTGAGTTGGTGGCTAGTAGCCAACCCTTCTCAAAGCAACCCTATCGGTTTAGTAAAACCGAGGAGGACGAAATTCAGCGGCAGCTGAAAGATTATCTCGACAGGGATTTTGTTCGGCCAAGTAAAATCCCGTGGGGAGCGCAAGTGTTACTTTCTCGAAAGAAGAATAACATTATGCGCTTCTGCGTGGATTACAAGGGGTTGAATAAGCTCACTATCAAGAACAAGGATCCATTCTCGTGCATGGACGATCTGATAGATCGGCTCCATGGAGCGTTGTATTTTACGAAGATAGACCTGCGATTTGTTGAGATGTATAGAGAGAGAGAGAGAGAGAGAGAGAGAGAGAGAGAGAGAGAGAGACGAGACAAGAGACACACCATGTACGCTCCCAAAGACTGATTCATATTGAGGACAAGATACAAATATATAGGTGAGACCAAGTTGAGTAGAGTGAGCCATATATAGCTCCAACACCCCGACTCAAACAAAGGTCTCTAGCTTTGGATTAAAAAACCCTTGGGGAGTTCAAGGGAAAAACCCAAGCCCCTATACAATGTGAAAATATGAACCAGTGATGATAATGATGTGAAAGTGAATTGTGCATCTATGTACAAATATACAAGTGACTCAAAGATCACAATGTGCAGATGTAGAGTGTGCATAGTGCATGGTACCTATAGGATTACAATGTCATATGTACAAAGCTATTACAATAGCAACGAACCTAATCTAGAAAGAGTGAGGCCAAAGCAACTCCAAGCTCCGAGCGCAAGAGGATGAAACGTGACTCATTGAGGCCTTTGGTCAAAATGTCTGCAATCATCTGGTCACTTGGACAGTGTTGAACCATAATGGTTCCTTTACGTACTTCATACTTGACATAATGATAATGAACAGTCTGCAATGTGCTTTGACTTATTATGTTGAACATAGTCTTTTGCAAGACTAATAGCACTTTTGTTGTCACACCGCAAGGGTGTGCTAGAAAAAGGAGAGTGACCAATATCAATCAGTATTTGTCGAAGCCATATCAACTCACGAGCTGCAAGTGATGCCGCAACATATTCTGACTCAGTTGTAGAAACTGCAACACAACGTTGTTTCTTGCTGGTCCAAAAAACAAGACAATCATTTATAAAGAAGCAGGTTTCCACTAGTAGATCGCATAGATAAATGTGAGCTTGCCCAGTCTGCATCAGTTTAACCCAAAAGAGAAAAAGATTGTATAGAATCCGATGTGAGTTGTTGTCGATAGACCAAACGAAAATCTGTAGTACCTTTCAAGTACTTCAACACACCCTTTGCTGCAGACCAATGCTTAAGAGAAGGACGTGCAAGATGTTGTCCAAGATAATTAGCAACAAACAGAATATCAAGACGAGTGTTCATGCCAACAAACTGAAGACATCCAATCAAGTTAGCATAAGGCTGATTTGTGACAAGTTGACCGCCATTGTCAGAAGTGTTCTTCGTAGAGCTTGCAAGACAAGGTGTGTTGGTTGAATGTGCAGATTCCATACCAAACTTTTGAATAGTATCTGCAATAAACTTTGATTGTCGAAGGAATAAAATACCTTTTATACGATTCTGTTGGATTTGAATGCCAAGACACAAGTGAATCTCTCTTAGATCCACCATATCAAATGCAGAAGACAATAACTTTTTCACTTGTTGAAGAAATCCTAAATCATTGGAAACAAGAATGGTATCATCCTTCTAAAGAGCAAGAATCACAAAACTGCTACCTTGGTGTTTTATGTATAAGTTGGGGTCTGAAGAGCAAGAGATAAATCCTTTAGAGGTGAGAAAAAGATCAAATTTTGTATACCAGGCTCGCGAAGCTTGTTTGAGACCATACAGTGCCTTATGGAGTTGAGCAACAAGGTCTTCTTTACCTGGAATAGCAAACCCTTCTGGTTGTTCGATATAAATTTCTTCTTCCAAGTCACCGTTAAGAAAAGCAGTTTGCACATCCATTTCATGAGCTTCTAAATCAAATTGAACAACAAATGCCAATAAAACTCGAACACTTGTAATGCGAACAACTGGTGAAAAGGTCTCTTGATAATCAACACCAGCTACTTGAGAGTAACCTTTTGCAACTAAACGTGCCTTGAACTTGTCAAAAGATCCATCTGCTTTTACTTTTGTCTTATACACCCACTTATACTTAATAGCTGTACGACAAGGAGGTAATCCAGTTAGTATCCATGTACCTTTAGAGATGAGAGAATCGTACTTTGCTTCCATAGCCTCTTTCAATTGATCCTTTTGTGGTGAAGAGATAGCTTCATCATAAGTAACGGGATCTTCAGAAGTAGAAAAAGCATTATCAACAATATCATCATCATAAACATGACATGAGCCATGTTCAAAATCAATAGGCAGATCAACAAAAATATCAATATCATCATTGACAGCATTCGGAATGGATGGTTCTGAAGAGGAAAGTCTCGATAGAAAGAGTTTCATCATTTGAAAGAAATGGAAAAGCCTGAAGCAATGGTTTAGTATCATCAGAATCGTCCATGGACCACGAGCCTCCCATAAGCTGTTCGTTAAAAGTAGCATCACGATTCACAGTTACTTTCTTGGAGGAAGGGTCATAGAATTTATGGCCTTTGGAAGTGTCAGAATATCCAATAAAAATAACTTTAAGACCAGGAGCATCAAGCTTTGTTCGTGTTTCTTTGGGAACATGAATATAAGCAATACATCCAAAGGTTCTGAAATGAGATACAGAAGGAATGTCACCTGTCCATGTTGTGATGGGTATCTTACCAGAGGGTGCAGTAGTAGGAAGATGATTTTGAATAAATAATGCTGTCAAAGTAGCTTCAGCCTAGAAAACACGAGATAAACCAGAATGAATGAGTATACATCTTATAGCATTGAGAATAGTGCGATTCTTTCGTTCAGCAACGCCGTTCTGTTGAGGTGAATATGGAATAGTGTGTTCATGATGAATTCCACTGCTAACACAGTAATTCACAAACTCTCGAGAAACATATTCGCCTCCATTGTCACTACGAAGCTTCTTAAGGCGATGACCAGTTTGAAGTTCCGCAGCCTTGTGGAATTGTTTGAAAACAGATAAGGCCTCAGATTTTTGTTTAAGTAAAAATACAGTCGTATACCGTGAGAAATCATCAATGAAAGTAATGAAGTAGCGATATTGTAATCTCGAAGAAGGTAGAGGTCCACATATATCAGTATGAACAAGATCCAATATGTCATGAGAATGAGTTGTATTTGAAAGAGGAAAGGGTTTACGATTATGTTTCCCAAGAGCACAAAACTCACAAATTCCCATATGGGAATGAGCTTTAAGATCCATGCCATGAACAAGATCACGACGCTGAAGATCAAGGAGTTTTGAGAAATCAGCATGAATAAAACCGTGATGCCATACTTTGCAATCATGATCACCTGGATCAGCAACAACATTTGCTACAGCATCATTGAGAGAGAGTTCAAACAAATTACCGTTTCGAGGAGCAGTGGCTATAGTCTGTCCATCTTTCTAAACTCGGCATTTGGTATGATCAAATCCAACAAAGAGACCAAGATCAACAAGTTTAGCAACTGAAGAAGATTACGTTGAAGATTTGGTACATGTAATACTCCTCGCAAAATTCGAGTGGAAGAAGATAAGGTACAAAGATAAAAATCTCCAATACCCTTTACTTGACAAGTCGTGTCATTAGCAAGATAAACAACGCGTTGAACTGGTAGTGGATGATAGTTATAGAGCCACTTAGACTGGTATGTCATATTTCTTGTAGCACCAGAATCAACAATAAAAAGTGAACCATCGCGTACATAAAGTATTCTGTCTGGAGCAATTGAACATAGGACGCAGCTTGTTTCTGGTACAATGTTGTTTCAATGTTCAGTAGCATATGCTCTATTACGATCTGTGTCGAATTGACGCTTATAACACATATGAGTGGGATGATCAGATCGTCCACAATATTCACAAGAAGAAGAAACAGAGTCTCTAGATAAACGTGGTTGTTTCGTGGTAATATTGTGTTCTTCATCATATTGACGTGTCCAACAATCATCTTCAGTATGGCCATTTCTGTTGCAGTAAGAACATTGCTTACTAGGAAATTTGAGACGAGAGAAAATATTACCACGACGGCTATCTCTGCGGTTTCCTCTTTGATATGGACGCCTTCGAGTATTAAAAACACGTTCCATTTGTTGTGACTCAGTCTCCTCTTGTGAAATCATAGCTGTATCATGAGCAACATTACGTCGTTCTTGACGTTGAGAGTATTCAATTAAAGACATGCAGGCTTGGTCGAAATCAAGACTATCTTTATTAGAGAGAATAGTAACAATGTTATCATAACTAGAGGAGTCCTCCACCGTATCAAGGAGAAGTGTAATCAGTTGCTTTTGTGGAACAGGATCACCGGTAGCAGCAAGTTGATTAATAATGATTTGAAAGACTCAATATGTCCCGTCACGGCAGTACCAACTTCATATTGTAGTTTGTTAAGCAACCCTCTCAAATAAACTATTTCTGTAACAGATTTCTTCTGAAAGTTTGCAATAAGGTACGTCCATACGTCGTGGGAAGTAGGCAGTTCATACATATCAAGCAAAAGAGAATCACTAAGAGCAGAAAGAATATACTGACGAGCTGCTTTATCACGTCGTTGCCAATCCGTATACACAACATTCCAATCTTCAAATATAGGTCCTTCAGTGATAAGCACGTTATCATGATCCGTATCAATAGGCTGAAGCGGATAAACACGATTTCCAAGGACAACATTAGAGAGTTCATTGCCTTCAAGAATTAACAACATCTTTGCTTTCCACCCTGGAAATCCTTGGCCTTGGAAAGGAGGAACAGAACGTTGGCCAGAAGGAAAGCCGTTGACGAGAATAGTCATAGCCATATCTGGTTACGAGAAGACGTATAACATAAGATCGCAGAATTTGCACACCATATATGGTGAAAACTGCAATTGAGAACGAGAGAAATATGACGACTGTCTTCTATCAACAATAAGCGCAAGAAGGATGCTCAATACACATCCAAAGATGTGAGAGACGTCATTCAAAAAAGCAAGGAAAAGGAGACGTCAATAATAAAAGAGTCCTCAAAATAGAGGGACATGAGACGAGAGTCCTCAAAATAGAGTGACGTGAGATGCAAGATTGACGACCACAATAAGAATAAAGCTAAATTTGCTCAAAAAAGTTAACGCCAAAATTAGAAAAACGATCGCGGACGCTTTACGAAGATGCACGACGAAGAAAGCTGTGTCAAGCCCAATTTGCAGTAAAGACAGCATAACTTTCTGCTGTGAACTCCGATTGACGCAAACCTAGAACTCAAATCAAAGAGCTCGAGGAGACGAACAAGTTTTGGATGAAAACTACTATTGCGCTTTTCCCGTTTCTCCAAATTTTGAGCAGAAGACCTCCAAAAATTGAGACGAAGTTCAGGGTGTCAAAAAACAAATCAACAAGAAAACGTAATCAATGATTTATTATATCGATTAGCAATAAATACCACAGAAAACACTAATCATATTCTTCTTAACACAAAACAATCACAGTTAACAAGAATCAATCCTCAAAAAATAAAATTTGTAGCAATTTTGAATCTTACATGCGAATCGCATACACATACTGTTTCGTCACCATGAATTGAATCGGCGCGTGATCGTTACCGCTCTAATACCATGTTGAGATGTAGAGAGAGAGAGAGAGAGAGAGAGAGAGAGAGAGAGAGAGAGAGAGAGAGAGAGAGAGAGACGAGACAAGAGACACACCATGTACGCTCCCAAAGACTGATTCATATTAAGGACAAGATACAAATATATAGGTGAGACCAAGTTGAGTAGAGTGAGCCATATATAGCTCCAACACGATCAGGCTATCATCACATACAGATCAAACTGGAAGATATTCCTAAGATAGGCTTCCATACGCGTTATGGTCACTACGAGTTTTTGGTCTTGCCTTTTGGTTTGACCAATGCTCCAACTACGTTCCAGTAGATGATGAATGATCTGATGAGACCATTTTTAGGCAACTTCGTTGTTGTATTTCTCGATGATATCTTGATCACCATCCGAAGTTTGTCTGGGCGCCTAGTGCATATACGCACTGTTCTCAAAGTACTGAGAACTGAGAAGCTTTATGCTAAGGCTTCTAAGTGTGAATTCTTTAAGAAAGAGCTTCTGTACTTGGGTCACATCATTACTCGCGATGGAATTCGCGTCGACCCTGAAAATTGAATAAAGTGAGAAATTGGCCCGTTTTGAAGAATGTATGTCAAGTAAAGTCCTTTTTAGGCGGGATTCTTTCGCAAGTTTATCAAGGATTACTCTAAAGTTGCTGCTCCGCTTACGCAACTATTAAAAGGAGGGGTGAAAGGGCCAAAGACCTCAGGTCCTCATCGCAAAGGTAATCCCCTTGTTGTCTGGAATGAGCGTCTCGACGAGAGCTTTCGCACACTAAAGCACTTTGTGACAATTGCGCCAATATTGCTTGTGGATCCTAGCAAACCGTTTGTGGTTGAAACGGATGCTAGTGATTATGGTATTGGTGCGGCGTTATACCAGGATGGACGGCCTGTCGCGTTTGAAAATAAGAAGCTTTCCGACGCTCAAATACGTTATCCAACGTACGAGAAGGAGCTTTATGTTGTAGTCCACGTCCTGAGGAAATGGCGGCACTACTTGTATGGCTCTACGTTTGTTGCATGGACAGATCATCACTCCTTGCGCTATGTCTGTGATCTGGGCGATCTCAAAGGCCGGAAGGCTAGATAGGTTGAGCTTATGCAAGAGTTTGACTTTGAGATCCGTTATAGAAAAGGATCCAGCAATCGAGTTGCCGATGCGCTCAGCAGGATTCCTGAGGTTAATGCCTTGTCTATGGCTGAAATCTCGACGGATTTCTATCTCTCTCTTGGAGGGCTATGTCGTTCCGATGGCCATTTTGGCAAGATATGGAGGCTAAAAGCACTCTTTGGTGGTACAAAAAGGACTGTCCTTGACAGCACCTTTGACAAATCTTTGAGTTACAATTTCTACGTGTCACGTGAAAAACTACCTATCATACTATATATCCGTGGATAGATCTTCAAAAGAAGAACCTAAAAACACAAGGTCCGAAAAATTTTGACCTAAAATACAAAAAATTTACAAGTCCCCACATTTTTATTGGTAGAAGTAAAATAGGTCCTTTTTTTGTACCACCAAACCACGCTTTCACCCTGGAACGAGGTCGAAGCGGGGCATGACTCACATAAAGGCTTGGGGGGTCCGGAGACCCAAGTAAGTCGTGCTGGAGAGACGAGACAGCGACAATATTCCATTAGAGGTGGACTATTGGTCAGAAATGGTAAATTCTACGTGCCGGAAATCGATGAGATTTGACAAAGGATTTTGTGCGAATGCCACTATGTTCCTAGCGCTGGGCACCCAGGCATCCAGAGAAATTTGGCTTTGGTGAAGCGATATTTCTATTGGCCAAGAATGCGCTCTTATATAGAGAGCTATGTGAAGAGATGCGCTCAGTGTCAGGTCAATAAGGCAGAGCGCCTTAGGAAAGCTGGCCTGCTACATCCATTGGAAATCCCATATGCCAAGTGACAGAGTATTTCCATGGACTTCATCGTTGGTTTGCCAAATACTAGTCGGGGCAATGACGCTATTTGGGTTGTAGTCGATAGACTCACAAAAATGGCAATGTTTATACCAACGAAGTCGACAGTAAAAATTAATGAGTTGGCGGTTTTATTTGTCAATCAGCTTGATAAGTTGTATGGTTTGACAGAGGATATCGTCAGTGATCGAGATACTAAGTTCATTGGCCGATTTTAGCGAGATGTGTTTGCTCATCTTCAAACCAAGTTGAGTATGTCGTCTTCTTACCATCCTGAGTCCGACGGACAAACTGAGAGGATGAATCAGACGTTAGAGAACATGTTGAGAGCCTATGTTTCTCATAGACAGTCTGACTGGAAAAGGTATCTTCCATAGTTAGAGTTTGCCTATAATAGTAGCAAGCATTCTGCTAATGGATTTAGCCCATTCATGCTGATGTATGGATTCGAGCCTAAATCCCCGATTGCTATTGGCTTAGAGAAAGTCAAAGAATGCCAAGCTCGTGATTTTCTATATGACATGGAGGAAATGCTCGAATTGTCGAAGGATAGTATAAGAACGGCTCGTGATCGAGTCACTACTTATGTTAATAAAAAGAGATCTCCAAGGACTCTAGATATGGGACAATGAGTTTATCTAAATATACCCAAGGATTCCAAGACTATGCGAACGGGAAAGCATTATAAGCTTTCAGCTAGATATTGTGGTCCGTTCTTGATCACAAAGAAAATTGGCCAAGTTGCCAACAAACTGGCTCTTCCTTCGGATGTTAGTGTACATCCAGTGTTTCATGTCAGCCGCCTTAAAGTGAAATTGGGCGAAGCCGACGTTGTTGTGCCTATCGAGGAAAATGTATGGCAAGATATGCAAACTGAGTAGATTCCTCGAGAACTCGAAGCAGTTTTAGATCATCGTACCCGTCATTCACCTCAAAAGGCCTATGACGAGTACTTAATTAAATGGAAGGATCAATTTGAAAGGTTTGCTACTTGGGAACCTGTTAGAGCTTTGAAGGCTCAGTATCCCCACTTCATTGATGAGGATATCAATGGTTCTTAAGGAGGGAAGTATGTTATGTCCCGCTCACAAGAGAGGGGATCTAGCCCAGATGCCGTTGGGATGGGCGTCCAGTGTCCGGGCGGACGTAGTGTGAACCCGGCCAGTGTGGCCGGCCATTATTATAAAAGGGAGGCCAAGGCCTCATTTACAGTTATTGACCCCCACTGGCAGAGTGCCAGTGGTTAGCCCGCGAGGCTAGGAGTGCGCGAGGTCACCTCGAGGAGGTGAGGCCGGGTGGTATGGGACGCCCGGTCTTACAGGTGCACCCTACGTCCTCGGACGATGGCGCCAGCACGGGGGAGCTGCTGGATGGTGGCTATGGTTGGGTGGTTCGTCCGACGCATATCTGTAGGCGGTCTGTGTAGCGGGCAGATCCATCTCCTCGTTTGTTTCAGCAACCTTCTTGCTTTCTACCAAGTCTGTGTTGGACAAGTAGAACTCCATCTTAAACAACCATTGGTCCAACACGCGCTTGTCACGGCGACCATTGTATGGTTCGGGTAGCTTAACATCCAACTTCTTTTTTTGTGCCGAATTAAAGATTTTGTAAAGAAGTTGTAATTCACGAATATCTACCTCTGCTGTAGGATCTAGTTCTTCTTCTTGTCCGTCCACCGACGCTTCTAAAGATGGGGCATCCGTAGGGTTTTCTTAAGAAGATGTGGGTGTCTGTTGCATCTACTCCAAACGAGTGTTAATGAAAGCAAGACTTGTTGTGAAAGTCTGTTGCAGAGCTTCCATTTGAGCTTTAATAAGGGCATGGAGTTGTGTTTGCTGACCATCGTCATCCCGAGACGTCAACATTTTCCAGCCTCAAAGCGAATTCCGAGGAGAAGGTGGAGAAATGTGTGGGAGATAGACAGGTGATGTTGTTGCCGAGGCCTCACCAAGCTCTGCCAGAAAATCAAAACCCAAATCGGATTCTAGATCTTCAACCTCATCGATGGGAGGTGTTTCTGTCAGTGTGTGCTGGAGATACCGGCGTATAATTTGGGACTAGAAGCTTGCTATGAACACGCACCAAGGATTGGAGCGAGATAATATGGTTAACTGCGTCCACTCTTTACTCTGTTAGGCAATAGGCGAGATGGGGGTACCGCCCAAGGATAAACTCAAAATATTGAAGATGTTGAGGCTCGCACGTGAGGAAGATATGCCACACCACCCACACCTATAATTGAGTTGTGTGGCAATGGGTGACGTAAATCAAGTAATCCAGTGGGGCCGGCACAACCTGAGGTGTAGGAATGGGTACCGGTTCTAGAGCATGTACCGATTCGGGAGCAGGTACTGGTTTGGGAGAATCGTAAATGAGGATAAATTCCGGTTTGGGGTTAGTCTCTTCAACCTGGACAGGTGCTGTAACCGACGAAGGAGTATCAGGAATGACGATCACGTCGTGTGCAAAAGGGGGATTTTTCGGCAAGAGTTCTTCAGGGACCTTGTCTATGTACGAAATGTAGAGAGTAGGTGCAGGGAGTCCGTCGTCAGCCATCTTTCGCACACAAGGAGACTGCCAGAAGCTGTATTGCTGGAGAAATGCAGAAGAACATTCGAAGTGGCTGGCGAAGAGCACCCATGCTGCAGATCGTTAAAAGGGGTCATTTGCTGGAGTGGTTGGGTTATTTTTTTAATGGTTTTGGGATTTTGAAGGTGTCCACACTGACGCGAATTGGGCCAGCCAATTTTTTTATAACTTTAATAAGGTAATCTGTAAAGCATAAATGAGGCTGGCTGCCAGCGTAAAAAAAATTCCAACGTAAGAATTGTAACATTGAAACACTTTTCTCTGGAATAAAACGATGCACATTATGGAGGCGCCAGGTTAGGGTGTCCTTGGGGAAAATTGTACCAGCGAAGAGGTGCAGCCAGCCTCAAGATTTGGGTGTTCGTTCACATCAAGGGGCATGCACTTGGGACGAAGAGACACATCCCGCCGAAGAGGTGCGTGAATTGATCTCCAGCACATAATTCCCGCACACTTTGTGGGTATTCCATGCCACCCAATATCTGTATAATCTATGTGTTACAGATAGGGGAAAATAGAATTACCTCATCAGATTGCTCGTCCTCCTTGGATACCACTGAACGTCGGCTTCCATACAACTCCAGTGAGGGGGACAAGGGAGGAGAGGGTAGCGGCGAGGGTGAGAGGCTCACAACCTTTGGGTCCAGGAATTTTTTTTGCTCTGATACCATTGTGAGGATTCTAGTTACTAGTCCTTAATTAAGTACTTAAACTCATGATAAAGACTTAAGAAACTTGAACTTGACTCAAAGATAAGACTTAAAAGACGTCAAGACTGTGTGTTTGATTGATTGAAACGGAGTACAATGGGCTCCTTTTATAGGAGACGAAGAGTCACAAATGAAAAGACACGTCTCATGGTGAATAGACATAACTCTAGGTGTAGAGACACATCCTTTGGACGAAGAGCTATAACCATTGGGCAAAGAGTCGCACCTGTAAAGCGAAGGGGTGTGACCAGTCGTCGAAGGAATGTGGCTTTTGGTGAAGAGGCATGTTTCTTGAGCGAAGGGTTGTGACCATCCAAGCAAAGGGGTCCTCCTTGGCATGGCACTTTGCGTATCTGCATCCATGAGCAAGTGTACGTGATGTAACTTAGTCGCAATCGTGACACACAATCTCAAGGTATTGTAACTATCCAATTGTGAAGATTATTATTTTTTGAGTGGTTTTATTGCTTCATAATAATATTCGTAGTTCTGCTAGTGTGAAAAAATTTTATGCTTTTGATATTTGCATCATCTTCTAAGTTTGTAAGTATCATGACTAGGGTAGCTCTATCCCTAGGGTAGGACATGGTCCCTAGGTGCAGAGATAAAGCCAAGCTATGTTCAATGTTAAGTAAAGGGGTCTCTTAAAAAAGCAACTAGGTGCCTATAAGAGGAGATGATTGGGAGGAGATTAGAACATCCATAGCTCTAATGGATTTATAATGGTATCAAAGCAACAATCTTGTGAAGTCCATCTGTGCATGGAATGCCACCATGCTAAATATAGAATTGGTGCTCCTCTTCTACGCACAAAAAGCTACTGTCAAAGAGTCTACTTCAGGGGAGGAGAGTGTATTAGTGAAATTGATAGTTCCAAGTGTGAGTGGCACCAACAAAGGGCACCATGACTTGTTGAAGTAATGTCATTTCTTCATTGAGTGTCGATTTGGCCCCTACAAGCGATCGTGAGCCCATCTTCCCCTCCATGGCTTTGTCGTTTGAAGCCATTTCTATTGTCGTCGTGCAGTTTATATTAAGGGTGACCAATAACTTAGGATTTGAGTTTTTTTTGAGCTTTTGAGCTTATAATAAGTGTGATTGCCACACTTTGAAAGCATTTAAAAGATTATATATTTTGAGCAAGGTTAGGGTGATTTTATAAAAAAAACATTGAGAAATCTTGGTTTTATTAGAGCTTGGAAAGGAAGATGGGTGGCAAGGTGTGTGTCAATGAATTTACAACTCATGGTTGTTGTGCTCGTGGATAAAAGGATTGCAACAAGGCAATCTAGTTTCATGAAATTGTTGATTTTTCTTCAAAAAACTTGTTTTTAATTATCATATATGTCCTTAAATCATCCACACGTAAATGACCATTGATCGTATTTTGAGAATCCTCCTTAGTTTTCAGGACTGGATGCGGCTATGTTCGATGTGTGTGGAGATGAATGATTTTCATAATGATCATGGCTTTCTCCACATTAAATATGTCAATATGCTTCTCAGACACACTCGACTAGCCTGCCAAAGAGCTTACTCTACAAGAGTGGTGCAGTGAGAGAGAGATGTGTTGGGAGCTCATTAGTGGCCTAACACTCTGGTTCATCTGGCGGGCACGCTGCTTCCGCATCTTCGAGGCTCGCCCTATACCACCAGCAGAGACTATTCGGGATCTTTGGCTAGAGCTGATCCATACTCTCAGAGGACAGCTCGAGAGACTTCAAGGCAGCTCTGACCACATGAGGGAGCGTAGAGAGGCATTCCTTCGACTCTGGCGTCCTGGGCCTTTTTTCACCACGGTCTAGGGTGTACTCAGATGGCACTACCGGCCACCTGTGTGGCTTTTTCCTACTCCCATTTCTTGATTTAGCCTCATTGTGCATATGCTGTTTTTTCATTGGGAGAGTCTCCCCATCATGATTGTTGTAGCCCTCTCTTGTACAGGTGGTTGTAGCCCCATGGGCAGTTTCATTAACTAATAGAAGGATTTTTTTTCTCCGAAAACAAAGATCTTAAGCCACTAGTATATAAAGGCAAAGACGAAGAATGTAATAAGGATGTCATTACTTTTCTTCATAAGTGGACGGATGTACATCATCTTTGAGCTACACGAGATGTTTCTGGGTCTTCAAAGACCAATCAAGCCCTAGAAGTCAAGTCATAGAAGTGGTGGATGTCTCTATCGCTGATGCCAAAACCCAAGACATAACATAATTTAAAATTGGAACAAGGAACTTTTACCCAATATTGAGGTGGCAAATAATTGGAAGGCGTGGGACAATTGTTACATGCATAACTCTTTTCTTACTAGTTTTTTATATCCAAGTATAGAGAGATTATCTTTAAGTTGGATGAATTGGATGAGTTCCACAAGGTTTGAGAATTTTTTCATGGGCTCTATCCCAAATTAAAGGCTACAATTATTCATTTTTAAAGGCTACACTCGAACATGTAATTGTATAATCTTTGGTCTACAATGCAGATGAGAGATATTTTCACTTGGACCCTAATCATCATCATTAATAGACACTATTGGTCTCAGAGATAGAGTCTATTAGAGGGCCAAGGGCTTTAGGGGTTCTCTATTTTCTATTCATGTTGAGAGAGAATTTTTCTCCGTTGTTAATAAGATTTAAATAGAAAGAAAAATTTCCATATGCACAAGGGCACGTAGCAAGATTATGAGAAGAGTAAGATTATGACAAGAGTACAGTTCATCAACCCAAGTCTTCATAGTTATGTGATGCCTTCCATGTTTTAAACATATTAAGACCCATTGATCCTAATTGTTCCCATTCACAAATTAAATAGATTCTACTTATTTGTGCTTTTTGAACTAGATGTTTTTTGTCAACTTGCATTGTTTACAATAATATTTTTACACCAAGAGTGTCTAATCTGGGTTAGTTTGATCATATGAAGGGTCACATCTTGCTTTCTCAAATACAAAGTATTGTACAACAAGTTGGGCATTGATTCTTTACGAGTTAAGATATCAACCCAATGAGTTCTGGAGTTAGAAATTTTGTAGGATCTCTTTAGTTCAATGAAGACACTCCAAGCCAAGCTCTCCTTCTTTTTTAGATAGCAACACCAATTTTGGGATCTACTTTGCATGTGGAGAGTAAATATACCATGGACTTAAACACATGGCAACAAATTTTTTTTGTGTCACAGGCAAGATCAATCACTGATTATTCACTTGGCTAATATGCACTAGTATTCAATGTGTTCAAGTGGAATTGCTTCAGTAGTAGGAGCAGTAAGATTTTCTCAGTATACCAAATGTTGGTTTATTAGGAAAACATTGGTGATTTTAGAAGAATATATTCAGTGAGAGAGAAATATCAGAACTAGGGTAGCTCTATCTCTAGGGTCGGACATGGTCCCTAGGCCCAGAGATAAGGCCATGCTATATTTAGTGTTGAGGAAAGGAATCTCCTTAGATAGTTTCTAGGAGCCCTATAACAGCAGAATGGTTGGGAGGATATTAACACATTGATAGCTCCAATGGCTTAATAGTAATGAGTGACATTCTATCCCTTAAATATGTCATTAGTGTGTTCATTGAGCAAAATCATGAAAATGTTGATAGAAGGCTGGAAAATTTCAAAAACTTTACCTCGTGATCTAGAACCACATATAAGCCAATTGTTTATGTGTTTAATTTACTTTGATCTATATGCAATGTAGTGTCTATACGGATTACATCTTTTTTGTTCTCTATGATAGCTTTGTTCATGACTTAATATACACATAGAAATTACATGATTTCAATCTAAACACAAAAACTTTCTCGCTTGAGTTGGCACTTAGTTCTTGTGATCACAAAAATTTAAAAGAGACTTAAGAACTAGAGAAGGTAACATGGAGAGGAAATTGCGATAAATATTTTATAATACGTTTAATCATTTCCCCATGTGTGGTCATATGTGTCTTTCCAAATTTTCTTCACATGGATGCACAAGAAGTAGAAAACACCATTTTTTGTGAATAAGAGCCTCACAAGGAGGACTAGGGCCCAATTGAAGAATTTCTAGTAGCATTTGGTTTTTATTAGTAAGAAATTCTAAATACTACCCTTGGTTTTCAAGTTTAAATCCATAACCCCATTCTTTATCCTGTTTTATTCTAAAAATAAGGATTTGCACATGCAAACGTAAATGAGCTCAAGACATGCTTTGTTTAAGTCTATATGTAAACTACACATTTTGGAAGGTACTAGTTCATCTTTTTTTTCAGAAATTTGGGAAGTATTTGGTTAGACTCTATGGGTCATAAAATTTTGGAAAAAGATAGCACATTTTTTGAAATATTGTTTCCATTTAAACTTTTGAAACATTGAATCTTTTCAACATCTCTATCCATTTGTTGCTTTCTATGCATCTTTTAAATTGAGTACGTGTAAAGGACAATAGAATACTCAATTCAAATAAAATAACAAGTTTAACAGCATTCTCAAGAAAATATAGATTTGGATATTAAATCCAATGGAAAGTAGAAAATACCACGGAAATAAATTTCTCCATGGTTGAGAACTTTTTGGTCTAGTATTTAGCCAAAAGAAACAAGACCAACATCAAATCTATCAAAATAAATTTTATTGAGTTTTAGTTCTCAAAAACATAATGTACTCACTCTTGTGCAAAAAATAGTTGCAAGAGAGACTTTGCTAATTACAAGAATTATGTCTGACATAATTATTCAAAATTTTAAACAAACCTTGGGATGTTATAGACATTTGAATTAGTAATCTCCAATACTCTTTAAGTAATGAAGAAGTATAATGAAGATCATTAGGACATTTCGGAGATCTTTTAGAGTGCCTTGTAAGAAATTCTATTTCCCTCTCTAGGAGATTTTCTTGAAATGAATTTGCACTTATTGAGTATGTTCAAAAGGACAACTAGACATCTTGAAAATTAAACCTAACTTCTCGTAAAAATGGTCATCTTTTCATTCAATGCAAGTGTCTTTTTCATGAGGTAGGTGTCGCTTATTTAATATTGTTTTTGTCATGAATAAAATGAAAAAATTTCGTAAAACTGTCAATTGATGGCAAGATGTGAAACTTTGACACCGCCATTGCATCTACAACGCCAGCGCCCAAAAACCTAAAAGGCGGTTGTCTACTTGCCTCGTTCTAAAACTCAAAGAGAGAGAAAATAAATTTTTTATCGAATGGTATGCGGGGGTTTGTGCTATGTAGCGCACACATGTGAAGTGAGAATCAAGATTTGTGTTGTATAGCACATGATTTGTCAATTGTGCAGTAAGGTATGTGCTAAATGGCTATGGCACACATATGTCCCATGTGTTGTATATCATAGCTATCAAGAACTATGCAACAATACGCCTTTCATGATTCTTTAGGGCATGCAAATATTCTCCTTAGTTAAGGGCACGGTTCAAGTGTTCTAAATGTTCCATGCCTTTGTTGTGTAGGTGCATATGAAACACATGGAAAGTTGTATGTGGAGGCATGTGAGTAGACCAAATTTTGTGCAAGTCTAGGATTCATCTTTGAATACAGTCAACATCTCATTAAAGGTGTCCCTTTCCTCATTTCTTCATGTGAAGGACTAACTCAAGACATATGTTGGGAAGTACAAAAGTTGTGCTGGATGTTGTATAGATTTTGATGTAGGTGCCCTTGGTGTGTTATCCGTACCGTATGAGCATGTACGCCACATGTGTTTCACACATGTGCAAGAGTACAAAGCTTGCGTGGTAAAGGCTTGCTTGTGCCTTAGAGATCAAAGTTGATGCTTGGCCCTATAGACACCAACATTAGGATGGAACCAAACGATGGTAGATGATTTTATTTCCTGTCTTTTGACTCATGTAGCAATAATGAACACCATGCACATGATTTGTTAATCATGATGATCCCTTGTGCTCATCATAGAGGAATTGGCTTTGTGATCGGGTGCCAAGCCATATAGCACAGCGAGAACCATACACACATAATATGTCAATTTGTGGGATGTAGCTGATCCGACTAGTGCATGGAGGTTACGAGAGGTTCTCAATTCCTCAAAAAACCCAATCAAAACCTACTACTCTCGATTGTCAATCTCTATTGAATGTCAGTTGCCAAAAGCTAGTCTTCCAACCGCAAACACACATGCATGTTTCACTAAGCTAAAGTGTCTCAAACGGAACCATACTTGCTAGGATAGTAGACAAGACCAAATAAAACCTCTCTATGATTTCAAATCTTTGATCTGACACTCAAACAATATCACACTTATTTTTACCGGCTTATTTTTAACAAGCTCAATAGCTTTGTCTATGGGAGCTCTATCCTCTCTGATGCTCGTAAATTCAGATAGACGCATAAATCAAGCTAAACGAGCAAAAACAAGAAGAAGATGGCCATGCCAAAAACACAAAACTTTGCAAGAGAATTACATTGAATCGAAGAACTTTCACTTGTGATCGCAATTCCATTCGTGGATTCCTTCACACAAGGGTGATACAAGCACGAAGGAAGAGGGTAGATAGAGTACTTAGAACATTTTTGCGCTCACTTCATTTATCCAAAACTCACGTTCAATCCTTTCCCAATGGTCATAATTTGATCCTCTTGCCAGTATGGCTCATTAAAACTGGTAAACTAATTGCCTTAGGTAATTCAGACACAAGCTAGAATCCATCGGTCCCATTCTACTCAATAAAGGCTCACTTCTGCAACCATAAAAAAATAATTAAAATTGTGAATCTCACTTTGGTCGTATATGGTCTCTCTCCTAGTGTTATGTGTTAGCAAACATTTCCCCCTTTCTAGCTCATGTTGTCCCATGACATGACCAGATTTAGGCTGCTCTTTGGGCTCATTGTCTTTGATGAGGAAGCTTCAAAAGGGGTTTGCAATCAATATAGTGCAAGGCCTCTTAGACAGACGTTCCTTGATTGATGTCTTTTTTGGGTGTACTTGCTGGTTGTTTTAGTAATGATTACACTCCGAAAATCTAGAATTTAAAAGTTAGTGCTTCTTTTCAACTTCAAACTCAACATAGTGATGCAAAACACGTCTACAGGCATAGGGAAATATACAAAACTAGTAAAAAGTGAAAATTGACACAGTAGAGTAGTGTCGCAACATTGAACCTTGTTCCACATAAGTCAATTATCCATATGCCTTTGATGATGTACATAAAGTCCTAGGTGATTTGGAGCATGAAAAGCTAGTGTAGGGCTCCATCCTAGGATGATAGACTTTGAAAATGGCTTATCTGGTGATCTGTGATGATATACCTTCCAACACTCTGGTGATGAAAAATTTCCCCCTTCTTGAACAGTTTGTAGCATGATCTTTTGGCAATGGGAATTGGATATATATGCCTTTGATGATGTACATAAAGTTGTAGGTGATTTGGAGCATGAAAAGTTGGTGTAGGGCTCCATCCTAGGATGATAGACTTGAAAATGGCTTATCTGGTGATGTGTGATGATATATCTTTCAACACTCTGATGATGAAAAATTTCCCCCTTCTTGAACGGTTTGTAGCGTGATCTTTTGGCGATGGGAACTGGATATATATGCAATTCTTGATATGTTTGGACCTCTTAATGAGAAGTTTCGTCCAAAATCGGCTTTGAAGCTCTAAAGTTGAACTTCTGGGACTTTAGGGTGATTGTGTGATTCAAACTTGGTAAAAATTGCTATGCACTGATGTGAAGTCCTTGTGGATCCACTAGCAATGAAAATCCCCCAATTTTCAGGATTAGACCAATATCACGATATTGAACAATCTTGCCTGATTTCTCTAGTACTTGTCCCACACATCCCTATGGTATATAAAACACATACATGAAATCTCCTAGTAAATTTGAAAGTTGAAAATTTCCCCTTGGTAGCAGCTTTGATATGAAATCTTTAAAAGGTTGTTCTGAGGTTGCAACAAGGATTGGTGGGGCCTTTTAATAACTGTTTAAGCTCTTTAAGGATTTCTCCTTCGTGTATCTTTTGTTCATCTCTTAAGAAGAGGTTGTAAATGAGGGTTGTTTCTCTTTGATTAAGTTTCTAATAGCGGTCTGGGGTTCCACTTTGTTCTAGGTTCTTGTGTGACCTTGTTTTGTAAGTATCTTGTTGTACCATTGCTTGATGAACTTTATGCTTTGGTATGCTTTTGTAAAAGCCTTGCTTTTGTAGTAGAGGACAAAGGATCCACCTGGAGGTTGTGTCACCCTTGTTCGTGGTTGGCTGTATGTGGGTGAAGCATTGTGCTACATGATTGTTCTTAGTGGTTCCGGGTTGGGATACTACTTTAGGTAACCATATTTGAGGGTTACACTCATAAAATCCTTGTGCTTGAAGTAGCTTCATTGTCACCATCCATTGTTGTCTTTGGACAACATTACATTCATTTTTGATATCCCAAACTAAAAGATGCATTTCCATCTTTGTTGCAGACCACATCAGACTTTGGATCCAAATCTACTTATCCTTTTGTGGTTGGTGATGGTGCATAGTAGCATTCTTCTTGGACTTCACATTTGCTTTTTGTTTCTTCCTTTTGGTTGTTTCGTTTGTGATAGATCCTTGAGGTGTTTGACCAGATGATAGGGTGTATCCCTTTGTTGCTTTTGAGAAAACCCACATGTTTGCATTTTCCTAGAAGTATCCTTATGCTTGCAATGATTTCCTTGTCATGATCCATCATGTGGGTCTATCTTCATGATGTGGTTGACTTCCTAATATGCAAGCTGGATCTACAACTTGAATATCAACCAAGGGAACCAGCACTTGGTTCCTCTTTTTCTTCTCTAATTCTTTGAATGAGGGGTACTTTGGTTGATAGATTTTATTTTTTCTAGGAACTTGTGAAATTATCATAGACTGTGTAGAGGAGTCTTAGTTATCTTGTTTCCACCATTCTAGCTTTGGTGCAGGCAATGTGTATAGAAGTTCTTGTCTCCATAGGGATCTCTAATAATGCTGAAACTACAAGTGAAGGTGTTGAATCAATTTCTTCCCTTCGTGGAAAGAATTTTTCATAAATGTTTACTTGGTCATCAAGAGTTACATCTTCGCCACTTTCCAAGTCCTTATCAAAGGTAAGTTGTACCTCATCTGAAAACTTCTCCTCCAAGGTAAGTTGTCCTGTCCTAAATAGAGTTCATTTGGCATTTGAGGATGACTGATATGGGTATCCACGATCTGCTTAGATGAATTTTTTCTTACTATGGAAACCTTCAAGTCATGTTGGCTATAGCCTTTTGGTCTATGAGATTTTTTGTAAGAACTGAAAGGATCTTCTCTCGTACTTGTGATCCTTGGCAATGAAGATCTCATAATTGCCTAATGAAGTTGTTGACCACCAACCTTGACCCGAGTTGTTGCAACGTTGATTTTTCCTTCTCCTTGAGGTTTTGGAGTCACTATGTTGATGAGGGTGTTGAGTTTGTAATGGTTACAGGATGTCACTTGATTCTCCGTTGCTTTGAGTCATGGAAGGTACCACTAGGTAGTCTTGAATAGGATGCATATGTTCAAGTTATTGCAATCTCTACAAATATACAAGATCCCTTTGCGATCGCCTCTCTTTTTTTCTTTGTTCCTAAATTGCAAGTAACTCTTTTTGAAGGGGTTGTTGAGTGATGATGTAGGGTATAGCTACCCACTTCCTAGAGGGTTGTTTAGGTTCATCGATTGGAACTATCTTGTAGATGTATCCCTCATCCCCTATGCACTCTCGAACTTCATTTCAAGCCACCACAACTTGATGTGAAAGAGGGCTTCCACATAAGATCTTGACATTAGGAAGAGAATGTAGTCTAGGAGGGCCTCTTTATTTGGCAATTTAAGGGAGTCAAACCTTTAGTATTAAGAAACCAATCAAAGGACAACTTGTGCATTCAAACAGGTAAAATGGCTAGTTTATTTGAGTTCAAATTTCCCTCTCAAAATGAAATTTAAAATCTAGCGGGAAAAAGTATATCATGTAACATATCTATGGAAAGAGCTCCGCGTGAAAATTCCAGATCTATAATCTCCGCTCAAATGGGAGATCATATGTAGGAGTTATGGAAGGACAAAAATCATAAATTTATCCTCCCTCTTTTTTGGGGGGAAAGTGCATCCTTTGACCACCTTTACACCTCTCTTACACACCCACCATTCTTGCACACATGCCATGTATCTATTCGTCCAAATGTTAATCACCACCATAATCTCATGGCAAATAAAGAGGCCCTCCTAGACCCCATCCTCTTCCTAATGTATATTCATGTTCAATCTCAACCTCATAGATGATTTTGTTATTCCAAGTTCTACCAACCAAAAACAAGGTCAAAGTGAATCCTACCAATGGGTTTATATAGAGGGTAGCTTTTGGTGATCCTACTTCCGTGATCCTCAAGCTAAATATCATCCATTTTGCTCCTGTTTTGGAATCCTTTGAATTTATTTGTACTCCTCTTATATTCTTGTCGATGACTAGAATAAAAAGCGCTTTACAAGCTAAATATCATCCATTTTACTCCTCTTTTGGAATCCCTTGACTTTATTTGTACTCCCCTTGTATTCTTGTCACTGAATAGAATGAAAGAGCTTCACAAGCTAAATATCATTCATTTTGCTCCTCTTTTGAATCCCTTGACTTTATTTGTACTCCCCTTGTATTCTTGTCACTGAATAGAATGGAAGAGCTTTACAAGCTAAATATCATTCATTTTGCTGATGTTTTGCAAACTCTTGACTTTATTTGTACTCCCCTTGTATTCTTGTCGATGAATAGAATGAAAAGAGCTTCACGAGCTTGCTTGAAATGTATTCCTTTTCTAGCCCAATACACATGTGCATTGCGCTTTCTCATCCATGGTCTTCCAAGAAAAATATGATCTACTAGTTTTCCTATAGGCAACACATTAAGCTTGTGGAATGCACTACAATCATTAACGTTGATCTTGAGCACTATTGATCCAAGTATACGAGTACTTTCTCCAGAAAAGGCTTGACATTTTCTTTTCTTTGGTTTGGCAGTTTGTTTTCCCAAAGTTTCCCATGTTTCAAAGTTAATGATGTTCAAAGTACTTCTTCCATCAACATAAGTGTCAAAGTTGAGCTTACCATGTCCCAAGCCTACTTGAATGTATAGCTTCATGTCTGGTTCATCATCTGAGTCTTGATCCTTATGATATTTTACCAAAGTGATGAAGGTCCATTCAAAGTCATTGCCATTGTAGGCCGTATGAAATATTGTTTTTGTAAAAAAAACCCTCTCCATTCCTGCTCAACCATTTTGCTTGTAATCTTTCCTTCTCTACTTAAGTTTCAATCGTGTTTACAAGAGAATTCATTTGATTGGGTATGACTTTATTTCCTTCTTCGTCTTAAAATTTGGTTGTTTGGTGAGATTCATTGACACATACATCCATGGTGATAAGAATATACATCCATCCAAATGGCTCAAATAAGTGTTCTGGAAAGAGTTCGAGTTCATATGCATCATATGTCACATCCCTCTCTAGAATATAATCTTCCTTTTATAGGCTATTCTATTCTGAGGTTGCAATGGGTGTATTGTCTTCAATCCATGAGGTAGTTTGCTATTACTAGAGGCTAAAGACTCAGAATTCAAATCTTCTATCGCGGTCCTGTTTATATCTTTATAGCAGTGGTACACTTAACTCACTCTCGCTATTGTTCCAAGTTGTCTAAGATATATGGCATTGTAGCCCCAATCTTAAATCATCTGGATTTATCTCATGAACGGTTTCCTCAATATGATTTTGTAGTTTGATTTGGCTCCAAAATCTACGATGGAAAAAGTACGTTCATAGTGAATCCCACAAGAGGTGACAATTACTCTCTCAAACAATCCTAGAGGTCTTTCAACATGTCTATTTGCAAGTTGTAGTTTTATGCGAGTTGTCTTGATTGGTGGTTTTTTGTAAGCGTCTCCAACTTTTTTGGTAGCAATAGCTATTCCTGCTCCTCCATTGTCCAATATGGCAAAAGATTTGACTTTGGCATATTCAACATGTAGAGTGGTATTTCCTTTGCCTCCTTCATAGTATTCTCCCACTTTGTTCACAGGAACATATTTAATTGTTTCCCATCTTAGTTCTCCTATTTTAATTGTGGAACATGTTCCTTTGTCAGCCTTTTGATTCTCATTCTGAAGACTCTTTTGTAGATTTGTCCACAGATATGGTTTCCCATTGCGATCGTACATTTAATGGGTGTAGACAAATAGAATGCAAATTGTCCACATCCAATTGCTTTTTCATTTTGTGCAATTTGTGCAATTTTGTGGTCTTGCCAACCATTGACTTTTCTTCGTGCTCTCCTAAAATATGAAGGTAATGTTCTGAGTTACCTTTGAAGCCGCTCAGAGGGTTCTGACCCCCAATCCCCATACAATGATTGCATATCTACTTCCAATGGCGGATGGTCTAAGCATAATTCTTCAAAAGGAGCTGAATACTTCTCCGAATTCACATTGTTTCTATCCCTTACCATTTCTCATAGCTATGTGGGCCAATGTTCATCAGCAGACGTGATTCCTTCTAGCCTATGTTTAGAGTCTAGCACTTTTGGACGGTTTTTATATTTTGAAATGGTTTGTTTTTGCTTAGATAGGTTTTTATTACTAATAGTCTCCTTTGGTTTTGTTTCATCAAGCTTTATTGGTTCTTGTTTTGGGCTTCCAAAAGCTCGTGTTATTTTGACCAATCTCTCATAAGCTTCAAGTTTTGTTGCTTCAAGCTTAGGATGTGGATAGTTTTTCCATTGGTTTTCCATGTTTTGTCCTAGGTGTAAGCCCGCTTGGTATCATGGTCACATGGGAACAGGGACGGGTCTCGGGGACGTGACAGATCCCCGGGACGAGGACATGGCAAAACAAGGGACGCAGGACGGGCCAAGGGGTGCGTGTTTAAAAACAATTTTTCTATACTAACACTAAGAGCACAAGATTGCAAAGAAAAAGTGGGTTTTGCACTCATAAACACCAAAAGATGACATGCGGTAAGAACACGGCGAGTGTGTACCGCACACATTGACACGATGATCAATCATCATACTCAAAGGGAAAATAATGATGATGTATAAGTGAACAGTGGATAAATAGAGTCTAGTGGGCAACATTAGCAAATACGGGACAATGTTGAAAGTATAAATTATGGCTCAAGACTCAAGACTCAAGTCTGAAGAGCCTAGAGGAAAGGTGTAGGGTCCCCGGTTGCCTCCCGTCCGCATATGTCATTGGGGACCCGCGTCTCGGGACACGTCCCCTCTGCGTCCATTTGAGTGTAGTCTCTGCCGTCTCATCCCACAATTCTATTCTGCCAAAAATGGCCACATCCTTGAGCCCCGTGTTTCTATGTCTAGAGTAGCATTTATCGATTCATAGACTAAGACAGATCCCATTGACTTGGCTAATGATTCCACTATTTGGTTAAACTCCAATTTGTTTATTCTTTCCACAATCTCTTGGGCTAAAGCCTCCACTTGAGCCTAAAGTTGTCGTTTCCCTTTCTCATACCTTTGTCTTTTGGCTTTTCGCTTGAAGACTTGACACTCTCACCCAAATGTTTTGGTTATTTCCTTCTTGTAGTTTTTCTCGTCCTTGTTACAGACATTCATTATCCTTTTCTTTAATTTGTGCCTTTCGTTTCCACTTCTTAGCTAGTTTCTGTCTTCTTTCTCTTTTTGTAGCTTGTGATGACTTCTTACTTTTCTCACTATCCTCAATATTGTTTTTTTTTTTTTTTTGAAGCTTTGTTTGAAATCTCGTCACAACATTTACATACACTATTGGTTCACCCTTAAATAAGGTTGATGGAATTGATTCTACCACATTTAATGTTGGTTTGTTATGGTTGTTTGGGTTTCTTGAATAGTCCTTTGAAAAGTGATGCCCTTTCTTAATGTAATCAGGACAATATATAGTATTAGGTACCAAGTTTTGACTCCGCTCTATACACTCATTCTTCCATTGATAATGGGATCCACAATTATGACAACCCTCTACTTGGTGTTGTGGGTGAGGCCAGTTGCAACCAAGTAGATGGGCTCCACAATTACGACCACCCTCTCTTCATTGTTGAGGTTGACACCCAATTGCAACCAAGTAGATTGGAATCCTTTTTATAGGCACATGGTGGGCTGGTTCTACAGTAGGTGCTAGCACATACCAATGTATTGTGTTTGATTTCCATTTTAGGAAATGAAGCAACAAAACTTTGTGCTAGAGTCTAAAGATCATGAATACTCTCAGATTCTAGATTTTGGAACCATGTTATGGCCTTGCCCTCTAGTGTCATTCCAAATCCCTCATATTGTGTGTGAAAATCATAGAATCTTTCCAACCTAAGTACTTGATAGAATCTTGCCAGGTGATCATAATCATCAGGATCTCTTAAGCCATTGTACCTTTTTACCCATTTTGAAAATCAACCAATCTTATCTCTTTTGCATGGTCAAACGAGTTCTTGTTGGTGTTTGGTATCCCCAATCTTGGACACACAAACCAAGTTTGTCTCATTTTGTCTATTGTTGGTTTGCTAGTCCTCATGTCCATTCAGTATTGTATTGTTGTTTCCTCCATTGATTCAATCTTTTGGGTTAAAATCCCAGTTATGATATATCAAAGAAGATGTGTGTAGTGGCTAGGATGACTCTACATGAGCCAAATAAACACTCATTAAGGATCTAAAGACAAACTCAGGTATGGATTTATGTATGGGATGCATCTCGTGGTGTGTTGTCAACCCCGTTCTCATGGGTGCTGCAAGTTTTCTTGTTTTTTGCATGTGTAGCGTATTCTAAGCTAGATCGGAAACCCAGGTAGTAGGTGTTTTGGAATGTTTAAATCCCACTTAAATCTTCTCAAGATAACCCCTAACCAGCTCACCCTTAGTGCAAACAATCCATTTTTTCCCCTTGTCAAGTCTTTACAAAGCAGGTATTGGTGGGCCTGAGGTTTTAGGACACTTATTTTGGACATCCTAGGCATATGATGGGATGGTTCTACCCTAGGTGATAGCATATACCAATCTTTTGTAACTATCATGGAATAGGTACTTGCTCCGTAGGACATGATAGGACTGTCATTGTCAATAACAGTAACAATAATAGTAACAGTAACAAAAATTCAAGCATGTGCCTGGTGGCCATTCCTACACTATCAACTTGAAGACAAAAAGCCCATAAGCTTCATCACTTGGTGACCCTTCCTACCAGTGCCTCAAGATGGCGTTAAGAATCCCAAGTTCAAGTACCCTCCATAAGCCCTATTTCCAACCAAACCTTCAAACATTCAAACACTTAACTCAGAAACTTCAAAGCCAATTTTTTCTTTCAAAGCCAAGTGATCAAAATATTGCACAAGGGCTACTCACATCAGGCAACCTTTGGATAAATTGAAGAATAAAGAGAGGCTAAATTTTGAAGAGCAACTAAACATATTACTTTAAGCATCACACATGGATCAGTGATGTATGCCATTATCCTCTCTTAAAATTTATTCTATGTACCTTGAAGACTAGACATTGCCAGCACCAGTAAGACCTTTCTCACACATTACCGAAGTGCATCATCATGGGGGAGAATAAGAATATCTATAAGTTCAATGGTCAAGGCTTTCACACGTGAAAAGCAAAAACCAAGGGCTACTTAATGTGAAAGTAGTTATGGTCTATCGTTAAGCCACTAGCTAAGGATGATAAGAGTAGAAACCTTGCAAAGCATAACACAATTTGTAGCTAAAGATGAGCAAGCTCTTGACATTTTGCTCACATCACTTGATGAAAATTTTTTCATTATCTTGATGATTGCAAAACTACACACGAGGCATGGATCGCCTTAGAACAAAAATTTAACGATATTGCCAAGCATTCAAAACAATTTTACGGATTGTTGATGGAACCCGGAGAAGATGCGGTATCTCTCGTCAATAGGCTCAAAAGTATAATGCACATAGTTAACTTACGTAAAATGCCCTATAGATAATGAAGGCCAAATTGTTGTCATTCTCAAAGATGTGTTTGATACAAATTTTGGGAAAATGGTCACAGTGCTTAAAGGGAAAGACCCAATGTATCATGAGACTGTGACAAACACTAACCTTGTTTGTTGGTTTCCTTTGCTTGATTTCTATTTAATTTTTGGGACCCTCTTTTTGAAATTACAAATGCCCAGGCATTTCATGTCCAATGTGATGCCCGAGGGTTTCAGCTAAGGCCAAGCAATCACAAGATGGTTGGGTAGACCGGGACTGAAATCTGATTATTAAAAGTTTCTAGGCTCAGTTGAAGTCATTTAGGCCCCTCCGTGCGACTTCATAAGTTGGTGGGTACTAGGAAATTCAACCAAATGAGCAAAATGGACACTTGGTAGTGCAAGAGAACTCTGCAGGACACCTTGGCAGTTATAGCGTCCAAAAGAGAAGAAAGAGGGATCTTTTTAGAGCTCATTTAGTGACAACAGTGTGTGTGTGTGTGTGTGTGTGTGTGTGAGAGAGAGAGAGAGAGAGAGAGAGAGAGAGAGAGAGGATGCAGGTTCACAGCTTTAATGGAAAGTTTGCGTTCTCCTCTTATCTTATGGAGCATAATATTCCGCTCTCGAGCATCTCTCTCCCCTTTTGAATACATATACATGATGCCCAGCTCAAGGGCTACTTATATTTTATGTACAATTGTGGGGATTTTATGCTTGATTGTCGAGGCAAGAGCCTCTTGTACATATACCGAATCAGCTAATCACTGATTCAAATGCCTCTTGCACGGAGACCGAATCAGCTAAATAGGTACACATGCTAATAGTATGATCTAGAGTGATTTCTCTCGAGAACTCTCACCTAAATCAAAGGGCAAGTAACACAATAGGTAGAGAGCTCGAGAGCTATCCATAGGAGTAAACGGCATGCAAATCGAAGCACAAAACTGGGAATTACAGCATGCGGTAATTTTTTGCAAGCTTAAGGGTTTGGTCAATTTTGATGCCTAAAGGTCCCGATAGCTTCAAGAAGCTATGGAATCAATGAGCACGTGTTTGGTGCAAATTAGAGGCCAAAAATAGAGAATTCAGCGTGCCATAATTTCTAGTCAAGTTTATAAAGGTATGTGGGAAACCACCGTTTACTTGGGTCTTTGTCCGTGGAAACTTCTATTGTTGTTATGCTGCCAAAATTAGGCTAGAGCAGGGGAATTTCAGCCAGATAAAAGTGGGACAGTTTGTAGAAGTTTGTAGGTTTGCTAAGTGTATTAAGAATAAAGAAACACCAAAAGGGGCCCCAACCTTTGGGGCCAACGAGGGTGTCTGTCTACTTGGGAGCACTCTAGCTACCAAGTCGTGAATTGTTTTGAAGTGGTAAATTCCATTTACAAGTTTATTCGTGGTTACTTTTTGTCATAAAGTATAGGGAAAGTTAGATGGTTTAGTATCTTTGTCACTAGGCTATTGCGACATAAGGTTATAGTAAAACTTCATGTCCCATTGTATGCCCTTGGTATCGTGGTGTGAATGCCTTTTGTGCAAGCATGCCTAATTTGCAAGAAAGGTCACCAGGGTTATTACAACCATTGCCTATTCTAGGTTCTACATAATCCATAAAAAGTATTTTTATGGATTTTATCTTTGATCCTCAAAGAATGTAGACAAGGAATGATGGTACATGGACCATTATTTGCAAGTGGTGGGTACTAGGAAATTAAACCAAATGGGAAAAGTGGGCACTTGGCATGCTGAGAGCAGTTTGTAGGACACCTCAGCAGTTGGGGTACCCAAAATCGAGTAGAGAAGAGAGTGTTTTTTTTGGAGCTCATTAAGTGACTATAGTGTGTGTGTGAGTAGTGGGTGTAGGTTCACAACTTTAATTGAAAGCTTGCTTTCTCCTTTATCTTATGTAGCACAATGAATCCGCTCCTGTGCATTTCTCTCCCCTTTTGAATACATATTCATGATACCCAGCTCAAGGGCTATTCATCTGTTATGTACAGTTGTCGGGATTTTATGCACGATTGTCAAGGCAAGAGCCTCTTGCATAGGAACCGAATCAACTAATCACTAATTCAAAGTAGATACACGTGCTAACATGAGCATTTAGAGAGATTTCTTGCAAGAAATTTGGCCTAAATCAAAGGGAAAGTAACTCAATAGGTGCGGGAGCTCGAGAGCTACCCACAATAGCAAACGGTGTGCAAATCAGAGCGCAAAACACAGAATTATAGCTTACTGTAAATTTTTTTGAATTTAAGGTTTTGGTCAGTTTTGATGCCCTAAAGGTCCTAGGAGCTTCAAGGAAGCTAGGGAAGTACTGAGTAGGTGTTTTGGTGCTTTTAAGAGGCCAAAAACAAAGAATTCAACTTGATATTATTTCTCACTAGGTTTATAAAAGTGCTCTAAAGTGTGTGGGAAACCATCGTTTACTTGGGGTTTCGTCCATGGAGACTTCTACCATTGTTATGCTACTAAAATTGGGTTAAGAGTAGAGGAGTTTCAATCGATAAAAGTGGGACAGCTTACAAGTTTACAGGCTTTTTGAAGTGCAATAAGAATAAATAAACACTGAAAGAGGCGCCAACCTTTGGGGGCAATAGATTTCCTTTGTCTACTTGGAAGCACTCTAGCTACCAAGTAGACGTTAATTGTTTTGGAGTGGTGAGTTCTAGTTACAACCTTTTTTATGAAGATACTTGTGTCATAAAGTACAAGGAAAGTTAGATGGTTTAGTATTGGGTGAAAGCTAAAGTTTACGGCCCTTTAGTAAGGCTATGGACTGGTTTCACAATCTCTAAACTTGAAGATGTAATAAACTCTCTTCAAGAGCACGAAAAGAAGCTTAAAGGTCATTGACCATAGACAAATGGCGCTTTTCTTGTCTCAGCCAATCGCTACAACCGCAACAACAAAAGAAACCTAAAATGCACGTAGAACAATTCATCTTTCAAAATATTGCTATGAAAACCTTTGCACCCTTGCCACATTTTTGGCAAGAACAACCATGCTACAAAGTATTGCAAATTCAAAGGTAACTCTTCACAGGTTACAAATACAAAGAGCATTTCAACGATAAAGGAAAAGTATCAAGATCACCATTGAAGATACTGACGATGACAACGACAACAATGTTGGCTTGGTATAAAATAACATACTGTGAACATTACACTTGTGTACCTTACCCTATGTGTGTGTGTGTGTGTGTGTGTGTGTGTGTGTAGGAAAGAATTGTGTATGCCTCCACTTATTTTTGTTCAAGGGAAGGCTTATGCCTTGTGTTCCTCACCCTAGTGTGTTTTGAGGGGAAGATAATCTTGTGTGAGCAATATGCAACCAAAATCCACATAGGGGAGGGTTGTTGGGATGTGTTTTTTTGTTGCATCTCTTGTGAGAGCAACTTCTTCCACCTAGGTCTATAATCTTTCAGTGAACTATGTGAAGAACCTCGTACAATTCATGTGTAAAGCATAGCCCTTGTGTAGTGCCTAAATAGCCACATATATGCCTTCCGTGTCAAGAGCTTGCTTTTTTGTATATGCATATACAGAGGTACATTATGCTCGATAAACTAATTGCATTTTTTTGCAACAATATCCTAAGCTAACTCTATTTTAATCATGTGTATGCCATGAATGGCACACTAACTTATCCACCATAACATACACACTTCCTTTATGCTTTAATAAGTGGATGTTTACCTCACAATCTACTAATTGTACTTTCATCTACTTGGCATGTTTCCTCTATACCTTTTTTGAGAATTTTATTTTTCAGTCCCATCTAAGCTTGAGCATTCCTATTCTTCCATGCTCCTAGACATTGTAGAATCCAGTGAAAGTGTCAATGGGTGCAACATAAGAGATCTTAATGCTACTCTTGAATATGACAAGACTATATATGCACACAATCTTATCAATGTTGAACAAGCAAAATAATGATTGTGATTTTTGGTGTGGAGGTCGTTATTATGGCATCTCTCTGTCCGAGTATCTTTAGACTCTTATGCTTGTCCTTATAGCATAAGCTACATAGAAAAAACCCAACTCTTTTAGCTTTTTAGAAATATTCAATTCACAAGAAAATAAAAGAAAATATACGTTCACAAGCATATGCAAAGACAAATAACTACTTATTATAAAGCTTGGAATTACAAAGTTAACACATTTTGGCCAACTTCTACCCACCTTGACTCTTATTTGATCCACTTTTAGAAATGTAGCTTAGATTATTTGGATTGTAGGCTTTTTTGCCCATGCTATGGAGCTTGCATGAGTTTGGCTCTCTTTTTATTATTGTTGTTGGTTCAAGCTTTGTTGTATGTGAAATTCTAATATTAGCTATTGGAGTTTGTAAAAGAAGTTAATTTTGTCATCTCTAGAACACTTAGCATGATTTTATCCATAGCCAGGCATTTTGGCTAATGCTTTATAGCTATCTCTTTGCTCTTTGTTATGATTCTGTGGAGAAAGATTGACTTTAGGCTTGTAGAGCCATAAGGTTTAGTTTGGCTCAAAGACGTAGTGTTTGTTACAATAGCTTTGTGAGGAGGTATTGATTTGCCTTGTATTTTCATATCGTGCATTGTAGCCACCTATGTAGGATTCATGTTTTGTGTCATTGGCTCTACATGCTATGGACTCCATACTAGCATTATGCTTTTTAAGTTTCTTTGGCAGCCCAAACTTTTTGGACCTTATGGTGGGCTCCATATTAACATTGTGCTTGTAAGATTTCTTTTGCAACCCAAACTTTTTGGACCTTGTGTTGACTCTGCATTTGTTTGTTAGAGGTGTTCATTTCCTCTATCCACTTTGGCTGAAGGTCTTTTTAACTCTTCGAGGGGCCAAATCGGTCATGATGGACAATATTTGGATGAGGACATGTTGACTCCACCTTATCTTGCTCAATTCTTTTTGTGGCCCAAGAAGGGAATCAGATTAGTTACATTAGCCATTGGGCCATATATTGAGTCACCACTTTTTATAAAGTGAACCTCGTTAAGCATCCTAGTCCATTTGACACTTATGTTGATGCTGTTTCTTCAGCTTCCTTTTGGTCTTGGCCCAATTCTTCTTCTTGGCCTCCCAACTCTTCTTCTCCTATTGATTGAGTCTGAGTTGTTCCTCCATTCTTGCTCTCTAATATTCCAGCTGTTTGTTTCTTTGTGCCAGTTCCTCCATTTCTTCCTTGAGCTTTGCACCTGAAGATCCTTTAGTGGCTGCTCCGAACGGCTACTTCACTTGGAAGGTTAATATGTTTATGGTCACCATGCTCGCCCAGAGCCTTGCATCTAGTGCTTTGGCTGGGTCAGTTTCCTCTTTTTTGAGGGGCATTACAGGAAGCCTATCAAAGTTAATCCATAAGTCTCTTCCAAGGCTTTGGTTCTTAGAGTTGCAGCTGGTTGCGAGATTTGTGCTTTATGTTCCTCCCATGTTTGCATTGGCCTCAGTTCATTTTGTTCCAACTAATGTCATGAAACTTCTTAAGCATCTTGTTAGGATGTGTCTAAGACTCTGAGAGTCATATTTGAGTTAAAGATAGTTTTACTTTTTTAAAAATAATCTTTTTGGTGTAAAATTATCATTGACTACTTAACCTGGGCAAGTAGTAAATGTTGCTAGTCTTTTTGTAAGCAACATAGAAATTTGATAGGCTCATTACATACCTATTGATGGATTTATCGAAGAAGTCTGAGTCTGCTTTTTAAAAAAATGGTCTACCATTGATCAATCATAGTAAAATTATACGCATTTTACCAAATTAGTCCTTAAAGATGGCATGCAAAGACAACTTCAACTCTTGATTTATTTTTTCAACATTTTATATCAAGTCATACTATGAGTTGGGCGTATCTCCCTGAGGGTTTTTTGTTTAGACATCTAAATAGTTGTTAAATTATTTTTTTACAAAAGCCACAAAAGTAGATAGGACTAGTGTTAATGAAGGACCCATTCACTAAACTACACAAGAAAAATGTGTAGGCCTTTCTCCTTCTCATGTTTTATCATGCCAAAAAGAATCATAAAAAAGAAGGATATGTTGCATGAACCACATTTGCATAGATAGCTAGATTTTAGGTTGAGCTTCCAATAGTTGTAAATGCGTTTCCAATGTAAGGTATTCCTACTGGCTTTAAAAAAAGAAAACACTACCTACATATTGCAAGTACATAGTGCAGGGACACTTTAAAGAGAAGAAGATGCTAAAGGGAAAATAAAGGAGAAGAGAAACACAAATGTAGCAATGTGAAGTTGACCACCTCTTCATATGGACACAAAAAATCTTCTGACTTTCCACCTTTCATAGGTCTTTTCATTTCCTAAACTCACCCTTCACTTACTCACTTAAGATGTTTTGAAATACTTTTTATTTTTCCGAGACTGGGGAGACCTAATACATAGATGTGTATAAGTTCGTCCTACTTCCTGATGGGCTTGTTTTGTTTAAGGCAATAAAAAATTTCGTTTACTTTCCTCCATTCTCCTCTAGGGCATGTCTTAGCATGCCAAAAAGAACTACCAAAAAAGAAGGATTGCATGAACCACATTGCATCTTATAAATTTGCACGTCTTTCTCCCTTCTCCTCTACGGCGGCATGTTTTAACATGCCAGAAAGACCACCACAAAAGAAGGATTGCATGAACCAAATTTGCATGCTTCAAACTAGAAAGCTAGATTGTGACTTGAGCTCTCTTAACATAATTGTCTTTCCTTCAACAGCTTGAGAAAAGGTTCAAAAAGTATGAGGAGCATATGCAGATGCTTCTGATTGAACTCGAGACATCCGGAGTAGGGATGATGCTAGAAGGGTCAGCACCGTACAAGGAGGCAGCTGAGAGAGCAATCCAGAACAGGTTTACATGCTTAAGGGATTCCATTCTTGCCAGTGAGTCTTTTGCAATGGGGGCCTTCAGTGGCCATGATGGAGGAGCCCACCAAGCCATTGTGCAGGGAGTGACGCCCGGCGAATGTGATCAAGTTGGCAACGCTGCTGCAGCCACAAGGTTTCGCCTGCTTGATCAGCAGCTGCGCCACCAGCGCGCTCTTCAGCAAGTTGGGCTGTTTCCGCAACCTCCATGGCGGCCACAGAGAGGTCTCCCCGAGCGCTCCGTCTCTCTTCTGCGAGCCTGGCTCTTCGATCACTTCTTGCACCCGTAAGTCTATGTGCCTGTCAAGTAGCATGTACAGATTGTCACCTTGCCTTACATTGCATAGTGATGTTAAAGTATTTAGCATTGAATTGCCTTGCCCACCTAAAAGCCAAAGTTCTACATTTGCTAGAGCTTTATGATGATGATTACAAGCGAACCCGAGCATTGACGACACCATCGGCCGTATTTGCAAACATATTTATGTGCATTAGCGCAGGGTACTGACTAAAAGATTCAATGACTTATTGCCTTTCTGCTTTCTTCCTTTGTGTAGTTACCCTAAGGATACTGAAAAAGTTCTTCTGGCGAGACAGACCGGACTCACCAGGAATCAGGTAAGTCTGCACAATCTGTTGCATGCACCATCGACACCCATGCAAGAAAATTTTCTGCAGAAAAATTTGATTGCTCACCTTCACACACACATCAAATGCACACCACACCCAATTTGTCCTAGAATATGCTGTAATACTGTTTTGCAACCTTCATGAACTTAAACTTAACCCTTCATTCCTGCCTCAGGTCTCAAACTGGTTCATCAATGCTCGGGTTCGTTTGTGGAAGCCCATGGTTGAGGAAATGTACCAAGAGGAGATGAAGACAGCAGAGTTGCGACGCGCAGGCGGCCAAGGAAATCTCATAAAAGCCACTTCCACTTCCCATGCTGCTCGAGGCACCACAGGAACAAGCGATGCGCATCAATTCCACATGGATCAACCCAAAAAACACATGCAATCCAACCTTGACAATCATTTGATGGCAATACAAGATATGAGTTCCATCAATGCCATGCAAAGTGTGGAGCCATCCAGGTTCTTTTACAAGCAGGGCGACTTCATCAATGAAGGCGGCCAACCAAGGCAATTTCAAGCTCATCAAGAAGAGGTGAGCTTCTCAACCGGTATGGAAGTGCCGACACCCAAGGCAGCAATGGCAGCCAGTGTCTTGGAAGCGACACACACATGGCCTTTCATACAACACCCGCATGGTGGTGCTTTCGATGCTCAAGAGCAGCAGCAACACTATTGTAGTAGTGATATCAGCACGGCTTTGATGAGATTTGGGGGCTCAGCAGGTGTAACATTAACACTAGGGCTTCAACAACACTCTGGAGGTGGAGGTGGAGGTGGTGGTGGTGGTGGTAGCATCAATTGTGCAGGCCCTCCATTTGAGAGGTCAGCAGATGATGTCAATGCGGCGCACCACCGCTGGTGTGAGTAGGAGAGTAGTTTCCTGTTGTATCTTTTCAAAATTCATCCCAATCACTGATGTAACTGTCAGCTTTCTTCCATGATTCCTTGATATACCCAATGAATAACTACTTGTAAGAAGCTGTATCAGATGATTTAAAGTCTATATAAGAAAGAATTACAAAGCCTAGTAGACAAGTACCAATGTACATACTCTCTTCCTGTTGGTGCCCCAAACATAGAAAAGTTGATAGACATCAGTCAAGTAATTGGTTCCTCCATCAAATGGCATCCAGATGTCTCAATGAGTAGAGACTTCACAAAACTAGAGGGTATGACAATATGTGCTCCCCTCGCGCGACTGTTCCACAGGTTTGTCGTACGCTTCTAGCATGTATGCACTTGTGAGCACACATACCCACTACAAGCACTTTCATAAACCATGAGAGACCTTACATTGCCTTTTTTATGAGGACATCACCCTTAGAAAAGAGAGGACTTCTGCCCTTCCTCTTCTTATGTAGATTAAGATGTCAAGTGTGAGGACAAGGGTCTTCTGCAAGGTCTTGGGGCAAGGAGCAAGGGGACTTAATAACAAGAGCTATATAAGTAATGGATGCCCCCTCTCTATGGCTAGGAGGTGAGTATGATGTCCGCTCCCTATGTTTGTCTTTGTGTGAGTATGGCTTCTGTCATGGCATATGTGCAGGATGGATCCGGTAGGGACTAACATTGGTATCAGAGCCTCTTTTTGCTTGTACATACGTCATGGCAACAGGCAAAACACCATTAGAGCTCATGAGGCCACAATGGCCTAGCATGATAGGCTCTCTACCCTCTTGCATAGGGTGGTATGGGACTCTACTAGCAAGAGAAGAGAGAAAGGCAAGCACATGCAAGCCGATGGTGAGAATCTATGGTAACTCTTTTCTTTCCTTTTTGCGATTTGCACATGGATTCTTGTTGGGGAGGTTGATGCTAGTGTTGATGCTAGTAGTAGTCACATGGTTGTTGGTGAATGTGTGCAGGTTGATGCTAGCGACAAACACATGGATTCTTGTGTGTGGAGGTTGATACTAGCGACGATCACATGGTTGTTAAGTGTGTTTTTCAAGTTTTAGCTTTTCTCTTGGCTACCGTTCGTATGAGGCTATCCTTAGGAGCTAGCATCCTAGAACATGGCAGTACCCTCGTGCACATCATGATTCATAGTAATAGGGATTTTACATTCCAGAATATGTTTATTTTGCAAACGATTCATGGAACTAGGGGATGAGATATATTTTTTCAAATGCTTTTTTGCGCCATAATTGAGAAATTTCGTGGAAAGTTTTCCCTTGTGGCGGCTAAGTACCAAGGGCAGTTAAGCTTCCCCGTAGGAAGTCTCTTTGGAAGTTTCCCATTGGAGGGGTTAAGCATCAAGAGCGGTTAACTTTTCCTGTAGGATGTTTTTGTTGGGTTGGTAAAGCCGAATGTGCTGTGCCTAAGTGTCGGATGATCGGACACTAACCAAGAACTAACACTGATCATTCATTCTACATAAAACAATAAGGATTCATAACCTTAACTACACTATTGTGATAGGAGTCCATAACTTTTCTCCACTTCTTATCTCTTCTTCACTGCTACACATATATACACACGCTCTCGCTCATGCACTTCAATGGGTATTAGAGGTTGAGGATTGGAGAGCACCGTTGGAGCTTGGTATGGAAGTAGGAAAAAACTTCAACGTGTTTTTGCAGATCTATTTCGCCTATCAAAAGGTATCTGTTCAAGCCGATTTTCATCATGTGTGACCATTTTTTTGTGCTCTTTAACTTTGCAAAAGAAAGTTTTCTCAAAATCCTTATCGATTTTGAGGCAGGATACAGATTTTTGCAGATGAGATTTCTGCTAGTTAAAAGCAGCATTTCAAGTCAACTCTCACGGTGCCTAATTGTTTTTTTGTGATCCAAATTTTGTAGAAGCAAGTTTCTACAAGTTCTTCACGATGTGGAAGTTATCTTCTTCAAATAGCAGGGTGGTCTATTTTTGCAAGTTCTTCTATATATAGGTTTTCATTGCGAACTCTTTTTACAATCTTTTTCATACATGTGTATTCGATGTAAGATCTTGTGGGTTTGTTAAATCAGACAACCCGCCGTAGCGATTACAAAAAAGGGTTTTTGTGGTTGATGTAAGATCTTATACGATTTTATGTATTGATAGAAATATGCAAAGCGTATTGTTGAGGGTCATGGTAAGGTTTTATTAATATGGGGTTTTTCAAATGTGGAGAACCTTTTAGTTTTACGGGTATTGGAGCGTGCCCTCGACATTTCTATAGTTTCGGCGTCGACATGTATGTTTATGTGGTTAGCACAATATTGGTGTGCATATACTGACCCATCATTGTTGGCATTGATGTTATTTTTTTGTGGATGCGTTTGACAATGTTCACTTGCTCAGAGACATCCTTCTAGTGTTGGAGATAGTGAGACAGTGATAGTGACAGATTTTGAGATACTATCTTGCGAGTCTAGCCACTTTGATCAACATTTTAGTTATTGTACACATTTGTTTTGGGTTGAAAAGCCAGTGTCTAAATTTTTCAAGTTTTCTATCATCTTGTGTCATTCAATGGATCTACCACTTTTGTTCCTTTTCAAGTGATGGATTCATCATTAGAGAACTCTTTAGTCAACATTGAAAAGTTGGATGGCACTAACTTCCCATTTTGAAAGAAATGGATTTCCAATGTGTTTGGTGAAAACGGTGGATACAGGCGTTTGTACACCAAACCTTGTAAACACTACTCGATTTTTTGAAGAAAGCCATGTAATTCAGCCTATGATGATTTGTAATTATGATGTAATCTGACAATACCCTCTCAATCTCTTTGAGTCTACACCCTTGTAAGTGGCCAGATGGCCGTGAGAAAGCTACCTTAACTTTTAAGTCAAAACCCTTAGTTTGGACTAAAGAGATCATTAGCTTGAAGATTTGAAAACGTGCATTGTGAGAGCCTCTTGCTGCGACAATTTGTAATCCTCTTTTCTCCTGGACTGATAATTAGAATTCATTTCCGAAAAGCACATTACGTTCGTTGTCTCTTGCTCTACAATCTAAGTGTAATCATTTTCAATTCTACTGTGGTGCGCGACGCTTTGCTTGTGAGCTAAATGCATTGACTTGGAGGTTAAAATGGTTGTTTTTTGATGTTTTGAACATGGATAAGTTTTTATATGCTTAAGGAGGACCTTTTCGAGTACTTCTGTTTCAGTTTTCTGTACATTTTTTTTGTGATGGATCATGATTTATGTACCTTCTAAAATAGTGACAGAACTTGATAGTTTGTGCCCTTAGGTGTTGTGATACCTCTCCTTAAGTTTCGTTGCATTCCAAATTCATTTGGATGCCAAAAAGGCGTGATGACCTAGAGCAGTGAGATTGGACGCATACCGATTGTCTGATTAAGAAGTGGTTGATTTTCTTTTGTCGTAGAATGAGTAGCCCTCTGAGTTCATTTTGATGAGACTGACACTCTCATTAAATCTTCTTGCCCATGCCGAGTCGCTTCCTTGCATATTGACATTATGTTAGTACAAAGAGCTATGTTGCAGAAGAACATCGCGATGACCCGCTAAAATTAGTGCCACTGTCGGGGAAACTGATCCTTAGTTGGTGAGTGACTCAGTGTACAAAAAAAAAATCTCCCTTCAAAGCTTTTGACACCCGTTCCGCTTACACATAGACAGTGAAGCAGCTAGACATAAGTTTAGTGCTTCGAAGAGACTGGAGTCAGAAACTAGCCAGTGCTACTGCTTCAAGGCAAAGAAAGTTGTGACTGAAGTACAAGATAGTATTTCGTTCTTTGATTTTTTTCATGCTTGGAAAGGACTGTTCCACCACACTTAGCTGTTATTTTTGTACTGTTAAGTTCATTTATGTTTGCATATTCATTTCAGTTTATAGGAGCAGGTTAGGAAACAAATTACACCATCATTTGGGGCCAAAAGGATCGAGGAAAAATCTGTCAAAAACCTTATTTTTGTGTTGAAGACCATAACTCTGAAAAGTTCAAGAAGTGATGGTCAGAGCTTCAAAATTGAACCAAACCCAGCAAAATCTTTAAAAAGGGGATAAAAACACTTGCTAGAAACAGAATGTGCAGAAAACTTCCATTTTTCCTGTCCACTACGGATCGTGATCCATGTACCTTTTTGGAAAAATGTACTGATAATGTTTCCTTTGCTTAGAATAGGCTCTCAAGCATCAGAACCTTGAGTTTGGTCAGAAGTAGAGTGCTAGAAGATCACTAAAATCAAAAGATTCAGGTGAGCAGAGCAAAACCTTGGAAACTTGAAAAAAGTGAAAAAAACTGAACTTTTACTTGTCCAAATTGAAAAAGGGATGAGAATTGGGATCAACTAGAAGCAGGGAACCAACAAAACCAAATTTATGTCCAAATGCTTCCCAACATGGATGGCGATCCATGTTCCAGGTAGACATCTGACAATAAGATTTGACCGGTGTACTCCTAATTACTAGTTGAACAACTTTTACAAAAGGAGCCATAGAAAAAAAGGGAAAAAATCTGATCAAAATACCAAAAAGGAATTGTTTGCAAAAAAACCACAAAACAGACACAAAATCTTACTTTTCACTTGGAAAAAATTAATCAAATCCAAAAAGAATTGGGGAATAGCGTCACCATACCTTGTGTGACCAACTCACAAAGTATCAGTCTAAGAACTTTCCACACGATCCATGTACCTTTTTGGAATTTTGAGCTGATAATGGGCAAGCAAAAAAGTGATAACAATTGAAAATTTCAAAAAGAGGGCAACAGGGGGTTAAAATTAGATCAAGGGGGAAACCACTAAAACAAACCCTAAAACTGACTTCTGACTGACCTAAAAAGCTTTAAAACATTCAAAAACCATATAGCCAGCATCACTAGGCTAAGGACTAGCTGTGGGCCAAGTTTCAGTGCATACTGGCGCTAAGGAACATGGATCGCGATCCATGTTCCCTTGACACATTTTGACACCAAACTGGCACCATAGCTATAGGGCATCACAGAGAGTCTAGTGGTCCTTTCAGACTTGAATTTGGATGCAAAAAACCATCCCAAAAGCCCAGAACTGACAGGAGCTCAGGCAAAGTGACAGAATCAACCTAGCCTCCAATCCAGAGGTTTATTTCTAAAAATATTGACACCATAAGAGCTCTTAATCACGCTGAACCTGATGGTAGCAACAAAAGTTCATTTGGCTTTCTAACATGGATTGCGATCCATGTACCTCTGAGTCAGAACAAAAACAGAATTTTACCACACAAAGAGCTAGTCCACAATATCCTGGTGATTCTTTCAAAATTGAAATTGGACCTAAATTGTTGACGTTGTGTGAGGAATTGTGTGCTACTGAAAGACCTAGCTAAATTTTGTCGATTAAAAGCAAGAACTAACAAGAAGGCTCTAAGCTCACAGCTATCAAGCAATTTTTTGACAGGGTGCAGGTACTAGAGGATACTACCCAGCAAGCAAGATAAAACAAGAGATTCAAACTAGTTAATGAGGTAACTCGATTTGGATTTCGTATTACTAATTCTTCATGAATTTACGATTATGAAGATTGTACCAGTAAGAATCCCAGCATCTTTGATGACCAAGGGAGTAATCACTGGATGGAAGAAAAGTGTGAATCAAAGACCACTGCCACCTTTGGAACCCATTTTAGAGGAGAGCTTCTTTGACACTTCGTTTGAGAGATCATACAGCCTCATGGCTGAAGATTCTAACAAGTCAAACCCTAAGGGAATAACTTCGATGGATGCAGGTCCTTCTCAGCCTGCATCTAATGTAAAATTGTTGTATTTGAAGTTTCAATTTGAAATGTGCTTAAGGCCAAAATCTATAAGGAGGGAATGGATCCTATCGTGTTAAGTTGAAAAATAAGCTGAGCAAATTTAGAGACCTTGTAGATGCTGATTATGATAGGGATAGATATTTTGACCGAGAGGGAATAATGTACCTGGTAGTTCATAACCCTTTTATTGTGGATAAATGGGGAATGACTGGCACCAAGGACAAGGTAGATATTGAGCTGGCCAATGAATCACCCAAAATGAAGAAACAAAACGTGATACTCAGATGCACCAATGAAACAGAGCACCTTAATACAAACAACATGTATATGGGGCTTTATAAGTTCAATAATGGAGAACAAACACTCTATTACAGATGTGACGAGCCCCGCATCAAGGAATTGACGGACCGAAAAAACTTGTATGTTTACACGTACACGAAGGGGAGAAGTATTCAGGTGGTCATAATAGACAAGTATGGCTGAAAGTACTCTCCAATGGATCGTAAGGAGTTAGAAAGATATACATATTTTGGAGGACCACTCCACCAATACTATGTAAATTCGGAAGAGGTAAAACCACGAATACTCACACCAGACCTAAGACTATACATATGAGCCCCTTGAGAACCAGGGTGGAGGATTCTTATGGACATGAACGAGTACCAAAAACAGGACCTTTAGGATCAATGGCGTCTAGGGCTTCCATGAACACACATAGGGACAGTACTCTTCCTGACATCACTTACACCACTAGAATCCCTCTAACTATTACATAGGATCGACTTGACAAATGTATAGCGGATAGGATACCACTGGTAGTACCAAGACGAGATTACGAATCTAGAGAAGCCACAGCAGGTGGACCAGGTGTTGTTAGAATGGTTGCAGAAGCCAGACGTATGCAACCATCTCAGGTGGCAAAATGCGTACCCAAAAAGTATAATGGATCCGGAGATCCATATGCCCATGTTTCAATCTTCAAACAAGTGTTGAGGGCAGAAGAGGTAATTGATTTTCATACTCAATATGAAGGATTTGGGTTGATGTTGGAAGGGACTGCTTTGACTTGGTTCCAACCACTAAACAGCTTAGAATTCCCAAGTACTGAGCAACTTCTCCGGGAATTTACTGAGGAATTCTTAAAGAGGGGGATCAAGCATAACAGTTTCTCCCAGATCTATGCCTTGAGGCAAAAGGAGAAACAAAAAGTGAAGGAAGCATCACTTTGTTTCAAGCAATATATAGAAAGATGCCCTGCTCGAGAACTACCTCGGGATGAAAGACTATCAATCCTTTTCATAGAAGGATTGCGAAATGACACGCTCAAAAAGGACTTGCACTTGAAGGCATGTGTAACTTTTGAGCAAGTCATGAAAGAGGCATTGTATCTGGTAGATAACTGCAAGGCGTATGGGGAGGTGACTGAAGACATAGATCAGGGAGCGAGTAGCACCTCTTCAACCACTAGTGAGTCCATGACAAAATTGGGAGGGCAAAATTCAATTGTGTCGGACGTTGATCAAATGATCGAGGAAGTGATTAAAAGGATAAACCAAGGAAACAGAATGAACCCAAACACACGACAACCGCCCACCCAAAAATGCAACACTTGTGGAGGAGATCATCCCACCTAGTGGTGCAACCTTCAACAAAGGCTAGAAGTAAATGCACATTGAATACTGAAGTGGTGTGCAACCGAACAAAAATGGAAAAACCATGAAACTCATGAATGTTTCTATAATTGGAACTATGTTAGAGAGAGAATACGGACCACATGGAGGGCAACAATTCCACCCCCTCCAAGGTACCAAGTAGGTCCAAATAACGTAATCTTAGGGCAGGAAAAAACTCAACCTGTGTTGGGACATCAACCTCCCTTACCTAGGAAAATAGGGCTATGGTAAGGATTCCTCAACCCATAGAACCGCATTCTGAGCAAAGTATGGTCCAAGTAGTCTCATATCGGGAAGATTCGATACTTACAAGAGGGGATTTGATGGGAATGCATATGCTCCAGAGGGACACCATCCATGGATAATTCTTGAAGAAATACATGAGTCCTCATAAATCGCACAGCCAACTAAAAACCATTACTTGGTCAATGAGAATATGCTTATGTTCATGGCAAATCAGGGCTACAAACCTAGGAGGTATCCTCCTAGAGCAGGACAATTGACGTGGGCTCCACAAGCCTCTCCACCACCCGCAAGACCATGCTATGAATGTGGCGGTGATCATTGGGCGAGATTTTGTCCAAACAAAGGAAATCGGGTAAAACTTTTTGGATTCTGTGATGGATGTACGACCGACCATCTTCATTCCACATTGTCCAAAAAACCGTGACATCAAAGGGAAGGAAACCATGAACAAACTAGGGATTGTGCCAAGCTCAAGTGGATCAGAAACAAAATCGAACATTCTGATAAATGCGGTCACTTGAACTCAAGCACATGAAGCAGCACGAAACGTACCTGCCAGCCAAATAGAGATAGAAAACTTGTCTGTTAGAACCCCTAGGAAATCCTGGAAGGCAAAATGAGACAAGATGAAAGCCAAAAGAGAAAAGGAAAAAATAGCATTGGAAACCAAATTACTGAAAACAGAGGAACAACTGCAAAGGGAAAGAGACCTTAAGAGAAACAATGAGATAAAAAGCCCATCGGATATACCATCGGGAGAATCTGTCTTAGTAGACAAGGTATTCGAACCTTTGGATGCAATTTTAAAATCTTACAAGGCCATGCTAAAGCCTAATCAAACCCAAGAGGATAGATGGTTAACGTACCCTCATCCGGCCTCTATGAGAAAGAGAGGCTAAAGATGTGAATGGAACTCATCCAATCCGCTCAAGCGCTTATGGAACCATCAGTTCCTACTGCTCCAAAAACTGAGGTATTAATTCGAGAAAATATTCAAGAGTTAGAGGGGCGGGTAATTGAATAGAAAGACCGACCAGATTCTGTACACAAAACACCGTTGGATACGAGGGTGGCAGCCAATACAACAGATTAAATGTATTCTCAAGCACCACTGCCAATTCCGAAAGTGGAAGAACAATGGCCTCAAGAACTATAAGAACAGATCAGTAATAGAAAAGATGGAAGTGCTACACTTCTGTCAGCTCCCATCCTAGAGATTCACTTAGAGCATGAGCTCTACCCAAATGACATCAGATCATTGTATGGCGATGCCGGAACAACGATATCGGAGGACAATAAACCTCATTCGTTGAAGACTTTACCTTCATTTATTTGGACCCATGAAACTCGATGGGAGGTGAATAAAGTACTATCTCGATGGAAACCCAATCCTAAGATGATGGATACTAAAACTCTTCACGATCTGATGTCATCCCCTATCCGTTGTACATTGACTCTGTCTGAGTTACTACATATCAAATCGCATCTTTGGGATGAGGCCGGAAAATTTTTGGAAAAAATAATGTTGGTAATTCCACCACCTAATGCTTCTCTAAATACGCTGAAGACACAACCCCCGAAACAAACTAAACATGAACCAGAACCAATAAACAAGGTAGGGGATTATTGTGAAGGTGAAGAAGGAAATACTACCCTACCGGTGGAATACAAAGAGGTCACGTCGATAGAAATATTGGATAGTGGGGCTGGAATAGCCATAGCTACCAAAGCAATGGGGAAAAAATGAAAAAAACCTGCTCTCAGAAAGACTAGAATGAAACTTCAATTGGCCGATGGGTATCTGGAAAGACCCATAGGTATCTTGGAGCAGATTGTGGTAACCTCTTGTGGAATTTCATATGAACACACTTTTTTAATTATGAATTTCAATGAGAGCAGTAACTTTGATATCATATTGGGCAGACCATTCATGCGTCAGCTCAAAATGGTGCAAGATTGGGGCTATGACTATATCTATCTGAGGAACAAGGATTTCACTACCAAAATTAGTGTCGCAGATCACATCTATAGAGATGTAGAACGAACCCTAGGAGAAGACTTGAACCCCACAACTCACCAGGAAGGAGAAATATCGGCTTGGCTACAACACAAAGCTCACCAGTGGGCAGGAGGCTGCTTAATGTGGAAGTCTTAAAAAGAAATATCACATTCTTGATAGGACTGCACAAGACGAGGCATATATACCAGAGATTTTTCCAGAAGAGATGTTCGAACCTTTTGAATGGCAACAGATACTAGCCACTCTTGATGTTTGTGTTAACGAGGTGACCCTCACCAAATTTTGCGATGAGGAAGGATATGATATCATTCCATTCCAGATGATGGGTGTCAGCCTAACTACGAAGTCAGAGTGGGAAGTCCCTGACAAGGACGAGGTTGCAGAGTGCCGACGCATAGTGGATGAAATCTCAGTGAGAGACCTTGACCTAACGGACAAAGAAGATCCAAGACTCGACTGATAAGCTGCTAGAGGATAATGCAGATGACGAGCTATCTAGTAGCTCAAGTCAGAGCATCAAACGGAAAGATCGACGGGTGATCTACTATGATTTCTAAACCAAAATCCTTGGAGACAAGTAGATATCGAGATAAACGCAAAAACAACAAAAATAAGCACAATGAAGACTCAGTACCTCTGTTAACTGACAAAATGCAATACTTAAGGTTAGTCGAATCAACGAACAGCTTCAAATACAGGATATCAAAGAGAAACATGAAACCTGACTCAACCAAAATAAAATTTAAAAAAACGAACAAACACAACCTAAAAAAAGAGAGCAATTCCGAGAAATCAATGAAGATGTCCAAAATGGAGCGCAAAATCAAATCCAATGAACTGAAAGGAGCGCTGAAAGAAGTTTGGACAACATATATGGAAATTGACGCGAGGAATTGAACGATGATAAATTCGATGCACCTTCCCACTATAAGAAGTATACCATTCAGGATAGGAAAATCATGGTACAAAAACCGAAACAAGATCCCAAAGAATCAGGAACTTCATATGATGGTCCAAAAAAAGCCAAATGCACAGCTTAGTAGAACGAGACGAGGAGTGTAAACCGGCATACATCGCCACGGACCTTATTGAGACAAGGAAGAGCAACTTCTAGTCGATACGCTCAGACGATACAAAGATGTCTTTGCATGGTCATACAAAGATCTAAAGGGGATAGATCAGCACAAATACCCCTTAAGAGTGATGCCAGACCATGCAGACAACGTCCTTACACGTATAATAAAACTTTTACCCAGAAAATTAAGGAGGAGATAGACAAACTGAAGGACGCTGAGTTTATTTACGAGATTGAACACACGGATTGGGTGTCCCGTATTATGGTGGTACCCAAAAAGAATGGCAAACTGTGTGTCTGTGTAAACGTCAAACAGGCAAATGCAGCCACCATCAGGGATAACTATCAACTACCAATAATATATCATTTTATTGAGAGGGTAGCAGGGAAGGAGGCCTATAGCTTCTTGGATGGGTTCTCAGGCTACAACTAGTTGACGATTAAAGCGGAAGATCAACATAAGACAGCTTTTGGATATAGTGGGGTGTATTTTCCTACAGGGTAATGCCTTTTGGCCTGACCAATGCCCCTGCCACATTTCAAAGACTAATGAGACACGCATTGAAAGAATATCTTAGACAATTTTTGGAGATTTACATGGATAATCTTTGTGTTCATTCTCGTCGAAGAAGTGACCACATCACTCATCTGGGAAAAGTCTTTGAAAAGTGCAGAACGTATCGTATTTTCTTAAACCCGGAAAAATGCGCCTTCATTGTAAGACAAGGTAAAATTTTGGGCCACATTGTGTCTAAAAACGGAATTTCAACTGATTAAAAGAAGGTACAAATAATTGTTGCACTACTGAAACCAACGAAGATAAAAGAAGTGCAAGCATTTATGGGGCTTTGCGGGTACTACAGGTGCTTTATATATATGTATGCTTTAATAGCTAAGCCGTTGTACGCCCTCATTGCTGAGTTCGAATGGATGGAAGAATGCGAGCAGGCTTTCCAAAAATTGAAGCAGCAATTAATTTTTGCTCCAATTTTGCAAGCCCACGACAGGAGCAAAGTCTTTCATGTTCATGTTGATGCATCAGCATATGCCATTGGATGCATATTAGCCCAGCCAGGAGAGAAGAAAATGGATTTTCCCATCTGCTACTCTAGACGATAGCTAAACAACACAGAGAAAAATTATACCACTAGCACTACAAGACGTCGCGTAGAAGTCCACGCAGGTACCGATGAAATAGCATTAACTTTTAAACTAAAAAACGTTGAAATAAGCCTCGTAAAAGACGTCGATATCGTAGGGTCGGTATAACCATCGGTATAGACAACGTCAGAATATACCTTTCAATAGCCATTGGAATATGCAACGTAATATGCACCGGTATTAATATACTAAATTTCGACGCTCATTCCGTTGCCCCTACCGACGCTGATACCGTCACCTGTACCGATGACCAAAACTTGCAAATTTTTTTTGGGTAGAGAGGGCTGGGAACTAATGCTGCATGTATTATAGCAAAAGAAAACAACCCTCTTTGCCCAAAGGAAGAGTGCACAAGCAACCGCACTCCACCTACAAGCTGTCGCTAAAGAGTGAGTGTATGGCAATTAGCAAAATTGTAAGAATAACATAACTTGTTAACATAATTAAAACATGAGTCGAAAACTGTAAAACCATAAACATAACCTGTTTGCCATACCATAATCATTACCATAACTTGCTTGTCATACGATAACCATAACCATACCATCACACTATTGCTATACCATCATAGCAAAACCATAACCATAACCATAACCATAACCATAACCTTGCACAACCATAACCATAACCATAACCATCAGATGATTGTCATATCATTATAGCAAAACCATAATCTTAAGTTGACCATCAAACCTTAACCCTAACATCCGTGCCAGACCATAAACATAACCATAAACCATAAACATAAGCAGTACAAAACTGTACATATGCAAACAATCACTGACTGAGAAGACCCTCATGGTAATGCCTTCCAATCGACGTCCTCTCCCTCCTCCTACAGCTGGGTCAAAAGAGCCACAAGTCCATGCTTGTACCCATACTTCTTCTCTTGGCGTGTTGGCGCTTCACGGCAACTTCTTGGAAAATTATGGTTTAATCATTAGATAAATCTTCAAATAACATATATATTATGAATAATTTAAAGCATACATATAATACTTACAAACTCATGTCGAAGCGTATCGTAGCCTCCACTCCCAAGATGTGACGCTCCAGTAGACTCCAAACGTGCTCTGGCTACATCTCTCTGTTGTTGAAATCTATTGGGATTGTCTTGTGTCTCTCGTGCAATCCCCGTCCACTCCTCTGCGTCCAACCATGCCGGCTTGGGACTGCCGTCATTGTACCTGTCTCTAGCCCATGACCAACGGTGTGACATCCTCGTCACGCTCAAAATCCAGGGTTTTGAGACCTGATCGTACCCCTCTGTCGGCATGTACTCTCTCTAAATGGCGTCAACGATGTAATTCTTTCTCTCAGCATCGAGGTTTTCATAAATCTCCATCACAGAGTGTCCAAACTCAATCGTACAGAGCTGTCGAATCCTCTGTCGCATCTCCTTTCTGACCCTATCTGCCACAATAGCCCCATCCCTGCTCTTGTACACCATTTCTAGCATCATGCTCGTGTGATCCCCAAGGTGTACATGGTGTGCCCATCGGTGAACTATCTACTGAAGAGAGTGGTGGGTGCTCTCTCGATGGTGTGGAGGCATCGATAGAACCGCTACAACAGCAACCGCTGCCTCCAGAATGACGGCTACGTCATCTCGAGGATGAACCACCTGTCGGTGTAGGGGGCACATAAGTCCTAGGCGTAGGGGGCACACTAGACTGAGGTGTGGGGCCGCTCGGTGTAGGGACCACACTAGTCCCGGGTGTAGGGTCGGCCGTAGTAGGTCTAGACCCGGTCTAGAGGGACGTGCATCCCAAAGGTGCTATGCCATCGCAATCTTCTCTGGTGTGAACTGAGACAAAAACGAGCCATCTGCTCGGGTGACATGCCGATCGGAGTGACTGGAAAACTAAAACTAGGAGAGTATGGTTCATCGTCATCGGCCATGGCTAATCATACACAAACAACACCCACAAAATATGTTAGTTTACATAACAAATTCTTAATCAATACAAATAACAAATCAACAAAACTGCTACACAAATGAAACAAATCAACAAAACTACTACATAAATGACAACATTTAAAGTGTATTGTAGACTAATGAAAAGAGCTTTACAAAAGGTTTCCTAGAAAAATTCATTAGTTAATCTCTCATCCTCTATGAGATTTAATGTACCAAAGATGTCTATCTCAATATATACTTCTGCATCTTCGTCATCAAACACTACTTCTTTGTTGCTCTCCGCATTAGCTTCACTATTTGACACCTCATCTCTAGGTTCAGACAATCACTCAATGCAGACATCCACCTCAAAATCTAAACTTAAAGTTGGAGTCGGTCATGTGCTTAGTTCATGAATCACCTCTTTAAGCTCAACATCCAATCCTTCACACACTTGCTTGCTATTGAAGCGGTCTCGAGCGGGCAACAAGAAGAGTGGCCTCTAAGCACTCTTCTAGGCTCCCGTGCTGCTCAATTGGGTTGGGGTTGGAAAAAAAACAACAAACACACACACAAACCCGCAACCTAACCCTACACAAATTTGGGGCACCACCTAGTTTTGGATGCGAACTAGGACGTGTAGAGAGAGAGAGAGAGAGAGAGAGAGAGAGAGAGAGAGAGAGAGAGAGAGAGAGAGAGAGAGAGAGATAATGCTCGGGTTGCTTTGAAATGTATCGGCAGTGATCAAACAAACACAATTATATATGTAAGAAAGAGAGAGAAGGGGGAGGTGGTGCTTGTTGCATAAATACCTTCTTACAAATCTGTCATGACCAATCAAAGTGAGATTAGTATTTTTTCAACATAGCTTGAGTAAAACACCACAACACATCACAAGAAAAGCCTCCCCAATCATCGTCTTAAGGCCAACGGAGTCCTCTCCACCCTTTCGCCCTCTTACAGTATATGGGCTTTATGGCTAAATTGATGACAACACCCAGAGACAAGCTATCAAGAACTTAAAAAAAACACCAAGACACTTACACATCATTGTTGTCCATTACTTCACGTTGGAAGAGAGACAAAGTATCAAGCTTAGTCCAAATCCACCCTCCTTAATTCAGCAAATGTTGGGCTTACACTAGTAGGAGAAATGATAGATTTCCTACTCTCAATTGAATGATCACTCTCTCTTACAATGGCAGCTTCAGCCCAGAAATGATGAGGCATGTTCTTCTCATTCATCAATGCACGTGCAACCTCTGCAATGTGCCTGTTTTTCCTTTCTGCGACCCCATTCTGCTGTGGAGTATATCTGCATGTAAACTGCCTGTGTATACCATGCATTCGCAAAAAATCTGAAAAATCATTGGAGAAGTACTCTCCCCCTCCATCTGACCTCAATGTCTTGATTTGCATATCTGTCTCCTTCTCAATCATGACTTTGAAGTCTTGAAAGTGACCAAACACTTCACTTTTGTTACGCATGAAGTAGACCCATACTTTCCTTGTATGGTCATCAATGAAAGAGACATAATACCTGCAACCATGTATACTTGCATTATCGGTTGGACCCCAAACATCTGTGTGCACCACCTCAAGTGGCTTTTTACATACATTGCGCTCATGTGGAAATGAGCCCTTTGACTGTTTTCCAAACTGGCATGCTGCACACACTTTATGCATACCATCCACCTTGAATTTGGGCAAACCTTTTACAATCTGTTTTGATTGCATGTTGCGCAATCTCTGCTCATTGACATGGCCAATGCGTTTGTGCCAAATGTCAACATCAGCCACAACACCTGTGCCCTGTGCAAATAATGCAGCTTTTACCTCAGGCATGTCTACATTCAGCGTAAACATTCTGCCCACACATTTGCCCTCTGTGATCAGCTTACAGCCATTCTGGAAATCTTCTACATAACAGCCATTTGGATTGAAGCGAACCTGCAAACCCTGCTCAACCATTTGTCCAACAGAAAGAAGATTCTTTGTAATGTTTGGGACATGAAGTACATATGCTAAGTACTTTGATTTCCCACTCTTCGTATTTAGAGGTATGTCCCCTACATGAGCAATGGGGTGAGCTGTGTCATCTCCTGTCTGCACATAGCCTGACACATCTGGTTTGCGCATATCTCTAAACCACTCTCCACGAGACGTCATGTGATTAGAGGCACCTGAATCCACATACCAAACATCATCTTGGGTGGAATTCTCTGCAGTCATTGTATTCATTACATGTTGCATAACAAACATGCGCTCGTTTTTGCTGTCATCTGCATCTCTGCTAGTAGATGCATAGTTGCCCTGTTCTCTCTTTCTACTTGCTTTTCCCTTTGGACAGTCACGTGACATGTGACCTCTTTCACCACAAGTCCAACATTCTCTACTATCTGGAGTATGTTGCTGCCTGCTTGATCCTGCACCACGACCTCTTTGACTCCCCCTGCCTTGAGACTGGTTTCCCCTGCCACCTGTATTGTTTTGATTTGATTGACCTTCCAGAAATTGGCCCCTGCAACCCCTTGGGCCTCGACCACGACCTCTACCTCTACCTCTGTTGGAGTTAGAATAGAAGGCCTGTTCAGAATTATTTCTGCCATGAGAAGAAGATGTGTCAAGGTTCTTCTCCTCAAGAATAAGCATAGAAATCAAATCTTGGAACACGGGGATGTCGTCTCTTGTATTCATGGAAGACCTAAAATGTACATACTCATCTCCTAGACCATCCAAGCATGCACGGACAATGTCATCGTCTTCCACTGAGACTTTAATAGATCCAAGAGCCTAAATGATACTCTTGATCTTCAAAGCATAATCATTGATGGAGAGGTTGTTCCTCTTAATCTGATTTAGCTCCGACTTTAGTTGAAGCTTCCTGGCCTTGGTGTTCACCTCGAACACTCTGCCTAAGTTTTTCCATGCAATGGCGGGGGTTTCAGCATCCTGTAGATAGCCCATCATGCCATATGTGATACTCATAGAAAGCCAATACATCACTTTGCTCTGGCCTTGTTGCCAGTCCCTCAAAGCTTTCCTTTGTTCTGCTGTAGCATTTGCCTCGGGAATCTCTGGTTCCTTTTCATTGTCTCCTTCTACATAGTCCCAATAACCTTTTCCTTTTAGGAATTTTTTTATTCTGAACTTCCATGCAGGGTAGTTATTTTTCTCAAGCTTCTCAGAAACAATCTGACTGAAACCGTCAGACATCTTGAAGCACTAAGACAAAATAGCTGCAATCTACAAAAACCTGCAAATCTACTGAACCTGCTATCGTGGTTCTTGTAACGCTTTCTACACTCAACGAGTGTCCACAATCAAGCGTACATACAACCACTGTACTTGTACAGTAAATCTCTGTATACTGCACTTTGGAGACCTGTTCAGAAACTTGTGCGAAAAACCCCCTAAACTCGGCATCTGGTCGTGGATTGCGAACGAAGGGCTTGTGATGCTCTTGCTCTCTTAGCCTCTCTTGCCTACACCAGGCTCTGATACCATGTAAAGAATGAGGATGCAAGAGAGCTACACAAGACAAGCACAAAGCACACAGAGATGGAAAGCTTCTTCTTCTTCTTCATAGAAAAGAGAGTACAAAATGACTAAGTGCTAAAGCTGAAAAGTAGCACATATGTACATGCGGTCACTAAGTGTGAACTCGCTAGAAGCGTACTAGGCTGGCACTATAAGTGTAGTCCAGCTGTAGAATCACTGGCAGAGATCCTCCGTGTCGGTCACCTAACGCGCCAGTGAGTAAATGCCGTAAGCGGCCAAGACCCGTAGTGGATGCCAGCTCAAGGTGTAGAGCTCGACATCTCAACATTCTGCACACTTGATCCTTCCCTCTTTGATAGAGGGATCCTTCTAGGAAGAGATACACGCTTGCCTTCTTCATGAGTCTCCTCTTCTGAGGCTTCGTAAAGTCTTGCGGAAACTCACCCTCCAAAATGTAGCCAATAATGGGATTCAATGACTCCAATCCCTGGTATCTTGGTTGCTTCACAGTAGTTGCCACCATGATGACCTGCACTTCTTTCTCAACACATGTAACTATTTGTTGTGCAAGTAAATCGGCATCTTCATTTTTTCTCCTAGGAATATGATATAGTTGCACTTCTTCAAACTGGTTAAATAGCCTACGAATGGCATGAACTTTTGTCCTTAGGTTTTCATTCTTGCATGCCCAAATGCCTAAAATCTGCTTCACAATGAGAAGTGCATCTCCCTTTACCATGAAACGTTCTATACCTTGGCCAATGCATATCTTTAAACCATGAAGTAGTGTGTCATATTCTGCTTCATTGTTGCTAGTTGAACCTGGTAGATTGACCTTCTCTTTCATGACCACCTCTCCACTTGGGTTGAGTAATACTAGCCCTCCCCCTGCTTTTCCTGTGGCTCGTCGAAAAGTTCCATCAAAGAGCAAGGTAAAAGCATTAGAAATACTTTTAGGTGGTGGCAATGGTAGGGTCTTTACCTTAGGCACCTTAATCTCCTTCTCATGTACCCTATAAGTAAGGATCCCTGCCAATTGTACACGCACACTATCTTCTATCTTGAAAGAGTATCGGAACTCTTGCAATTCCATAATCCACTTTGAGATCCTAGTGCTAAGATTCATTTGAGATGACACCCAAGGAAACAAATTTTCTGCAGTGAGAATTACAAAAGGTTTTGGTAGCAAGTAGGATCTAAACTTTCTCACCGCAAACATGAGAGAAAGCATCATGAGTTCTGCCTTCGTGTAGCCTCTCTCCAAAGCATTCGTGACCCTACTAGCAAAGTAGATGGGTCGCATCCTGATACTGTGGGGATCTTGTTGTAGTAAAATTGCACCAATTGTTTCCTTCCCAACACTAGAGCTAACAAAGAATGTGTACTCCCAACAAGGAGGCATGAGTGTTGGTAGCTCTGACAAAATGACTTTAATATTACAAAAATACTCTTCAAGATCATCAGACCATGAAAATTCTACTTGTTGTGTCAACTTTTGCAAAGGGTGAAGTAACTCCGAGGCTAAGTGAATGAAGCGTGACATATACTTCACCTTTTGAATGAAGCGTGACATATACTTCACCTTTTGAATGAATGAGATGACCTCCTTAAGACTCTTTGGTGATGGTAGCTCAATGAGATATTTTGTCTTTGAAGGATCCACCTCAATGCCTTTATAGGAAACCTTGTGACCAAGCAAGATCACTTCATCCTCACCTATGTGACACTTGTCGGGGTTGAGTTGACCTCCCATGTCGTAGAGCTTCTTTAAACCTTCTTCTACCCTTTGTAGATGCAATGATTTTGAGCTATAAATGCAAAAATCATCAATAAAAACCCTAATGGAATTTCCAAAGAATTCTTGAAACACCATGTTCATGAAGCGTTGGAAAGTTGCACGAGCATTTGTCAGTCCAAACGGCATGACTCTAAAAGCATAACAACCCCAAGGAGTGATGAAGGTTGTTTTCAACTGATCTTCCAATGCGATACCTATTTGAAAGTAACCCAAGTAGCCATCACACACAGTGTACTTCTCATGAATAGCTACCTCATTTAGTATCTCATCTTGAAATGGGAGGGGAAAGTGATCTCTTTTTGTTGCCTCATTGAGTGGACGGTAATCCACACACACCCTCCACTTGCCGTTTTTCTTAGAAGTGACAACAACGGGAGAGACCCACTCTAAATTCTCCACTGGATAAATGAAACCTGCTGCTAGAAGGTTTCTTACCTCCTTGAGTAAATCCTGCACCTTGATGACTCCTAACCTTCGTAGCTTCTGAGCCTTAGGTGTGGCCTCTGGCTTCAACTCAATTTTGTGTTGAACAGCATCTACTCCACACACATCGTACAGTCTTTAGCAAAAAGCCTAGGAAATTTCCTTAGCACACATTTGAACTCCTCTCTTTCGTCCTTTGTAAGTGTTGTAGACAACATACCTTCTAACATTCCTTCATCTTGCACATTTTGGTTCTCTTGGGAACCTACCTCTTCCAAACCTGGGCAAGAGGTCTCTTGGTTGTTTGGATTAAACCTTACCCCCATGACTTCGATGGAAGACTCCTCTTTAGTAATGCTGCCGCTACTTTCTCCTTCTGAAGTGCTATCGGTCCAGCCTTCCTCCGTCTCACTTTGAGATGATTCTTCATGGAGCTCCTCTTGGCGTTGCTCCTTCATGTCAAAGACAACCTTCTTATGATTGTCATTCCTGCAAATTAGCTTTCCACTCTCCCAATCCTGCAAAGCTCGCATTTTCATTAGCCATGGTCTCCCTAGGATAAATGGGTAACCATTTCCTTTGGTAGACATGACATAGAAATCCATTGCCTTCTTAATGCCAAAGGCCTCCACAAAGACATTTTTACAAATGCCTACGCACCTAGCCTTGCTATTGTTTGCCATTTTGACTTTAATTTCAGGTGTCTCATGGATGTGCATGCCTAGTCTTTGCATGAGTCCTTCTGTCATGATGCAAATTTGTGCACCCCCATCCACTAGACCTTTCCTAACCAATCTTCCTTTGGTGTAACAATCTAGCATAGGTGTAATATCCTCATTCATTTCAGCATGTGCAATTTTTACAACAGGAACACTCTCTTTTATCTTTATCCTAGTGCTAACTGCCTTCGTTAAATCCCTCCTAACTTGTGGGCATAATGCAAGAAACTAAGGCCATGAGATATCAGGACCCTTACCTCTCATGTCTTCCAATAGGTTGTATAGAGCCATACCATGTCCAAGAGGGAAGTCTTGGAGATTGATACGACGTCGAGTCCTCTTATCTTCCTTGGTCTCCTTTGCCTTCTTGCCTCGTCCATGGTCACTCTGTGATGTGACACCTTCTTTCTATTTACCTTTTCCTCGGCCACGCTTAATGCCATTTGCTTCCATGTCAACCTCATTTGAGTTTGTCACCTCTACCACATGCACATTTGGATCTGGCAAAGGTGGAACTCCTTCTACCCCTTGTGGAGGTGGTATTGGTCCATTTGGTCTTTGTAGAAGCCTTGGTTGTTGACCAGTTCCTTCACCTGCATTCATCACTGGGTAATTCAAGTTAGGTCTCCCTGGCTCCCCACGGGGCCAAGGACAATTATACATCCCATGTCTAGACTCTCCGCAATTCCAACATTACAAGACTCTCCTAGGTCGTGGATCTCGCTCTTCAAACTTCTTTGTTTGTCCCTTTGGACCTACAGCTTGTGCAAGGTGAATTGACAGGGTACTTAAAGATTCATTTAACTTCTCGATTACTTCAGCTGTTACTTCAAGAAGCTCCCTAGATGTCGATGCTTGTGACTTACCTTTGGGTCTAAGACCTTCTATTGGAACCTCTCTCCTTAGGCACTTGAGTTTTCTATATTTCTCAGTAGCCCTAGTTTCAGCTGCATCAAAGGTAGCAGGTGCACCCGCCTCAACTTTTATCTTAAGGTCAAGAAAGAGTCCGGCTATTAACCTCTCCTTCTTTAGGAACTCTGCACCATCACCAAGGTTACCAACATTTCTCACCCATACAGCCCAAAGACGTATAAACTCTTGCTTGTACAAGTAGTAGTCATCTAGGTTTTTTTGCTTATGAGAAACAATGTCTTGCCATAGTTTTTGAGTGTTTTGGGAATCAAAGAAGTATCTCTTGAAATGATTCACAACTTCCGTGTAATTCCCTTTAACTTCCTCAGGCAACGAGTCAAACCAAGTGCTAGCATCTTTCCTAAGGACCACTTCAAACATCTCTACGCGTTCTTGATCAGTTACTATCCTCTTGATACGACAAGACATCTTGAAATTTGCTAAAAACAATTCTACATCCTCTCCACGCTCTCCACAGAAAAGAGGATATCCAGGCATTTAGCGTTGGGCCTCCATTGAATCAGTTTTAAGGTGACAACACGTTTTTGTTTGTTTTTTTTTTTTTTTAAGATTTACACAGTAATATTTTCTAAATTGCAATCTATTCTACAACAAAATAAAAATATTCACATCAAATGACCTATGATAATCAATAAGAGACAGGATCACAGGGTTTGGTGATGCCAGAATTTCTCCTACTCTTTGGGCACCAAACATGAACACCATACGTTGTTGAAAGTGGATCTTCCTACTAATTGCAACGTTTATTCTAATGTGTGGAGTGAAATGGAAGGGGAAAACCTCTATTCATGGGCCATTATCCATGGTCTATGAATGAGCTAATTCTTAAAACAAAACAAAAATATAGACGTCCAAACTAAGGTCGTACCTAATGAGAGGCAAAATAAAGGGATTTACTGATGCGTTTATCTCTGCCAACCTAAGGGGACCTAAAATTCTACAAATTACACGTTGAAATTGCAACTTAGTACTAACAATTATGTGTACCTTTTGCCTTGCAATCGGAATGAAAGGATCATACAAATTCTCGTGATTCATGCAAACTACTTGTCTATTCTAAAGATTGATCCTACACAAAAATATACACAAGTTAGTTCCTCAGTGGGGGCACCAATTTGAAGGCGGTCTGGGGCGGGCAACAAGAAAAGTGGCCTCTAAGCACTCTTCTAGGCTCCCGTGCTGCTCAATTGGGTTGGGGTTGGAAAAAAAACAACAAGCACACACACAAACCCGCAACCTAACCCTACACAAATTTGGGGCACCACCTAGTTTTGGATGAGAACTAGGACGCGTAAAGAGAGAGAGAGAGAGAGAGAGAGAGAGAGAGAGAGAGAGAGAGAGAGAGAGAGAGAGAGAGAGAGAGAGAGAAATATATATATATATAATTCTCGGGCTGCTTTGAAATGTATCGGTAGTGATCAAACAAACACAATTATATATGTAAGAAAGAGAGAGAAGGGGGAGGGGGTGCTTGTTGCATTAATACCTTCTTACAAATCTGTCATGACCAATCAAAGCAGGATTAGTATTTGTTCAACATAGCTTGAGTAAATTACGCCACAACACATCACAAGAAAAGCCACCCCAATCACTGTCTTAAGGCCATGGGAGTCCTCTCCACCCTGTCGCCCTCTTACAGTATGTGGGATTTATGGCTAAATTGATGACAACACCCAGAGACAAGCTATCAAGAACTTCAAAAAAAACACCAAGACACTTACACATCATTGTTGTCCATTACTTCACGTTGGAAGAGAGACAAAGTATCAAGCTTAGTCCAAATCCACCCTCCTTGATTCAGCAAATGTTGGGCTTACACTAGTAGGAGAAATGATAGATTTCCTACTCTCAATTGAATGATCACTCTCTCTTACAATGGCATAGAGTTCCCTTTCTAATCACCCCTAATACAACACATGCATATAAATAAGACAATGAGCTTCCACTCAAGAGCTCCTTCTAGAGAGGTTGAGCTTGGCTTCTCAAGCTATAGCATAGTGCTCTTGCTTATGGCTCCCCCCTTTTTGTGCTAGCTACACCCTCCTTTTATAGCAATTTTGAGGGCTAGGGTTACTCCTCTAACCATGGTTGGGTTAGATTTTCAGCACTTATCTAATTTCTTTTCCTTGGAATTATCAAGAAGTTGGTGGGGATAGATGAAGAAAAGAGAGAGGAGAGAAGTGGAGGTGATAGGACTTTTCATACTAGGTTAGTGTTAGTAAATTAGTAGAGTTAGTATTTTTATTGATTTACAAATGGAATTGGATATTTATAATGGGAGTATCCATGTAGGATACAAATAAGGAAGAAAAAACTCTTAATAGGTAAAAAAACATGGATTTCTTACAATGTTGATGCTCCAAGTGTCTTGAGTAGGGTCAATTTTGACGCTTGTTGACGGTCCACTAGCTTTGACGGTACGTTTTTTCTCCACTCTTGACCTTCCTTGGGAGCCAAGGTAAGTGAACATGAGTAATCAATCACCATGATGCTGTCTTTCAAGAGAAGAGGCTGAATTTTGTGGTTTTTTGATAGATATGGGTAATATGGATGAGGAAAAATGAGACTAGGTGGTCAATTTTGGAATGGAAGTGTGTGTAGGAGACACGAGTTCACCATGGTTTCTCTTATTCTTCAAGGTTGAGAAGAAGGTGAGTAGGGTGCAGAGAGGAGTGGTGAGAGAGGTGGGGATGATGAGTGGAGAAGTGTGTGTGAAAGAGGAAAATGATAAAGTGGAAGAGGGAGTGTGGTTGCATAGCATGGGCAAACTGGGGTCCACCAATAAAATCATAGCTCACAGCTCGTAGCTCAAAAAAATATGAAAAAAATTGAGGTAAAATTTCAGCCCACGAGCTACAACTTTTGTTTGTATCACCTTTTCAAATTTGGGGAGCATGTGATCTTTAAAAATTTAGCGAATCCAACTATTTTTTTCCACTGCACAAAGTCCTTGTGAGGTCCTTCTTTGGATGATTCTTTTGAATACCTCCAAGAGTGAGTCCCCCTATAGTGCATGCATGCATGCCACATACCCTTGACCTTATTTGGTAGGTCTATAATTGAAGATATCGTTGAGATCATGATATAAATGAATAGTACAACTAAGAAAATCAAATATTGAGGGGTCTAAAAAAATATGTACATGTCAAATATAAATAATATAGTTGAAAAAAATATAAAGGGGTCAAAATAAATCTCTCTCATTATAAGTCTACCATAAAAATATGAATATTTTTGGTGGTCTAATTTATGAGAGTAATAGAGAATAGATGTAGGAAGGAAAAAATCACGATAGTGAAAAAATATAGAACTAGTTTTTTTCGATTTTTGTTGGGATGGAGTTACACCAAAAATAAGAGAAGCTTGCATGAAATTATTTTTATATGGAATAAAGAGTATGCAAAATGGTAAGAAAAAATATGGTAATGGTGAGTCAATGTACATAGCATAAATAACACACCATAGGTAGAAATATTTAAATAAATACCAAAATAATTATGAAAAATCATTTTATTTAGGCCCTATATACAATGAAATATTTACACACAAATGGGCCATAATATACTTATATTTTTTTATTATTTGGCTCAACTAGCCCAGTGAGTAGCTAATTGAGGGTTTTTAAGAAAATATGGAGAAAGTCCCTAACTCACACACGCCTATGTACAATGAAATGGTAGGGATAACCAAAATGTTTGGGTGATTTGGTAGGGTGAGGTAGCTCACTATGAAAGTTTATAATAGCCAAAAAATGGCTATCACTATGTGGAGCAACTTGAACGGCATAGAGCCAGCAGTGTTTAGACAGATCATTTCATCATTTTCTGTCTATAGTGGATTGTGTATAAACACAACTTGTTCACAATGTTGCGGAAGTACGAATGTATCCCGCACATCTGTCCACACCCTCCTAGAGTTCACTTGAATCAATCCACTCTTGTCTTTGCGCATAGTTGCATTAGGGCCGCTGGTAATAACTTTGAACCACTTGACATCAAAGATAAACATATCAAACTTTCTAAAGCTGATCTTCAAGATGTCTTGGATGTAGCCAAAGTATTCAAGCTGGTGAGTCTCTATATTCTCATCCCTGGCACTACTCCTACTTTCTTGGACAAAGCTTGCCCTAACACCACTGTCGAAAGTGACCCTTTGTTCGTCGATCCATTGCACTCAAAAGTGCTTCTCATGCGACCACAAAGCTCCATATTTGTGATATTGCAGCCATAAAATTAAAAGAGACTAAAAGTTATTAAAGAAAACTAATTTTCATGTGGAGCTCGAAAGAAAGTTGTGAAATATACATGCCAATCGCAACCCCTTGACATCTCCTCTTCCTCTTCAATAATCAACACTTCACTCCTCTTTGCCTCTGAGAGTGTCGCATCTAACCACCGCCCAGTTGGAAAGTCAGGCTATTTTTGAAGATGATTTGGAAAAGGAAGGTTTCTAGTTGCACGGTTGTGCTTGAATTGAAGGCAATCTGTCAAATGTTGTTGCTTTTCCCCTTCGTACCTCTCTAGCCACTTTTGCATGATGTCTGAGTTGAGAAGGAAAAATCTCATAACCTTTTCTCGCATTGTGATGTCCATCTTCCTAACGATGCCTTGTCCTTGCAGCTCGTCCCCTATCACCTTGATGTTGACCTCAGTGGTCCACATTCGGGGCATCAATGGATCAATTGAGACCAAAAATTCATTGATGAGGACAAGAGACTCTTGTACAAGTCATCCTTCGGCCATGCTACCATCGGGGCAAGCCCTTTGACGAACAGACCCCTTTAAAGTCTTCATAAATCTCTCCAAGAAGAACATTCACCTGCTATGGACCACCCCAGCAACTGCAACTTCATCAACCACATGCACAAGTACATGCATTTGGATGGTAAGAATGTGTGTTGGAAAGTACTTCTCAACCATGCACACTGCTTCAATAGCATTTAAGCATGCTGCATCGATGTTGTCTTCTCTTATCTCTTTTGAACTGATCCAGCGTACCAACTCATTGATTTTGTAGATTGTTCTTCTAATGTCATTTGTCAAACAACCCTTTACAGCAAATGGTAAGATGAACTGTAAAAATATGTGCCAATCGTGGGACTTAAGACCACTAAGATTGTCATCTCTCGTAAAAGCCGTTTTCAAACATTGCATGCACCCTGTGGGAGTCTTGAATGAAGATATAGTCTTCTTCACTTGTTGCTCTTCTGCGCGACTCAGAACCCATTGACCTTTTGATATAGACCAATTTCCATTGGATTTAAGTCGAGGCCACATCTTTGGCATTCGACCCACAGCCTGTAGGTCATCTCTTTGGGCCTTGCTCTCCCTTTTTCCAATGATGGTCTTCCAGATGATCTCCCCTACATTCTTGAAGATGTGCATTGGGTCGAGCAAATGATTAATCAACAGGTCACTCCAGTACGGGAGATCATGGAAAATAGAAAGTCTTTTCATTCCAGGTGGCATCCAATCTCCCCTCTCCAGCCACATGTTTTTCCAATCACTCGCTTTCAGTGGCATGTCATGTTTGCATATGTTTGGTCCACGTAGCTCATGTCCTTCAGGCAAAAATCTACCATGCTCCTTGTAAACTATCTTGCTCAAATGCTCAAAGCGGCAAAAGCCAAGTCAAGGACCACATTTTGGACATGCATGATTGCTTGAGTAACTCAAGCCTGAAACATCACATATTAGTATTTAAAAGCGCTGGCATAGCCATGAATCACATGCGTGTGAGGGTTTTAAAGGAACTTACCTGAGCATTCACCGAAGCCTGGCCAATCGTGCATGGTCCACATGAGAATGTCTTGCACATGTACATTCCGTCGTCCAATTGGTTGGGACATATCAACCACATCGATTCCTGTCCACAAGATTTGGAGCTCTTCTATAAGTGGTGCCAGATAGACGTCCATGTTCTTTGCTTTGTACTTTCTTGGGATGATTAATGAGAACAACAGATGGACCTTCTTGATAGTGAGCCATGGTGGAAGATTATAATTAACCAGAAAAATAGGCCGCGTGCTCCATGACAAACTCCGTAATCCGAATGGGTTTACTCCATCCATTGTCAGACCAAAGCGGATACATCGAGGCTTGTTCTTAAATGTAGGCCAACTTTCCTCTATGTGCTTCCATGCACGAGAGTCAGCAGGTACCTGCATAACATCATCTGTCGATCCAGTATTTGAGTGCCATGTCATCAAAGTAGCTATGGACTTGCACCTGAACATGCTCTTTATTCTTGGAATGATAGGAAAGTGTCAAAGGACCTTTGCAGGGATAAATTTTCCTTGTGTGTTCTCCCTATACCTGTTTGTTCCACAATTGGAACAATGTTCCAGGTTGCATACTCATTGCAAAAAAGTATGCAACCATTAGGAAATCCATGTATTTTCTGATAATCCAAGCCCAAATTAGTAAGAATCTTTATAGTGGCTGGATGGGTAGGGGGCATGTGATTCCCTTCTGGCAAGATTTCTCATTCAGTAACTTGACATTACATGAACAAGTCAGCCCTTTGATCACTTTATATGAACTGTAATTTGCACTTTACCATGCTTAGGATAAATATGTTTACCTGAAAAGCTCTATGTTTGAGGCTTCAGACCAACCGTAAACAAACTAAAAATTAAGCATTGCCAATGCGATACAAAGAACTGAGATTTTTGCACCAGTGTAGAGAGGCATGCGTGCAAGACTTTGCATTATCTCGCCCTCCTCATCGTTGCTATCATACCGTCAATATGAACGGGATGGCTGAGGTTGGTCCACAGTACTGCGTTCAATGTTGTCACCTTCTATGTTGGAATCCATGTCAAAGAACGCATCCAACATCTACTCCATCTCTACTTCTTGAAATGCCGCTTCAAGTATTAGTTGGGAGGACACAGTCGATGGCTGCTCATTTGAAATCGTCTTCTCTGGGATGAAGTTGGAGCAATATCTACTTGCGTACTTTGACCTTCAATCTCTAGACCATGAGATCGATAACGCAGGTCTTGTACTTGCTCTATCGGAAAGAGACCGTGATTATGTATGTGTTGGTTGCAGATTTTTCATTTTTGAAAGATCTGATGCTTGCAATTCGCACAAGGACACGCGATCCTATCGTCCATACGCAACAAATAATTAAAACACTCTAGTTGTTATAACTACACACTACTAAGTACATGGCAAGCTTTAACAACCTCACATTCTCTAGCCATGCCTGATCCCCGCACACCTCGGTCTAGAGGTGCACGGAGATGAGGACCACAGAGTAATAATCTCGTCTTTACTGGTCAATAACTCTATATTAAAGTTCTTGAAGTCTGTGTGCACTTTTGAAGTCCGATTGCTTTTTTCAACTATTTTTTGCTAGCTCTAACAACCTCACATTCTCTAGCCAGGCCCGATTTGTGCACACCTTGGTCTAGAGGTGCACGGAGATTAGGACAACAGGGTAATAATCTTATCTTTATTGGTCAATGACTATATATTAAGGTTCTTGAAATCTGTGTGCACTTTTGAAGTCCGATTGCATTTTTTCTACTATTAATTTGATGCTAGGTCTAACCTAACGTATAAGATAACCCTAACCTAACTTAATGTAACCTAACTTAATGTAACCTAACTTATAACCTAAACCTAATCTATAACCTAACATAACCGAAGTCCGTTTGCATTTTTGGAAGTACACAAGTCATCTTCGAAGTTCGATTGCATTTTTCTACTATTAATTTGATTGTAGCTCTAACCTAACCTATAATCGTTATGCCTAACCTATAATCTAACCTAACGTAAAACATATACCTAACTTAGCTTAATGTAACGTATCTTATAACATCCACCTAACGTATAACCTAACCTAACCTAGCCGAAGTTCGTTTGCGTTTTTAGAAGTACATGAGTCATCTTTGAAGTTCGATTGCCTTTTTTCTACTATTAATTCGGCGCTAGCTCTAACCTAACCTATAATCGTTATGCCTAACCTATAATCTAACCTAACGTAGAACCTATACCTAACCTAGCTTAATGTAACCTAGCTTATAACATCTACCTAACCTATAACCTAACCTAACCGAAGTCCGTTTGCGTTTTTAGAAGTACACGAGTCATCTTCGAAGTCCGATTTCATTTTTTCTACTATTAATTTGATGCTAGCTCTAACCTAACCTATAATCGTTATGCCTAACCTATAATCTAACCTAACGTAAAACCTATACCTAACCTAACTTATAACATCTACCTAACCTATAACCTAACCTAACCAAAGTTCGTTTGCGTTCTAAGAAGTACAAGAGTCATCTTCGAAGTCCAATTGCGTTTTTTCTACTATTAATTTGACGTTAACTCTAACCTAACCTATAATTGTTATTCCTAACCTATAATTGCTAGCTCTAACCTAACCTATAATCGTTATGTCTAACCTATAATCTAACCTAACATAAAACCTATACCTAACTTAACTTAATGTAACCTAGCTTACAACATCTATCTAACCTAACCAAAGTCTGTTTTCGTTTTTAGAAGTACACGAGTCATATTCGAAGTCCGTTTGCATTTTTTCGACTATTATGCCGTCGATAGCTCTAAGCTAACCTATAATCTCACCTAACATATATTCTAAACCTAACCTAACCAAACTTAACATAAAAACAACACAATGGTGAGGCATTTAGCAAAATGAAAAGGCATATAGCTTTCCCACAATGCATATGCGATGTGGGCAATCTCTATGGCTTGCTATTTTGGCAAACGGCTCACCATTGTGTTGTTTTTAGAGTTGCGAAGCGATTTTATGGCCTGAAAATCGCTCGTAGACATATAGACAACACAATGGTGAGCCGTTGGCAATAATGCAAGCCATAGAGCTTGCCCACAATGCATAGGTCTTGTGGGAAAGCTTTATGGCTTGCCGTATTGACAAACGGATCACCATTGTGTTGTTTTTAGGGGCACGAGGTAATTTTAGCGCTTGAAAATCACTCGCAAACATATAGACAACACCATGGCGAGCCGTTTGGAAATACAGCAAGACATAAAGCTTGCTCACAATGCATATGCATTGTAAGCAAGATCTATGGCTTGCTGTATTGCCAAGCGGCTTGCCATGGTGCTATTTTAGGACTTGAAAACCGCTCGTGGACATATAAACAACACAATGGCGAGCCGTTGGCAATACGAAAATCCATAGAGCTTTCCCACAATGCATATGTATTGTGGGTAAGCTTTATGGCTTGCCGTATTGACAAACGGATCACCATTGTGTTGTTTTTAATATGCGCTGTGGGTAAGCTCTATGGCTTGCCGTATTGTCGAACGTTGCTTAACCTAATGTAGCTTTACCTAACCTAACATAACATAACCTAACGTGACTAAACCTAACATAGATTAACGTAACCTAACCTAACATATAAGATAACCTAACCTAACTTAACGTAGCTTAACCTAACCTAACCTAATATAACTTAATCTAACATAGCTTAACTTAATCTAACCTAACGTATAAGATAACCTAACCTAACCTAACATATAACCTAACATAACAACATAGCTTAACTTAACGTAACCTAATCTAATCTAACTTAGCTTATAACCTAAACTTAACCTAAAACATAAACCCCATCAATTACATAATTTGAAAAACAACATAATTCAATAAAAAATTTCTTCAAAACAAGATTTTTTCATAAATTTAAACAATTTTTTTCCATAATTTAAAATGAAATTTCACATAACAAATCCTAATTTCTTTTAAAGCACTGAAATTTTAAAGCATGAAATTTTCTTTTCTTAATATACAAAGTAATTTAAATAAACTTAATATGCATTTAAAGGTTTGAGCACTCACATTCGTCCTATTTGAGCAATGAAAGTTGTTGTAAAAGTCTTGGAACCTGCAAAAACGCACACACAAACACAAAGTTAAACCCTAAACCCTAAATCTACAAGTAAACATGAAAACAATCTTACCTTAGTGTTATGCGCTAACCCACAAGCAAGATTAGCACCTCCAACTGCGTGTATCGTAGCAAATCTGTGAGAGATGGGGAAGAGGAGAGCTTGAGAAAACGTTCAAGAATTAAGAGAAATGCGCATAGAAACCCCGCGGTTTCGATTTTTGCAGGTGTCGTTGGTACAGCTAAGCGTACAGCCGTCGGTACAGTCATCGAAAGAGGCGTCAGTATGCGCATTCGCACTGTCGTCGAAATACATGCCGGAAGAGGCGCCGGAATTTGAAAATCAATTTTTTTAAAAAAAAACTTAGCTCCCTCCATAAATACACACACATATACTGACACCCGCCAGTGACGCCGATAATGTGGCGCTAGAATTCAAGTGACCTCTTGTAGTGTACGGAAAGAGAAGGTCTGGGCATGATATATGCTGTCAAGAGATTTAGAAACTACCTTCTAGAGAACAATTTTTTTTTCTTCATGGATCATCAAGCACTGCTATATCTAGTAAACAAACCTTGCAACACTGGAAGAATTGTTCACTCGTTTGTACTATTATTTGCGTTTGACTTCAATTTCTTAGGAACCTTGCCCTTGAGGAGGTTAAGCATGAAGGCCAGTTAAGTCTCCCCAAGAAGTTTCTTGGGAAGCTCTCCTTAAGCATTATCCATAAATAGGTGCCAGAAAATGAGAGTGTGATCACTTTGTTCACCACAAACTCTCACCCCCACTCAACTCTCTCTCTCTCTCTCTCTCTCTCTCTCTCTATATATATATATATATATATATATATATATATATATATGTGTGTGTGTGTGTGTGTGTATATATATATATACATATATATATACATACATATATATATACACATATATATATATATCCCAGTTTTCTTTTATATCTACTATCATTTTTTATATTTATCTAAGTGACTTGGGGCATTTTCCTCGAGAAATCCTCTACTATATACTCCCATCTATCACTATCTACACACCATGGCATCCCACAATGCATCTCTGCATGAGATTGGCACTGCTAGCACGCATCAACCCATGGAGGAAACACGAGTCTTCTTCTGACTCCACACACATGCATGTGCATCATCCTGCAAGCTCTCCTTCTCTCTCTTGCCACTTCAAATGCCTCTCTTGTAGCGGTGAACGCTAGCTAGAGGAGATAAAAGAGAAACTATTGGAGATTCGTGCCATGCCAGGACATTTTTCCCCTGCGGCCTTGTCCTTTCAATTCCATCCCAAGCCCTTCAAAGAAGAGCGAAAGGTGTGCAAAAAGACCTCTGTTGAATCTTGGTCAGATACAAATCATGCTACAAGAAGGCAAGGCTAGTGGGTAGGGTTACGCCCTCAGTCAACGCCTTGGGCAAATTTTCGGTCGTTCTTTTGTGCTTGCTTCGCGTGAACAAGATCAAATTCTACAAGAAATTGTTCAATTTGGAGATGGGAAAGAAATCTTTGGATGCTTACTCGTAGGAATTCAAGGACCTTGTCCACAAGAGGAAGGCCTTAGAAGACCCAAAAGTCATTTTACAGATGCTTCATCTATTTGAATTACCGTCAGCATACCAAAATGAGGTATTTTGCAATCCCATTGCATCATTGGAGGACATCTACAAGCATGCAAGGAATTACAACAATACTTTGGCCTGTGAGGGAGTGGCCTAGCGTTGAGGGAGACCTCTAACCATGATGCTTCTACGTCACATTTTTAGCACTTTTCCACATCATCAACTTCAAATCATTCAATTGTATCTCCACAGGAAAAAATTAAGGAAAATGAAAAAAGCAAAGCTTCTCATGCCAAGGATCAATCAATGCTACATGATTGCCATCAAACCGACCACTTGTGCAACAACAAGGATTGCCCTTAATAGGATCTTGGAGGTGAATTCTCTTTTGTTCACTAAAATCTCAACTAATTTCTATCTTTCTCTCAAAGGGCATTGCTAGATATATTCTCACTTTGGTGGGATTTGGCAAGATGAGTGTAAGAAGGATTATGTAGCCTAAAAAGCAATGGGGATATGGATGCCATCGGCTAGCTACGAAGAGAAGGGTAGTGGAAAAGTATTCCATTTGTGGTGGTTTCTTTTCAAGAAAGACAAAGTGTGTGTGTCCATTGATGAGGCCATCCGCAAGAAAATTCTAGTTCAGTGTCACAATGTTGCAAGTGTGGGACACCCTGGGATACACCGTACTTTGGACTTAGTAAGCCGAGGTGGATGGAAACCGTGTACACTAAGGTGCTCGCGCAATGGATCCCGCCCGAGGTGCTTGCAAGAGGATTGGCATATGTAAGGAATGAGCATGAGGAGGACAAGTGTTCGTGGGGGAGGTGGGGGGTGAACTACATATATGGGACGTGCACACGCTGATGGAGATGACACTGACAATTCCAATGATGCACAAGGAGGAGATAAGGATGGGGGCCAAGTGGCTGGTCAATATGCAAAACAAGAAGGGTAAGGAAATAAAATGAAGTAGTATGGCGAGGACGGATGCAACGGGAGGGTGGGGGGAGGTAGACTAGAAGATTGTGGTGCATGAGGGGTTGGAGGGGGTAGATTGGACAATTGAGGCGTATGGTGGTTGGGGAAGACAATATGCTTCAGCTACAATGACCCTGGATATGGCATCTTGTAGATTTTCCTACTTGATAAGATGTCTAACTTGGTTCTTTGATTAAAATATTCTAAGTGTTTCATGGTGGCACACTCATCTCTCTTACAAAGATTGATGTGGGAAAAAATAATCGAAAATAGTAGCTAATGGGGGTCGTTGTTGTAAAATTACATGAAAAGTGGTCCAAAATGAAATATTGATGAAAACTGATGCATATCTATGCTTTTTATCCTAATGAGTGTCTCCACAAATTTAGAGATCGTTTTTACTCAGTTTCGGATTTTTTGTATAAAAAATGAGCTGAAAATGACTTAGTTTACTTAGTTTTGGTCAAAAGTGGCAAAATGGCCCAAAACTTGACAAAGGCATCAAGAAAGGAGATCTTGTGCTAAGGTATGACAATCGACTTGATAATCAGTTTGATGCCAAGTTTGAAGCTAGATGGCAAGGTCTGTACATTGTAAAGAAAGACTTCAACTCAAGCTACTATCAGTGCATGGATTTGGACGGAAAGGAACACTCTAAGAAGGTGAATCAGTATCGGTTAAGACCCTACTTGAGTCGCATTCTACCATCAGGTCTACAAAAGCAGGATCAAAGATATACACCATCATGTAAGTATTGCCAATCGATGCATGTGTGCAACTCAAGCAAAGATGACAATATGATACAAAACAAAGATCGCGATTAGCCAAACAAAGATCACCGAGATATTGGAACCACGCACTTCAATTGGACAAGACGTCTTTTGATGGTACATGAATGTACCATCATCTTGGGGGAGAGCTAAATGATAGCCATTTGTTCGGCTCTCAAATTATGCCATAGTAAGCCGCTTCATCCAAAAAAATCACCTTAATACTATGGCTATCTTGACTCTTATATTGTACATAGGCGTGTGTAAGTTAGAGGACTTTCTCCATATCTCCTTAAAAAACCCTCAATTAGCTAGTCACTAGGCTAATTGAGCCAAATAAATAAATAAAATAAAAAAGAAAAATATATTATGGCCTTTTTGTGTGTAATTATTTCATTGTATATAGGGCCTAAATATAGGGATTTTTTATTGTAATTATTTTTGTATTTACTTTATATATTTAAACCTAAGTGTGTGTTGTATTAGACCTATGTATGCCTTCTTTCATCCTCATCCACCATAAGTATATTTTCATTACCAATGTGTACGGGTGAAAGCATGTTAATCTGTCGCGCTTTTTGTGCTACTAGTTAGCATTTTCAAGTTAGCACATCGTAGAAAAGTTGGGTGACCGGTAAAAATTTTACAAATAATATCAAAATTTGTCGGAAGGTGTACATTTGGATTCCTTGTTTCAAGAGCTTTCTACTGATATATCATACGTCATAGAGCTTGGAGATGTAGCTCATGTTATTGTACTAGTTAGCATATGTCAAAATTGTGCTAGTTAGCATTGTCCGGGACATGAAAAAGCATGCCACGTTAACATCCTTTCACCCGTACATCCTCTCATCTCATAAATATTTTTTTCTTTTACACAAATCACCCTCACATTTCCACCATCACCCTTGTGAAAAAAAAAATTGGTTTCTACTCCCTTAATCACTTTTATTATATAATTTTCATTTACTTGCATACTTTTTTCTCTTTCACCCAAAATAATACAAAAGAGGGACCATATCATATGATTTCAATATCTTTTTCCGTATCCATAATTCTTTTACATTTTTTTAATTTTGTACTCATAATTCAAATACCACGTGCTTATTAAGCTAAATTCCATGAATATTCCATACATTAGTCTTACCATGGACATATTTATGTATTCATCAATGATCCTCATCCACGCATGTGTAAAGAACTTGGATGCTTTGTATCATGATGTGACTCATGGAGGGACTCACTCTTGGATGCATTGTAAACATTCAACAAAGAGGGGGCCACTAAAGACTTTTGCAATGAGGAAAAAACAGAAATTCTGGTGAGATTTAAGGCGTCTATCTCCACTCAGAATTTGAACAAGTGATCAACAGACAAAATGTAGCCCACAAGCTGAACAATCACCATAATTTGTTTCATAATTTTTGAAGCACCATCGGTGAGATATGAATTTTATGGTGGACCGCAGTCTGCCCACTTTTTCTCACAAGTCACCCTAGTCTTCTCTCACTTTCATTCACACTTCCACACACACACTCATTCCTCTTTATCACTCACTAAAACATGTATCTTCAATGGTTTCTTTCACCCTCTTCACCACTAACCTCCCCTCTCACTATCATTAGCCCTCCCATTGAAAGAAGAGAGGTTTGAGTGAATAACAATTGATATTGTTGAGGGGAAGAGAGAGAGAGAGAGAGAGAGAGAGAGAGAGAGAACTGCTTTTGAGTGAAAAAAAATTACAATTTTCTTCTTCTGGCCAATTCCCTTCATGGTTGCTCAATCTATGTGTAGTGCAGTCCTGCCTCTCCGCAATCTTGTATTTGAGCTTGTGAGGAAGTGAATTAGGGTTTCCCTTTCTCAAAAGTGTGTGAGGGATTCAATATGGAAGCTCTTAATCTCTACAAATCAGAAAATGATCGTTGTGAAGGTGGAAGCTCATGTATTCCTTTCAACTGTTTGAAGTTACGACTATGTAACTGGGGGCGATGCTACATGATTACATGAAAGAAGTTTGGATTTTGAATGGGATTTGTGCTTGTATGAGAGTTGAGGTTTCATGGATTAAAGTTTAGTGTTTTAAATTGCAATTTTTAAGTAAAATTGGATGTGAATTGGTGATCCTTTTATCACAAACTCGCTTCCAAAAACAAGCAATTTCCAAACACAATAGGGGAGAAGGTTCGTGTCTGTTTTGTCACGAACGCTCTTTGTGTAATGGCTATTGCCCACACAGGAGCAATAGGCATTACGGGAATGATTACCCGCAACAACATTATATGAACATCAACACACAGAATGACAAGACAAGGAAGTACAAAGTATACAGAAACAGAACAACCCTTGCTTCATTCATCTGTAATCCAGACACAGAGTACAATAGATGATGCCATGAATATCATAGAGATTGGTTAAGTTACATCAAAAGACAGGTATGCCCCTCCATATACAACCGCTGCTCCAGCGCAGATCGGGAACGGTGCACATACTCCTGTCCCATGATATCCTATGAAGAACTGTCACTCCGGCCGTCGCATACCGCATGACTCCTGACTCCTGATCCGCAGTGTCCAGAGGACCACAGGACCGCAGGTGCGGCTAATGCCGTAACACCTGGCACGCACGGTGGATTGCGCCAACTCACAATCAGCCCCTCCGGTTGGAAGGTTCCGGTGGTTGCTCTGCACCCTGCTCTGGTGAAGAGGAAACATCAATATAGCCAAAGCCCCAAAAATCTACAGTATGGGCTTGATAGACCTCATCCAAAAGACGTGGATCTATCTCAATTTGTTCCGGCCAGGCAGCCTGAGGAATAAAGTGCGTTGGCAAGGAGATAGATTGAGGCGGCTGTGGCAGAGGAGCAAGAGGTGTATGCAAGGGATAATAACGAGTAAGGTACCGATTAAGAGCAGCCCAAAATGGAGGGCAAGGTGGGAGACTGAGAGAAAAGGAATGAGCTAAGGTCTCCACCCAAAAACAGACCCTGCGCCTCTCCTTACGAAATCGACGAATCATTTTCTGCAAACGAGAGACATGAGCCTAGGCTTCAGCACAATCCTCTGTAGCTTGTGCCCAATCAACAACATCAAAACCCTCTGGAACAACACTCTTACCTCTGTCAGTGTTGGATGACTCGGGTTGGTGCACCACAACCTACTGAGCGGGTGGCTGTGCTCCCACCTCAGCAGCCAAGCGTGTGCTCCAGCTTTGTAATTGATTATCTAAAAAAGTTCGGAGATCCTCTTGCATCTCCACTGCCAATGCATCCAAATCAGTCATGTTGATCATTACATCGCCAGGGTGCTAGGTTAAGTAAGAAGCTAGGCTATGCTGTGTTCTCAACTGAAGAAGTTCTTGTTGAATAGACCTTACAAACTCAGCATTAGCCCCTCTTAATCTTTGTATTTTTGCCCCTCGCTGGCGAGTAGTAGCATTCAGTTGTTCATTCTGAGTGTTTAACTGGTCAATCCGAGTCTGTGAAGTCGCTACTTGAGCTTCCAGCTCATTGACTCGTCCTTCTGTGGCTGGGGCTGGCCAGTCCACACGAATAGACTCTGCAAGTCTGCTCAAAAATGTGCCGCATACCTGTAATTGGTCAATAGGGGTCGCTGTTGCCGTAGCCTCACAGGGTAGCGCTGCGGGGAGAATACCTCCCGTCGAGGCAGCCGCATTCGTAATACCCGACATTTTCGGCTGATCGCGGACGTCCGCAACTGCAGAGCTCATCCTCAAGGGAGTCGTACTACTAACTCTTTCCTGCATTCGGCGGCGCCAGCGAGCCACCGCAGAATCTTCCACAACAGGAGATGCAGTTGCTGGAGGTGGTGTTGAAAATTGCTGCTCCTCACGGCCGCGCTTGCGGCTTGCTGATCCTACACCTGCAGTGCCATCTCCTGGGCTCCAGAGGATACCACCGCCGTCAATGAACCAAGCAATTCCACAGTACCCACCTGTTGCTACTGTGTTTCCCTCTCCGCTGGCACTGCCAAGCTTTGTGTTTGCGACAGAGGAGGATTAGTGCCTTGGACCACCAAGCGATCATCTTCAAAGTTACAAAGAGGACGCAGGGCGAGAGGAAACACTTCTCTCAAAGGAAAGATCAATGTGAGCAGTTGGCCCACCTTTGTATTGGTTGGGGTACCCCTCCCCAACTATGCCATCACTCGTTGGCACTCCGCCAGCAGTCGCTCTCTGACCACTGCTGCCCAAGCTACTGGCCCAAAGTTGGCCGAATGCAACACATTTCTAGCTCGGGTCAAAATAGTATACGTTTTGGCCTCTGGCCAAAATAGCCTCAAGGAACCACCGATATGCATCCCTGGTTGCCACATCTGACAATCCTAACAGTTTATACTCCCCTTTGACCTTCAAGCCAAATTCCTCCTCGACATCTGCAGCAAAGATCACATGGGAGGCTCGCACCATGCCATCGTTGGGTAAACAGCAACATCTTGAGATTCTTTCTGCTGTCAACTGTATCTGTTGATTGTTGAGAACCACCATATCACCAGCCACGAGTTTCTCGATCAAACGTGCTGCCTGCGGGTGCACTGGGATTCCTTGCAAGTCCAGGTTGGCGAACACATGCAGCCGCAAGTCTTGCAGCCATGCGTCCACTCGTCGAAGCGCGAGCTGCTGCACGGGAGTGAAACGGACACATTGCAGAAGAGAAGCTGTCATGGTGGCGATGAGATGCAGGAGCAGAGAATAAAACACTAAGAGCGCGCGACACACAAAACTAGAGAACAACAATAAAAAACATATGCATGCAATAGTAACCCTTCCACAATGAGTTCCCAAAATAGGGAGATCCACGGTGTCGCAACCATCATAGATCTTTTTCCGCTTCCCAAGATTGCATGCAAAAGAATCCCCAATCATGATTAAGGCGGCTTCCGGCTCTTGTACCGCAGCAAAGGGTCACTGAATCGTGGTAGGTGAAACATAATGGCGCAGTCTGAAACCATTGACCGGCACAGAAATAACCTCCCTCCGCAAATCCTCCAAATAAAAAGAAATAGGCCCGCATGCTTGAAAAATCCAAAATGGTCCTGACCACCTTAATTTAAGCTTCCCCGGCATCTTCCCGAGACGGGGATTGAAGACAAGGACCAGCTGTCCTCGAACAAATTGCCATGCTTTCGGGCGATCCAGCCATTTTTTCCGCCTAGACTGTAGATCTTGCAGCACCGCAAAGCTCTGCAGCCGCTCTTCGTCCAGTTCCTACAAAACATCCAATCGATAAATCACGGAATCCTCCGAAAGAAGCCGATCCGCAATCAACATCCGCAAACTCGGAATCACATGCTCCACCGGAGTGATTGCCTCCATGCCAAATGCTAACTTAAAAGGAGTCAATCCTATTGCCACTTTATAAGTTGTCCGATAGGCCCATAAGGCAGAAGAAAGTTTCACATCCCAATCCGTTCTATTCATATTCACTAACTTTGTCAAAATTCGAGTCAATTGTTTATTGGTTGATTCTGCTTGCCCATTCGCCTGAGGATAATATGGAGAAGATTTCCTGTGCAATACAAAGTAAAACCGCAGCATTCTCTCCATCACCTTTTTCAAAAAATGACTTCCCCGGTTACTAACCAGCTCAATAGGGCAGCCATATCTAGAAAAGATATCCTTATATAAGCATCCCGCCACAGAAATTGCAGTGTTATCCCTCAAAGGCCATGCCTCCACCCATTTGGTAGCGTAATCCGTGGCTATCAAGATATACTTATTCCCTGTGTGAGCTGCCACTGGTTTAAAAGGACCAACAAAATCGAAACCCCACTTTTGAAAAGGCTCTAAGGGCAAGACTGGCTGAAAAGGCATTCTCGACCGTTTGGTAGGTTGCCCCAAACGCTGACACACATCACACTGTTGCACATAGTTTCTCGCATCTTGAAACAATGTGGGCCACCATAATCCTGATTGGAGAACCTTTCTAGCTGTAATTAGTGCTGCAAAGTGACCTCCGGCAATACCCGTATGTACTTCCTCTAGGACTGTTTCCTGCTCCTGTGGTAGCACACATCGGAGTAACACCTCTGCCACCGTGCGGTAATAGAGCTTTCCCATAATGATCTCGAAATTCCTGCTTCTAATAGCCATACGTTTCCTCTAATGGCTAGTCAAGAAGAAAGGCATGTCGCCGGTGTCGAGAAAATGAAACATCCATGGAATGCTCGGAATGACCCTTACGTGACTCGGGACGGTAATATCTTCTGCAGCGACTCCTGTTAGAAACAGAGATGCATCCGGAAATTCATCAGCGACCCCCGTGGGCGGCTCTCCAGAGTCTAGCCGGGATAGGTAGTCAGCCACCGCATGCTGAGCCCCTGGCCTGTGTATGACCTCAAAGTCAAATTCCTGCAACAGAAGCACCCATCGGGCCAATCTTCCCGTCAAATTATGTTGCCTTACCAGGTATAACAGAGCCGAATGGTCCACATGGAAGAAAAACCATCGGCCCAACAGATAGTGCCGGAATTTCTTCACTGAATAAATCATCCCTAAACATTCCCTTTTCGTTACTGAATAATTTCTTTCTGCAGATGATAATCGTCTACTGGCATAATAGACCGGTCGGAACCATCCTTGACTTTGTTCCTGCATCAACACACTGCCAATAGCGCGATCCGAAGCATCCACGAACACATGAAAATCCTGCCCCCAATTCGGTGCCAGCATAATCGGAGCTTTGGAGAGCTGCAGTTTTAATCTTCGAAAAGCCAAATCACATTCCTGTGTCCATTCAAAATCTATAGCATGAGCTACCTGAGTAATCGGGATTGCCAAATGCGCGACAAACCGCAAATGCCTCCCATGCCATCGGGCTTGACCCAGGAAAATCTGGCACTGTTTCTGATTCTGCGGTGCAGGCGCTTCCATAATTGCGGCAATTTTATCCGGATCCACAGAAATGCCGTCTTCAGAGATGATATGCCCCAGGAGCCTGCCACTGCGAACAGCAAATGCACACTTTAAAGGATTCAAACTGAATTTTACCTCTGTATATTTCATAAAGCATAACCATAATTTTTGCAAATGCTCCAATTGTGCTCCAAAAACACTGAGATCATCCAGAAAAATCCGCATAAAATCCGTCAAGTAAGGCCCAAAGATTTGAAACATATCCCGTTGAAAAGTGGAAGGTGCATTCCGCAATCCAAACCACATTACTGTGCAGGCAAATACTCCCCAAGCGGTAATAAAAGCTGTTTTTGGTTGATCCCACAATGCCATTCTGATTTGATTATATCCACTAAAGCCATCCAGAAAAGTATACATCTCATGTCCTGCTACATCATCCAAAATGGAATCCAAAAATGGGAGAGGAAAAGGATCTGGAACAGTAGCGGCATTCAATTTTCGGTAATCCACACAAATTCGGATTTGCTTATTTTTCTTTGGTACTACCACAATTGGAGAAATCCATTCCGGATTATCAATAGGGGTAATAAAACCCACTTCCAACAGGCGATCAATTTCCAATTTAATTTGCTTTGCCACATTCGGATTCATCCTGTACGAATGCTGCTTCACGGGCACTGCATCCGGTTTCAGATTGATTGTATGATGATAAAACTTAGGATCCAATCCCTGCATGTCCGCATATTCCCATGCGAAAACATCCTTAAACTCTATCAGTAATTTGATCAAATCATCTCTAAAACTTGCTTCCAACTGCTTATTAATGTATATGGGTTGCGACTCCGCTTGCTCCCCAAGAAAAACCTTCTCTAATTCATCTTCCTTAACCCTTGTAATTTTTTCCATTTGCGCCTCAAACGCTCGTTCTTGCTGAATCACGTCCTCCAGTGACTCGGGACTTGGAAGCACCTGTTGTTGGGGCTCCCCTATTCCTCCTGGAGTTCACAAAACCCCCACCGAATGCCCTTTAGGAATCAGAGAAATATCCGCAAGGTATAGAGAAACCAAATCCGGATTCGCTTTGAGAAATCGTTCCTCTTCATCCTCTTCTAATCCTTCCACCATATTAACTCTTTCTGTTATCACCGGCCATACTGCCTGAACTGGTTGTCAGCATGTTCCCAACATCACACGCACTTTTCTTTTACCCTTCTTTACTTAAGCATATTTGCTTCCCAATTATGTTTTACCCTCGCTTGTCGTAACCAGGGTCTCCCCAAGATAATGTGATAATCCTCATTATGATCTTCAATATTCAAAACTACTAAGGAAACAGCAAAGGACAAGCCCGCTACATCCAAAACAATACCCCGAAGTAAACCCACTGGTTGCACTCTTTGCTGATCTGCCATGCGGACTACAAAGGGTGCAAGCTCCCAATCACTGAGACCAAAACGCTCACACGCTGCTTGGGTGATAATGTTTACCCCCGCTCCTCCATCCAAGAGTACCTTGTCAATGTATGTGCCATGGTATCGAACTGAAAGTTCCGGAATACGGGTATCCGTGATCCTATTCGTCGGCAACGGGGCTGAATCATCATCCTCGCTTTCAACCTTCCCAATGGCGACTTCCCTCAGCTCAGTGGCCGTTTGTCGCAGCAATGCATTATGGAAATTCGGGACCAATTTCAACAATCAACCCAGAGGTACTTGAATTGGTGACGTGAGAACCTCTTTCCAAACTAAATTCCACTCCTCCTGTTCTTTAATATCACCCTTAATTCCAGGTTTCCCTTCCCTTATTTCCAGGCCTACAGTGGTTGGCATAGTCGATGGTCCTGCTGTCTTTACTGGTGGTGCGGATTGTGGCAACCAGGACACAGTCTTTTTCCGCACCTCTTCCTGAGCCGTCCAATCCGGAATTTTCACATTGGGAGTTGGAACCACATTTTTACATGATCGCGTGATTAATGAAACCGCTCGGTCAGACTCCTCCAATCCATCAATCTGAACCATAGCCACACTAGGCTGTTTCCCTGCAGCGCGTTCCTGCTTTTTCCGATCGTATTCCATAGCTTCAGTACACTCAGATCGCCAATGACCATCCCCCAAATAGAAAAGGCATGTCTTGGGGCGATTAGGATCTCGGCCACCTCTTCCGCGGCCTCGTCCTCCCCCTTGACCCCGTCCTCCTGCTAGACCTTGCAGAGGTGGCTCTGGTGTATGAGCATGAGCCATCGCCACAGCAGGCTCTTAACCATGCCCTATCTGTGGTTGTTGCCAGGTAGAAGAGTCCCCTCGTCTCCGACGACCCCGGCCATTGAAATAACATTCCAAGTTATTATGAGTATTGGTCGTGCAAATCGCACACCACTTCTGATTCATTGCACATTCCTGAGCAGCATGGCCCGGATTCCGACATTGGGTACACCAGATTTCCTTCAGACTTTTAGCCATTGCAGCCGATTCCGTCGATCCGGAGGATACACCTTTCCCATGACGCTGGAATTTTTTCCGTGGTGTCTCTTCCGATTCTTTTCCCGAATCGCTGTTTCCTGAGTCCGAGGAATCAGATCCTGCGGATTCCGACTCCGAACTATCACTGCCACTGTCGTGTGACTTCCGATGAGATTTCTTTCTATCTTTCTTCTTTGACTTCTTTGGATGTGCCGTATCCTCTAAGGCCTCTCCTGCTACTACAGCCCTAGCAATTACAGTATCCAGTGGAGTAGTTACCTTATCCACTGTCGCCATAGCCGTTCTGAGATCCTTGTTGAGCCCTCGTAAAAAATAGTCATTCAGTACTTCCGCTTCCGGTCTTTGTGCCTGTGGTACCCTCTGCAAAAGCATCTGAAATTTTGCAGCGTAATCCTCCACTGGCAATGACTTCTGCTGGAGCGTTCGAAGCTTCTCCAAATGTTGAGGGACTGTCTTTTCCGTCCGAAACCTTCGTAGAAACGCTATGGATCCGTCAGCATACGTCTGGAAATGATCATCAAGATATTCGAACAACCATTTCGTAGCTTTCCCTGAGAGTGTAGATTCAAATACTCGCTGTTGATGGAGAGAAATCACCACCCCAGGATGATTCAATCCATAAGCTTTATTGAATTGGCGTAAATGTGCATCCGGGTCTTCACTCGAAAGACCTCGAAACCGACTATACTTAATCTGAGGATGAGCCATCACTCCTTGCCCAACTCTTCCTCCTCCCCCCGGAAAAAGCTGACGAGCACTAGGAGGTGGGGACAGTGGCGGAGATACTCCCGGACTGCTTACCGGAGACAGTGGTGGAGCAACCTGTGTGGGTGAGGGTGAACGTACGACAGGAGGACATGACTGACTGTGCGGGGTACGTCTCGCTCGCCGCAACCTCCTACCACGCACCGGGCTTGGTGATGGAGATACAGATTCCTCAATCTACGGTGAAGAAAAAACAAATTCATCTGAACCGCCTCTCCTCCGACGTCTTCCTACAATTGGAACCACAGGGTCAGGCGGACCCTTCGACCTAGTGTGCATGCATATTCATCGCAAGCCGTTCATCACGCATCGTGGTCGCCAGATGTAATGGCTATTGCCCACACAGGAGCAATAGGCATTACGGGAATGATTACCGCAACTACATTATATGAACATCAACGCACAGAATGACAAGACAAGGAAGTACAAAGTACACAGACACAGAACAACCCTTTCTTCATTCATCTGTAATCCAGACACAGAGTACAATAGATGATGCCATGAATATCATAGAGATTGGTTAAGTTACATCAAAAGACAGGTATGCCCCTCCATATACAACCGCTGCTCCAGCGCAGATCGGGAACGGTGCACACACTCCTGTCCCATGATATCCTATGAAGAATTGCCGCTCCAGCCGCCGCATACCGCATGACTCCTGACTCCTGATTCGCAGTGTCCAGAGGACCGCAGGTGCGGCTAATGCCGTAACCCTTTGACTTTAAACCATCTTTACTATTGGTGATTTTCCATAAACACTTTTTCACAAAGTGTTTGTGATTCTCGTACAAAATCTCACAGCCAAAGGTTATGCACCTTCCAGCTAGATCGCACACTTCCCAACAACACATTGAACAACTATGAGCAAGAGGCTATTAAGCAGGGCATCGGTATTTACTCTCCCACCAACACAAGGAAGGCTCGTGGCAAGAGTGCCCCTACAATGCAATAGGATCCTTGTGCCAGTTTATTCTTCCCTACCATTGCGGTACCACAACCACTTACGCCTCTCCACCCTCTCGTGTTACCGTGACCACCTCCACTCCCGCAAATTCAAGGTGTCCTTCCCATAAGACACTCCCCCCTCCTAACTACTTAATTAGCATCCTTGCAGCAAGCGACCCTCTCTCGCTCTCTCTCTCTCTCTCTCTCTCTCTCTCTCTCTCTCTCCCCCCCCCCCCCCCCCCCCCCTCCTAGAAATATTTTCTTGGTTGGCTAAAACTCTAGAGTTGCATGTCCAAAAAAATACAATGAAGTAGGTAGTACCCATCTTGAAAATTCTCATTTATAGGAATCTTGCAAGATCCACTGGTGGAAAGGTGAGTCTATGTGGACGGTAGGGAAAGTCTTAGGTGCAGGTGAGCGATCGGAGTAGGAGCATGAGTGATGACAACGACGACGATGCGAGCAGAAGCATGAGTTGGAGCAGGACACAGTGGATGAAGCCAAGCGGAGATGCACGGGGAGCCTGGGTGTATTCTTTTTTTTTTTTTTTTTTAAACCTCTAGAGAGAACCTTCAAAGGGGTCTGAGTGTCTAGTCGAGGTGGCACAGATTCATTCACACATATATGCGCACGTTTGAGAATCGTGTTTGGATTTTACAGTGCCTCTTGGGTTTTAGGATTCCCGATGTGGAGACTTAGAAGCAAAAGGAATTTGCAGAGATTCCATTAAATAAATCCGAAGATGAGCTAGTAAAAATATTAAAATTTTACAAATAAAGAAAGTTATTTTATATTTTTGCGATGATTAGCCTCCATAATTCCTCTCTATGTATGCATTAGCACAAATTCCTTGAATAATGCTTGTATTTGTACTTTTCTTGTGAGATGGATCCTAAGGCCCACGCTAAGAAGCAACCCAAAATTTCCTCCCAACTCTCACGTATAGTTGGTGTTGTTAATATTCTTCCATGTGGAAAAGTTGTAATGCAGACATTGAAGCTTTCACATAAATGCACTTGATCACTATGTTGGTTGGTGGAATTTGCAATAGCTTTGATACTATTTACTATAAGCTTACATGCAAGTGATGGTCATTGACACTTTTTTCAACTGGAGTTGTGACATCATAGAGCTTTCATGTATGTTATGATTTTATGTATTGACACTTTTGTGAAAGGAATAGTGACAATATTGTTCTTTCTGGTATCATTTATCCTCATATAGGAGATGCCAACATGGAGGGAGATAATCTCCTTATGGATTACCCATTGGTCCCTCTGCTAAGAGCCTCATCACACTTAGGGGCTATGGAGGCTATATGGGCTCTCTCTCTCTCTCTCTCTCTCTCTCTCTCTCTCTCTCTCTCTCTCTCTCGTGTATTGTGTACAAAATATGTATATTTCATATATACATATGTATGCATACACACTTACACACACACATACACATGTCTAGCAACACATACATTGTGTGTTTCTACTTACATACACATGTAAAAAGGCACGTTATGTCATAAAATATACTATCTAACTTTAGCAAATGATTTTCTCATGTTAAATTGATCATTTAATATAGGAAGATAAAAGGGGGCCAAGAGTTAGGATATAGATATGTGCTTTTAGACCTATCTCAACAGGGGACCAAAAGGAGAAATGGTTGCATCTCAATAGGGGAAAAGGAGACGGTCTACCAAAGAGCAATGTGCAATATGCTTCTAGATCTACCTCAGCAAGGGACCAAGAGGAGATAAGGTTACATCTCAATAGGGGTCCAAAAGGAGGTAGTCTATCAAAGAGAAACGTGCATTTAATGGAGCTTAAAAGACCTTAGAGTTAGCTTCATTAAAGACCTCCAAAGGTTAGAGTTAAAAATTTCTTTTGACCTTAGGCAAGCTAGGGCTGACCTTGAGGTGGGAATCCTACCCAATCATCAGGTCCTTGTTGTTCTTGCTAACTAAAGTGCTTAAAGTGCTTGTGGGAATGTTGCCCAAGCTTGAGGTGCTTCTCATGCTTAAATGACTAAGGTTCTTGAAGTGTTCAATTCAAACATGGTCTCTCAAGAGGTATAAATGATTTTCATGCTGAAATGACTAAGGTGCTTGAAGTGTTCAATTCAAACATGATATCTTAAGAAGCATAAAAGGCACATATCAAGATCCTCCCCATGTCGTCCTCATGATGTGCTTGAATCCTATTGGATAGGCTTTAAAAGGGTCCAATGAGAATTTAGATGCATAAAAATTAATAACTAAGTTCTTTCTCTCAAAGAGGAAAAAGAGGACACATGTCCAAATGATATAATTAAATAATAAGAGAGAGAGAGCGGGGTGGACCAAGCATGAGAGGAGGTATACTCTCTCACACCCACACACACACACACTCTCTCTCATTCTGTAAAGTACAAAGTGCAAGAGCTCCATCTCCTTCTCCAAGATTGTTGAGAAGTGGAGAGCCTACACCAACACTCTTGGCTATGGAATGCAAATCCAACCAAGAGCCATGCTTCAATGCTTAAGCTTGCCATCTTCTTCATCTTCATTACTATGCTATTATGAAATGCTAAGCAAGAAGAGTGATGATAAGTGAGGGACTATTTCTTTCTCTTATGAATGATTTTTCTTCCTCTTCCCTACCTTCGTTCCCCGCTAGCTCTCTCCACCTTCGAAGGTGTTTGAGGCCTTGGGATTCAGGCTTAGAATAGTTAATGCTTTTTGCAAAGTTTATGTTATGCTCCTGATGCATAAAGCTTTCCATATTCATTGCATCACCCCTCTATGTTTTGAAAGTAATCTCACAAAAATGCTCACTCTATTTCTCTTAATTTCGCTATTCTCAAAGTTCATAGGCCCTTTCCATTACACGTTGTGATAATATGGTACATTTAGAACGTCAATTTGAATGATCACTCAATGTTTGTGCCTTTTGATATGTGGGGATAAATGCTACAATGTACATAATGTCATATATGTGAAACCCTATACTGCGATTGCGGTTGTGTACATATCTTATCGGGGAAGCAAGGCCTTAGACATGGTATTGAAGTGTGTTTTATCACAATAGAATATGCCTATTTTGGTTAAGGAATGTACGAACATCAATTTTTTTGAAGTGGAAAATGTGTCCTACCTAAAAAGTCCACCGCGAAGATCTTGAGAAAACATAGTATGTTTCATGCGTAGTTATGGAGATGTGTCAAAAGTGCTTGAAAAGTGGAAAGTTGAGATTCATAATTTAATTTGAGCCCAAATAATTATTTCCACAAATTTAGGATTTTTTCAGCTCATTCGGGATTTCTACAGTCAAATTTTTAGCATAAAATGGCAAAAAGAAATTGATCGATAATAGTCTAAAAATGGATCAAAATGCCACATCAATGGTGATGCCATCATTTCTCAATCTAAGGGGTAATTATAAAGGAAAAAGAAAATTCATGTGGCCATCTAATAAAGGAGATAAAACAATTCTAAGTGAAGATGCTAGTGCAATGATCTTGTGTTGTTTCCACCTTGTGCTCAAAGCTGTGAGGCCACCAATTAGGGGTTTTTCTCTTTAAATAAGTAGTTGGGTTTTTCGAATAAAATGCTTAAGCTTCCATGAAATTATATTTCCACCATGTGCTCGAAGCTTTGAGGCCACCAATTAGGGTATTTTCTCTTCAAGTAAGCATTTGGGTTTGTCTAATGAAGTGCTTAAGCTTCCATAAAATTCTCTTGATGAAGATTTAAAGTGAAAGATTAGGGTTTTTAACAAGGAAAATGAGAATTGGTTCTTTTTAAAAGTGATGCATTTAGGTTTGGAGTTTCTTTCCTTTGAAGTATGTCTTTTTCTCCAAAGGTTCTACGTTCACTTGATTTTACTCCAAACACTCACGATGAGAGGCCAACACTTTCCTGTCCACACTACATGCTTCTTGACATAGATTTTGGTGAACCCAATGCAAATTAGGTTAGCATGACTCATTGAAAAGATTCATTTAAGGTCTCCACAAAAATATTCAAAGTTATGAATTAACTAGAGCAACAAAGGATATGGTTTGATCTAGCCACAATGCAAATGTTTCAAGCCTTTGTTGTGTTTGTGCAACAACAACATGCCAAAAAAGGAGAACAAATATTAGAGCAAAAGAAAATGGAAGAAGAGATTGAAGTGGCATAAGGTGAGGTATTTGACATGTTTCAAGGTTACAATCCAAGAGAAATTTTTGAGCGTTATGCCATGGAGATGAAGCTTCCAGGGTACCAAAACATCAGACTCATTGCAATGTTTAAACAATTGGTGGCTTTAGAGTTTTGTGAGTGAATCCAAGACCTTGCAAGGGAATATGAATAGAGTTGGGATGATTTTGAAAAAGTCATTAAGGAAGAGTTTCTTGAATATGTAGAGTTGGAGATGGAGGGGATTGCTTCTATATAGTAAAAGGCTATGGTACATGTACCAAGTGATGCATATGATCGTAATCAACTTTGAGAAAATCTAGAAGCCATTATAGATGAGTGAGTCTCTTTTACAAGATGACCAACTATTACATGTCAAAGATGAAGAAATACTCAAAGTTGTGTATGACAAATTGGATATTTCACTTTCTTCACATGAGGTTTGTGCTTTTGGGTGTAAGGCTATGATGTTTCAAGACTAACAAATCAGGTGAAAGAGTAAAATGTAAGGTGAGGAAACTCATATTTAAGTGACATCAAAGAGCGAAATGTAAGGTGAGTAAACTTCTCTTAATTCCGCTATTCTCAAAGTTCATAGGCCATTTCCATTACATCGGTATCAAAGCATTTGCTTTCTCTTTTCTTTCTTAAGAAGAGAGGTCCTTAAGTAGCCTATTAATGGTTGATTTTTTTTATTATATTAGGGTAAGTGGGACTGGGATCTATTATTGGTTTTGTTGAGCCCACTATGTGGAATATGGTGCACACCTTGGGAGCTTTGGTCTTAATAATGGGGTCTTTTTAGAATTTTCTACGGCTTTACCATTATTGATCCATAAGAAGTGCAAAAGGAGCTACCCTCGGCAATTCTACTATGTTAGACCCACTCCAGTACTCTCTATAACTAACCAATTCGAGTCGTGGGTGTAGATACTTAAGTGCCGATTTTCAAAGGCTAAGAGGAGTAGCAACTAAGTTTGCCCAATGATCCAATAAGTAAACACATAAGTATATGTGAGGTCCCCAACCTGAACAAGATTGGGGCGACTTGATAGATGGCCTTTCTTTATTCTCATTTTTCGTTGACAACACCCTACTCCGTTTTCACAAAGAAGAGAGGAAGTCCTTTATCCATCGTTTTCATGGTTATAAGGGTCATACACCACAAGCCAGGCCGATAAATCAAGGTTTCTAATAAAAAAAACTTCCTAACATAAAGGTAAAATCCCATTAACATATTTAGAATCCATAAACAATGCCTTTTTATCTAATTACTTTAGCAGAAATTAAATACTCTGTTTTTAGGATAAATTAGATAGGGGAAATTAGTAAATTGATTTAAAATGCTTTGATTTATTTATTAGTGGTTAATTAGGTGTTAAGGAACCCGTGATAATTAGGAGAAGCTCAGATAATTAATCCAGCTAATTACTTTAGCTGAAATACTCTGTTTTAAGGACAAATTAGATAGGGAAAATTAGAAAATAAATTCAAATTGAATTGAGTTAATTATCAGAGGTTAATTAGATGTTAGGAAACCTGTGATAGTTAGAAAAAGCTCAAATAAGTAATCTAGCTAATTAGTTTAGTAGAAATACTCTGTTTTTTGGACAATTTAAATAGGGGAAACTAGCAAATAGATTCAAATTGAATTGAGTTATTTATCAGAGGTTAATTATATGTTAGGAAACCTATGATAATTAGAAAAATCTTAAATGAGTAATCTAGCTAATTACTTTAGCAGAAATACTCTGTTTTTTGGAGAATTTAAATAGAAAAAATACTCTGTTATTTATCAGAGGTTAATTAGATGTTAGGGAAATCGTGATAATTAGGACAAGCTCAAATGAGTAATGGAACTAATTACTTTAGCTTAATTACCATGTTTTTAAGACAAATTAAATAGGGGAAATTAGCAAATAGATTCAAATTGAATTGATCTATTTATCAAAGGTTAATTAGACCTTGGAGAACCCGGGATAAATATGTTGCCATCAAAAAATTAGTTTAACTAAATATCCCAATAAAGTTACATTATTTTTAGGAGAAAATAAAAAAGGAAATATAGTAAATTAACCCAAAAACCTTTGATATCAATTTCAAAGGAAGAACACACCTTGAGGAATCCATGATAAATCTCCCAACCTTAGATAAATAGTTTAGGTATGCATCTTCAATAAAAAATAACCGATTTTTGTATAAAATGGACAAGAGAAATTAGGAAACGAATTTATCTAATTGCCAAATAAATACTCGAGGTCCAAAATCATTATTTAAGTATGGGAAAAACTACCTATAGTATAAATAAGTTATAGAAGGAATATCTCATCAAATCGACTATTAACAATACCTATTTATTCCAAAAATCCTTTTTTTGGGTAAACAAGGAAAAAGAAGACTATTCAATTAAGCTTCTAATGGATTAAGTCTTTTTATAAGGTTGTCTACATGGCTCCCAAGAGAACCAGGGGAAATCCTCTGACTGAAGAAGAGGATGTTAGTAACAAGAGAAACAAAGCAACTAATGACCATGAAGCAGGGCCTAGCGATAGGCCAATAGAGGAGAGTCTACGGGCACCTGTCCCATAGCACATGGACGAGCAGTCCCAGGTGGATTTCTATTTTGTTCACTTAAAATCTTTTAAAGTTTATTTTTAAGTTAGCATTGCATACATAAAGTTAGGAAGGATAAACTGGCTGAAAACGGAAGGTAACTTCCAACGTGCATTTGTTTATAATGTAGGAAAGAATTGTTTGCGTTAAAATTGATTGAAATAGGAAAGATATGTTTGATCATCCTTAAGACAGCTTATCTCAAGACACCTTAGACTTCTTAGTATAAAATTGATGATAAGGATTGGCTTTCTAGCCACGGATAAGTCGGTTACCCCCATGAACGATGAGTTTCTACTCTGTGTCATGTCTTGATGTTTCTACATAAGTTAAGATACCGTTTTTTATCCTAGGGGAGCTGTCCATTTGTATGGGCAACTGGTTTGGTGTATGGGCACCCGGAACCTTGGGTGGGGGTTTATCCACTCCAGATTATGAATAAGGAACGGGTGCCGTTTTTTTCACCCTTAGGTGGTCTTGAGACAAGACGAGTACTGGTCATGGTTATTATGGACAATGTTTTGATAGACAGTACCCTGTCTTAAGTTTAAAGATGTCTGTTTGCTAAAAGAATGTTTTCAATACTGTTTTCAAGGGTTGTTTTAATAAAGTCCTATTATGAAAGATAAAAGGAATCATTATTTTAATTGTGATAAGAACGTGGTAGTAATTAAAACAAAAGAATCATGTGTGAGTGCGGGGTGGTAAGTGGGGATTGACTAAGGTTGTCAATCATGGACGGGTGGACCTGATTAGTCAGGTAACTATCCATCCCTGCGCACTAAAATGTTTTAGAAACTTCTTCACTTGGAGAGGAATCCACCGACGGTTGTGCCCTCACATATGTTATGGGGAAAAAAGCGTTGGCTAAGGAAACCATAATCTGAATGATGAAGTTATAGGGATGGAATAAGAATTTTTTTTGTAGGCCGTTTGAATACATTGTCCCGTTTCCGCTGCGAGACAGGACTAGGTCTGCTTCTAAGGCTATAGACCCAAGCCATTGTCAATGGTAAAGGTCTATTCCTTGGATTTTTCTTGTTTAGAGATTCTGATTTTCATCAGACCTAGAGACCTGTCAATGATCCCATCCCGATCTCGGTATAGGCGGGTTGGGGACCTTACAGTATCCCCGTTAACTGCATAAAGCAAGCGTGCTTCAAGGATGAAAAATTGCTATTCTAATTACTCTTTTGCAATTAATAACACCAACCATTTGTAGCAAGGTTGAGGCCCTCTCTTCTTGTGCAAGAAAAGAGAAACCAATAGCTCTGATACCAATGTAACATTTAATGCAATAGTAACTTGTGTGTAGTGGAAATTGATAACATTGTGAGCATTTCATTAAGAACAAGTTCCTAATGAGCATAGAGAGAGTACTTAATTTAAGAAATCAACATAGCAATTTATACCTAGCTAATTTAACATTGACAACACTTGAAAAGAGAGAGAAATAGAACAATTGACAATAGTTGAGGACCAGATTTACATGGAGCCAGTCCCCCCTCCATAAAGTCTTTGTATTATAGCTTCTCCCATCAAAGAAGAATTTTGTACAATACAATCTTTGTGTTCCTTGACAAAACTAGTTGGTACAATGAAGATAGAAGCTTCATGCACCAAATTATGCTTAAAAAATACACCTAGTGTCCCTAGCCTCCGTCACAAGACCTCTCACACCTTCAAAAATGGTGAGAGCTAGCAAGGAATGAGGATAGATTGAGAGGAAGAAGATGTATCTTAACGAGAAAGAAGTATTCTTTCACATAATCACTCTAATAGCATAGCTTAGCTTATCAATAACATGGTAGAGGAGATGAGCATGCCAATGAAGCTTGGCTCTTGGTTGGATTTGCATTCCATAGCCAAGAGATGTTGGTGTAGGCCTCTACTTCTCAATGCTTGGAGAAGGACATGAAGTTCTTCTTGCACACATGAGTTGTGTGTGTGTCTGTAGCATTGTGTTAGAGTAAAATGTAGCCCTCTCTCTCATCTTGGTCGACCCCTCTTGCTATTTGCTCATGTTGGTCTCCCATTGGCTCCTATAAATCTTAGCCAATCAAAAATTAGAAGCATAATAGATAGATTTGTGACATGCGTCCCCCTTTCTTCTTTTGTGAGAGTGTTACGTAATAAAATAATTCATCTAAACTCTCATTGGACCTTTTTGTCTTCTGGCCAATAGGAATCAAGCAAGCCATTGGGATGTTGAATGCTCATTGGACCCCTTGGTAGACTGTCCAATAGTCTTCTAGGGAGCTTAATTTCTATTGGTTCTTTTATCAAGCATTTTTAAATTGATTAGACTAAATTTACTCTAACTTAATTCTCATTGGTCCACCTCTATGGCCATCCAATAGGATTTGAGGGGAGATTGGGAGCAATTGGGCTAGGAGCCTGACATGTGTCCAGTATTCCCTCTTTGTAAAGGGGGAGCTTTGGAGTGTGTGTGTGTGTGTGTGTGTGTGTGTGTGTGTGTGTGTGTGTGTGTGTGTGTGTTTCTCTCTCATCCCCTACAATAAGGGCTTGCCCTCTCCTTCCTAGGGATGTGGGAAGACTTTTTAGTCTTCCCATGACCATGCAATATTTCCCCTACTTTGGCCTTTGGACAATACAATTAAAATTAGGAACTTTAACATATGGAAGTCTTAATGGGGTTGAACCTTAGGTCTTTTAAGCCCCATTGAATCACATTGCTCTTTTGCAGACTATCCCCCTTTGGATCCCTATCTTCCCTCCTTTAGATCCTTGACAGAGATCGGTCTGGCAGCCTTACCAATATTTTAGCTTTTACTCCCATGGTACTTCCCCATATTAATTGATCAGTTTAACATGATAATATCATTAGGAGTATTAGAAATTAGGTTTTATGACAGTACCACACTTAAGCATCTGCAAAATTGACAAACATGCATCATGGGAAGAAGAATCATAAGTGCACTCTGCACTAAAAGCCCATTCTGCATCAACATTAGCATCACAATCTCCTTTCATAGAAGACTCAATAATAGTTGCATTTGTAGTGGAACCAGCATTACTAGTGGAAACAGCATCTTTCTTCTTAGCTTCTTTGGCCTTCAAGTTAGGACATTGCTTGATCAAATGACCATTAGCTTTACAATAATGACAATGCATCTTCTTTGTTCCCTTAGCACCAAAATTCCCAAACGAAGTTCTGCCAACAGAAGCATTAGGAACATGTGATTTTTCACTCGCAGAAGAACCATGAGAAGTGGCTACATTGTTGTTATCACCTTTTCTTTGAGCAACAATAAAGGCATGTTCAACTGTATGCTGTCTAGTCCTGTTTTTTCTCAAAAGTTACTCTTGCAACAACAATGTGCATAATGCATCAAACTTGACAACTTCTAGGTTTCCTTGGGTCATAAGTTTCCAAGTACTTGCAAAAGTCTGGTAAGAATCTGACAAGGAATCAAGAATAGTCTGCACACGGGAACTGTCCAAAATGACTTCACCTACAGAAATAAGTTGCTCATTGATATCCTTGACACCAGCAAGGAAAGTGCCCATGTCATCTTCCTCATGAGTCGTGCATAATCTTGACTCCAGCTCTTTACACAAGCAATGCAATTTTTGCCTCATTGCGACTTGCATAAAGACCAGCTAGAATATTCCAAGCTTGTTTTGCAGATTTTTACTGAACGAATGTAGGGAGTAATAGTACGTTTTCACAGACAATGCATTCAATGCATGAGCCTGTGCATCTTTTACATCCCAACGAGTTTACTCAGTCGTAGGCAAAACAACTCTAACAGCAATAATCCTTGCAGCAAGACCTACAACATCCTCAACATCGCCTATATCCTCAGAACCAAGACATGCATCAATGCCCTGCACAATGTTGCAAACACCCTTTGACACAAGGACATGTTGCATCATGTAAGCCTACATGGGGTAATTGTCCCCATCCAACCTATCCTCAACAACAAACATCTTGAATACATCTCTATTGTTGTCAGCCATGGCAAATACTGCACTTCATGTGAAAACTGTCCAAAAAGAGCAGAAACAGAGTGAGAACAACACGTGCTATATAGCACAAACCGTAGAAGACTGTATGGGACATGTTCTGCAAATTAAAACAACATTGACAAAAATTTTGCACAAAATGACAAAATAGGTTGGGCAGTACTACCTGTAGTGGAAACGGAGGCCGAAATGAGCCCAAATAAAAAATCTAAGCAGATCAAACTCTACAATATTTTCCATAATATTTATCGAACTACGAACGCTCGCTAAAACTCACAGAAATCGGAGAAAGTGAGCAGGCGTGTGCTGGAGCTGCTGGTGACTAAGCCCGGGAGGACTCAACCTGCTCTTATACTAATTGTTGGTATTAGGGTTGCAAGAAATCACACACAGCTTGGAGAAGACGAAGGAAGCTCAAGGCACACAACAGAGAGTGTATTACTTAGTGTGCAATGGAAAGATCGGTTAATCCTAGAGTGATGGGCGTATACATTGCATGGGGTAATTAACCTCCTAGTGAGGAAAAAAAATGCCCCGGCGGTCCTAAGTGTGTTCACACACATCACTACCACATGTTTATGTAACATCCATTTAATGCTTACTTCATTTTCTTTCTTTTATCTTTGTTTAGTTTGTAAATGGGTCCCTTTGTTTATGAATCTAATGACTTTTTTTTCAACTTTTTGATCTAAAACATACTTTTTTAGTTGTAAATTTTTCTTTCATTTTCAAATAATTCATAACTAAAAAATTATAAATTGTCCTTAAATGAAAGAATTTATTCACAACTAAGACATTCTTTTAAACTTTTGGTTTTAATGTTCAAATGTCACCTTGTTACTTTAACGTAAGATGTATTATATAGGGATTAGGCTTATACATTCCCAATATTGATAAAATACATTTCAAAGGAAAAATTCATATATACATGTCACAAGTAGCACTTGATCAAGAGAATTTTGCAAGAAGAAAAATATTAATTAATGTCATCTTCATGAAATATCATTATCAATAATTTAAATTTTCACACAAAATTACATAGGCCCATCATTTCTTAGAGATGTTTCTATAATCCAATTATATATGTAATTTGATCATACTTCAATGTCATTTAAATATAGATATTAACTCTAAATTCCCAACTTATATTAAAATAGTTACATTGGTGTCTTTATGTAGTTCACCACAACATTTATCTCAAAGAAGCAACAAACTAAACTTCCAAGATTGGCCAACAAATAACTTCATCATGTTTACCATTGAAATAACTTGACCTATTAGTCACCTTTTGTGACATATCTATTACTCCCTTGATAGTACCCTCTTTGCAACCTTCCAAAATATTTTCTATGAAAACTAAATTCTATAGACACAAATATCATCTACTTTTGCATTGCATTTCCTTAACATGCCACCGTGATTCTTCACCTTGTTATGAAATTCTTCTAAATAGCCTTATGGAGTCCATAGTGAATTTTCACCTTGTTTCAAAATTGATAGAACACCTTAGTATTAGATTCTTAGAGACAACCTCCCACCCTCCACAAGTCATTGTCTAAAAGGACAAACATCAGTCTTTATGATATGAAGCAAGTGGTAGGTAAGTTGGGGACTTGGACGTCTTCTTTTCTGCTAGCTCGATCTCATTGACCAAGAATTTAAGGGCTATAAACCAAGATGGGTCGCTTTATCCAAAACTTCTTCTTCAAATCAAAATACGACCATTTGAGATTTCCACGAGAAGCATTTGACGTTCGCTCAAATATCAGGAAATTTCAAGATGATTTTTAGTTGAGAAGTTCAAATTTACTAATAAAATTTTGTTCTCAATTTCAAATATGGTTTTCACCTTCGTATGAAGGGTTGGAAAGGATCCAAAGCCACATCAATCATTCCCGAGCTCTGCTATAAACCGGTGTAGCCAATGATGCATCTGAAAGCGAAAGGAGAAGGCGAAACAAAGGGTCCCAAATTCTACCGTAGTGAAACCGAAAGGTATTAAATGGGGTCAATAAAAGTGGATGTTGGCAGTGTCAAACATAACTATAAAGCAAGTTAGCAAACATGTCTTGCCGTGCAGGAGTGTTTTTGGTGAGGCCCACGAGGACTGCAAGGACGTCTATTCCCTTTGCCCATTCATGCCCAACATTTTGCGATCGGACAGAAAAATCCGTTGGCATGCTTAGGCTGTTGGAGTAAAGTAGAAAATCTCGTGCCACGTGGCTTCTGGTCGTGCTCAATCCGCTAGCTACAAAGAACGGCCAGTCAGCCATCCATCCTTTGCAGAAATTTTAACATTGCTGTAATGGTCGGCTGGAGTCTTGAACTGTCCAGGACCTGAATGGCAGAGGGACCCCACGATTCCGCTAAGTTTTTGTTTTTTGCTTACTTTATCAACTTTACCTTTATTCAAGGGAAAATTATGAAAAAAATTGTGGAAATTTTCAATTTTTTTAAAGAAAAATTTACCAAAATACCTTTGAGCTTGGTGAAAAATTTCTAAATACTCCTCTAACTTCAATATATTTTAGTATACCTCTCATATTTTACCAAAAGGTCACAAAATGCCCTTCAATTTCTCCAAAATCTTTGAACACCCCTCCATAACTTTGTTAAAATATCTAAAGACTTTTTTTTTGCGATTCTTTAAAAGAAGATTGGACCTCCTCAATAGAAGATAATAGAAGTAAAATTTTGAATGGTACCTTGAACTCATTGGTCCCCTTGGCTCTCTAAAGCTGTGAGCATTTCTATGACCCCTTTTTGGAGGGAAATTTTTAGACAAATAAATAACAAAGGTATCAACGTATTGGCCAACTTTGGGACTACAATAGTTTAGTTGGAAAAGAACAAACCAACTAGCTAGTTAGTGTAACCTCAAAGGAGCTAAAGGCTTACTGATCAGCACAGCCTGGAACAACTAAACATGTGGTATATGTCAAATTGTGATTCTAGATTCGAGTCGAGAGTGTGGCAGTGGCGAAAGAACAGACACTTCCTGAAACAACAAACCAAGGGAGTGTACTTCTCACTTATGTATTTGAAGGACTGGTTCTCTCCACTCAAGAAGTTATGGGGCAAGCAATGGTTAGAGTGAAGATGGGAAACAATGTTGAAGAACATATGACACCTACATTGGCCGCATAGGATGAAGGTCTCGGTGTGAAAGGTATTGTGGGGAGCCTTGCTGACTGTGAAGGTTCTCACTAGGAAAATTGGTCCAGATAGTTGCTCGCAATGTAGATCTTCTAGTGAAGACCATTTGTTCAAGGAATGCCCACAGCAGTTAGTGGCCTGGAAGGAAAAAATTGTGAATGGGTTAAAAAAACTTGGAAAATTGGATTCTACAAAAATGATCTCTTCTTGGGAGGGAAAGTATATAAAAGTGAAGCGCTTCTTATCATAACAAAAGTAGTGATATTTTGCTACTTTAAACATGTATAGAAGACAAGGAATTGCCACATCTTTGAGAACACCATTATAACAACCAAATTCTTAGAGATAATCCAAGAAAACAGAGTGATGATCATCACCATTGGGAAGCAAATAAGATCTGATGAATGGAACAAGACCTTCAACAATGCTTTGACTAACCTGCTTGGGCGAAGAGGTGTGTAAGACCTAGGAGACTGAGATGTCGGATATACTGCCCTACCACCCTATATATAGGTTGACTCCTAGCCCTAGCCATAATTTGGATCCCCAATCCACATTGGTCTAGTTCGAGCCCTTGGCTCAGGTCCTTGACCCCCTAGGTCGAGCCTTGCTCCTTAGGATCCTTGTCTTGAAATTACTCCCTCCTTGGAGAAGTGGATCGAGTTGTTCATTTGATTGGAACATGGTCCAGTGGGAGGTTCAATGAAATCATGAATAACATCCTAATTTTTCACATTGTTGTCCCTTTACAACCGTCTTGGTGTACCCGGCTCATATACAACATAACATGTAGACTCCATTTAGAATGCACTTGAGTATGCTAAACGAGTTATTACAACTAAGTTGTACCCAAAAGAGTACCTCTTTTCACTTTCCATGAAAGTAACTTGCCGACATAACTCATCAGCCAAGTTTAAGTCCTTGACTTGTTATCTTCTTGTATCAATAAACAACCCCACCATAACTAGTATTCTAGGTTGAGAACCTGAATTATGCATGAAGAGACCAAATCTAGTCGCAAACTTACGTTAAGCAAACTCCATCTAGAGCAATAAATGCTTATTAATTGGATTTCTTGGTGCTAACATGTGCACTTTGCATATCCTTTAGCACAAGATTACACTTTGTAATCTGCCTATTCCCTTGGATATTGACAGTACTAAGGTTTTGTAATTTTTCTATCCCCTTGGATATTGACAGTAGTGACGTGTGTGTGATTCCCCACGGTTATAGATAATCTTCCCAAATGACTGGTAAATGGTTATCACAATGTCGTACAACATTGTTGAGGAATCAACAAAGTCCTACATAACCATCTTGGTTCACTTGAAAGATCCACAAGCACCCAAACTGAGCCATGTCATTGATCTCTATTGGTGATTGGTAGATTTAAAGGTAATCTCATAGAGATACTGCACATAGAGTGCAAAAATCTTTCATAAGCAACTAATGTGATGAATATGCATGCCGCTCCAAATCATCCTTTGCTAAACACTAGGGCCCATAACACTTAGTGTGCATGCATTTAGCAAAAAAGGATCCGAACCTGCATATCCATGATCATACTTGTCAATACTTATGGCGAATGTGATTCTCGTAGCACACATGGAAGAGAAGTGTAAATAGTTCAAGAGAGAAATAAATACTTTGTACTGCAATCATTTGCAAGCCTTACTGAAATGTTTGAACCATAATAGAAGGTGAAACATAAATCACTTCTATGTACAACCAATGAAACTTTTTCATCAACAACACATAGCCTTGCTATAAGCATAAACAATTATCTATTAATCTTGTTTAGCAGCACTTGTATGTTAACAAGTCATTCTCAGTATCAGATAATTTTTTGCCACTGAAATTGTTCCTGATACAGGTGCCAATGTCAGTCATAGAGATTCATATTCTCCACATGTGGAATATGTCTCATGTAAGAATGTTTGAAAAAAGAACATCTTTCAAGTACGAGATGTACCTGTGTGTGGAGGTAATTGCAAACACTCTACGACATGAGTGAGGGGGACCCTCGTTATCCTTACTCCACATGTTGTATCCCATGTGACAACATGTGCCAAATCAAACCCTACAATGGGTCTATAACTTATTATTCTGGACACTACAACCCAAATTTCTTGGCTCTTACATGACCTTGTCATCTCTCTTAAGAGAAAAAATGGATGAAAACATAGAAGTTTATGCATCCTATTTGGAAGAGTAAACATAAATTTTAAAAAAAAAATCAGATGCGTACCTGGAGGTTGACCATAGTGTTCACTTATCCGTAGTGAAAGGCACTTGCCCAAATTTCCCGCATACAAAGGCTTAGGAACACTAATTGAAAATCAGTGAAATTCAACTAGTATTACACATATAACCCTGGGTGTTTCCTTTGCAATCCAAACACCTCAACTGCTCAACTAGCAGCCGGCCCTTGGCATGTGTTCGTGACCCCCCTTGAGTTTGCCCTTGTTTCTTTGGAAGTTGAAATCGTCCACTACCACATGGCAGTTTGTGGACTTCTTTCCTTGAAAGTGTGAGTGTGAAGCCCCTTTGGGATTAAGGTTAATTAGAGGCCAGCCAATGAGAAGAGGGTGGTGGACACACTCTATGCCCTCAAAAATGTAGGGGGACAAAGTAGTCTTACACTTCTTAAATGGGCTCTTACCTAGTGAGAAGGTGGGGTGGAGTGTGGGGGGGGGGGGGGGGGGGGGGGGGGGGTGGAGGGGGGGGCATATGGAACCTCCAACTTTCCTCCTTTTTTATCCGGTTTTGAAAAAATCCCAAAAATTTGAAATTTTTCAAAATTTTCAAAACTCAAATTTCATCTTCTTAAAACCCCCCTAAAATTATTTTATGGCCAAAAAAGCATTTTTTGACCTCAAAAAGTCAAAACATGCACCCAAAAACCCTAAAATTCAATTTTTTAAAAAAACTTTTGAAAAATCTTTTTTTGCTATCCAGAGCTCCCCCAAAAGTAGTTCTTAGGCAAAAAGTGATTTTCTCTCTCTAGAACCCCTTTTCCAACCCCTCCTTGGTTGCAACCATCACACTCATCCTCTACTCCAACACTCTCTCTCTCTACACCATCTCCATTGCTGCAACAAAGAAGCTCCTCTCTCCTCCCGTACCACCTTTCATTGCCACACCAAGCAAAGGTTATCCACCTTCTCCTCCCATTGCCACACCAAGAAAGGGTTATCCACCTTCTCCTCCCATTGCCACAAGGGTTATCCACCTTCTCATATCACTTTATCCTCTGTACATTGTAGCAACAAGCAAGGTCCTTCTCCTCCTTCTAGTTTTCCTTACTCAACCATGGCCAACTCTACTTCGCAAAGGCGGCCAAAGGATGAAGTCACAGCACTTGCATGCCACAACACTAGAGGTGTAGATGATGAGTGGGTGCCACAAGATTTCACCAAAGGTGCTTGGGTATACATGCAACCATCTGCTACTGGACCTCATCGTGTGCGGAATCGTGCAAACTTGGATCTTCATTGGAAAGGAAAGCTCCTTGGCTTCAAGAACTGCAAAGACAAGGGGACCGTAGCCATTGTGCAACATGTTTTCTCAATGTCAACCATGCATTTGCAACAACCACCTCGATTTCCAACACATTGTAAGTACATGTTTTGAGAATACAAAGCTAGGTGTGAAATCACAGTGTAATGTTATTATGGATTCATACTTAAGATTTGTCATGCATTCATAGTCATATTTCCATCCACGTTGGTGGAGGAGCAGCCACTACATAGTCTCTCT